>NC_053447.1:67335632-67964467 GCF_007990345.1 Gossypium hirsutum | reverse complement strand
AAAAGTCGAATATAGTGTTAGATAAATATTGTCTAATATGTTAATCATATCTCAATACCATATTCAGATATGCAATAGATATAAGTGCTAGATATGGATACTTAAAAAAGCAATATCGATCCAGCATGGCTTTTAGATATTGAATGTTTTTGTATATTCTGAAGCTTATTTTTGTTTTGCTCGTGGTTATTAGGGAATCAAGTAAGATGCTCATTTGAGTATCGACACCTTTTCGAAGATGAAAAAATTGAGATTGCTCAAAGTGCTTTGTGTCTCAAATTGTGATGATATCAAATATCTTTCTAATGAACTACGGCTTTTAGATTGGACAGGATATCTTTTAAGATACTTGCCTTCAAGCTTTCAACCGAACAACCTTGTCGCGCTTCTTTTACCATATAGTCACATTGAACAACTATGGAAGGGAAATAGAGTAAGAATTAACTCATCGTTTCAGCTTATTTTAATATAAATGATTAAACTTTGGTTAAGGTAAAGAATACAAAAATTAGCATTATTATGTTTCTGTCTAATTATTTATGGTCTTCAACAGCCCTTGTATAAGTTGAAAATAATGAACCTCAAAGGGTCCCAAACCTGATCAAGATACCAGACTTCACAACAGCATCAAATCTTGAAGTTTTGATTTTGGAAGGTTGTACCAAATTAGTGGATGTTCATCCATCAATCGGAGTGCTTAACAGCCTTAAACTTTTGAATTTAAGAGATTGCAAAAGTCTTAGGAATCTTCCAACCAAAATTGGAATGGAACTCTTGAAACATTAATTCTTTCGGTTGCTCAAGTCTTGTAAGGTTTCCGGAGATTGATAGAAAAATGGAACGTCTAAAAACTCTAAATCTTTCTGGTTGTTATAGAATTGAAAATTTATCGGAGAATTTGCAGCAAGCAAAGTTACGACCAAATTTGTCTTCTCTTTTCAAGGTAATCGTAGGAAGAAGGAAGATTCCCATGCCTCAGATGTTGCCTTCGCTGTTCGGTTTGAGTTCATTAAGAGACCTAAAACTAAGGGACTGCAATCTTTGTGAAGAGATATTCCACGTGATATTCTAGTCTATCCTCCTTGAAACATCTTGACTCTTTGAGTTATCTTCATCTTAAGGGTAACAATTTCATCACCATTCCTTTGGCTCTTACTCAACTTAGCAGGCTTAATTTCCTTGCATTATCAAATTGCAAGATGCTTAAATCGTTGCCAGAGCTTCTAACAAGTATAGCAGATGTGCGTATAGATGATTGCTCTTCACTTGAAGTAGTTGCAAGTCCATCAAAAGTGCGCAATTTAGTGGATAAGGGTATCATTAGAGCCATTAACTGCTTCAAATTAGCTGAAAATATCAATGCATTAACACTGCTGAAAAAACATCTTAAGGTCGATTAATCTCTATTTTCTCCCTTACAAAATCTCATACTTGAGAATTTATGGTTTTAGTTACCAAACGACTTGTGTTTTATTTTGCAGGCATTCGCAAATTCAAGAAAAACGTTTGATATTATGATTCCCGGAAGTGAAATCCCAGAATGGTTTAGCCAACAAAGAAGTGACTCTTCAATTAAGATACTCATTCCGAAAGATAGTCAATGGATTGGAGTTGCTTGCTGCTGCATTTTTGTCAGTAATGATGCTTCAAGGGATGACGAGTATATCGGTTGTGGAGCATTTATCTATTGTAGAAATTCTGAAGAAGCCAGTTGTAATGGATCTATTTTTCGAGGTAGAAATCCTCGACGGATTGATTGGACCGGCTGGAATATAGGTAAACGATTTAACGGGCCTATAATGAATGATCACCTTTTTCTTCGTTATTGGTCGCGTGATGAATTATATCCATTTTCCTTGGAGGATAAATATGGTCATTGTGAAACCAATAATTTATGGGCAACAGATTGCTCAGATGAAAAATGTGATGAGTTTGAGAAGTCTTTCTCAAACCCAAATGATGAAGACTATGCTAAGGTGAAGAAGTGTGGTGCTAGAGTAGTGTATGAGAAAGATTTGGAAGAAATAAAAGAGTTGCAGTGACATACCACTCAATCTTCTCACATCCACCAACACTCCGCTCACAACGATGGATCAGTAGATAGCACTTCTCACATAAAACAGAAACCTAATATCTATGATGAAGCGAAGGAAGAAGCGCCGCAACCAAAACGGATGCAAAAAACTTTCAATTTTATAATGGCCAAATCAGGGAAGAAGCATTAAATGTGGTAAACTACTTCACTAGCCTTTTCAAGATTTTTTCCCCTATTTAGTTAATTTTATAAGTTTCTCTTTTCTGATTTTTTCCTCTTTTTTGTTTGATCGTACAAATAAATTCTTATTTACCATAATTTGGTATTCATTATATTCGTGTTCATAATACTAACATGATAAAATCCTTGATATAAATAAAAAATGATATGTTTTGATAAATATAATTTCAACTTTTCAGCTTTCTTAGTCTATTGAATGGGCACCTCAAAGAATTCAACTTTTCAAACCTTTGATTGAGATGCAAAAAAAATCATGTCCTTAGAATAGCCAATATGTAGTGCGACGATACAAGAACACCGGTGGACGACGAGAAGCCGACAAACATAGACTCATACAAATATGGAGACAGATCCTTTTTCAAGTATAAAAGTGAGGTTTTGGCTTCGTTACATTGATTGGGTACAATGTAACATCGAGTTGCTTCTAGACCCCGTCGTATTCAACCCAAACCTGCATTGGATATCCACTCTTGAGGTTGAGATTTTTGAACTCACTTTCATCAGTCAAATACCCAGCAGAAGCAGCTGTCACTGATCTTGGGCTATTGATGTCGATGCTGACGTGGTTGCCGTCTATGTCACCGACCGCAATGGTCCGGGCCGTGCCCAGCTCAATCGCTACAACATGGTTCGAGTCTAAGCCTATGTTTGTTTCCTTGAAAAGACCGAGATAGTGGGTGGGAAGAGCTCCAGAAATTTCATCGTTAGGGGAGATAACGAAGGCCAATCCATGGCCACCAAGGTCGGTGTATCCAGGTACAATTGCAAAAATGAATGTAGTGGGGAAGGGGGAAACAGTTGCATTTGTGGAGTTCTTGAACTGGATCGGATTCTTGTAGAAGATCTGACCAATTATTCGGCTTGTGGTATTTGTAAGTGTAAACAGCCCACTTGAATCTACGCCTGCAACTCCCTCGACATTCAAGTAACCATTGAAACTAAACTGGCCCTGGTTGATATCTGAAGATGCAAAAACCAGGAGGAAAAGCAGCAACACAAGCATGATCAAACACGACATTATGATAATTATTTATTACAGACGAAGTAATCTGTGTTTGGTCGACTTCATACACTTGGTAGTCCAGTATTATATAAAACTCGACCTCGTTCAAACTTCGACGAAATTCCAGGAGTTTTCCCAGTCTGTACAAGGAAATTGCTTTGGCATGTGATAAGAAGAAATAATCGGTGAAGCTGACATCACTCATTACACAATTCCTTTTTCCTTTAATGTATACTTTCTTTTCTCGAGGGCATCATTGTGAAACTCTTTAAAATTTTGTATAAGAAAAGGAAGGTGGTTGAATTTGGCACACGGTGATCTTCATGCTTCAGTCGTTTTATCTACCAAAATTCCAATTCAACTTTTTCTAGAAACAATATTAGGAGTGAATGTGTATGTTTTTAAAATTTCAAAATATCAATGTGTTAACAATTAAATTTGAATTTTAACATTTAAAAAGTAAATAAATTAAATTCCTACAAATAAAAGTACAGAAAATAAATTTCAAATTTATACATATCATTTTTATAAAATTTAATCACGTGAAATATATTTGACAATGTAATGTGTAATAGGTTGCACTTGTTTAATGACAGTTCAAAATTATTAAAAGTAATTAAAGATAAGAGAATAATAGCTTCTAATATTTAAAATAAATTATGCATACAAATAGTAAAAATATTATCTAAATACCTACAATAATAATGTTAAGAGTCACAAATACTAATTAAGAAAAAACTAAAAAACGGTAGGGATTGAATTAAATAAATAACATAACATAACATAAAATCAGGAGCTACGCATATAGTGCAGATTATAGAGGACCGAAAATGAAATTATCCCATCCTATAAAATTCAAGTCAGCTTTAATTTTATTAGTTGGACTCATGCTTTGTAATGTTGTATCTCATTTCCCTAATCATGGTACGTTTGGCACATGCTTTTAACATTTTCTTCATTTTCTTTCATTTCTTTACATGATTTGTGAAGGCTTCAAAGTCCTCTCCAAGCGCAGGTGTGAACCCAACGCTGCCGTTGTCCACTCAAGGAAGGCTCCACACTCATGGAGTCTCATCGTCTACCAATCCCAATCATCCATCCTGTGATGACTCTCTCTCTCGATGAGATCGTTTATCTGATCCTAATAAAATATCACCTAAGCGAGCATTCCATCTGAGATAAATAATTTTATACTGGTCTCAGTTTTTAATTTTTTTTAAAAATTATATATTTCGATATTTATCTTTTAAATTAAAATCTCAAAATCACAAATCAATGGAGTGGATTATCTTGTAGGAATGGATTATCTGGTTTTTGTTTAATTTTTTTGGGGGTTTATATAATTAAAAAACAGAACATTTTGATGGATATATTACACATTTGATACCCTAAATACTTTAAACATTAGAAAAATGTAGAAAATACTGATAAAATTTAATAATTTGAATTACAAATTAAAATTACTTTTTCATCTTTGGTTGGTGAATTTTCTGTCCAAAATTTAATAATTTATTGAATATCATGAGGTGGTGGCATGATATTCACGACAAATTTTCAATATATTTGTCTACGTGTACAAATATGTTTTTTTTTTGAGCCAACAAGAATTGATTAGCATATTAAGAGAATCTGAATGATTTTGTAATATTTAATACAAAAAAAAAATTGGGAATTTAATAAAGGATATGTACAATTGATTAAAAGCTTTAATATTATTATTAATTAACTTTCATTGTTCACTTTCAAAATTGACATGAACTAAATTATTCTGATTTTTTTGAGAGACCAACTTGCTTAATATAGAAATTGAAAAGGGCCAAGGATATTTTATAACACAAACCTCCCAACAGTACTTTAAATACTACTAATAGTCAAAGTAGGCTCCACTTCGTCAATTCTCACCTTCTTGGATTATTACTAGAAAGAACACCCATCGCTGATTAACAACTATTATCCATATTCATTTGGAAAAATAAATGATGGGAAATTGTTTTGATTTTGAACGCTCGATTGAGATATATTTTTCTTCTCAGGCATCCTCATGTCTTTCTCATCCATTTCTAGATATAGATATGATGTTTTCTTGAGTTTTAAAGGTGAAGATGCTCACAAGAACTTCACCGATCATCTTTATGATACTCTAAAAAGGAATGGAATCATCACTTTTAGGGTTGAGCCAAGGCTAGAGGGCGGTGAAAGGATTGCATGTCACGGAATAGAACTAAAGGCAACGATTATGTTTAAATTTCTGTTAATTTATGTTTACTTCTGTTTTAGCCTTAATTATTGTAAAACACAACGTTTAGTTTAATGTTATAATGAAACAACAGGTTTAAGGGGGGAGGGTTAAATATGGTCCAAACGACTGCGTTTAGAGACGTTTTGTCATTTACTAAAAAATGGTGCGTTTTGCTATAGTTGTATTAACAACCGTCAATTTGTTTGAGAGGGTCGTTACCCGCCCTAAAAACACCAATCAAGGTAGGGGAAGGCAGCTATTGGAATGAATACAGTTCTCTCTTTCCTTCTATCTCTCTGATTTCTCTCAACTCCTTTTTCTTCCTCTTGCTATCCTATTTCTCTTCTGCCCTAAAGATTTTCCCATGACAAAGGTATCAGAGCTGAAGTCGATTTTTATGGCAAATGATAGAGTCACCACCAGGTTACAAAAAAAGATGGGAGTGCTGCAACACGAGCTCTCTCAGATGCAATTAGTGGTTAGCTAGATTGATGCTAAGATCGAATCCCGGTTAAAGGATTTTCATGAAAGTATCAAAGGTGAGATTCAAACTGAACTCCACTCTCTTTTTGAACACTATTTTGGTCAAAATGCTTCTGCCAGTGTAACTGGAAGAGTTCAAGACAAGGGCATTATGGGAGGCTCTCCTCCTAAGTTCCCTTCCAAAAGGCCACTTACATTATCACCTGTGTCAGATTTGGAAAACATGAATACTTTTTCTCAAGTTGGTCTTGTGGACTTTGTTATTAAAACTCTTCGGCTAGAATGCCTATGATTTGATGGGACAGATTATCAAGATTGGTGGTCCAAGTTAGAACGATTCTTTGAAGCTGCAAATATAATAAAGTAGACCAATGTTAGAATGGTAATGTTGCACTTAGAAGGTAAAGCCCTAGATTGGCATCACTTTTGTGCAATGACAGGGGGATTACATCACCTGACTTGGGAGATATATGTTTGAGGGCTGAGGGATCGTTTTAGATCTAACTCCTTTTTAGACCCCATGTTAGGACATGTTTCACTCAAGGAGAAAGAGTCAATGGACCAATTCCATGACCGTTTTGTAAGTTTGCTTAATCAGTTACATCTAACTGAGGATTATGTCCTTAGTGTTTTCACTTGCAATCTTAAACCTGAGATAGGGTAGTATCTACGGTTGTTCAAGGCTCAAACACTGGTGGAAGGCTAAGTTCACAAAGAAGAGTTTGAATGTAAGTGGGGGAATAAGTCACCTTAGCCCCTTAATTCTTGGTCCCAAGGTGCAATATCACCACTGTAACTCGATAGGGCCAAATGGACCTCCAAATTGTAACTCGGGGTAAAAATTCCAAACCAAACCCTTTTCTCAAGCTGAAATAGAAGAGAGAAGAAAAAAGGGACTTTGCTTTTGGTGTGCATCCAAATACACCCCAGGTCATAAGTGCACCAAGTCTCAACTTTATCAGCTGGTTGTGGAACTTTATTCAGATCATGAGGGTGGAAGCAAGAGCCCAGTGTTTGAAGAATTCCAAGAATGTCCTGAACAACTGAAAGTGTTAGAATAGGAAACGAAGCACACTGCCCAAGTTTATCCTTACACACCCTTCAAGGCTTATAGAGACATAATTCTATGCAATTTTTAGCAAGTATTGGTCACTCCAATGTCATTATCCTGGTTGACTCAGGAAGTACACACAATTTTCTAGATTCTAAGCTGGTTAAGATGTTGGATTTATTAGTGGAGCACTTTAGTCAACTTCATGTCATGGTGGCTAATGGGGTGAGATTGACTACTGACCGATTGCATGCGTGTGCTTAAAACACTAAATTTATATAACTATTTTAAAAGCCCAATTTTACTGCAAGCGTACAGGTCAGTTTTAATATTTATATTTATAGTTTTATAATGAAATGCAAAAGTATTGTAAGGATTGAACCCAAAGGAATAGGCGATTGAGCAATAACTAACATACACAATAGAGGCTAAGTGGCTATTGATACAATTTTATATTACAGTGATTCATAAAAGATAAGTTTGCAAGAAAATTAAATATTCTACTCTAGGGACTAAATTACAAGAAATGTAAACTAGAAGGACAATCTAGCAAATGACTAATAGGGGTTGGTTGACTTCAATATGGTTCACCAAATCTTGGACCAATGACATAAATCACGTAATTACCAAGTGGCTCTATTTTATCTTCCGGTCTTAATTTTGCCAACTTAGACAGATTAGGTCTAGTTTATCTTCCAATCTCACCAGTTAATCAGGGACTAATGAACAGGTGCACGACAAGATTACCTTTCGGTCTCACTTTATCTTAATATTCCCTTAGGGGCATCACTATCTATGTTCTTTGTTTTATTCAAATTAGTCCAAATTGTTACAATTTAGTCCTTTCTAAACTTGTTGTACATTATGCTAGTGGTCTCCTCTTAACTCTTGAAGTTTTGGGTTCTTTTTTGTGCGGTAGAGATGCTTCTCAGTGGAGAAGTGGAATCGAAAGACTTAAACTAGATTCTAATAAAGAATTTCTCAATAGACGTCAAATAAGCTTTGATAGATTGGAAGAAAGGGAGAATAATATATTTCTAGATATAGCATGCTTCTTCAATGGAGAAGAGAAAGATCTTCAATGAACACACATATATTTTTGGATGCATGATTTGTTGCAAGAAATGGGAAGAAAAATTAATAGAGAAAAATATGTTGATGAACCGAAAAAACATTACAAATTGTGAGAAAAAAGGGACATCCATTGTGTCTTAACAAAAAACACTGTAAGCCATTCAACAAAATTTACATACTAATTTTTTTTATTGGATTTCTAACCAATATATAATATAAACTTAAAGTTTATTCTAATTCATCTATATAACAATCCCTAAAAAGTGATATTCACTAGCTTTGAGAAAAAAACCTATTTATTGATTGAAGGCATGATCATCCACAATATATAATGAAAAGTAATATAACAATCCCTAAAAAGTAAATATCTACTTTTATCGATGTGTATTATTAATATTGTTATTATTTAGTTTTATTTTGTAAAAAATATATAATGAAAACAAAAAAAAACACTTAGTACTTAATATTTGAATGCTAATTTATGAATTTATCAAGTAACACATTATTCTTTCTAAAAAAAAATTAGAGAGAGATGTTTCTTTTTTGTGAAAAATAAAAGTTTATATTTGATAAATTAACAATATATAAACTAGATTATAACATGTCATTAAATTTTATTAAAATAAATTCAAGTAATTTCATCCTTAATTATGCCTCTCCATTTGGTTCACTAATAATGCATAAAATTATGTATTGCGAGTGCACCAAATATAATTGAAAATTTTAGTTCTAATACTTTTAGGTTTAGGTAATTGTTCAAAATGGGTATGTTCATTTTTCAAAAGATTTTTTCATGTATTAAAGAATTCTTGAAGAGTCATATCTTAATGCCCATATTTAGATATACCTTATAGGATATTTAAAAAAGTATCGTGGCAACATGGTTTTTAGGTATTAATGCTTTTGTATATTTTGAAGCTAAGTTTTTTGTTTTGTCCATGGTTATTAGAGAATCGAGCAACACACTTAATTTGAATGTTGATGTCTTCTCCAAAATAAAAGAGTTGAAATTCCTCAAAGTCTTTTGGCCTTCAAATTGTGATGATCTCAAATATCTTTCAATGGAAAAACAATTTTTAGATTACATAGGATATCCTTTAGGATCTTTGCCTTTAAGCTTCCAACCGGACCACCTTGTTGTACTTCTCTTACCATTCAGTAGCATTGAACAATTATGGAAGGGAAACAGAGTAAAATTAATTCACCCAATCCTTATTTTTTAGCTTAAGATAAAAAATAAACAACAAAAATAAGTTTTCTTATTTTTTCTCTTTTCTCTCTAATTTATTATTGTTTTTCACAGCCTATGTATAAGTTGAAAGTGATCAACCTTGAAGTGTCCCTAAACCTAATCAAGACACCAGACTTCACAATGGCCCCAAATCTTGAAATTCTGGTTTTAGAAGGTTGTACAAGAATTGTAAAAGTCATCCATCCTTGGGAGTTCTTAGGAGGCTTAAACTTTTGAATTTAAGAGGGTGCAAAAGTCTTAGGAGTCTTCCAACCAAAATTGGAATGGAATCTCTAGAAACATTAATTCTTTTGGGTTGCTCAAATCTTGTAAGGTTTTCGGAGATCGAAGGGAAAATACAAGGTCTAAAAACTCTTAATCTTTCTAGTTGTTGTGAAGTTAAAAATTTGCCAGAGAATATGAAGCAAGTAGAATATTTGGAAGAGCTGAAACAAGCATAAGAGAACCACCATCCTTAATTTTTCAATTGAAAAATCTTAAAGTTCTGTCTTTCAATGGATGAAAGGGACCATCGAAGTTACAACAAAATCTTCCTTCTCCTTTCAAGGAAACCCAAAAAGGAAGGACAAGTTCTATGCCTCTAATGTTGCCTTCGTTGTCAAGTTTGAGTTCATTAAGAGAGTTAAAGCTAAGGGACTGCAATCTTCGTGAAGGAGATATTCCTAGTGATATTTCTTGCCTATCCTCCTTGACAGATCTTGATCTTAGTGGTAACAATTTCATCAGCATACCTGCGTCTCTTACTCAAAGAGCTTAAACTTCTTATGTTATGAATTGCAAAGAGCTTAAATCCTTGCCTGAGCTTCTAACAAGTATAGCAAGAGTGTGCATAGATGGTTGTGCTTCACTTGAAGTAGTTGCAAGTCCATCAAAAGTATGAAATTTATTGGATTTAGCTTCCATTAAAGCCATTAACTGCTACAGATTGGCTGAGAACATCAATGCATTAACATTGTTGAAAATACATCTCAAGTTTAATTAATCTCTCTTTCTTTCCCTCTCATACTTGGGAATTTGTGGTTTTATTTACCAAGCGACAGAAGTTTCATTTTGCAGGCATTTGCAAATTCAAGACAAATGTTTGATGTTATTGTACCTGGATGTGAAATCCCAGAATGGTTTAGCCAACAGAGTGGTGGCTCTACAATTAGGATACCTCTACCACTCAATATTCAGAATGGTCAACTTGGAGTTGCGTCCTGTCTCATTTTTGTCAGTGATGATGCTTCCATTGTAGAAATTCTGGACAAGCCAGTCGAAATGGTCTGTCTTTCCAGATAGAAGTTTTCCACGTGTCGATGCGAGTAGTTAGTTGTTTGGTAAACTTTTTAACCAGCCCATAACGAAGGATAATTATTAAAGATATATTCTAATGATTATTGTCATAATCTTATCTACTCTATAATTATTAAATACGTAAAATACAAACCGTCCAACATTTTTAATAGCCTCCACTGTGCCAACTCTCACCTTCTTGGATTCTTCTTGGAAAGAACATCCATCACTCATCTTTGACCCCTAATTTCCGCCCCTATGCTCATATACTTGCTTTTTCTAGTTTCTTTGGGAGTATCGGATGATCTATTTTCTGATTTTGAACACCAGATAGAGATATCCTTCTCCTTTCATACATCCTCATGTTATCGTTACCTTCGACTTCTTCGCCCATTTCTAGAAAGAAATATGATGTTTTCTTGAGTTTTAGAGGTGAAGATACTCGCAAGAACTTCACGGGTCATCTGTATGATGCTCTAAAGAGTAGTGGGATCGTCACCTTCAGGGATGATCCAAAGCTGGAGGCTGGCGAAGAGATCGCACCCGAACTCTCCAAAGCAATTCAGCAATCATGGTGCTCGGTAATTATTTTTTCAAAAACCTATGCCTTTTCAGGATGGTGCTTGGAGGAGCTTGCTGAGATTGCTCAACAAAAAAATGCTAACGGACAAAGTATTTCCAATTTTCTACCATGTGGATCCATCCGATTTAAGAAACCAAAAAGAAAAAGTAGAAGAAGCCTTTGCCAAACATGAAGAGAGGTACAAGGAAGATAAAGACAAGATCCAAAAGTGGCGAAATGCTTTGACTGAAGTAGCTAAGATCAAAGGATGGCATTTACATAATGGGTAATTCTTTCATTTCTTCTCTATTTCCTAATTTTAATGACTAAAAAATTGGTTTTTTCTAGATTGCATGTAATTTTTATAATTTTGTGTTTAATTAAGAATTCTAACGAGAAAGTTGTGTATTTTGATGCCATAATATATCTTACTGTCTTATTCTTGCTTTTTGTTTGCTTCCAACTATATTATATTTCATGATTCATTGAACTAAAAATGAAAAAGAGCCTCTGAGAGATGGAAACAATTTTTTATTTCATTGTAGGAATGAACCAGAGTTCATCGGAGACATTGTTAGGAAGATATCAGCCAAATTATGTCAGACATATCCAATTGTTCATGATGAATTGGTTGGAATTAGCTTACCTTTGAAGGAGTTGTATTCGAAAATAAACATAGGGGAAGATGATGTCCGCATTATAGGAATTTGCGGAATGGGTGGCATCGGTAAAACAACTCTTGCTAGGGTTGTTTACGCTCAAATGTCACCTCATTTTGAAGGCAAAAGCTTTCTTGCTGATATTCGAGAAGTTTCAAACAAATGTGGGATTGTTCCTTTACAGAAACAACTTCTTTCTCAAATCTTGCCAAATGAATGCTTCAATTTTTTCAATGTTCATGAAGGGAATGCCATAATTAGCCGCAGGTTGTCTAGTGAAAAGGTTCTTGTTGTTCTTGATGATGCTGATAATGTACAACACTTGAAATGCTTGGTTGGAAGGCGTGATTGGTTTGGTTTAGGGAGTCGAATCATTGTAACAACAAGAGATGAGCATTTACTCCGATCTTACGGAGTCGATGGTGTGTATAAGCCTAAAACATTGAATCCAGACGATGCACTTAGACTTTTCAATTTGAAAGCTTTCCATAGTGATACGGTGCCAAAAGATGATTTCATTGAGCTTTCTGGACATGTTGTATGTTATGCTGGTGGTCTCCCCTTAGCTCTTGAAGTTTTGGGTTCATTTTTGTGCGATAGAGATATAGTTCAATGGAGAAGTGCAATCGAAAGACTTAAAGAAGATTCTAACAAAGAAATTCTTAACACGCTAAGAATTAGCTTTGATGGATTGGAAGAAAAGGAGAAGAATATATTTCTAGATATAGCGTGCTTTTTCAATGGTGAGAAGAGAGATTTGGTAATGAAAGTATTGGATGGTTGTGAGTTTTTTCCAGACATTGGAATCGATATTCTCATTAAGAAATCTCTCATAAAAGTTAGTGATGACAACCAACGTTTGTGGATGCATGCCTTGTTGCAAGAAATGGGAAGAAAAATTGTTGAAGAAAAATGTGTTGATGAACCTGGAAAGCGTTGTAGATTGTGGAAAGAAAGCGATGTCCAGCATGTCCTAACAAAAAACACGGTAAATTATTCAACAAAAATTATATGCAAAATTTTCTTTTTATCAATATATGATGTAAATCCAAAGCTTAGTCTAATTGGTTTACATATCGATCCTTAACTAACATTGAGTGGCTTTAAAATAATTTCCATTTGTTGATTATAAATATTAATAATGATTTGTAATATAAGTGTTTAATTTTATTGAATTACTCTCATTTGAAAATATTTTATTTCCTATATTTCGACCAAAAGATTGTGATAATGTTGAACATATATGTAAATTTCAAAAGTTTTATTGTACAATTTAGATCATTTATTTTGTATTCTTATTGTCTATTCTTGATTACTTTTAGGCTACCGAAGTGATTGAAGGTATGATCATCGACAATAAAAGGTAAGAAAACATAGGTATGATCATCGACAATAAAAGGTAAGAAAACATACATATAAATTTATCAATATGTACTATTAATATTGTTATTATTTTTTGTAAAAATTCCAATAAAAAAACAACAACAAAAAACCTTTTGACTTTGCTTGGCAGAGTGGAAATAAAATCAGAAGGGTGGAAAACTGAGGGGATGGAAAACTTGACTGGAAAGATGGAAAATTGAATGGAAATATATTTTCCTCCTCACTATTGCTTGGTATAGCGAAAAGTGAGAAGGAAAGAAAATAGAACATTTGAAAATAAATATCTCTCCCATTGTCTTCCTTCTCATTCCAATTTGGAATGATTTTTTTTAATTACAAAGGAAATTTATCATCTATCGGTGCAACATAACTTTTAGATATTGAATGTCTTTGTATATTTTGAATCTCATTTTTGTTTTACTCATGGTTATTAGGGAATCGAGCAAGATGTTCAATTTGAGTGCTGATACCTTCTCAAAGATGAAAAACTTGAGAATGCTCAAAGTGCTTTGCCTATCAAATTGTGATGATCTCAAATATCTTTCTAATAAACTACGGCTTTTAGAATGGACAGGATATCTTTTAAGATGCTTGCCTTCAAGCTTCCAACCAAACAACCTTGTTGCACTTCTTTTACCATATAGTCACATTAAACAACTATGGAAGGGAAATAGAGTAAGAATTAACTCATCTTATCCTTGTGTTTTAGCTCTAATATAATTATTAAACTCTGATTAAGGTAAAAATACAAAAACAAAAACGAGAATTATTATGCTTTCTCTTTTCTCTCTAATTTATTATTGTCTTCAACAGCCCTTGTATAAGTTGAAAATAATGAACCTCAAAGGTTCCCAAGACCTGATCAAGACACCAAACTTCACAACAGCATCAAATCTTGAAGTTTTAATTTTGGAAGGCTGTACCAAATTAGTGGATGTTCATCCATCAATAGGAGTGCTTAAGAGCCTTAAACATTTGAATTTAAGAGATTGCAAAAGTCTTAGGAGTCTTCCGGGAAAATTAGAATGGAATCTCTTGAAACTTTAATTTTTTCGGGTTGCTCAAGTCTTGTAAGGTTTCCGGAGATTGATGGGAAAATGGAACGTATAAAAACTCTAGAGCTTTCTGGTTGTTATAGAGTTGAAAATTTCTCGGAGAATTTGCAGCAAGCAAAGTTGCGACCAAATTTGTCTTCTCTTTTCAAGGTAATCCAAGAAAGAAGGACAACTCCCATGGCTCCAATGTTGCCTTTGTTGTCAGGTTTGAGTTCATTAAGACGGCTAAGTCTAAGGGACTGCAATCTTTGTGAAGGAGATATTCCACGTGATATTTCTGGTCTGTCCTCTTTGAAACATCTTGATCTTCGTGGTAACAATTTCATCAGCATACCTGCATCTCTTACTGGACTCTCGAAGCTTGGGTTTCTTGACTTGTCAAATTGCAACATGTGCACTCTTGGTGAATCAGATATTCTTGGTTATATTTCTGGTCTATCCTCTTTGGTACATCTTGGTCTTAGTGGTAACAATTTCATCAGCATACCTTCATCTCTTACTCGACTATCCGAGCTTCAGTTTCTTGGACTGTCATACTGCAAGATGCTTAAATCGTTGCCTGAGATACCGACAAGGTTAGGACACGTGTGTCTAGATGGTTGTTCTGCACTTGAAGTATGCAATTTAGTGGATTCGGCTGCCTTTAGAGCCATTAACTGCTTCAAATTGGCTGAGAATATCAATGCATTAACACTACGTGAAGTATGCAATTTAATAGGTTCGGGTGCCTTTAGAGCCATTAACTGCTTCAAATTGGCCGAGAATATGAATGCATTAATAGTGCTGAAAAAACAGCTTAAGGTCGATTAATCTCCATTTTCTCCCTTACAAAATCTCATACTTGAGAATTTATGGTTTTAGTTACCAAACGACTTGTGTTTTATTTTGCAGGCATTCGCAAATTCAAGAAAAAAGTTTGATATTATTATGCCCGGAAGTGAAATCCCAGAATGGTTTAGCCAACAAACAAGTGCCTTTTCAATTAACATACCCCTGCCTATCAACCTTCAGAAAGATAGTCAATGGATTGGAGTTGCTTGCTGCTGCATTTTTGTCAGTAATGATGCTTCAAGGGATGACGAATATATCGGTTGTGGAGCATATATCTATTGTAGAAATTCTGAACAAGCCAGCTGTAATGGATCTATCTTTCGGGGTAGAAATTATCGACGGATTGATTGGAGAGGCTGGGGGCTGTGTGAACCAATAATGAAAGATCACCTTTTACTTCGTTATTGGTCGCGTGATACAATATATCCTTCCTTGGAGGATAAATATGACGACTGTGAAACCACTAATTTATGGACAACACATTGCTTAGATAAAAAATGCGATGAGCTTGAGGTGTCTTTCATGGGATGCAGTGGTAAAGTGAAGAAGTGTGGCTTTAGAATAGTGTATGAGAAAGATTTGGAAGAGATAAAAGAGTTGCAGTGCCGTACCACTCAATCTTCTCCAAATTTTGAACACATCCACAACACTCTGCTCACAACCATGGATCAGTAGGTAGCACTTCTCACATAAAATAGAAACCTAATATCTACGATGAAGCGGAGGAAGAAGGGCCGCAACCAAAACGGATGCAACTTTTTTTTTCAATTTTTTATAATTGGCGAATCCGGGTAGACGCATTAACTATGGTAAATTACTTAACCAACCTTGTCCTACTTTTTTTTACTCGTCTACCTTGTTTACATCTTTTATTTCATTTAAAGTAATCATTCTAGACTTATTTGCATACGAGATATGATCATTTTATTATATAATAATTTTTTTAAAAAATACCATTTAAAATTTTATTCACTTAATTCTTTCCTTTTTACATAATTGAAATGTGTACATTTTGATTGGTTTATTTTTTTTATTTATTAAAACTTTATTCTCATTATATATATTCACTTACATCTATATTTTATTTTTAGGTTGTAATAATAAGGTGAAAATCCTTTAATGAGGATTAGATCATAATTTCGGCAGAGTTAAAAAACATTTTATTTTTATTGAGATCAATTTATGTGTTCAATTTAATCAGTTAAAATTGTTTTTTATATATTTGGAAGATTAAATATAAGTCCTTAATAGTAGGTTTAATTCCTTCTAACAAAAGTACCATTTAAATTTCATGGCTTGAAGTATAAACAATATTATTCCAACTCTTCAATTTATATTTTTTACAAAGTATTTAAGTTTAGACGTTTATTTTTAACACTTGTTCAAATATAAAAATAAAGTACGCTCTTTTAATTATTTGGAAAATCTTTTCCATGTGAGAGACATTTTCATATCCAATATTTTTTTTCAAAATTCTATAATTTCATTTTTGTTATTGTCTAATGTTATTGTTTAGAGATATAAAAATATGATTTTTGGTCGATATGAGTAAGATTTTCAATGATTGTATTTATATGATATCAACAAAAATTTCTCAATTTGAGGTAAGTTAATATAGATGATCTCAATGCAACAAAAATAATGATGGTGTTTTATGTTTGTCTCCTAGACCAAATGAAGCATGAAAGTCTGCTCAAAGGATCATGCAAGTGAGGGACCAACAAAAGTCATCAAGTTGGAATGGAAGCGGACACTTTAGCAATTATAGGCTTTGACGAATTTAGGGAATTAGCAAAATATAATTAGTTGTTTTTATCATGTACTGTAATGTAAATTATACATATTGAAATGAACGTTGTTTTTAAAATGTAAATTCAAATAGTAATTTAATTGTATTGTATATAAAACCTTTAAAATTAGGCATAATGATAAAAAAAAAAGGTTCTTAGTGTTTATAAAATTTGACAAGTTGACCCGTTTTCATTTCTTTTTAGTTTTGACTCTCAACATTTTATTGAGTCAAATTATGAATTTTTTAACATTGAACCATTAATTTAACATGTTGACATGACATAATAGTGAATTCATTCCAATTCATCATTAAACTTTTCAAGTATATCTCAATTGGACCATCTTTTCCTCCAACTCAAAGATGCGATAAAAGTGAAGAAAATTGCATTTGATTACTGCACAGTTTTCTTCTGACTTCTTTCATAATTGATGCACAATTATGATTGTTTTAAATGAATGAACTATTCAAATTAAAAACCAATAGAATGAAATTATCAAATGTTTGCCTCTATTTTGAATCAAACTCTTATTGTGTTGGTTCCCAAGGTGGCAAGACCGGAATGACTATCTCATTTTAGACCGATCAATCTTTGTACGGTCTTGTTTTAGGTGATCACTTAAACAATTGCAACAAAAATGAGAAGCTGGTTCGAGGATTCATTTGGGGTCAACATTTGGCAATCGGAAACCAACTTTAGTGAGCTGGTATAAATTTTGTATGCCTTTGAAGAATGGCGGAGTTAGGTTGAGGAAAGTACGAGACCACAATAAAGCTTGCGTGATTAAGGTAGGTTTTAATGTCATTTCTAACGTGAATCTGCTATGGGTTGACGTCCTTGGAAACAAGTATGGGGTAATAAGTAGATGGTCGGCTTCAATACATCCTTCTAATTGCTCGCTTCTCTGGAGGGCTTTGTCCAACATTTGGGAAGATGTAGTAAATGGTGTCTATTGGGCGCTAGGAAATGGGAGAGCATTGAGTTTCTCCGGAGCTCAAAGAACTTTTTCTGTGAAAGGAACTGATTGGGGTACTCTTTTTGCTATGGCCGCTATAAACTTTGGTAAAATAGAAATGCCTTTGTTTTCAGTAGTGGCGTTGCGGGAACTATATATGGTATGAAGGAATGAGTGCCTTTCATGGTCTCGGCATGTAATGGAGGTAAAGTTAAAGCAGGGGACTAACGGTTCCAACAGCGCTAATCGTGCGCGGTGGTATTAAGGAACAGTTTTTATGATTTACATTATATAAAATTTGGTAAACTTCTTAAAATGCCTCAACTTTAATGCCTATATTTTCTAATATAATAATTATCTTTAAATTATTTCCAATTTTACTATATTAATAACTTACATTATATAAAATTTGACATCTTCTATATTTAAATATATATCATTTTCACATAATTTTATTTTTAACCAAACATACTTTATATTATACTTTACTTATCAGTCATAAGTAAATTAGATATTAACTTATTTGGAAAATGACTAAAAATTTACTATTTTTAAAAATAACAAATATTATTATAGTAAATTTTTTTATCTTTTTATATAAAATTGAGATTAGAACCTAAAACATTGGATTTCTAAAACTTTTAAATTAACAAATTCAACCGATGCCATGATGGTTATAAATTTTTTTCTAAACACATCAAGAGTATGTCACATTCCAATTTTTCATTATCACTAACATACATTGCATGTGATTTCAATTATATTAATAATGATGATTAAAAAATAATGGTTCAAATTTACCTTTATTTTAAAAAACAAACTCACAAAACGTTTCACATATACCAAACAAATTGGATTGGAGTTGCTTTCTGCTGCATTTTCGTCAATGATGGTGGTTCCGATGAAAGGGTTATCGGTAGTACAACTTATATCGATTATAGAAATTCCCGGCAATCTAGTCATAATGGATCTGTTTTTCAAGTTAAATCCTCGAACGGTCGATCCCAGTTTCATTGGTTTAGGTGGGGACTAGGAGCATCCCATAACGAACAGCCACCTTTTTCTTCGTTATTTCTCTCGTGAATTACAATATGCATGGACAATGGATTGCTCTGATCATGAATGCGATCAGCTTGAGATGTCTTTCAAAGGCGCAGATGGTTTTCCTTCTTTTAAGGTGAAGAAGTGTGGTGTTAGAATAATGTATGAGAAAGATTTGCAGTGCCATACCACTCAATCTTCTCTAAACTTTGAACACATCCATCATCACTCTACTGACAAGGATGGATCCGCAGGTAGCACTTCTCCTGTAAAACGAAAACGTAATATCCACGAGGACACAGAGGACCTAAACAGATGAAAACAAAATTCAATTTTATAATGGGTCGTTCAGAGAAGAAGCAGTAATTGTGGTAAACTACTTGACTAGCCTTTTCAAGATATTTTCTCCTATTTAATTAAGTTTCTCTTTTTCCCTGTTTTTGTTTAATTGTACAAATAGATTCTTATTTACCATAATTAAGTATTCTTTATATCCGCAACATTGATTGATGTGATGGACTATTCGTGTCCATAATACGAACATGAAAGTTCAATACTTGGATACCATTCGGAAGTAAAATAAAATCCTAAACATAATTTCAACTTTGCAGCTTTGAATGGGATTTTCAAACCTTTGATTGAGATGCAAAAAATCATGTCCATAGAGTTCGGGAATGTGCAAAAAGATTGTCCTCTCAGCAATCAACATTTACGAAAGAGAAAAGAATGGTGGGAATCTGTTTTTTACAAAAACATGGAAAGGAAGACAGGAACAGTGATATGTCCGAATGGATAAAAAAGTAAAAATATCCCATTTTCACAAAACAATTATTTAGTATTTAATAACACTGCCTTCCAACTCCACCATTGCTTCATTTCAACCTCGTGTATTTAAACTCTAAATATAGTAAAATTATTATTTTTATCTCATCTTTTGTAATTTTCATTCTTTGGCCATTATAATAAAATTATTTTTGCCTATAGTTTTTTTATCCTCTTCAGAGTGTTTTTTCACGTTAAATTTGTATGTTCAATTTCTGAATTTCTTCCGTTATTTTTACTTGTTCGTTACTTAATCAAGTCGATCCCCAACCAAAAATAATCACAAGCATTACATATTTTGGGAATTAATTTAAATTTTTACAGTAATGGAGACAAAAATCCTTAAAATTTCAAAAAGTTAAAAAAGTTTAATATATATAATTATGTGTAGACAAGTTAATTTTTGAGTTGTTTATTTAATTTGATAGATAAATTTTAATGGGGACTATTGATATAATTATAAGTTTAAATTTTTTTAAAAACAAAAATTAATTTTTGAGTTGGCACATGCAACAAGCAAAATAAAGAGCACAACCAAGATGATTGTGTAGTTTGAAAGTACTCGTCCTACATCTGTCAGGCCTTACCCAAAGAGATGAATCAACCATAAACTTCACAATACAATAAAATTATTCAAGCATAACTTGGTGCAACCTCACCATTGTACAATTAAGTAAACTCTCTCCCAACTCACTTTAATTACGGTAAGTGAAAATCAACAGTCAATAAAGGTTCATCACTATGAACACATGAGCTCCTTTAAATCCATGTATCACCCATGATAATAACAGAAGACATGAACTTTTATTCAATGTGAAAATAATTATATGTATTCATTTCTTTAAATGTGTACAATTGAATCAAAATTAAATTTCATGTATATATATGAACCACAATTTAAATTTCAGATGGATAATTGCACCAAGTCAAAATTCATGTATCAAATTGCACATTGAACCAAAGTCCATACATAAATTTGACATTTATCCCTAATAATAAACAAATCAAAACCTTTGACCCTTTCCTAATAAATATATGTATATTTAAAAGAAAAATAAATAAATGTAACGAATCACTAATTTTAATAAAATTTTTTAGATAATTCAGTGACTTAAATAAAAAATTAAAATAATTTAATGATCATTTAATAACTTTTTAAAATTTAATAACCAAAATATAAACTTATTAATAATTTAGTGATTTCTAATGTAATTTATCCCAATAAAACATCTCCCTGTAACAACTTATAAAACCCCACAAATATTAAAATAAAGTTTGATTCATAATCATAGTAATAAACAAATTAAAAGCATGAACCCCGTCACCAAAAATAAATAAATATTTGAAAAGAAAAGGTGGGGCAAGCTGTATCATTTAGTGAATATGGTGAAAGTTCTGCACAACTTTTTCTTTCTTTTATTCATTTCGCCATCCAAATTTGAAAATTCTGCACTAACTTTTCTTTCTTTCTTTAATCGTTGCACTATAATAATGACCATATAAATTTATAAATAAAAACCATCCCTCAAGCCTTGTCTAATTTATAATTAAATACCATCCATAAATCCATTTGACATTAACTTTAAAGCCGAACTTCTATGAAAAATAAAATTAAAGGTGATATTAAGCAGTGATGGCTCCTCTGTTGTGCAGCGGGGTTATGGGATATAGCTGGCGCGTAACGATTTTACTTTTAATGGGAAAATTGTTCCGGTTGAAAGATTCTCTTTCTTACCTAGCTTAGAGCACTTTTTTGGGTGAAAGCCTTGTCAGGTGTTGAAATCCAAGAGGGTAATTGGTGAAATTTGCTTTTACACTGCATCTCAATCTCTGTCAAATAGCAACCTTTGAGGCTATTTTGTCTGTGAATTCACCCAACATTACCACTATAACTCATGATCCTTACAACATGACAAATAATCTTCCAATTAAACTCTAATTAGTTTAAATTATTTTATTATTATTTGACATACGAATTTAATTAATAAATAGTCTTTTTTACAATATTAGAAAATACACCCATTAGAGATTAGAACTCACAACACTTTTGGAGAATTTTGGTTTATATTTTGAGTGTTCTTTATTTTCGGGATTTAAGTTTTATCTTCTTCTTTTATACTCTTCGTTCTTTTGCCATTATAGTAAAATTATTTTTACCTATGGTTTTTTATCCTCTTTTATACTCATAACACCCACGTTAAATTTGTGTATTTAATTTCTCAAAATTTTCACTATTTTTACTTGTTCGTTGCTTAATCAGGTCAATTCTCAACCAAAAATAATCTTAACCAGCCCAAATAGATCTATCTTTCGAGATAGAAGTTTTTCACGTGTCGATGTAAGTAATAGGTTGTTTGGTAAACTTTTTAAGCAGCCCATAACGAAGGATAATTATTAAAGACATACTCTAATGATTATTGTCAAAATCCTATCTACTCTATAATTATTACTTAGTGGGTGGGTGAGTGACATCTTTAAAAGACTAATTGACTCTACGGGTAATGTATGTATTAACACTTTTGTTTTCAACCATAATCAAAGTTTTATTTATATAGTTGCATCGAATCAAAATTCATATATTTCAAAGGACTCAAAAATTATTGTATTCAAATTTTTCTCATCTTCCAATCTAAAAAAATCACATATTCCAGTTAAATTTAAAAAATTGGTTAGTTTAGATTATTTTATTATTATTTGACCTACGAATTTAACCTATAAATAGGTTCTTTTAAGACCTTAGAAAATACACCCATTAAAGATTAAAACTTATAACACTTTTGGAGAACTTTGTGTTCACGTTTTGAGTGTTCTTTGTTTTCAGGTTTTTAAGGTTTTGGTTTTCATTTCCATCTTTTGTACTCTTCGTTCTTTTGCTATTATAGTAAAATTATCTTTGCCCGTTGTTATCTATCCTCTTCGAAGGGGTTTTTCCATGTTAAATTTGTGTGTTCAATTTTTGAATTTATTTTGCTGTTTTTACTTGTTCGTTGCTTAATCGGGTTGATCCACAACAAATGGTATAAGAGCTAGTTGGATTTTCGTAGATCAGCTCGTTTAGAGATGATAACAACAAGGTTTAACATTGAGAATTTTGATGGTGTCAAAAATTTCAATATGTGGCAAGTTCGAATAATGACAATTTTAGTTCAGATCGGCATGAAAAAAGGTTGTTACCGGAAAAAAGCTCAAGAATCTAGATCATTCAGAATGGGAAGAGCTTGATGAAAAGGCCTTGTCTGCGATCCAATTGTGCCTCGCGAATAGGGTATTGCAGAAGGCATTGATGGGAAATACTTCATCTTCCTTGTAGAAAATGTTAGAAACTATTTATATGACTAAATCTTTGGATAACCGTTTGATATTGAAACAAAATCTATTTACGTTTCGCATGAACAAATGTGAGCTTCTTAGAGATCACATTAGTCAATTCATTACTCGTTTAAATGATTTAAATAACATTGAGGTTCAGATCGATGATGAGGATCAGATTATGCTATTTTTGTGCTCTTTACTCCCTTTATACAAGTCTTTCAGGGAAACCATGATTTATGGGAGAGATAGTCTCTCATTTGAGGATGTGAAGGGTCATTTGTTGAGAAAAGATAAACTCGACAATGAGTTTGGTTTGGATAGCAAGGAAAATAGGCAAGCTTCTATTTTGGTAACATCAAAGAAGAGAGACAAAAGATGTCGCTATTGTAAGAAGTTAAGTCACGTCAAAGCAGATTGTTATAAACTGCGAATTAAAAGGGTTATTGAGAGCAATGGGGAAGGTGTAGCTCGTGTTAATTTGGGCGACAAAAGTGGTGATGATTTTTATTAGTGTTAACAAGCGATAGTTCTGAGCTTATGTCCGAGTGAATCCTAGATTCGGGATGTTCTTTCCACATGTGTCCCAACAGAGAATGGTTCTCCACATACAGTTCGGTTGTAGGTGGTGCTAAGCGTATGGGAAACGATTCATCTGGTAAGGTAATTTGTATTGGTACTATAAAATTAGGATGCACGGTAGGACGATTAGGACACTCTCAGATGTCAGGTATGTACCTGATTTACGAAAGAATCTCATCTCCTTAAGTAATTTAGACTCGAAAAGTTACAGAATCAATATCGAGTCTAGCGACATTAAGGTGTCTCGTGGGGCTCTCGTTTTGTTAAAAGGTAAAAAGACCAGTAGTCTTTATTTTTTTGAAGGTTCTACAGTGATTAGTGAAATTAGACGTTCCTCATCTATTACAGAGTCAAAGTTAACTTGTTTGGAGCGGAGATTCTCTTTTAGATGTCGGTTTTGAAAAGTTAGAGCATTGTGTTTGTGAAAATCAGACTCGGGTTAGTTTTGATTTGACAGTGCACAAGTTGAAGTCTAGAAGCGTTCCAGCTTTTAAACACAAATTCAACTCAATTAATTCCCTGCATAGTTCAAGATAGGCTCCTGGTAAGCTTTGGCGAAGGTGGCGTTGTGGAAATACGAGTCAATGTGGAGATTTGTTGAGTATGACTCATTTTTCAGTCAAATTTAAGAAATAATCTTCCAATTAAACTCTGTTTATATGTTTCAATCAAAATCTGATTAGTCTAGATTATTTTATTATTATTTCACATTCGAATTTAGCCTATAAATGGACTTTTTTACAATATTAGAAAATACACCTATTAGAGATTAGAATTCATAACACTTTTGGAGAATTTTGTGTTTATGTTTTGAGGGTTCTTTGTTTTCAGGGTTTAAATTTTATCTCTATCTTTTGTACTCTTCGTTCTTTTGTCATTATAGTAAAATTATCTCTACCTATAATTTTTTATCCTCTTCGGAGAGTTTTTTCACGTTGTATTCAAATTTTAATTTTTTTTCGCCATTTTTATTTGTTTGTTACTTAATAGGTAGATTCCAACCAAAAATAATCTTAAGCAGCTGAAATGGATCTGTCAAGATAAAAGTTTTCCACGTGTCATGCAAGTAGTTGGTTGTTTGGTAAACTTTTTAACCAGCCCATAACGAAGAATAATTATTAGAGATATATTCTAATGATTATTGTCATAATCTTATCTACCCTATATTTAGTAAATACGTAAAATACAAACCGTCCAACATTTTTAATAGCCTCCACTTTGCCAACGCTCACCTTCTTGGATTCTTCGTGGAAAGAACATCCATCACTCATCTTTGACCCCCTAATTTCCACCCCTATGCTCATATACTTACTTTTTCTAGTTTCTTTGCGAGGATCGGGAGATCTATTTTCTCATTTTGAACACCAGATAGAGGTATCCTTCTCCTTTCATACACATCCTCATGTTGTCGTTACCTTCGACTTCTTCGCCCATTTCTAGAAAGAAATATGATGTTTTCTTGAGTTTTAGAGGTGAAGATACTCGCAAGAACTTCACGGGTCATCTTTATGATGCTCTAAAGAGTAGTGGGATCGTCACCTTCAGGGATGATCCAAAGCTGGAGGCTGGCGAAGACATCGCACCCGAACTCTCCAAAGCAATTCAGCAATCATGGTGCTCGGTAATTATTTTTTCAAAAACCTATGCCTTTTCAGGATGGTGCTTGGAGGAGCTTGCTGAGATTGTTCAACAAAAAAATGCTAACGGACATAAAGTATTTCCAATTTTCTACCATGTGGATCCATCCGATTTAAGAAACCAAAAAGAAAAAGTAGAAGCAGCCTTTGCCAAACATGAAGAGAGGTACAAGGAAGATAAAGGCAAGATCCAAAAGTGGCGAAATGCTTTGACTGAAGTAGCTAAGATCAAAGGATGGCATTTACATAATGGGTAATTCTTTCATTTCTTCTCTATTTCCTAATTTTACTGACTAAAAAATTGTTTTTTTTCCAGATTGCATGTAATTTTTTTATAATTTTGTGTTTAATTAAGAATACTAACGAGAAAGTTGTGTATTTTGATGCCATAATATATCTTACTGTCTTATTCTTGCTTTTTGTTTGCTTCCAACTATATTATATTTCACGATTCATTGAACTAAAAATGACAAAGAGCATTTGAAAGATAGAAACATTTTTTTTATTTCGTTGTAGGAATGAATCAGAGTTTATCGGAGACATTGTTAGGAAGATATCAGCCAAATTATGTGAGACATATCCAATTGTTCATGATGAATTGGTTGGAATTAGCTTACCTTTGAAGGAGTTGTATTCGAAAATAAACATTGGGGAAGATGATGTCCGCATTATAGGAATTTGCGAAATGGGTGGCATCGGTAAAACAACTCTTGCAAGGGTTGTTTACACTCAAATGTCACCTCATTTTGAAGGCAAAAGCTTTCTTGCTGATATTCGAGAAGTTTCAAACAAATGTGGACTTGTTTCTTTACAGAAACAACTTCTTTCTCAAATCTTGCCAAATGAATGCTTCAATTTTTTCAATGTTCATGAAGGGAATGCCATAATTAGCCGCAGGTTGTGCAGTGAAAAGGTTCTTGTTGTTCTTGATGATATTGATAATGTACAGCACTTGAAATGCTTGGTTGGAAGGCGTGATTGGTTTGGTTTAGGGAGTCGAATCATTGTAACAACAAGAGATGAACATTTACTCCGATCTTACGGAGTCGATGATGTGTATAACCCTAAAACATTGAATCCAGACAATGCACTTAGACTTTTCAATTTGAAAGCTTTCCATAGTGATACAGTGCCAAAAGATGATTTCATTGAGCTTTCTGGACACGTTGTATGTTATGCTGGTGGTCTCCCCTTAGCTCTTGAAGTTTTGGGTTCATTTTTGTGCGATAGAGATATAGTTCAATGGAGAAGTGCAATCGAAAGACTTAAAGAAGATTCTAACAAAGAAATTCTTAACACGCTAAGAATTAGCTTTGATGGATTGGAAGAAAAGGAGAAGAATATATTTCTAGATATAGCATGCTTTTTCAGTGGTGAGAAGAGAGATTTTATAACGAAAGTATTGGATGGTTGTGAGTTCTTTCCAGATATTGGAATCGATGTTCTCATTAAGAAATCTTTGATAAAAGTTAGTGATGACAACAAACGTTTGCAGATGCATGCCTTGTTGCAAGAAATGGGAAGAAAAATTGTTGAAGAAAAATGTGTTGATGAACCTGGAAAACGTTGTAGATTGTGGAAAGAAAGAGATGTCCATCATGTCCTAACAAAAAACACGGTAAATCATTGAATAAAAATTATATATAAAATTTTCTTTTTATCAATATATGATGTAAATCTAAAGTTTAGCCTAATTGGTTTACATATTGATCCTTAACTGACATTGAGTGGCTTTAAAATAATTTCCATTTATTAATTATAAATATTAATAATGATTTGTAATATAAGTTTTTAATTTTATTGAATTATTCTCATTCGAAAATATTTTACTTTATTTCTGAAATAAAATTAAGGCTTAGTCCAATTGACTAATATAGCAGTCCATAAAAAAATTGACGTTGAGTAGCCTTCACATAAATGCCTTTTGTTGATGATTACTGTTAATAAGAATTTGTATAAATAAGTATTTAATTTAATTGAATCTCTCTCATCGGAAATGTTTTACTTTATTTAAAATGCTCTATTAACTCTATTTCGACCAAAAGGTTATTTATTCTCTATTCGTGTTTTTTTAGGTTACAGAAATGATTGAAAGCATGATCATTGACAATCAAAGGTAAGAAAACATACATACACATTTATGATGTGTATTATTAATATTTTTATTGGTTTTTTTTGGTAAAAGTATTCAATGAAAATCGATGGAAAAAAAACCATTAATGCTTAATATTTAATGTTATTTTTATGAAATTTATCTAGCAAGGCATAACACTTTCAAAAGAAACACAATCGAGATTATATTTGATGCACTGATAGTGTATCTTTATAAATAAGATTTTAATATGTCATCAAAAATTTCCAAAATAAAACCGATTAATTTCATTTTTAATGATGTGTTATTGTTTCGTTCACTAATAATAAATAAAATTATGCATTATAATTGCACCAATATAAATGAAGATTTTAATTCTAGTATTTAAAACTTAGGTAATTCGAAGTCAAATGGGATATATGTCTAAAATGGGTATGTGTGATTTTTTTAAGAAGTTTTTTTCATATATTTAAAGAGTTCTTGAAATGCTCATATTTGGACACATGTTAGGTATAAGGGATGAAAATCCTTAAAAAATAGTATTGGAGAAAGATAGCTTTTAGGTATTGAATGTTTTTGTATATTTTAATGCTTATTTTTTGTTTGCCCGTGGTTTTGTAGGGAATCAAGCAAGATGCTCAATTTGAGTGCCAATGTCTTCTCGAAGATGAAAAAATTGAGATTGCTGAGAGTGCTTTGCCTCTCAAATTGTAATGATCTCAAATATCTTTCTAATGAGCTACGGTTTTTAGATTGGACAGGATATCCTTTAAAATCACTGCCATCGAGCTTTCAACCGGACAACCTTGTCATACTTCTCTTACCATATAGTCGCATTGAACAACTGTGGAAGGGAAATAGAGTAAGAATTAAATTCATCTAATCCTTATGTTGAATTAAATTTATCTAATCCTTATGTTTTAGCTTATTTTAATATAAACTATTTTTTTTTAATATTATAAACTGTTAAAATTTGAATAAGATAATAATAATGAGGTTTATTATGTTTTCTCTTTTCTGTCTAATCTGTTATTGTTTTGGACAGCCCTTGTATAAGTTGAAAATAATCAGCCTTAAAGGGTCCCAAAACCTGATCAAGACACCAGACTTCACAACAGCCCCATATCTTGAAGTGTTGATTATGCAAGATTGTACCAGATTAGTAGATGTTCATCCATCACTTGGAGTGCTTAAGAGACTGAAACTTTTGAATTTAAGAGATTGCAGAAGTCTTAGGAGACTTCCAACCAAAATTGAAATGGAATCCCTTGAAACTTTAATTCTTTCGGGTTGCTCAAATCTTGCAAGGTTTCCAGAGATTGATGGGAAAATGGAACATCTAAAAACTCTTGATCTTTCTGGTTGTTATAAAGTTGAATATTTGCCAGAGAATTTGCATCAAGCAGAATCTTTGGAAAAGCTTGACTTGAGTGAAACAACCATAAAAGAAGCACCATCCTTCATTTCTCAATTGAAAAATCTTAAAGTTTTGTCTTTTGATGGATGCAAGGGTC
This sequence comes from Gossypium hirsutum, assembly GCF_007990345.1. Classification (NCBI taxonomy): domain Eukaryota; kingdom Viridiplantae; phylum Streptophyta; class Magnoliopsida; order Malvales; family Malvaceae; genus Gossypium; species Gossypium hirsutum. The sequence goes on along the minus strand of NC_053447.1, from coordinate 67,935,583 downwards.
CGTATAAGTTGAAAAGAAATCTCCTTTCGCTTTTCAAGGTAAGCCAAACAGGAAGGATGAATTTCATAGCTCCAATGCTACCTTCATTATCCAGTTTGAGGTCATTAACAAAGTTGAAACTAAGGGGCTGCAATCTTGGTGAAGGAGATATTCCTAGTGCTATTTCTTGTGTATCCTCTTTGGCATTTCTTGATCTTAGCGTTAACAATTTCAACAGAATACCGGCATCTCTTACTGGACTCTCCAAGCTTGAAGAACTTAGTTTGTCAAGGTGCGGCCTGCGCAATATGGGTGAAGGAGATATTCCTAGTGACATTTCAGGTCTATCCTCATTGAGAATTCTTGATCTTCATGGTAACAATTTCACCAGCATAGGTGCGTCTCTCGCTCGTCTTTCCAATCTTCAAAGGCTTGGAGTGTGTAATTGCAGTGAGCTTGAATCGTTGCCTGTGCTTCTAGCAAGGAAGACAAGTGATTGGAAACATAATCGGTCTTACTTTATAGCCATTAACAGCTACAGATTGGTTGAGAACATGAGTGCAATAACATTGCTGAAAACACATATTAAGGTTCATTGATCCCTCTTTTTTTTTTCATGGTTTTAGTTACAGAACCACCGATATTTTATTTTGCAAATTCAAGAACGACTGATGTTTTAATTTGCAGGCATTTGAGAATTCAAGAAAAAGACTTGATGTTGTTATGCCTGGAAGTGAAATCCCAGAATGGTTCAGCCAACAGAGAGGCGGCTCTGTAATTGAAATACCTTTGCCTTTCAATATTCAGAATGACAGACAATGGATTGGAGTTGCTGTCTGCTGCATTTTTGGCCATGATGATGGTTCCGAGATAAAGGTTATCGGTGGTCTAGCTTATATCCATTCTACATATTCTGGACAATCTAGTAGTGATGGATCTGTTTTTCAAGTTAAAAATAGTCGAAGGGTCGATTTCAATTCCATTGACTTTGATCGACGACCCATAACGAAGGACCACCTTTTACTTCGTTATTTCTCGCGTGAAGTATTTTATCCATTATCCTTAAAGGGTAATTGTGAAACCAAGAATTTATCGCTTGAGATGTCCTTCCAATCTGCAAAAAGGTATCCTTCTGTTAATGTGAAGAAGTGTGGTGTTAGAATAATGTATGAGAAAGATTTGGAAGATATAAAAGAGGTGCAGTGCCATACCACTCAATCTTCTCCAAACTTTGAACATATCCATCATCACTCTACTGAAAACGATGGATCCGCAGGCAGCACTTCCTTTGTAAAACGAAAACGTGATATCGACGAGGAAACAGAGGAAGAAGGGCCGAAGCCTAAACGGCTGCAAAACATTTTCAATTTTATAACCAGCCGATCAGGGAAGAAGCAATAATTGTGTAAACTACTTCACTAGCCCATTCGTACAAATAGGTTTTTTCTCCTATTTAGTTAAGTTTCTTTGTGATTGTTTGATGGTACAAATAGATTCATTATATTCGGAACATTGATTGATGTGATGGTGATAACACTCTAGAATAACGTATTTTTACGTATTAATTATGTATTTATTCTGAGTATGATCCTGCTAATTTGAGCTATTTATGATCTTTTATCTCATAGGGACTAAATTTGAGGCAAAAGTGAAATTAAGGGCCAAAAGCGTGAATTTAGAGATAAAATGGGCCAATGTGCGACACAAGGAAAAGTTGGTGCCAAAAGTGCAAGCATGGAGGACACAAGGGTTGAAATGCAAAAAGAAGAGATTTTATTTTATTAAACTCTATTTTAATTATATTAGGATAATTAATATTGAGATAATTATTAAGGATTATTTTTAGGATTTTATTTTATCTTTATTTATCTTCAATTAAATGTATTTATCTTTTAGGAATTTAAGTAGAATTAGAATATCTCTCCTAGCACTATAAATAGGGGGTGAAGTGACTCAAAAGGGGATCTCATCTTTTTCTTTTTCTGTAAACACTCTCTCCCCAAAAGTCTAGGCTTTTGTTCTTTTCATATTTTCTTTAAATAAAATCTTTATTTTATTTTATTTATTTTCTTTTCTACCACAACCATGAGCCACTAAACCCATCTAGCCGAAGGTTGTCAAAAATCCCCAAAAAGGTTCTTGAGGCTTAGAATCCGTACTTAGCCTTCTCGCTGAGTATTCATCGTTTCTCCGCACTACGAGGCTGACGCTTCCGTCCAAGTCCCTTAAGAAGTAAGCTTTTCAACATATGCAAAGGCGGCCACTTTGTATGTTTTGGGAAGGTTGCACAGTCGGTTCGTTAGCTTACTGCGTCAGAGGTTGGCGAGCCCAAGAGACAAAATGGCGTGGGATTAGCCATTGAGAAGCGTTGATCTAGCATAAGACGATCCCAAAGAAGCGATTGTTAGCTAAAGTCAGGTTCCACCAAATCGTAGTCTAAATCATTGGAGCTGGTGGTCGTAGGCGTCCTCTTCCACTATAACTGGCTTATTTGGTTTGGGAAGGATCATCTAAAAGCCGAGGATTGAACCCAAGGCGGAACGAGACAACTGGAGGCTGGAATTTCCCATAAGAATTTTCTTTCTCTTAACTTTATTTTTAATTTCTCGAATTTTCAATTCAATATTCTTAATTCTGTTTTTATTTTATTTTTTGTTTCTAGATCCAACAATTTAATTCTGCTATTGTTTTTATTTTTTTCTGGAACGCAGGTTGTCTTGGGCAAGACTCTGCCTGGGATATCACGGAACAAGATATTTTGCAAGTCCAGTCCCTGAGGATTTGACCCTACTTCCCTTTTACTATTCTTTTCATTATTTATTAGGGATAGGATATTTTTGGTGCTTCCAGCGACCGCATCAAATTTTGGCGCCGTTGCTGGGGACTGGCAACGTACTAATCTTGTTTTTTGTTTCTTATGACCAGATCTGCTCCAGGTACTCTTGCGTTCGATTCAGAAATTGAGAAGACTGCTAGAGCCAATCGCAAGGAGACAAAGTTACGAAAAAAGCAGTCAGCAGTGGTTGGAACTCAAAGTAATCCACTGCCAGAAATTGAAGTCGACGACGAAGCTGAGTCTAGGGTTAACGAAAATCCTACTCGAACACTTGAAAGCGAAAAGGTAGAAGTCGACTCGCCAGAAGAAGTGCTTAACGCTAGGGTTAACGAAAACCCAAATTTAGCACACGAACCAATGGCTCAAACAATTCGGCAACTGGCCGAAGCTCCAACAGAACAACCGCCATTATGCATCGCGTATCCTACTATGGATACTGATTTTGAATTGAAGTCAGGTTTAATCCAGTTATTGCCAACTTTTCGTGGGTTACAAAATGAAAATCCCCACAAGCATCTGAAAGAATTTCATATGGTTTGTCTTAGCATGAAACCTCAGGGGGTAACTGAGGATCAGATTAAATTGCGTGCTTTCCCTTTCTCCCTAGCAGATTCCGCTAAGGAATGGTTATTTTATTTACCCCCTGGATCTATTACAACTTAGGCTGATCTATCTCGTTTGTTTCTGAACAGGTTTTTTCCAGCGTCTCGAGCAGCTGAGCTAAGAAGAGAGATCGTTGGAATAAGGTAAAAAGAAGCTGAGTCCCTTTACGATTATTGGGAGCGATTTAAGAAGTTGTGTGCAAGCTGCCCACAACATGGTATAACAGAGCAATCTCTCCTCCAATACTTTTACGAAGGTTTGAAGCCCATGGAGATGAATATGGTAGACGCTGCTAGTGGAGGAGCATTGGTCAACATGACTCCCCAACAAGCGAGAGACTTGATCTCCACGATGGCTACAAATTCTCAGCAGTTTCGAGCCAATACTGAACCCCCTAGAAGGGTTCATCAGCTAAGTAATTCAACCTTAGAGGATAAAGTTGATAGACTTACTAATATGATGAATTCTCTTATTGTAGAAAAAGCGAAGACAGCTCGATTATGCGGAATATGTGCTACACCTGATCACACAACTGATGCATGTCCCAGTTTGTATGATGATACCAAGGCCCATCTAGATGCTGTTGGAAATTTCCCTGGGCCACTACAAAGGCAGTACAACCCCTATGCTAATACCTACAACCCAGGGTGGAAGGACCATCCTAACTTAAGTTATGGGGCCAATCTACGAAATAACCAGACATACCAAAATCGATTTCCGCAACAGCCGTAAGGTTCAGGTAATTTTCTAGAAACCATGGTCAATAAGTTAGCAGCTAATGTTCTTGATTTTCAACAGTAAACTCTTAATTTCCAAAAAGAGACAAAGGAGTTCCAACAGAAAACCGAGAAGTCTATCAGAGAGTTGACCACATCGATCGAGAAATTAACCTCTCAAGGGAAGTTACCATCACGAACAGAACCAAACCCTAGGCAAAATGCAAATGCAGTTACGTTACGAAGCGAAAAAATACTGGAATCGATTCCTGACAGGAATCTTACCCAAGAAAAAACTGAAAAAGACGAACAGGTTCGACCGAAGCCTCCATTGCCTAAAATTCAACCTCCATTTCCAGAACGATTCAACCAGTGTTGAAGAGGTAAAGAGGACAAGGAAATTCTCGAAACATTTAGGAATGTCGAGATCAATATTCTGTTGTTGGATGCCATTAAGCAAATACCGCGGTATGCTAAATTTTTTAAAGAGTTTTGCACCAACAAGCGAAAATTAACAGGCAATGAAAGGGTGAATGTTGTTGAGAATGTATCCGCAGTGTTACAGCGGAAAATGCCGGCAAAATGCAATGATAGGGGCATGTTTGCAATACCATGCAAAATAGGCCATCTGGGAATTAAAAAGGCTATGTGTGATCTAGGGGCTTCTATAAATGTAATGCCATATTCTGTTTATGAATCACTTAACGCAGGTTTTTTGACAAAAACAGGTGTTATCATTCAATTGGCGGACAGGTCTGTTGTTTATCCAGAAGGAGTCCTTGAGGATGTTCTGGTAAAAGTTAACGAGCTTATTTTCCCTGCAGATTTTTATGTGATCAAAATGGAGGAGGATAGCACTCCTGGATCTTCAGATCTCCTGCTGGGTCGACCGTTCCTTAGTACAGCTAGTACTAAAATTGATGTTCGAAGTGGAACTCTCACAATGGAGTTTGATGGGGAGATCGTAAAGTTTAATGTCTACGATGCCATTAGTCATCCAAGCGAAATCTTGAGCGTAAATCGTATCGACATAATTGACTCTTTGGTGGAAGAGAATTTTGAGTCAATTTATGGAGATAATTCTGAACTTAATGAAATTGAATTTGTTAATGAGTTATTATCTCTAAATACTAAACTGTTACCTTCTGTTATACAGGCACCAGAGTTGGAGTTGAAACCACTTCCTGAGCATCTGAAATATGCATTTTTGGGGAAGGGTAATACCCTACCAGTCATAATCTCCAATAAACTCTCCACACATGAAGAGGAAAGTTTGGTTCATATACTAAAAAATCATAAGGAGGCGATTGGCTGGACCATTGCAGACTTAAAAGGGATAAGCCTTTTGACGTGCACACACAGGATCTACTTGGAGGAAGACACGAAGTCGAGGCGAGAGGCACAAAGACGGCTAAATCCGAATATGATGGAGGTAGTAAAAAAGGAAATAATCAAGCTGTTAGATGCTGACGTAATTTACCCTATTTCTGACAGTAGGTGGGTAAGTCCGGTTCAGGTCGTGCCCAAGAAAATGGGCGTGACAGTAAAAAAAAATGCTGAAGGTGACTTGGTACCTACCCGAGTACAAAATGGGTGGCGCGTTTGCATTGATTACAGGAAGTTGAATTCATACACTAGAAAAGATCATTTCCCTCTTCCTTTTATAGATCAAATGCTTGAAAGATTAGCCGAAAAAACTCATTTTTGTTGTCTTGATGGATACTCAGGTTTCTTTCAAATTCCAGTCGCACTAGAGGACCAAGAAAAGACCACTTTTACATGCCCATTCGGTACATTTGCATATAGAAGGATGCCATTCGGTCTTTGCAATGCGCCAGCCACCTTCCAAAGATGTATGATGAGTATATTTTCTGAATATGTGGAAAAAATTATCGAAGTTTTTATGGATGATTTTACTGTATATGGGAATTGTTTTGATGAATGCCTTAAAAACCTAACGATAATTTTAAGTAGGTGCATAGAATTTAATCTTGTCTTGAATTATGAAAAGTGTCATTTTATGGTAGACAAGGGTTTAATTCTAGGTCATGTTGTTTCATCTAAAGGAATTGAGGTCGATAAGGTCAAAATTGATATTATAAATTCTTTGCCTTATCCCTCCACCGTGAGGGAAATTCGTTCTTTTCTTGGTCATGCAGGGTTTTACAGGCGCTTTATAAAAAACTTCTCGAGGGTAGCTGAACCACTGTGTGAGTTGTTGCAGAAGAATAAGAAATTTGAGTTTGGCCTAAAATGTAAGGAGGCATTTGATACACTCAAGCAAAAGTTAGTCTCCGCTCCTATAGTACAACCACCAGATTGGAAATACCCATTTGAAATTATGTGCGACGCCAGCGAGCGCAGTGTAGGAGCCGTGTTGGGGCAAAGGATAGACAAAGAACCACATGTCATATGTTATGCCTCAAAAACCCTAGATGCTGTGCAGAGCAACTACACCACTACGGAAAAAGAACTCTTAGCCGTTGTATTTGCTTTAGATAAATTTCGACCTTATTTATTGGGAACTAAAGTGATTATTTTTTCTGATCATGCAGCTCTCAGGTATTTGATCGCAAAGAAAGAAGCAAAACCGAGGCTCATTAGGTGGATTTTGCTACTCCAAGAATTTGACATTGAGATTCGAGACAAAAGGGGATGCGAGAATTTAGTGGCTGACCACTTAAGCAGAATAAAAGTACCTTTTGACGACATCCCAATTAAGGAAGAATTCCCTGATGAGAGCCTATTCTCGACCGAGGTACGTCTCCCATGGTATGCAGATATAGTAAGCTTTCTAGCCACAGGATTATTACCCACTGAGTTAGCACGTTTCGCAAGGGACAAGCTTAGACGCAATGCTCGATATTACATTTAGGATGACCCATACTTGTGGAAACACTGTTCAGACCAGATAATACGAAGATGTGTTCCAAAAACTGAGGTAACTTCTATCCTTAATTTTTGTCATGTTGAAGCTTGCGGAGGTCACTTTGGCCCTAAGCGGACCGCTCATAAGGTGTTAGAATGTGGGCTATACTGGCCCACAATTTTTCGAGACGCATATAACTTCTGTAAGTCTTGCGATAGGTGCCAACATACAGGTAACATCACTAAACGAAATCAAATGCCCCTTTCCCCGATTCATGTATGCGAAATCTTTGATGTATGGGGTATCGGTTTCATGGGCCCATTTATTTCTTCATTTAGCAATGTATACATAATTCTTGCAGTAGACTATGTTTCTAAGTGGATAGAAGCAAAGCCTACTCATAATGATAATGCCAAAACTGCTATGGAGTTTTTAAAACAAACTATCTTTTCCAGGTTTGGCACACCTCGAGCCCTAATCAGTGATCGTGGCACCCACTTTTGTAATAAGGTCATGGAGGCACTGTTGGCAAAATATGGAGTCCACCACCGTATAGCTACGGCTTACCATCCCCAAACGAACGGTCAAGCCGAGGTCTCAAACAGGGAAATCAAGACTATTTTGGAGAAAACAGTTCGTCCTAATCGAAAAGATTGGAGCCTTCGGCTAAATGATGCACTTTGGGCCTATAGGACTGCGTATAAGGGACCGATTGGTATGACCCCGTATCGACTTGTTTTTGGAAACGCAAGGAAATTAGACATCCAAGAGTTAGAAGAAATTCGTAATGATGCCTACGAGAATGCTCACATTTATAAAGATAAGACAAAGTTGTTTCACGATAAGAGAATTGCTCAAAAGAATTTTTCGGTAGGACAAAAAGTTTTACTTTATAACTCCGTGTTAAAGTTATTCCCAGGTAAGCTTCGATCACGATGGCAAGGACCTTTCATTGTTACTAAAGTGTTCACACATGGAGCGGTTGAAATAGAGAGTGAAGAATCTGGAAAGCAGTTCGTAGTCAATGGCCAGCGGTTGAAGCCATTTTATGAGAATTTTCAAGCCCACACAGTTGAGGAAATCCATTTGGAACCACCATAGAACCAATAACGGCGTCGAGCTAACGACATTAAACAAGCGCTTGTTGGGAGGCAACCCAATTTTTATTATTATTTTTCTTTACTTTATTTATTACTTTATTTTATTATTTATTACTTATTTGGATATTAATCAATTTTTCTTCTTTTGCTTAGAAAAAAAATGAAGCAAACCGTTAAGCAACACTTAAAGCGCATTAAGGCCTGAATTGAAACCTTTGGCCAGCAACTGGCCAAGCTCATTGCCATCATTTGTGATCATACGGGGAGTTTTTCTAAACTTTTCTACCTATTTATTTCTTTTCGTCCACATTGAGGACAATGTGCTTTCAGTAGGGGGAGGTACTCTTCGTTATTACTATCATTTTCTGCTGTGATTTTGGTTATTGTTGCTGTTGCTGTGATTATTTTTGGCTGGTGTTGCTGCTTGAGGCTTTATTTTGTCCATCTCCTGCCTCTTTTCATGCCCAAGATTTTTACCAAGAATTGCCTACTGTTTGACCTACAAGCATGATTCTTGTTTTCTGAGAAAATTACGAATTTTTCATAATTGATGCTGTAACACCCCTTACCCGTATCCAACACCGGAATAGGGTACGAGGCATTACCAAAACACATACACTTGTAAACGTATTTAACCGAGTTATAAAATTTCATCAAAATTAAAACTTTCAAAATAATTAACATGTTTCTATAACTTTTCACAATATATCCTCAAAATATTATAATCATAATAATTAGGGCCTGCGAGACCCGATACATACTCATGCAATTTAATGCTTCATTTCCATTTCATTCAATTCGCAATTTCTCATGCTCATAATTTAAATCATATCACTAGCAATTTCCATTTAATTCACGTACAATTCAATGACATCAAATTCAAAACTAATACGTATTTACCATTTAACTCAATGTTTATTGATTATACCATTCAATAACACATTTATGAAATTCTCAATTTAGAAATGAAAATATCACTTTAGTTTGAATAACAACATCGTCCTGATATAAATACACTACCACTTATCCATTTACTTTAATTCTTTTGGGCCCATTTGTCACTTACCATCCTTAATCAAATTAGGGAACGGTCACGGAAAATTGAGTACTTCACTTTCACTTTGCCATAGTATAACTATGGTCTTACGTATGATCACTTATCACTTGTCCCTGATCAGATAAGTGTAGCCACCTATCACTTTGTTTCTTGATCAGATAAGTGTAGCCACTTATCACTTTGTTTCTTGATCAGATAAGTGTAGCCACTTATCACTTTGTCTCTTGATCAGATAAGTGTAGCTAAAGCTATCACTTATCACTTTGTCTCTTGATCAGATAAGTATAGCCGAAGCTATCACTTATCACTTTTCACTTGTCACTTGATCAGATAAGTGTAGCCGAAGCTATCACTTATCACTTTGTCACTTGATCAGATAAGTATAGCCGAAGCTATTACTTATCACTTTCCACTTGTCACTTGATCAGATAAGTGTAGCTAAAGCTACCACTTATCACTTTGTCACTTGATCAGAAGTACTCAAATCCGGCGTTCCGCTCAATTTGATCATTTATTCATATATCAGGCTTACCAACATGTGTTAATTCATAAACCATTCATGGTATTATTTCATGCCAAATCATATACTGAATATACCATACACACATACTATGAAACTTTATTTTCACGCATGAGCTTAAACCATGATCAATAATGCACAAAAATAAGCATCATTCATATTTCATCGTTTATGAGTTATAATCAAACATATGGCCATTTATACACGAATCATTCATATATTTCCCAATTTTTCCTCCTCCTCCTCTCCATTCCACATCCTTAATGTGTATAACACACTTAAACAACATTAACCATAATTTCAATATTCACTAACATGTATATTCAAAGCTATTTATCCGAGTCAGAGTCACTAAATTATTTTTATCCGGAGCTACAGAGCTCCAAATTAAGATCTGTTAATTTTCCCTGAAACTAGACTCACATATCTTCATACCATAAAATTTTCATAATTTTTGGTTCAGCCAAATAGTACAGTTTATTCTTTAAAGTTTCCCCTGTTTCGCTGTCTGACAGTTCCGACCACTCTTCACTAAAAATTAATTATCTCATTGTACAAAATTCGGATGATGTTTTAGCTTGTTTCTTCTAAAAATAGACTCATTAAGGATTCTAACCATATAAACTATAACTCATAATCATTTTTTTACAATTTTTAATGATTTTCCAAAGTCAGAACAGGGGAACCCGAATTCATTCTGACCTTGTCTCACAAAATCTATTATATCTCATGATTTACAATTCCATTGCTCACATCATTTCTTTTATAAGAAACTAGACTCAATAAGCTTTAGTTTCATATTTTATTCATCCTCTAATTCAATCTATACAATTTTTGGTGATTTTTCAAAGTTACACTACTGCTGCTGTCCAAAACTGCTTTAGTGCAAAATGTTGATTTCCATTTTGCCCCAAATTTCACAGTTTATACAATTCGGTCCTTTCTCAATTAACCCCTCAATTAATCTAATTTTCTCAATTAGTACTTTACTAGACATTATAATTTGTTACACAACTATTGAAATTCAGAATTTCCACATATAACTCTATCTTCAAACTCTTTTACTATTAGGTCCCAAACATTCACTTTCTATTCAATTCTTTCAATAAAATCAGCATATGAACAATTTAAAGCTCTAATTTCATGCTAAATCATCATATACTTCCAGCACATATTCATATCAACTTTTAACTTCTTTCATAAAATCAAAAACTAATGGATTTAACAAGTGGGCCTAGTTGTAAAAGTCATAAAAATACAAAAATTTCAAGAGATAGTCAAGAATTGAACTTACTTGTAATAAAAATATGAAGAACCAGCTTGAAGAAGCCCTTCCATGGTGTTTTAGCTGATGAGAATTCAGAAAAATGAAGAGAAATCTAGATAATTCCACTTGGGTCCTAACTTTATTAAGCAAATTTTGCAATTTTCCAATTTTGCCCTTAATTCTCCTTACTTTCTTGCTGATTTCATGCCTCTGCCGTCCAGCCCAAATAGACCTTGGGTCTATTTGCCTTTTAAGCCCTCTTCCTTTTATCATTTAAGCTATTTAATCATTTCCCAAAATTTTGCATTTGTTACAATTTAGTCCTTTTAGTTCAATTAATTATCGGAACTTTAAAATTTCTTAACGAAACTTTAATACTAACTTTTTAACACTCCATAAATATTTATAAAAATATTTATGGCTCAGTTTAAAATCCCCGAGGTCTTGATACCTCATTTCGATTCTAATTATTTTAATATTTATTTCTAGTGCACTATTCACTATTTCAAAAATTTTCCTAACTTCATATTTAACTTATACTTACTAAAGTAATAATATTTTCTACCCATTTGTCGAATTTAGTGATCTCGAATCACCGTTCCGACACCTCTGAAAATTCAAGCCATTACATTTTTTTTTTCGTCGGATTTGTGGTCCCGAAACCACTGTTCCGACTAAGCCTAAATCGGGCTATTACAGATGCCATCTCCACTGTTTTATTTTTATTAGAGTAAAAATAATTGTGATTCATAAAGTTAACTTTATCTTGCTTTTCGTAAAATTGATCAAGTTTAAATACAAAGTGGACACTTAATATGTTTGCATGCTAAAATATGTTGATGACTATTAAGGTAATTACTGAAACTTATTTTTGACACTTGATTATTATTATTATTTCTCTAAAGTCCTCATAAAAAAATTATTATTAATGTCATTTAATGTTCCGTGGTTATGAGTGCAGCTTAAAAATGTGACTGACTGAGTAACCGGGGTAGGGTGCTTGGGTTGTCATCCTATTTCGCGTCAAAAGGTTGTGTGACGTGTTAGGTAAAACTCCGCTAACCGGAATTAATTTTTAAGAACATGTTGGGCTGAGTAACCGGGGTGGGGTGCTTGGCTGTCATCTTTCTTCGCGTCAAAAGGTTTGATGTGTTCTTAGGAAAAATTATAATAAATTAGGAGTTTGCTGGGCTGAGTAACCGGGGTGGGGTGCTTGGCTGTCATCTCTCTTCGCGTCAAAAGGTTCAGTATATTCCTAAAGCATAACAAAAAAAGACAAAAAAAAAAAAAAGAAAAAAATAATTTGGGGACTAAAGGAGGAAACAAATAGGGTGTCTTGGTAGGTTTGGTAAATTACCTAATTTTCATTAAATAATTCAAGTTGATTCTAATTTTTGTGTGTATTAATTGAAAAACTTTTTCTGTTTTACTTAAAGCAAGCTTAGGGTTCTCTTTATTTTTCATATGCATTTTTGACTGATTTTTATAAAACTTTAGAGTTATATTTCTTTTATGACAGAATCTAACTTTCACAGTAGATAGGAACCATACTTGAGGGCAAGCATGGGCTAAGTAGGGGGGATTTGATAACACTCTAGAATAACGTATTTTTACGTATTAATTATGTATTTATTCTGAGTATGATCCTGCTAATTTGAGCTATTTATGATCTTTTATCTCATAGGGACTAAATTTGAGGCAAAAGTGAAATTAAGGGCCAAAAGCGTGAATTTAGAGATAAAATGGGCCAATGTGCGACACAAGGAAAAGTTGGTGCCAAAAGTGCAAGCATGGAGGACACAAGGGTTGAAATGCAAAAAGAAGAGATTTTATTTTATTAAACTCTATTTTAATTATATTAGGATAATTAATATTGAGATAATTATTAAGGATTATTTTTAGGATTTTATTTTATCTTTATTTATCTTCAATTAAATGTATTTATCTTTTAGGAATTTAAGTAGAATTAGAATATCTCCCCTAGCACTATAAATAGGGGGTGAAGTGACTCAAAAGGGGATCTCATCTTTTTCTTTTTCTGTAAACACTCTCTCCCCAAAAGTCTAGGCTTTTGTTCTTTTCATATTTTCTTTCAATAAAATCTTTATTTTATTTTATTTATTTTCTTTTCTACCACAACCATGAGCCACTAAACCCATCTAGCCGAAGGTTGTCAAAAATCCCCAAAAAGGTTCTTGAGGCTTAGAATCCGTACTTAGCCTTCTCGCTGAGTATTCATCGTTTCTCCGCACTACGGGGCTGACACTTCTGTCCAAGTCCCTTAAGAAGTAAGTTTTTCAACATATGCAAAGGGGGCCGCTTTGTATGTTTTGGGAAGGTTGCACAGTCGGTTCGTTAGCTTACTGCGTCAGAGGTTGGCGAGCCCAAGAGACAAAATGGCGTGGGATTCTCCATTGAGAAGCGTTGATCTAGCATAAGACGATCCCAAAGAAGCGATTGTTAGCTAGAGTCAGGTTCCACCAAATCGTAGTCTAAATCATTGGAGCTGGTGGTCGTAGGCGTCCTCTTCCACTATAACTGGCTTATTTGGTTTGGGAAGGATCATCTAAAAGTCGAGGATTGAACCCAAGGCGGAACGAGACAACTGGAGGCTGGAATTTCCCATAAGAATTTTCTTTCTCTTAACTTTATTTTTAATTTCTTGAATTTTCAATTCAATATTCTTAATTCTGTTTTTATTTTATTTTTCGTTTCTAGATCCAACAATTTAATTCTGCTATTGTTTTTATTTTTTTCAGGAACGCAGGTTGTCTTGGGCAAGACTCTGCTTGGGATATCACGGAACAAGATATTTTGCAAGTCCAGTCCCTGAGGATTTGACCCTACTTCCCTTTTACTATTCTTTTCATTATTTATTAGGGATAGGATATTTTTGGTGCTTCCAACGACCGCATCAGATGGAACTAGAAATATATGGGTGTTCATAACACCAACACGAAATTGATATAGAGAGTAGTAAATCAAAGAAGGCAAAATGCATTTTGAAATTAAAAGTAGAATACTTGAATCATCCTTGATATAAATACCACACATTTAATAAATAAAAAATGATATGATAAAACTTTTCTGCTTTCTTAGTGCATTGAATGGGCATCCCAATCCCAAAGGTACTGGGGAAGGTCGGACCATTGACCCAATTTGTTTGAAGCAGGGGCCTGTAGCTAAAGTGGGCAAAGGGAGTGGTAAAGGGGAAGCGGGTGACCGTCTATAAACAAGTTATTGTTTATAGTAAAATAATACACCAAAAATATATAAGAATTTAGAATGACAGTGGGCGCAAGCGCATAGGTCAAATTGTAATATAGTTAGTACAATAAAATACTTAGAAGTATTACGAGAAACGTACCCAATAGAGGATGGAATAAATCTACGAAAAGCTTTTTACAATAATAAGTCTAAGTAGTAATAATTAATCTCTATATTACTATAAACTATAAAATAGATTAATGAGAGAATTGAAATAAGAAAAATAATAATCGACTAAAATTAATAAATCAATCAGGAAGATTAACTCACTTCAAGATTTGTAACAAACTTCAAATTAGGGTTTAGGTTGAATTAGCTACTGGTTAGTCAATTATTACCTCCTGGTCTCTAATTAATTAATCGATTGATTGATACTCGTTTATCTCCCGACCTCGTCTAGCCTATAATAACTTCCTAGGGTCGTCAAACCTAGTTGTTTAAGAATACGTGGATTTGAGTCCTAACTCGATTGGCATCGGCATTGTTGCTAGAGCAAAAAGACGTGGGTTTAAGTACACTGAAGCATATTATCTTCCTATTTAAGGGTGGGGGAGGGACTATGGATAGTTCTTAGCATTGTATCAAAAAGAACGAATATGATAACAACGTATAATAAGATTTCAAAAAAAAAAAGATTAGACATCAAATTCCAAATATTAACACGACATGAAACCGATTTGACATGCAACAAATATTATTGCAATATTAAACGAACCATTTTTTACTACTCCAACCCTATTATTCCAACTCTTTTTCGAAAATGACATGAAACAAAAGAACGGGACAAAATTTCTAAAAATAAAAGTATATTAAAATAATTAAAATGCTACTACCATTAATAACAAATATGAAGACGCTAATCTACATCAACATTATTAATAATTAATAATAAGAGTATAGTAATAAAAGAGTAATTTAAACTCTATATGGAGAAATAAAAACTTGTGATTGAATTTTCAATTAGCACTAAAATTAAATTCGATTCTTGGCCAATCCCACTTTTACCCTAAAAAAATATTTAATATAATAAATTCAATTGAAAATTCTGCCCAACTTGTTCTTCTTTATTCATAGCGTCATGTGCTGCCATTCGTTATCATCCAGAAAATTTATAAAGAAAAACCGCCCCTTAACTAAGTTTTTAATATAAAATTAGTAACTTTTTATTCAATTATTACTTAGTGGGTAGGTGGGTGACATCTTTAAAGACTACATTGACTCTACAGGTAATGTATGTATTAACATTTCGTTTTGAACCACAATCCAAGTTAAATTTGTGTGTTCAATATCTGATTTTATTTTGCTATTTTTACTTGTTCGTTACTTAATCGGGTTGATCCACAACAAATGGTATAAGAGCTAGTTCGATTTTCGCAGATCAACTCATTTAGAGATGGCAGCAACAAGGTTTGACATTGAAAAATTCGATGGTATCAAAAATTTCAATCTATAGCAAGTTCGGATGATGACAATTCTAGTTCAGACCGGCCTGAAAAAAGGTTGTTATCTGGAAAATGCTTGAGAATCTAGATCAATCAGAATGATAAGAGCTTGATGAAAAGGCCTTATCTGCGATCCAATTGTGCCTCACGAATATGGTATTGTAGGAGGTATTGATGGAGAATACCTCCTCTACCTTGTGGAAAATGTTAGAAACTCTTTATGCGACTAAGCCTTTGGCTAACCGTTTAGTATTAAAACAATGTCTATTTACGTTTTGAATGAACAAATATGAGCTTCTTAGAGATCACATCAGTCAATTCATTACTCTTTTAAATGATTTAAATAACGTTGAGGTTCAGATTGACAATGAGGATCAGACTATGCTATTGTTGTGCTCTTTACTCCCTTTATACAAGTCTTTCAGGGAAACCATGATTTATGGGAGAGATAATCTCTCATTCGAGGATGTGAAGGATCATTTGTTGAGCAAAGATAAACTCAGCAATGAGTTTGGTTTGAATAGCAAGGAAAATAGGCAAACTTCTGTTTTGGTAACATCAAAGAAGCGAGACAAAAGATGTCGCTATTGGAAGAAGTTAGGTCACGTCAAAGCAGATTGTTATAAACTGCGAAATAAAAGGGTTATTGAGAGCAATGAGGAAGATGTAACTCGTGCTAATTTGGCTGACAAAAGCGGTGATGATTTTTTATTAGTGTCAACAAGCGATAGTTGTAACAGCCTGATTTCGACCCTAATTGGACATAGTGATTTTAGGACCACAAATTCGAGTCGAAAAAATATTTTAATATTATTTTGTGTGTTTATTATGTGTGAATTTGATTGTGTGAAATTTTTGTGTTTTAATTTTATCGTTTGAATGACCGATTAAAGAAAAATGGCTTAATCACATAAAATAAAAAAAAATGGCTAGTTAATGTGTAAAGTGCTAAATTGCTAATGTCTTTTTAACATGGAGTCCTTAATAGGTAATAAGCCCCCTATTAAGTGAGTGGGTGATAATGGTCAAGAATGACCTTGTATTATAAAGTATAAATATTTATAAACAAAGGTTAATAAGGTAAATTAATAATATATTGATATATGTTAACTAAAAACCAATTTAAATTCATTAGTTATCATCTTCGTTAGGCCCAAACTAGAGAAAAGAATAAGAGAAAAACACAAGCAAAGGTTCATGATGGGTGTCGAATCCACCAATATAAACCTACGCCTTAAGTTGCAAATTATGCAGTATAGGGAGTAGGGTCGATCCCTCAGAGACTGGTTTACTGTAAATTGTTGCTCGTTTGACCAGATTTATGTCAGGGCAGCTGTTGTGCCCAAGACGTTTGGGGGGATAAAAATTTGAAAACCTGAAATTAACAGAAAAATAATGTCAAAAGTAAAAGTTGAAAATAGAATAATAATAACTGTGAAATAAATATTAAGAAAAATTAATTAGAATGAGCTCAGCTTTAGGCGCGAATTTTTCTCTTCTTTGAACCGATCCTCGAAATTGGATGAACTCCCCTTTTCCAATAAGCTAGTTATAGATACCAAGGACGCCTCGGACACCAACTCTTCCTTGTGTAAATTAGTTATGGAACGTCCATAACTAATTCTTACCGATCGAACAACCATGAAACGTTCGTGATTTAGAACTCCGGCAGCTTTGCGTTCTAGAAGAGCCTAGCTCGAACCAGTGCCCTCAACCGCGTGGGACATTTAAAACCGGTTACTACTTCCCTTGACGGAACCAAACAGCAATCTCCACTTGGCACGCCAATGTGTTCACAGAAAACCGATTAGAAACGTTCCTTTCGGAATTCCAACTGTACGTCTAATCACACTAAATCAAATGACGTCTTTTTTGACTTAGTGATGATTTGACTTTATGAGCTGACAAAATCATACTCTTAATCCGGAGAAGTAATAAGTACTGGAATTTTAGGAGTTAAATGGCTCGGGTTCATAACTCACGGGTTTTGACGAGGCTAATTTTGGCCTAAAGCTGAAAATGGGTTTAGTTGGCTAAGGTTTGGGACATGTTGGTATTTGATAAATAAGGTAAATGGGTGAAAAGGTGAGTGATGTGATTGAGTATGAGGGTTGGAATATATTAAAGTGGGTGGTTGAAAAGGGAATTTGAAAAAAAGAAATTGCAAATGATTTAAAGTTGGTTGCTGCTAGGAATAAATTGAAGGCAAAGAAGCTAAAGAAACAATGCTACGTGAGAAAGGAGAGAATTAAAAGATAAAAGCTAAATATTTTTTGATTGATGAATTGATGAACAATATATGCTCTATTTATACTAGAGGATTTACTAATTTAGGAGCCAACTAGTCTAGAAATTCAAGGAAAAAAAAATATTCCATGACAAAAATATCCCAAAATAATCTCCCCCGCTAAGTCAACAAAATTTTCAGCTAATTAATATTGGAAAAATTCTACTTTGGCCCTCCTTCTTTGCTTCTTTCTTTAATTTGGCCCAATTGTTTCCTTTTTCTTCTATTTAGCCCCAAATCGCATTCCTGCACAAAATTCAATAAATATAGCAAAATTAGTGGTGCATTCTCATAAATTAACCAATTTAATTACATAAAACATGTAATTTTAGAATTTAATCAGTTCGGCTATATTCAAGCTTGATTTAAGATCAAGAACCAAAGAAATTGGAGCTAGATAGAGGAAAAACCAAAATCCTCGATTAATCTCTCTAATCCAATTTTTACTGTCCGAGGTAAGTCTAATAGCAAATAAATGTTATTAAATCAGAATATATATATCTATCATATATTCAATAAGTTGAAATTAATAATATATAAGCTGAATAAAACTTTATGAATTTCATATATATTAGCCGATTGTACGTATTGAATTCGGTAGGTTGAAATTACTTCTATGAATTATGTGTATGTTAGCCAAAGAAAGTTATGAATTCAATAAGTTGAAACTAATAGAATAATATATATATATATATGTGTGTGTGTGTGGTTCGAATGTATGTTTCAAGCTCTTTGAGCTGAATTTAATGTTATGAATTATATATATGTGTTTCGAATGTATGTTTGCTATGAAGAATTGAATATAACTCAATTTTTCTTGAGATATGATTATGGGGAAAGATCTCTGTGAATCATAAAGAATATTTAGATTTCTTTTAGAGAATTATATGAATATACATAGGCGATGTGCCTAGCAGGCTTAATGTCGGTGTACGGAATCAGGCTTCAAGCTTAGTAAGTTCTATGTAAATGTAATATCGAATGGGATTGCAAGGTTATAATAATCATGTATGTGTTCTGTTATATCTTATTTGATGATTAGGTAAGTAAGTGTGTATATGTATTTGATAAATATATTCGGCCTTAAGCTAATGCTAGACTTAAGTTTGAAAGTTTATATAATGTTAAATAGTTATGATAAAATGTCTTGAGATTAATGATTGATTTGATATTGTTTGTATGATGCATTTTAGGTTTTAATAAGATTATCTAAGGAATTATGTCATTCGATAGTATATATATTTTGCTAAAGACTTACTAAGCTAAGTTAGCTTACTTTGTATTTTTAATTGTCAATGTTTAATAGATTTTTTTTATTGGTGGTCACTACGTACTTAGGGATCATCAGCAAAGCCTATCACACTATCGACTATTTTATTCGGTATTTTACTAAGTTAAATTTTGAGCTTATGGCATGTATAGCCTAGATGAAATGTTCAAATTTGGGACTTTTATTTACATAGCCATGCGAAAATGGCTTGTTTCTGATAATTTGTATTTGGTTCGGTTTGTGGGCTCTTGATGAAGTGTGTAATGTGTTTGATTTTATCAGTTCGACTATGGTTTAGTTATTCGTAGTATACAGTAGCTATGTTTTGTCGATAATGTGGTGAATGAGTTGATATACATATATAATATGTGTTGTGTGGTATGATTGGTTTTGGTAATTAATTGAGTTGGTTGATAATAATTTTTGAAGTATAGATTAGTTTGATTCAATTTGAATTGATAATGTATTTGGGTATAATTTGGTTATATAGGTTCGGTTTGGTTTAAAATGGTTTGTCCTTGATCGTTTTGTTTAAGTTGAAAATATGTGATTTTGAATGGATACTTGGTGTGTCAAATTTTATTGCTTGAAATTGATTATATTCAAAAGAGCTTGAATGTGACATATTTGGTTAAAGCTAGATATTAAATTTTTGAGACATAAGTTAAATAAAAGGTGGTATTTAGTTTTGTGTTTTGGCAATAAGATTAATAATGGAGGTTAGATGAATTTTAATTAAGTTATGTAATAAATAAATATTTAGAAATATCGTATATACATGTAGTGTATTTAAAATATGTTTGAATTGAAAATGTAAGTAATTATACAATTTGGTTTTGGTGCTCATAATTATATTAATAAGTATGTGATTTGATGAATGTAAATAAAGCATAGATATGCTATCGAAAATGTGTTATAATGCCCCAACATGTATTACTTAACTTTATAATGATATTTGAAATAGGGTTGATTGAAAATGGCTCATTTTGAGGTCATATGCTAAAGGAGTAATAGGTAAATAGACATGTTTTGATCTTATATAATAATGTAAAATTATCTTTTATTTGAGCTTAAGGTTAGTAAGAAATATACATGATAAATTTGAGGGATGTTAATTAATTAAAAGATGCATGTTTTAGGCCTAACTCTATATACCTAAATGGGTTAGCCGAATTGAGTTTATGATAACTAGTAATGTATGAGTATAAATTGATATGAATAAACGTGCATGAAGTTTTTAAATTACTCAGGGATTTTGTTTTATTGAATTGATGTGATAATTTATAATTTTTGTTTAATATTTTAATGTACATTTTCTTTGTATGGCTTTGTAGCATGTTTGTTTAAATATAATTATGATTATATGCAAGTGAAACGTATGTATTTTTATGAATAATAATGTATGTTAAATTTTTAATCAGCCATTAGTTTTATTTATGTGAATATGACATATGTGCATCCGGAATTGTTTGAAAGTCGTGTCTTATTCGGTAATGCCTCGTAACCCCAATCCGACGACGGATACGGGTTAGAGGTATTACAATAGTTCTGAGCTTATGTCCGAGTGGATCCCAGATTTGGGATGTTCTTTCCACATGTGTCCCAACAAAGAATGGTTCTCCACATACAGCTCGGTTGAAGGTGGAGTTGAGCGCATGCGAAACGATTCATCTAGTAAGGTAATTGGTATTGGTACTATTAAAATTACGATGCACGATGGGACGATTAGGACACTCTTAGATGTCAGGTATGTACCTGATTTACTAAAGAATCTCATCTCCTTAAGTAATTTAGACTCGAAAAGTTGCAGAATCAACATCGAGTCAAGCAGCATTAAGATGTCTAGTGGGGCTCTCATTTTGTTAAAAGGTAAAAGGACCGGCAGTCTTTATATTCTTAAAGGTTCTACAATGATTGGTGAAATCAGACATCCCTCGTCCGTTACGAAGTCAAAGTTAACTCATTTGGAGCAGAGGTTCTCTTTTGATGTCGTAGGTTTTGAAATGTTAGACCACTGTGTTTGTGAAAATCAGACTTGGGTTAGTTTTGATTTGGCAGTGCACAAGTCGAAATCTAGAAGTATTCCAGCTTCTAAACACAAATTCAACTCAATTAATTCCCAGTATAGTTCAAGATAGGCTCGTGGCAGGCTTTGGCAAAGGTGCCGTAGTGGAAATACGAGTCAATGTAGAGATTTGTTGAGTATGACTCATATTTCAGTCAAATTTGATAAATAATCTTCCAATTAAATTCTGTTTATTTGTTTCAAACAAACTCTGATTAGTCAAGATTATTTTATTATTATTTGACATACGAATTTAACCTATAAATAGACTTTTTACAACATTAGAAAATAAACTTATTAAATATTAGAACTCATAATACTTTTGGAGAATTTTGTGTTTATGCTTTGCGGGTTTTTTATTTTCGGGGTTTAATTTTAATCTCAACCTTTTGTACTCCTCGCTCTTTTGCTATTATAGTAAAATTATCTTTGCCTGTGATTTTTTATCCTCATCGGAGAATTTTTCCACGTTAAATTTGTGTATTTAATTTTTCAATTTTTTCCGTAATTTTTACTTGTTCGTTGTTTAATCGGATCAATCCCAACAAAAATAATCTTAACCAGCATGTGTCTTTCGAGATAAAAGTTTTCTCAATTATTAGGATACCTCTACCACTCAATATTCAGAATGGTCAATGGGTTCGAGTTGCTTCCTGTCGCATTTTTATCAGTGATGATGCTTCCATTGTAGAAATTCTGGACAAGCAAGTCGAAATGGATATGTCTTTCGAGATAGAAGTTTTCCACGTGTCGATGCGAGTAGTTGGTTGTTTGGTAAACTTTTTAACCAGCCCATAACGAAGGATCATTATTAAAGATATATTCAGCATCGAGGCTTGTTGCACAAGTCATAAGCTGAATCTGTTTGCACTTGCTCTTAACACCAACAGTTACAACGAAATCTTCCTTCCCCTTTCAAGGAAACCCAAAAGGAAGGACAAGTTCTATGCCTCTGATGTTGCCTTCGTTGTCAAGTTTGAGTTCATTAAGAGAGTTGAAGCTAAGGAACTGCAATCTTCGTGAAGTAGATATTCCTAGTGATATTTCTTGCCTATCCTCCTTGACAGATCTTGATCTTAGTGGTAACAATTTCATCAGCATACTTGCGTCTCTTACTCAAAGAGCTTAAACTTCTTATGTTATAAATTGCAAAGAGCTTAAATCCTTGCCTGAGCTTCTAACAAGTATAGAGAGAGTATGCATAGATGGCTGAACTTCACTTGAAGTAGTTGCAAGTCCATCAAAAGTATGAAATTTATTGGATTTAGCTTCCATTAAAGCAATTAACTGCTACAGATTGGCTGACAACATCAATGCATTAACATTTTTGAAAATACATCACAAGGTTAATTAATTTCTCTTTCTTTCCCTCTCATACTTGGGAATTTGTGGTTTTATTTACCAAGCGACTGAAGTTTCATTTTGCAGGCATTTGCAAATTCAATACAAATGTTTGATGTTATTATACCTGGAAGTGAAATCCCAAAATAGTTTAGCCAACAGAGTGGTGGCTCTACAATTAGGATACCTCTACCACTCAATATTCAGAATGGTCAATGGGTTGGAGTTGCTTCCTGTCGCATTTTTGTCAGTGATGATGCTTCCATTGTAGAAATTCTGGACAAGCGAGTCGAAAAGGATCTGTCCTTCGAGATAGAAGTTCTCCACGTGTCGATGCGAGTAGTTGGTTGTTTGGTAAACTTTTTAACCAGCCCATAACGAAGGATAATTATTAAAGATATATTTTAATGATTATTGTCATAATCTTATCTACTCTATAATTATTAAATACGTAAAATACAAACCGTCCAACATTTTTAATAGCCTCCACTGTGCCCACTTTCACCTTCTTGGATTCTTCTTGGAAAGAACATCCATCACTCATTTTGACCCCTAATCTCCTCCCCTATGCTCATATACTTACTTTTTCTAGTTTCTTTGCGAGGATCGGGCGATCTATTTTCTGATTTTGAGCACCAGATAGAGATATCCTTCTCCTTTCATACATCCTCATGCTGTCGTTACCTTCGACTTCTTCGCCCATTTCTAGAAAGAAATATGATGTTTTTCTTGAGTTTTAGAGGTGAAGATACTCGCAAGAACTTCACGGGTCATCTTTATGATGCTCTAAAGAGTAGTGGAATCGTCACCTTCAGGGATGATCCAAAGCTGGACGCTGGCGAAGAGATCGCACCCGAACTCTCCAAAGCAATTCAGCAATCATGGTGCTCGGTAATTATTTTTTCAAAAACCTATGCCTTTTCAGGATGGTGCTTGGAGGAGCTTGCTGAAATTGTTCAACAAAAAAATGCTAACGGACATAAAGTATTTCCAATTTTCTACCAAGTGGATCCATCCGATTTAAGAAACCAAAAAGAAAAAGTAGAAGAAGCCTTTGCCAAACATGAAGTGAGGTACAAGGAAGATAAAGACAAGATCCAAAAGTGGCGAAATGCTTTGGCTGAAGTAGCTAAGATCAAAGGATGGCATTTACATAATGGGTAATTCTTTCATTTCTTCTCTATTTCCTAGTTTTAATGACTAAAAAATTGTTTTTTTTTCTAGATTGCATGTAATTTTTTAGAATTTTGTGTTTAATTAAGAATTCTAACGAGAAAGTTGTGTATTTTGATGCCATAATATATCTTACTGTCTTATTCTTGCTTTTTGTTTGCTTCCAACTATATTATATTTCATGATTCATTGAACTAAAAATGACAAAGAGCATTTGAAAGATAGAAACAATTTTTTATTTCGTTGTAGGAATGAATCAGAGTTTATCGGAGACATTGTTAGGAAGATATCAGCCAAATTATGTGAGACATATCCAATTGTTCATGATGAATTGGTTGGAATTAGCTTACCTTTGAAGGAGCTGTATTCGAAAATAAACATCGGGGAAGATGATGTCCGCATTATAGGAATTTGCGGAATGGGTGGCATCGGTAAAACAACTCTTGCGAGGGTTGTTTACACTCAAATGTCACCTCATTTTGAAGGCAAAAGCTTTCTTGCTGATATTCGAGAAGTTTCAAACAAATGTGGACTTGTTTCTTTACAGAAACAACTTCTTTCTCAAATCTTGCCAAATGAATGCTTCAATTTTTTCAATGTTCATAAAGGGAATGCCATAATTAGCCGCAGGTTGTGTAGTGAAAAGGTTCTTGTTGTTCTTGATGATGTTGATAATGTACAACACTTGAAATGCTTGGTTGGAAGGCGTGATTGGTTTGGTTTAGGGAGTCGAATCATTGTAACAACAAGAGATGAACATTTACTCCGATCTTACGGAGTCGATGGTGTGTATAAGCCTAAAACAATGAATCCAGACGATGCACTTAGACTTTTCAATTTGAATGCTTTTCATAGTGATACAGTGCCAAAAGATGATTTCATTGAGCTTTCTGAACATGTTGTATGTTATGCTGGTGGTCTCCCCTTAGCTCTTGAAGTTTTGGGCTCATTTTTGTGCGAAAGAGATATAGTTCAATGGAGAAGCGCAATCGAAAGACTTAAAGAAGATTCTAACAAAGAAATTCTTAACACGCTAAGAATTAGCTTTGATGGATTGGAAGAAAAGGAGAAGAACATATTTCTAGATATAGCGTGCTTCTTCAATGGTGAGAAGAGAGATTTGGTAATGAAAGTATTGGATGGTTGTGAGTTTTTTCCAGATATTGGAATCGATATTCTCATTAAAAAATCTCTCATAAAAGTTAGTGATGACAACCAACATTTGCGGATGCATGCCTTGTTGCAAGAAATGGGAAGAAAAATTGTTGAAGAAAAATGTGTTGATGAACCTCGAAAACGTTGTAGATTGTGGAAAGAAAAAGATGTCCATCATGTCCTAACAAAAAACACGGTAAATCATTCAACAAAAATTATATACAAAATTTTCTTTTTATCAATATATGATGTAAATCTAAAGCTTAGTCTAATTTATTTACATATCGATCCTTAACTGACATTGAGTGGCTTTAAAATAGTTTTCATTTGTTGATTATAAATATTAATAATGATTTGTTATATAAGTGTTTAATTTTATTGAATTTCTCTCATTCAAAAATATTTTATTTCCTATATTTCGACCAAAAGATTGTGATAATGTTGAACATAGATGTAAATTTCAAAAGTTTTATTGTACAATTTAGACTATTTATTTTGTATTTTTATTGTCTATTCTTAATTATTTTTAGGCTACCGAAGTGATTGAAGGTATGATCATCGACAATAAAAGGTAAGAAAACATACATATGAATTTATCAATATGTACTATTAATATTGTTATTATTTTTTGTAAAAAAATCAATTAAAAACAACAACAAAAAAACCTTTTGACTTTACTTGGCAGAGTGGAAAGAAAATCAAAAGGGTGGAAAACTGAAGGGATGGAAAACTTGATTGGAAAGATGGAAAATTGAATGGAAAATATATTTCCCTCCTCACTATTGCTTGGTATAGGGAAAAGTGAGAAGAAAAGAAAATAAAACATTTGAAAATAAAATCTCTCTCTCTCATTGTCTTCCTTCTCATTCCAATTTGGAATGATTCAATTTTTTGCATTACAATGGAAATTGATCATTCTATCAATGTAACATAGCTTTTAGATATTGAATGTCTTTGTATATTTTGAATCTCATATTTGTTTTACTCATGGTTATTAGGGAATCAAGCAAGATGCTCAACTTGTGTGCCGATACCTTCTCAAAGATGAAAAACTTGAGACTGCTCAAAGTGCTTTGCCAAACAAATTGTGATGATCTCAAATATCTTTCTAATGAACTACGGCTTTTATATTGGACAGGATATCTTTTAAGATGCTTACCTTCAAGCTTCCAACCAAACAACCTTGTTGCACTTCTTTTACCATATAGTCGCATTAAACTACTATGGAAGGGAAATAGAGTAAGAATTAACTCATCTTATCCTTGTGTTTTAGCTTATTTTAATATAAATTATTAAACTTTGATTAAGGTAAAAATACAAAAACAAAATTGAGAATTATTATGCTTTCTCTTTTCTCTCTAATTTATTATTGTCTTCAACAGCCCTTGTATAAGTTGAAAATAATGAACCTCAAAGGTTGCCAAAACCTGATCAAGACACCAAACTTCACAACAGCATCAAATCTTGAAGTTTTAATTTTGGAAGGCTGTACCAAATTAGTGGATATTCATCCATCAATAGGAGTGCTTAAGAGCCTTAAACTTTTGAATTTAAGAGATTGCAAAAGTCTTAGAGTCTTCCGATAAAAATTAGAATGGAATCTCTTGAAACATTAATTTTTTCGGGTTGCTCAAGTCTTGTAAGGTTTCCGAAGATTGATGGGAAAATGGAACGTATAAAAACTCTAGAGCTTTCTGGTTGTTATAGAGTTGAAAATTTCTCGGAGAATTTGCAGCAAGCAAAGTTGCGACCAAATTTGTCTTCTGTTTTCAAGGTAATCCAAGGAAGAAGGACAACTCCCATGGCTCCAATGTTGCCTTTGTTGTCAGGTTTGAGTTCATTAAGCAAGCTAAATCTAAGGGAGTGCAATCTTTGTGAAGTAGATATTCCACGTGACATTTCTGGTCTATCCTCTTTGAAACATCTCGATCTACGTGGTAACAATTTCATCAGCATACCTGCATCTCTTACTGGACTCTCGAAGCTTGAGTGTCTTTACTTGTCATATTGCAACATGTGCACTCTTGATGAAGCAGATATTCATAGTTCTATTTCTGGTCTATCCTCTTTGCAATATCTTGATCTTAGTGGTAACAATTTCATCAGCATAACTGTTGGTGCAAGAGGCAGCAGCAAGCTGTTTCTAGTCTTGCTTGAGTAGTAAGCCTCGAGGCTTGGTGAAGAACCAAACTCGGAAGCAGAAAAAACAGAAAGATGAAGCTAGCAAGAGAAAACAGAAAAGAGAGAAAAAGATTGAATGAAAATGAGCTGATATTTTTCATTAACACATGAACAAGGCATTAAGCCATTACATATATCAGTCAATGAGTAAAACAAACAAGTAATCACCTAATAACATACCTAACACCACTAAAATGCCTAGTAACTTGGTAAACTTGATTGAAAAACAAAAAGCTTTTACCTAAACTTGTCATTCAGCACCTAATTACATCAAAATGCAGCTACCAACTAAGTTTGATCCTAACTAAATACAAAACAATCAATTAAGGAAACTAAATGAATAGCTTCAGCTTGCTGCACCAATTTGCTGTTGAAGCACGTTCCTTGCATGGCCACCTTTGCTGCAACATGGGAGCTGACTTCAACACTCCTCCTCAGCTTCTATGCAGCAGACTCCTAGCTTCCTCTTCAGGCTTAGAAATCTTGATACACCAAGAGGTTTTGTGAAGATATCAGCAATCTGATTTTCAGAGCTGCAATGGATTAGCTCGATCTCTCGAGCTTGTTCCATTTCTCTAATCACATGGAGTTTGATGTTGAAATGTTTTGTCCTGCCATGGAAGACAGGATTTTTAGCAATAGCAACTGCTGACTTGTTGTCACAATGTATCACAGTTGCTTCATTCTGCTGTAGATTCAAGTCGCTCAAAATTTTTCTCAGCCACATAGCTTGATTAACAGCATTGGCAGCTGCTACATACTCTGCTTCTGCTGTCGATTGAGCCACCATTGTTTGTTTTCTTGAGCTCCAACAAATCATAGCTGAGCCAAGTGTAAAAGCATAGCCAGAAGTGCTCTTCATGTCATCCTTTGAACCAGCCCAATCGCTATCAGTGTAGCCAATCAGTTTCAACTCTTCAGCCTTTCTAAACTGTATTCCATGGTTTAAGGTACCTTTGATGTATCTTAGCACCCTTTTTCCAGCCTTGTAATGTTGCTGGTTACAGCAGTGCATGAACCTTGATAGCATGCTCACAGCAAACAGAATGTCAGGTCTTGTTGCTGTCAAATACAATAAACACCCAACAAGGCTTCTGTAATCTGTTTCACAGACAGATTCATGTTCCTCCTGGCTCGATAGCTTTATACCAATAGCCATTGGTGTGCTCACTGGTTTACAATTCTCCATTGAGAATTTAGCCAGCACTTTCAAGGCAAATGTCTTTTGTTTCAAGAAGATTCCTCCTTCTATTTGATTGACTTCCATTCCTAGGAAATATGTCATCAATCCCAGGTCTGACATCTCAAACATTTCCTTCATTCTTGCCTTGAAATCAGCCATCATAAACTTGTCTCCTCCAGTCACTAGAAGATCATCAACATATAGTGACACAATAAGCTGTGTTTCAGCTCCATTCCTTTTAACATAGAGTGTAGGCTCACTAGCACTCCTTTCAAATCCCAAGCTGACCAAATATGAGTCAATTCGAGCATACCAGGCTCGAGGGGCCTGTTTTAGGCCATACAAGGCCTTTCTTAGCCTATACACCAAATGTTCCTTACCAGGCACTATAAAACCTGGGGGTTGCTCGATGTATATCTCTTCTTCTAGAAATCCATTGAGGAATGCAGACTTGACATCCATTTGGTGGATTGTCCACTGGTTCTGAGCAGCAACTGCAATCAGCAATCTGATTGTATCGAGTCTGGCTACTGGAGCAAATGTTTCCATGTAGTCCAGACCATACCTTTGACTGAAGCCCTTTACAACTAGCCTGGCCTTTAGCTTGTTTAGACTTCCATCTGCATTGTGCTTCACTCGATAGACCCATTTTACACCAATAGTCTTTCTGTTGGTAGGCTTTTCAACCAACTCCCATGTCTGATTCTTTACAATCATGTTGATTTCATCAACCATAGCTTGTTTCCAACCTTCGTCTGCCTCAGCCTCTTCAAAACTGCTAGGTTCTGCTGTTGCAACCTGTGCCCTTTCATAAATATCTTCTAGGGGCCTTGTGCCTCTCACAGGCACATCATCAACATCCATTTCAGGTCCTAGCTGCTCAAGTTCAGCTTGATTAGGCACTAGGTCTTCTGAAACTGCTTCTGGCTCATTTTTCTCCCAATTCCAGCAGGCTTTCTCATCAAAGATGACATCTCTGCTCACTTGGACTTTGTTTATCAAGGGATCCAGAACCCTGTAGCCCTTTTTGACTGAGCTGTAGCCTACTAGAACACCTGGTTGAGCCCTTTTAGAGAGCTTGTCTCTCTTTGCTGCTGGTATTTGTGCATAACACAGGCAACCAAACACCTTCAGGTGTGCCAAGGAAGGCTTGAAACCAAACCAAGCCTCGAAAGGTGTCTCGGATGCAAGAGCTTTAGTAGGAAGCCTGTTCTGAAGGTAAACAGCAGTGTTTACTGCCTCAGCCCACATGGTCTTGGGCAGTTTCTTCTCAAACAGCAGACATCTGGCCATATCCATCAGACTTCTATTCTTTCTTTCAGCTACCCCATTCTGCTGAGGTGTGTAGACATTTGTAAGCTGATGTTTGATACCAGCATCATTGCAAATGGCTTGAAACTGAGCTGAAGTGTACTCAGTGCCATTGTCTGTCCTTATCGATTTCAGCTTGCAACCTGTTTCTGTTTCTACAGCAATTTTAAACTTCACAAACACTTGAGCTACCTCAGACTTGTGTTTTAAAAAGAAAATCCAGCAAAACCTTGTAAGATCATCAATGAAGAGGATGAAATACCTGTTTTTGCTGAGTGATTCAGTCCTCATCGGGCCACATACATCAGAGTGCACCAGCTGCAGTCTTTCAGTAGCTCTCCAAGCTGAATTTGTAGGAAATGGCAGTCTTGCCTGTTTCCCCATTTGGCAGACTTCACACACATCATCATGCTCCACTGAGCTGGTGAAGTTCTCTGCCATGCCCTCTTTGGCCAATCGAGCCATTGATCTGAAGTTGGCATGTCCAAGCCTTTGATGCCAAAGCTTGGAGTCTTCAACAGAGGCTGTGTATGCTGAGTTTGAGTCATTTGCCCAGTGAACCTCAAAGCATTTATCAGTCATTGTGACTGTCATAAGGCTTGATCCACTTGGATCAGTAATATGGCATTGTTTATCCTTGAACACAACAGAATAACCTTTCTCGAGCAGTTGAGCTATGCTGAGAAGGTTTCTGTCAATCTGAGGTACCAACAGCACATTTGGAATGATCTTATTGCCTGTGGGAGTACATATCAGCACTTCTCCTCTTCCTTCAGCCCTTATAAACTGACCATTTCCAACCTTGACCTTGGTTTTATAACTTTTGTCCAAGGTTTTAAACAAGGAGGCATCTGGTGACATGTGATTAGTGCAACCACTGTCCAGCAACCAGCCTTTAGAGCATTTCTTCTCAGAAGCTACACAGGAAACAGCAAAGACCTGTTCTTCTTGGTCACTACTGTCCTCAGCTACTCGAGCTTCAATCTTTGACTGCTGAAATTGATTCTGCCTTGGCTTACTTCTGTTTTTGCAGACCCTTTCAACATGGCCCTTCTTCTTGCAGTGTTGGCATACTGCATCTGGCCTAAACCAGCATCTGTCTTCTGGATGGTCAGGCTTCTTGCAATATCTGCAGGGCTGGTCATTGCTCCTTGCAGCATCAGGCTTAGGCCTGTTTTTCCAAGGCCTTTTGCCTCTTTGAGCATTAGTGCTCGAGGTTTCTCTGGCCTTGGCTTGAAATGCACCTTCTTGGTGATCTTCAGCTCTGCTAGCTCTTCTTTGTTCCTGAGCATAAAAGGTGTTGATTAGCTCAGTCAAAGAGATGCTAGCAAGGTCTCTTGAGTCCTCTAGAGAGGATATCTTGGCCTCATATCTCTCAGGCAAAGTGGAGAGGACTTTCTCCACAATTCTTGCCTCATCAAAGTGCTCACCTAGGAGCCTTATGCTGTTAACCACTGCCATAATTCTATCTGAGTACTGCTTCACTGTTTCTTCTTCCTTCATCTTCAAATTCTCGAAATCCCTTCTCAAGTTTAGCAGCTGCTGTTGCCTTGTTCTCTCAGTGCCTTGAAACTCCTCCTTGAGCTTATCCCAGGCCTGTTTTGGAGTCTCACAGGCCATAATTCTGGTGAAGATGACATCTGACACACAGTTCTGGATGCAGGACATGGCTTTGTGCCTTTTGGTCCTCTCATCAGCATGTTGCCTAATCTGAGCTACTGTGGGATTAGCCCTCAGTGGTGCTGGCTCAGTATCTGTGTTGACAACTTCCCACAGATCGAAGGCCTGTAGGTAAGTCTTCATCTTGACCAGCCATATGTGAAAGCCTTCTCCATTGAAGACTGGTGGGGCTGCTGGTGAAAAACCTGAAGAAGCCATCAAGTTCCTTGTTTTGAAGCAACAGGTCCACTAAGACAAGAGCTCTCGATACCAATTGTTGGTGCAAGAGGCAGCAGCAAGCTGTTTCTAGTCTTGCTTGAGTAGTAAGCCTCGAGGCTTGGTGAAGAAGCAAACTCGGAAGCAGAAAAAACAGAAAGATGAAGCTAGCAAGAGAAAACAGAAAAGAGAGAAAAAGATTGAATGAAAATGAGCTGATATTTTTCATTAACACATGAACAAGGCATTAAGCCATTACATATATCAGTCAATGAGTAAAACAAACAAGTAATCACCTAATAACATACCTAACACCACTAAAATGCCTAGTAACTTAGTAAACTTGATTGAAAAACAAAAAGCTTTTACCTAAACTTGTCATTCAGCACCTAATTACATCAAAATGCAGCTACCAACTAAGTTTGATCCTAACTAAATACAAAACAATCAATTAAGGAAACTAAATGAATAGCTTCAGCTTGCTGCACCAATTTGCTGTTGAAGCACGTTCCTTGCATGGCCACCTTTGCTGCAACATGGGAGCTGACTTCAACAATAACTGCATCTCTTACTCCACTATCAAAGCTTCAGTTTCTTGGATTGGCATATTGCAATATGCTTAAATCGTTGCCTGATATACCGACAAGGTTAGGATACGTGTGGCTAGATGGTTGTTCTTCACTTGAAGTATGCAATTTAGTGGATTCGGCTGCCTTTAGAGCCATTAACTGCTTCAAATTGGCTGAGAATATCAATGCATTAACACTACGTAAAGTATGCAATTTAATGGGTTCGGGTGCCTTTACAGCCATTAACTGCTTCAAATTGGCCGAGAATATGAATGCATTAACACTGCTGAAAAACCAGCTTAAGGTCGATTAATCTCCATTTTCTCCCTTACAAAATCTCATATTTGAGAATTTATGGTTTTAGTTACCAAACGACTTGTGTTTTATTTTGCAGGCATTTGCAAATTCAAGAGAAATGTTTGATATTATTATGCCCGGAAGTGAAATCCCAGAATGGTTTAGCCAACAAACAAGTGACTCTTCAATTAACATACCCCTGCCTATCAACCTTCAGAAAGATAGTCAATGGATTGGAGTTGCTTGCTGCTGGATTTTTGTCAGTAATGATGCTTCAAGGGATAACAAATATATCGGTTATGAAGCATATATCTATTATGGAAATTCTGAACAAGCCTGCTGTAATGGATCTCTTTTTCGAGGCAGAAATTATCGACGGATTAACGGATGTGGCTGGGGGCTGATTGAACCAATAATGAAAGATCACCTTTTACTTTGTTATTGGTCGCGTGATAAATTATATCCTTCCTTGGAGGATAAATATGACGACTGTGAAACCACTAATTTATGGACAACACATTGCTTAGAAAAAAAATGCGATAAGCTTGAGGTGTTTTTCATGAGACGCAGAGTTAAGGTGAAGAAGTGTGGTTTTAAAATAGTGTATGAGAAAGATTTGGAAGAGATAAAAGAGTTGCAGTGCCATACCACTCAATCTTCTCCAAATTTTGAACACATCCACCAACACTCTGCTCACAACCATGGATCAGTAGGTAGCACTTCTCACATAAAATAGAAACCTAATATCTACGATGAAGCGGAGGAAGAAGGGCCGCAACCAAAACGGATGCAACTTTTTTTCAATTTTTTATAATTGGCCAATATGGGAAGACGCATTAACTTGGTAAATTACTTAACCAACCTTGTCCTACTAAATTTTTTTACTCATCTACCTTGTTTACATCTTTTATTTCATTTTCCATTTGATTGTAGTAAAACATTTTCCTGAAAAGCTTTTCAGCCTTTTTCAGTGTTTGTTTGGCTGAAAATATTTTCCTCAGCTAAAATCAATTACAAACACGGGAAAAACAGCCTTAATTTTTTAAAATGTCTTACCGTTTCTAATTCGGTAAGACATTTTCAGTAAAATTAGACACTGATCTTCCCTTTCCCTTTCCCTTTCCCTTCCCCTTCCCCTTCCCCTTCCCCTATCCTTGACACCTGATCTTCTGCTTGCCATCAGCCAACACCGATTCTCAACACCAGACACCGGCGTTCATCAACCTTTTTTCTGTGTTTTGATTTCGGAGCAATAATTGAGGGAATCAGAAAATGGAGAAAACTGATGGAATTGGGAAAGAAAATGGAAGCACGGAAGAAAAGCAAAGTTTCAAAGATGGATCAATTTGTGGGTATAATTCGCTTCACCACCTCTTGAACGCAAATCTCAAGCCTCAACTCTACCAGGTCTTTTCTTTTTATTTTTTCCCGCTTTCCGGGTTGTAATTTCTCTGTCTTCACTTTGTTGATTTAATTGGGTAATTTTGTTTTTCTTAATCTGGCCATGCACTGAGCAAAAAATTCTAATCTTTCCTGTTATTTTTCTTGCTTATATATATATTGTAAAAGAAAATTTGATCATGAAAATGGAAACCCCATTTCAAATTGTCTATTATGAATCGATTGGTTATTGTCTTTTTGGTCAGTTTTTGCCACTGAAATGATCATTGCAGTCGATCCTAGAATTTGTAAACAGTTTATCTCATTAACAAGTAACATGTTTTGCCTATTAAAAGTCAAAATCTACTGATCTTATTGCTGGTGAAAGTAACAATCTTTTGGAATTTTGTTATGGTTTATTAACAGGAAGTCAGCCGGTTGCTTCTGGGGCTGAATTGCGGAACAACACTTGAAACTATTGTTCCACCTGAATCAGCTAAAGCCCTCTCTTCAAAACATGAGTTTGATCTTCAGGTGCCTATTTATTTATCCAACATTACTGCATTATAACGATTTGTTGATAGAGAGATCCATCATCTTAGCTCGTCAATATTGGAAAACAACAACCACAAGGTTGGCCTGGCTGAAATCGTAATACTCTTATAAAACAATCAAAGTGAAGGAACAATAAATGTTTTGGACACTTTAGATATACAAGGCACTACCATGCATTTTGACTGCAACTGAAGATTATGTTAATCTTTAGGCAGGGTTAGTTAATCTATGTCATATGTTCTGATATTTGTATGGAATATTTTTCTTCCTCCATTTTCCCCCTTTTTCAGTTTCTAGTTCATACATTTGAACATTTGGTTATAATAGTTCTAATGTATAATTTTAGTACTACCAGGATCTCCTTGAAATATGTTGATTTTCATTCAATCCACTCTTATCTAAGTGGTTGAAAAACATCCCTTTTCTCATTACAAAATTATTCTCTCACCGACCTGACCTGCATACTTGTAGTTATTATCTATGTAGATTTTTGTCATTTCAATACAAGTATATTGTAGAAGGCAGTTATATGTGCTTTTCCATTTCAAATTATTCCAGGCTTTCAAATTTTCTGCTGACAAAGAGTTGTTAAGAGAACCCCGGTAAGGGTCGGTCTTATTCAGAACTCCATTGCTCTCCCAACCACTGCTCCCTTTTCAGACCAGAAAGAAAGCTATATTTGAGAAATTGGGACCAATAATTGATGCTGCCGGTACTTCAGGAGTCAACATAATATGCTTGCAGGTATGGTCAATTTTATTGGTTGATGCATAATATTCTGAAAATGCAAATTAATGAGTCTATGATGCAAGTTTAGGAAGCATGGATGATGCCATTTGCCTTCTGTACACGAGAAAAGAGGTGGTGTGAATTTGCAGAACCTGTTAACGGGGAATCTACACAATTTCTTCAGGAATCTGCACTCAAGTATAACATGGTCATTATAAGCTCAATGGTTGAGAGGAATATAAATCATGGAGAGACTCTCTGGAATACTGCTGTTATAATTGGAAATCATGGCAACATAATAGGCAAACACCGTAAGGTAAATGCAGTAGTTTATCTGGGTATGGGTTTATATTTCTTGAATTTTTATTGATTTAATTTGCTTAATTGACTGGCTTCTGGCAGAAACATATTCCTAGAGGTGGGGACTTCAATGAGAGCACGTATTAAATCAATAGATTTAAATTGGGGACTTCAATGGAGCCTGTTGCCTTTGTTGATTGCATTTGCTGATATTTCTAGTATATTGTTAGTTCATTTGCTTCATAGATATCATATGGTTGTCTGCCTCTTTACCTAGTTGTATTAAATTAATAGATGTCAGTTGAAAATTTTGATTGTATGTATCATTCATTTTGATTTTACTATCAGTTCTATGAAATTCTTTTTTGGGCCATGAGTGATTTTTTCTTAGCAGTTACGTGAGCACGTTTTGCCATATGTCTAAGTAAAAAGCTGGGTTCTTCGCTTGTATTTTTTTCCTCTCTATTGGATGGCAGCCTATAGTATTGGGGCAATGCTTGATCTAGTAGTAGCTTTCAAAGAACATAGCTGATTGCATGCATATGGTTATGTATTTGTTGAATGCATACATATATACATATTTATGTCTGTAAATGTGTGCATTGGGATAAATTTTATAGGATTTAGCTTTGTGTTACAATGTAGATTGGTTGGCTAAGGAATTGGTTATACTTGAGAGTGGCTGAAATTTGATAATGATGCTATTTGTGTTGTTTGTAAGACAACAAAAAAATTGCTTTTATGCTGAGCGTAATTTCATCAGAAGATCACTACAATTAGATTCACTACTAATTAGTAAATTTCGAAAGTAGTTTGCAATGCTTTTATATTTTAATAATTGAGTATTATTATATATTTAATTTGATTTATTTAATTATAAATAAATCATTGCAATATATGTAAAAATAATTTAAAAGATAAAATTTTATTAATATATATTAATATATGTAAAAACAACTTTTTTGGAAAATATTTTTAAGAAATCTGCCAAACAGCAGAAAATATTTTACACAGATTCATCCAAACACTAGAAAATATTTTCAGTAAATCATTTTACGGAAAACATTTTACTGGCAAACAAACAGAAAGTAATCATTCTAAACTTATTTGCATATGAGATATGATCATTTTATTATATACTAAAATTTTAAAAAAATACCAATTAAAATTTTATTCACTTAATTCATTCCTTTTTGCATAATTGAAATGTGTACATTTTGATATTTATTAAAATTTTATTCTCATTATATATATTCACTTACATCTATATTTTATTTTTAGGTTGAAATAAATATAATCAATTGAGATAGAAATGTGGAGAAAAATAGATAGTTAAGCAACGATATAGGTAATACTAAGGTGAAAATCCTTTAATGAGGATTAGATCATAATTTCGGCTAAGTTAAAAACTATTTTATTTTTACTTGAGACCAACTTATGTGTTCAATTTAATCAGTCAAAATTGTTTTTATAAATTTGGAAGATTAAATATAAGTCCTTAATAGTACTTAAATAGGTTTAATTCCTTCTAACAAAAGTACCATTTAAATTTCATGGCTTCAAATAGAGCTGTCCATGGGCCGGGCCCGGAAAAAAATTTTGGCCCGACTCTTAGGCCCAGGCCCGGCCCGAAATATGGGCCTGAAATTTTGCCCAAGCCCGGCCCGGGAAAAAAAGAGTAAGCCCGAGCCCGGCCCGGCCCGATTTTTAATAAATACAAAAAAAATATTTTAAAAATAAAAAAATAAAAATAAAAATAAAAATATTTTAAAAGTATTTTAAAATTAAAAAATAAAAATAAAAAATATATATTTATTATATTCGGGCCGGGCCGGGCCCGGGCCCGGGCCAAAAAAGTTGAGCCCGAGCCCGGCACATTTTTTAAACGGGCCTCGTTTTTTTGCCCAAGCCCATATTTCGGGCCTATATTTTTACCCGAACCCTCCCATATTTCAGGCGGGCCGTCGGGCCGGGCCGGGCCGCCCGGCCCATGGACAGGTCTAGCTTCAAATATAAATAATATTATTCCAACTCTTCAATTTATATTTTTTACAAAGTATTTAAGTTTAGACATTTATTTTTAACACTTGTTTAAATATAAAAATAAAGTACGCTCTTTTAATTATTTGGAAAATCTTTTCCGTGTGAGAGACATTTTCATATCCAATTTTTTTTTCAAAATTCTATAATTTCATTTTTGTTATTGTCTACTGTTATTGTTTAGAGAAATAAAAATATAATTTTTGGTCGATATGAGTAAGATTTTCAATGATTGTATTTATGTGATATCAACAAAAATTTTTGAATTTGAGGTAAGTTAATATAGATGATCTCAATGCAACAAAAATAATGATGGTGTTTTTATGTTTGTCCCCTAGACCAAGAGAAGCATGAAAGTCTGCTCAAAGGATCATGCAAGTGAGGGACCAACAAAAGTCATCAAGTTGGAATGGAAGGGGACACCTTAGCAATTATAGGCTCGGACGAATTTAGGGAATTAGCAAAATATAATTAGTTGTTTTTATCATGTAATGTAATGTAAATTATGTATATTGAAATGAACGTTGTTTTTAAAATGTAAATTCAAATAGTAATTTAGTCGTAATGTAAATAAAACCTTTAAAATTAGGCATAAGGATAATAATAATAATAAAGGTTTTTTAACGCAAAATTTGACAAGTTGACCTATATTCATTTCTTTTAAGTAATTTGGCTCTCAACATTTTATTGAGTCAAATTATGAATTTTTTAAAGCAAAATGCTGGTTGAACTATTAATTTAACAGTGTTGACATGACATAATAGTGAATTCATTTCAATTCATCATTAAACTTTTCAAGTGTCTCTCAATTGCCCATCTTTTCCTCCAACTCAAAGACGCGATAAAAGTGAAGAAAATTGCATTTGATTAGTGCACAATTTTCTTCTGACTTCTTTCATAATTGATGCACAATTATGATTGTTAATAAAATGAAATTATCAAATGTTTGCCTCTATTTTGAATCAAACTCTTATTGTGTTGGTTCCCAAGGTGACAAGACCGGAATGACAATCTCATTTTAGATCGATCAATCTTTGTACGGTCTTGTTTTAGGTGATCACTTAAACAATTGCAACAAAAATGAGAAGCTGGTTCGAGGATTCATTTGGGGTCAACATTTGGCAATCGGAAACCAACATTAGTGAGCTGGTATAAATTTTGTATGCCTTTGAAGAATGGTGGAGTTAGGTTGAGGAAAGTACGAGACCACAATAAAGCTTGCATGATTAAGGTAGCTTTTAATGTCATTTCTTACGTGAATGTGCTATGGGTTGAAGTCCATGGAAACAAGTATGGGGTAATAAGTAGATGGTCGGCTTCAATCCATCCTTCTAATTGCTTGCTTCTCTGGAGGGCTTTGTCCAATATTTGGGAAGATGTACTAAATGGTGTCTATTGGGCGCTAGGAAATGGGAGGGCAGTGAGTTTCGCCGGACCTCAAAGAACTTTTTCTGTGGAAGGAACTGATTGGGGTACTCTTTTTGCTATGGCTGCTAGAAACTTTGGTAAAATAGAAATGCCTTTGTTATCAGTAGTGGCGTTGCAGGAACTATATATGGTATTAAGGAATGAGTGCCTTTCATGGTCTCGGCATGTTATGGAGGTAAAGTTA
Organism: Gossypium hirsutum; assembly: GCF_007990345.1. Classification (NCBI taxonomy): domain Eukaryota; kingdom Viridiplantae; phylum Streptophyta; class Magnoliopsida; order Malvales; family Malvaceae; genus Gossypium; species Gossypium hirsutum. The sequence goes on along the minus strand of NC_053447.1, from coordinate 67,896,604 downwards.
AAGCAGGGGACTAACGGTTCCAACAGCGCTAATCGTGCGCGGTGGTATTAAGGAACAGTTTTTATGATTTACATTATATAAAATTTGGTAAATTTCTTAAAATGCCTCAACTTTAATGCCTATATTTTCTAATATAATAATTATCTTTAAATTATTTCCAATTTTACTATATTAATAACTTACATTATATAAAATTTAATTTATTCTATATTTAAATATATATCATTTTCATCTAATTTTATTTTTAACCAAACATACTTTATATTATACTTTATTTATCAGTCATAAGTCAATTAGATATTAACTTATTTAAAAAATGACTAAAAAACTTACTACTTTTAAAAGTAACAAATATTATTATAGTAATTTTTTTTATCTTTTCATAAAAAATTGAGATTAAAATCTAAAACATTGGATTTCTAAAACATTTAAGTTAACAAATTCAACCAATGCCATGATGGTTATATAATTTTTTCTATAACTATAACCTTTTCTAAACACATCAAGAGTATTGCACATTCCAATTTTTCATAATCACTACTTTCTAATGTTACATATATTGCATGTGATTTCAATTATATTACTAATAATGATTAAAAAATAATTGTTAAAATTTACCTTTATTTTAAAAAACAAACTCACAAAACGTTTCACATATACCAAACAAATTGGATTGGAGTTGCTTTCTGCTGCATTTTCCGATGAAAGGGTTATCGGTAGTATAACTTATATCCATTATAGAAATTCCCGATAATCTAGTCATAATGGATCTGTTTTTCAAGTTAAACATCCTCGAACGGTCGATCCCAGTTTCATTGGTTTAGGCGGGGAATAGGAGCAGCCCATAACGAACAACCACCTTTTTCTTCGTTATTTCTCTCGTGAATTACAATATGCGTGGACAATGGATTGCTCTGATCATGAATGCGATAAGCTTGAGATGTCTTTCAAAGGCGCAGATGGTTTTCCTTCTTTCAAGGTGAAGAAGTGTGGTGTTAGAATAATCTATGAGAAAGATTTGCAGTGACATACCACTCAATCTTCTCTAAACTTTGAGCACATCCATCATCACTCTACTGACAAGGATGGATCCGCAGGTAGCACTTCCCCTGTAAAACGAAAACGTAATATCCACGAGGAAACAGAGGACCTAAACAGATGAAAACAAAATTCAATTTTATAATGGGTCGTTCAGAGAAGAAGCAGTAATTGTGGTAAACTACTTGACTAGCCTTTTCAAGATATTTTCTCCTATTTAATTAAGTTTCTCTTTTTCCCTGTTTTTGTTTAATTGTACAAATAGATTCTTATTTACCATAATTAAGTATTCTTTATATCCGCAACATTGATTGATGTGATGGACTATTCGTGTCCATAATACGAACATGAAAGTTCAATACTTGGATACCATTCGGAAGTAAAATAAAATCCTAAACATAATTTCAACTTTGCAGCTTTGAATGGGATTTTCAAACCTTTGATTGAGATGCAAAAAATCATGTCCATAGAGTTCGGGAATGTGCAAAAAGATTGTCCTCTCAGCAATCAACATTTACCAAAGAGAAAAGAATGGTGGGAATCTGGTTTTTACAAAAACATGGAAAGGAAGACAGGAACAGTGATATGTAATGGATAAAAAAGTAAAAATATCCCATTTTCACAAAACAATTATTTAGTATTTAATAACACTGCCTTCCTACTCCACCATTGCTTCATTTCAACCTTGTGTATTTATACTCTAAATATAGTAAAATTATTTGTTTTTTTTATCTCCATCTTTTGTAATTTTCTTTCTTTGGCCATTATAATAAAATTATCTTTGCCTGTAATTTTTTTATCTTCTTCAGAGAGTTTTTTCATGTTAAATTTGTGTGTTCAATTTCTCAATTTCTTCCGTTATTTTTACTTGTTCGTTGCTTAATCGGGTCGATCCCAACCAAAAATAATCACAAGCATTACATATTTGGGAATTAATTTAAATTTTTACAATAATGGAGACAAAAATCATTAAAAATTCAAAAAGTTAAAAAAGTTTAATATCTATAATTATGTGCAGACAAGTTAATTTTTGAGTTGTTTATTTAATTTGATAGATAAATTTTAATGGAGACTATTGATATAATTATAAGTTTAAATTTTTTGAAAAACAAAAATTAATTTTTGAGTTGACACATGCAACAAGCAAAATAAAGAGCACAACCAAGATGATTGTATAGTTTGAAACTCGTCCTACATCTGTCAGATGAATCCACTATAAACTTCACAATACAATAAAATTATTCAAGCCTAACTTGGTGCAACCTCACTATTATACAATTAAGTAAACTCTCTCCCAACTCACTTTAACTACGGTAAGTGAAAATCAACACTCAATAATAGTTCATCACTATGAACACATGAGCTCCTTTAAATCCATGTATCACCCATGATAATAACAGAAGACATGAACTTTTATTCAATGTGAAAATAATTATATGTATTCATTTCTTTAAATGTGTACAATTGAATCAAAATTAAATTTCATGTATATATATGAACCACAATTTAAATTTCAGATGGATAATTGCACCAAGTCAAAATTCATGTATCAAATTGCACATTGAACCAAAGTCCATACATAAATTTGACATTTATCCCTAATAATAAACAAATCAAAACCTTTGACCCTTTCCTAATAAATATATGTATATTTAAAAGAAAAATAAATAAATGTAACGAATCACTAATTTTAATAAAATTTTTTAGATAATTCAGTGACTTAAATAAAAAAATTAAAATAATTTAATGATCATTTAATAACTTTTTAAAATTTAATAACCAAAATATAAACTTATTAATAATTTAGTGATTTCTAATGTAATTTATCCCAATAAAACATCTCCCTGTAACAACTTATAAAACCCCACAAATATTAAAATAAAGTTTGATTCATAATCATAGTAATAAACAAATTAAAAGCATGAACCCCGTCACCAAAAATAAATAAATATTTGAAAAGAAAAGGTGGGGCAAGCTGTATCATTTAGTGAATATGGTGAAAGTTCTGCACAACTTTTTCTTTCTTTTATTCATTGCAACTTATAATTCCAGCGCCATCCAAATTTGAAAATTCTGCACAAACTTTTCTTTCTTTCTTTAATCGTTGCATTATAATAATTACCATATAAACTTTTTAAGCAGCCCATAACGAAGGATAATTATTAAAGACATATTCTAATGATTATTGTCAAAATCTTATCAACACTATAATTATTAAATACGTAAAATACAAACCGTCCAGCATTTTTAATATCCTCCACTGTTCCAAGTCTCACCTTCTTGAATTGGAAAGAACATCCATCACTCATCTTTGACCCCTAATTTCCGCCCCTATGCCCATATACTTTGCGAGGATCGGGCGATCTATTTTCTGATTTTGAACACCAGATAGAGATATCCTTCTCCTTTCATACATCCTCATGCTGTCGTTACCTTCGACTTCTTCGCCCATTTCTAGAAAGAAATATGATGTTTTCTTGAGTTTTAGAGGTGAAGATACTCGCAAGAACTTCACGGGTCATCTTTATGATGCTCTACAGAGTAGTGGGATCATCACCTTCAGGGATGATCCAAAGCTGGAGGCTGGCGAAGAGATCGCACCCGAACTCTCCAAAGCAACAACTATTTACATTTCGCATGAACAAATGTGAGCTTCTTAGATATCACATCAGTCAATTCATTACTCTTTTAAATGATTTAAATAACGTTGCGGTTCAAATTGATGATGAGGAGCAGACTATATTATCTTTGTGCTCTTTACTCCCTTTATACAAGTCTTTCAGGGAAACTATGACTTATAGGAGAGATAATCTCTCATCGGAGGACGTGAAGGGTCATTTGTTAAGCAAAGATAAACTCAACAATGAGTTTGGTTTGGATAGCAAGGAAAATAGGCTAGCTTCTATTTTGGTAACATCAAAGAAGTGAGACAAAAGATTTCGCTATTGTTATAAGTTAGGTCACGTCAAAGCAAATTGTTATAAACTGCGAATTAAAAAGGCTATTGAGAGCAATGAGGAAGGTGTAGCTCGTGCTAATTTGGCCGACAAAAGCAGTGATGATTTTTTATTAGTGTTAACAAGTGGTAGTTCTAAGCTTATGTCCAAGTGGATTCGAGATTCGGGATGTTCTTTCCACATGTGTCCCAGTAAAGAATGGTTCTCCACATACAATTCGGTTGAAGGTGGAGCTAAGCGTATGGGAAATGATTCATCTGGTAAGGTAATTGGTATTGGTACTATAAAATTAGGATGCACGATGAGACGATTAGGGCATTCTAAGATGTTAGGTATGTACCTGATTTACGAAAGAATCTCATCTGCTTAAGTAATTTAGACTCGAAAAGTTACAGAATCAACATCAAGTCTGGCGACATTAAGGTGTCTTGTGGGACTCTCATTTTGTTAAAAGGTAAAAGGACCGACAGTCTTTATCTTTTTAAAGGTTATACAGTGATTAGTGAAATTGGACGTCCCTCATCTATTACGGAGTCAAAGTTAACTCGTTTGGAGCGGAGGTTCTCTTTTAGATGTCGGTTTTAAAAAGTTAGAGCATTGTGTTTGTGAAAATCAGACCCGGGTTAGTTTTGATTTGGCAATGCACAAGTTGAAGTCTAGAAACATCCCAGCTTCTAAACACAAATTCAACTCAATTAATTCACTACATAGTTCAAGATAGGCTCTTGGTAGGCTTTGGCAAAGGTGGCGTTGTGGAAATACCAGTCAATGTGGAGATTTGTTGAGTATGACTCATATTTCAGTCAAATTTGATAAATAATCTTCCAATTAAACTCTATTTATTTGTTTCAATCAAAATCTGATTAGTCTAGATTATTTTATTATTATTTCACATACGAATTTAGCCTATCAATAGAATTTTTTTACAGTATTAGAAAATACACCTATTAGAGATTAGAATTCATAACACTTTTAGAGAATTTTGTGTTTATATTTTGAGAGTTCTTTGTTTTCGGGGTTTAATTTTTATCTTCATCTTTTGTACCATTCATTCTTTTGCCATTATAATAAAATTATCATTACTTGTGATTTTTTATCCTTTTCGGAGAGTTTTTCCACGTTGTGTTATTCGGGTCGGCTCTAACCAAAAATAATCTTAAGCAGCTGAAATGGATCTGTCTTTCGAGATAGAAGTTTTCCACGTGTCCTGCGAGTAGTTGGTTGTTTGGTCAACTTTTAAACCAGCCCATAACGAAGAATAATTATTAAAGATATATTCTAATGATTATTGTCATAATCTTATCTACTCTATAATTATTAAATACGAAAAATACAAACCGTCCAACATTTTTAACAGCCTCCACTTTGCCAACTCTCACCTTCTTGGATTCTTATTGGAAAGAACATACATCACTCATCTTTGACCCCCTAATTTCCACCCCTATGCTCATATACTTACTTTTTCTAGTTTCTTTGCGAGGATCGGGAGATCTATTTTCTGATTTTGAACACCAGATAGAGATATCCTTCTCCTTTCATACATCCTCATGCTGTCGTTACCTTCGACTTCTTCGCCCATTTCAAGAAAGAAATATGATGTTTTCTTGAGTTTTAGAGGTGAAGATACTCGCAAGAACTTCACGGCTCATCTTTATGATGCTCTAAAGAGTAGTGGGATCGTCACCTTCAGGGATGATCCAAAGCTGGAGGCTGGCGAAGAGATCGCCCCCGAACTCTCCAGGGCAATTCAGCAATCATGGTGCTCGGTAATTATTTTTTCAAAAACCTATGCCTTTTCAGGATGGTGCTTGGAGGAGCTTGCTGAGATTGTTCAACAAAAAAATGCTAATGGACATAAAGTATTTCCAATTTTCTACCATGTGGATCCATCCGATTTAAGAAACCAAAAAGAAAAAGTAGAAGCAGCCTTTGCCAAACATGAAGAGAGGTACAAGGAAGATAAAGACAAGATCGAAAAGTGGCGAAATGCTTTGACTGAAGTAGCTAAGATCAAAGGATGGCATTTACATAATGGGTAATTCTTTCATTTCTTCTCTATTTCCTAATTTTAATGACTAAAAAATTGTTTTTTTCTAGATTGCATGTAATTTTTTATAATTTTGTGTTTAATTAAGAATTCTAACGAGAAAGTTGTGTTTTTTGATGCCATAATATATCTTACTGTCTTATTCTTGCTTTTTCTTTGCTTCCAACTATATTATATTTCATGATTCATTGAACTACAAATGACAAAGAGCATTTGAAAGATAGAAACATTTTTTTATTTCGTTGTAGGAATGAATCAGAGTTTATCGGAGACATTGTTAGGAAGATATCAGCCAAATTATGTGAGACATATCCAATTGTTCATGATGAATTGGTTGGAATTAGCTTACCTTTGAAGGAGTTGTATTCGAAAATAAACATTGGGGAAGATGATGTCCGCATTATAGGAATTTGCGGAATGGGTGGCATCGGTAAATCAACTCTTGCAAGGGTTGTTTACACTCAAATGTCACCTCATTTTGAAGGCAAAAGCTTTCTCGCTGATATTCGAGAAGTTTCAAACAAATGTGGACTTGTTTCTTTACAGAAACAACTTCTTTCTCAAATCTTGCCAAATAAATGCTTCAATTTTTTCAATGTTCATGAAGGGAATGCCATAATTAGCCGCAGGTTGTGCAGTGAAAAGGTTCTTGTTGTTCTTGATGATGTTGATAATGTACAGCACTTGAAATGCTTGGCTGGAAGGCGTGATTGGTTTGGTTTAGGGAGTCGAATCATTGTAACAACAAGAGATGAACATTTACTCCGATCTTACGGAGTCGATGGTGTGTATAAGCCTAAAACATTGGATCCAGACGATGCACTTAGACTTTTCAATTTGAAAGCTTTTCATAGTGATACAGTTCCAAAAGATGATTTCATTGAGCTTTCTGAACTTGTTGTATGTTATGCTGGTGGTCTCCCCTTAGCTCTTGAAGTTTTGGGTTCATTTTTGTGCGATAGAGATATAGTTCAATGGAGAAGTGCAATCGAAAGACTTGAAGAAGATTCTAACAAAGAAATTCTTAACACGCTAAGAATTAGCTTTGATGGATTGGAAGAAAAGGAGAAGAATATATTTCTAGATATAGCATGCTTTTTCAATGGTGAGAAGAGAGATTTTATAACGAAAGTATTGGATGGTTGTGAGTTTTTTCTAGATATTGGAATCGATATTCTCATTAAGAAATCTTTGATAAAAGTTAGTGATGACAACAAACGTTTGAAGATGCATACCTTGTTGCAAGAAATGGGAAGAAAAATTGTTGAAGAAAAATGCGTTGATGAACCTGGAAAACGTTGTAGATTGTGGAAAGAAAGGGATGTCCATCATGTCCTAACAAAAAACACGGTAAATCATTCAACAAAATTATATACAAAATTTTCTTTTTATCAATATATGATGTAAATCTAAAATTTAGCCTAATTAATTTACATATCGATCCTTAACTGACATTGAGTGGCTTTAAAATAATTTCCATTTTTGTTAATTATAAATATTAATAATGATTTGTAATATAAGTTTTTAATTTTATTGAATTACTCTCATTCGAAAATATTTTACTTTATTTCTGAAATAAAATTGAGTAAGGCTTAGTCCAATTGATTAATATAGCAGTCCATAAAAAATTTGAAGTTGAGTAGCATTGACATAAATGCCTTTTGTTGATGATTACTGTTAATAAGGATTTGTATAAATAAGTATTTAATTTAATTGAATCTCTCTCATCAGAAATGTTTTACCTTATTTAAAATGATCTATTTACTCTATTTCGATCAAAAGGTTATTTATTCTCTATTCTTGTTTTTTTAGGTTACAGAAATGATTGAAAGCATGATCATTGACAATCAAAGGTAAGAAAACATACATACACATTTATGATGTGTATTATTAATATTGTTATTGGTTTTTTTGGTAAAAGTATCCAATTAATATGTCATCAAAAAATTTTCAAAATAAAACCAATTAAATTTTTAATGATGTGTTATTGTTTGTTCAGTAATAATAAATAAAATTATGCATTATCATTGCACCAATATAAATCAAGATTTTAATTCTAGTTTTTAAAACTTAGGTAATTCGAAGTCAAATGGGATATATGTCTAAAATGGGTATGTGTGATTTTTTAAGAAGTTTTTTCATATATATTTAAAGAGTTCTTGAGGGATCATATATCAATGCTCATATTTGGACACATGTTAGGTATAAGTAAGGGATGAAAATCCTAAAAAATAGTATTATTGGAGAAACATAGCTTTTAGGTATTGAATGTTTTTGTATATTTTAATGCTTATTTTTTGTTTGCCCGTGGTTTTGTAGAGAATCAAGCAAGATGCTCAATTTGAGTGTCAATGTCTTCTTGAAGATGAAAAAATTAAGATTGCTGAGAGTGCTTTGCCTCTCAAATTGTAATGATCTCAAATATCTTTCCAATGAGCTACGGTTTTTAGATTGGACAGGATATCCTTTAAAATCATTGCCTTCAAGCTTTCAACCAGACAACCTTGTCATACTTCTCTTACCATATAGTCGCATTGAACAACTATGGAAGGGAAATAGAGTAAGAATTAAATTCATCTAATCCTTGTGTTTTAGCTTATTTTATTATAAACTATTAATTTTTTTAATATTATAAACTGTTAAAATTTGAATAAGATAATAATAATGAGGTTTATTATGTTTTCTCTTTTCTCTCTAATCTGTTATTGTTTTGGACAGCCCTTGTATAAGTTGAAAATAATCAGCCTTAAAGGGTCCCAAAACCTCATCAAGACACCAGACTTCACAACAGCCCCATATCTCGAAGTGTTGATTATGGAAGATTGTACCAGATTAGTAGATGTTCATCCATCACTTGGAGTGCTTAAGAGACTGAAACTTTTGAATTTAAGAAATTGCAAAAGTCTTAGGAGACTTCCAACCAAAATTGAAATGGAATCCCTTGAAACTTTAATTCTTTCGGGTTGCTCAAATCTTGCAAGGTTTCCAGAGATTGATGGGAAAATGGAACATCTAAAAACTCTTGATCTTTCTGGTTGTTATAAAGTTGAATATTTGCCAGAGAATTTGCATCAAGCAGAATCTTTGGAAAAGCTTGACTTGAGTGAAACAGCCATAAAAGAACCACCATCCTTCATTTCTCAATTGAAAAACCTTAAAGTTTTGTCTTTCGATGGATGCAAGGGTCCGTATAAGTTGAAAAGAAATCTCCTTTCTCTTTTCAAGGTAAGCCAAAGAGCAAGGATGAATTTCATAGCTCCAATGCTACCTTCATTATCCGGTTTGAGGTCATTAACAAGGTTGAAACTAAGGGGCTGCAATCTTGGTGAAGGAGATATTCCTAGTGCTATTTCTGGTGTATCCTCTTTGGCATTTCTTGATCTTAGCGTTAACAATTTCAACAGAATACCGGTATCTCTTACTGGACTCTCCAAGCTTGAAGAACTTAGTTTGTCAAGGTGCGGCCTGCGCAATATGGGTGAAGGAGATATTCCTAGTGATATTTCTGGTCTATCCTCATTGAGAGTTCTTGATCTTCATGGTAACAATTTCACCAGCATAGGTGCGTCTCTTGCTCGTCTTTCCAATCTTCAAAGGCTAGGACTGTGTAATTGCAGTGAGCTTGAATCGTTGCCTGTGCTTCTAGCAAGGAAGACAAGTGATTGGAAACATAATCGGTCTTACTTTATAGCCATTAACAGCTACAGATTGGCTGAGAACATGAGTGCAATAACATTGCTGAAAACACATATTAAGGTTAATTGATCTCTCCTTTTTTTTCATGGTTTTATTTACAGAACCACCTATATTTTATTTTGCAAATTCAAGAACGACTGATGTTTTAATTTGCAGGCATTTGAGAATTCAAGAAAAAGACTTGATGTTGTTATGCCTGGAAATGAAATCCCAGAATGGTTCAGCCAACAGAGAGGCGGCTCTGTAATTGAAATACCTTTGCCTTTCAATATTCAGAATGACAGCCAATGGATTGGAGTTGCTTTCTGCTGCATTTTTGGCGATGATGATGGTTCCGAGATAAAGGTTATCGGTGGTCCAGCTTACATCCATTCTACATATTCTGGACAATCTAGTAGTGATGGATCTGTTTGTCAAGTTAAAAATAGTCGAAGGGTCGATTTCAATTTCATTGATTTTGATCGACGTCCCATAACGAAGGACCACCTTTTACTTCGTTATTTCTCGCGTGAAGTATTTTATCCATTATCCTTAAAGGATAATTGGGAAACCAAGAATTTATCGCTTGAGATGTCTTTCCAATCTGCAAAAAGGTATCCTTCTGTTAATGTGAAGAAGTGTGGTGTTAGAATAATGTATGAGAAAGATTTGGAAGATACAAAAGAGATGCAGTGCCATACCACTCAATCTTCTCCAAACTTTGAACATATCCATCATCACTCTACTGAAAACGATGGATCCGCAGGCAGCACTTCCTTTGTAAAACGAAAACGTGATATCGACGAGGAAACAGAGGAAGAAGGGCCGAAGCCTAAACGGATGCAAAACATTTTCAATTTTATAACCGGCCGATCAGGGAAGAAGCAGTAATTGTGTAAACTACTTCACCAGCGCTTTCGTACAAATAGGTTTTTTCTCCTATTTAGTGAAGTTTTTTTGTGATTGTTTGATGGTACAAATAGATTCATTATATTGGGAACATTGATTGATGTGATGGAACGAGAAATATATTGGTGTTCATAATACCAACACGAAATTGATATAGAGAGTAGTAAATCAAAGAAGGCAGAATGCATTTTGAAATTAAAAGTAGAATACTTGAATCATGCTTGATATAAATACCACACATTTAATAAATAAAAAATGATATGATAAAACTTTTCTGCTTTCTTAGTCCATTGAATGGGCATCCCAATCCCAAAGGTACTGGGGAAGGTCGGACCATTGACCCAATTCGTTTGAAGCAGGGGTCTGTAGCTAAAGTGGGCCAAGGTAGTGGTAAAGGGGAAGCTGGTGGCCGTTTATAAACAAGTTATATTTGTTTATAGTAAAATAATACACCAAAAATATACAAGAATTTAGAATGGTAATGTTCGCAAGTGAACAGGTCAAATTGTAACAAAATACTTGGAAGTATTATGAGAAGCATACCCAAGAGAGGATGGAATAAATCTTTTTACAATAATAAGTTTAGTAATAATTAATCTCTATATTACTATAAACCATAAAATAGATTAATGAGAGAATTGAAATAAGAAAAATAATAATCGACTAAAATTAATAAATCAATCAAGAAGATTAACTCACTTCAAGATTTGTAACAAACTTCAAATTAGGGTTTTAAGTTGAATTAGCTACTGATTGGTCAATTATTACCTCCCGGCCTCTAACTAATTAATCGATTGATTGATACTCATTTATCTCCCGACCTCGTCTAACCTATGATAACTTCTTAGAGTCGTCAAACCTAGTTGTTTAAGAACACCTGGATTTGAGTCCTAACTTGATTGGAATCGGCATTGTTGCTAGCGCAGAAGGACGTGGGTTTAAGTATATTGAAGCGCATTGTCCTTCTATTTAAGGGTGGGGAAGGGACTATATGAATAGTTCTTAACATTGTATCAAAAAGAACGAATATGATAACAACTTATAATAAGGTTTCAAATAATAATGATAATAATAAAATATATATTAGAAATCAAATTCTAGATATTAACGCGACATGAAACCGATTTGACATGTAACAAATATTATTGTACTATTAAATGAGCCATTTTGTACTACTCCAACCCTACCATTCAAACTCTTTTTCGAACATGACATGAAACAAAAGAATAGGATAAAATTTCTAAAAATAAAAATATATTAAAATAAGTAAAATGCTACTACCATTAATAACCTACATCGACATCATTAATAATTAATTATAAGACTATAGTAATAAAAGAGTAATTTAAACTATATATGGAGAAATAAAAACTTGTAATTGAATTTTCAATTAGCACTAAAATTAAATTCGATTCTTGGCCAATCCCACTTTTACTCTAAAAATATATATAATATAATAAATTCAATTGAAAATTCTGCCCAACTTGTTCTTCTTTATTCATAGCATCATGTGCTGCTATTCATTATCATCCAGAAAATTACATTGAAAACTGCAGAAAATTTATAAAATAACTAAGTTTTTAATATAAAGTTAGTAACTTTTTATTTAATTATTACTTAGTGGGTGGATGGGTGACATCTTTAAAAGACTATATTGACTCGAGGTAATATATGTATTCACATTTTGTTTTGAACTACAATCAAAGTTTTATTTATATAGATGCATCGAATCAAAATTTATATATTTTAAAGGACTCAAAAATTATTGTATTTAAATTTTTACACTAATCTCATCTTCCAACCTAAAAGAATCACATATTTCAAAAATGTTGAGCATGACTCATATTTCAGTTAAATTTAAAAAATTAGTTAGTTTAGATTATTTTATTATTATTTGACCTACGACTTTAACTTATAAATAGACTCTTTTAAAACTTTAGAAAATACACCCATTAGAGATTAGAACTCATAACACTTTTGGAGAATTTTGTGTTCAGGTTTTGAGGGTTCTTTATTTTCGGGTTTTGGTTTTCGTCTCCATATTTTGTACTCTTCGTTCTTTTGTCATTATAGTAAAATTATCTTTGCCTATGGTTTTTTATCCTCTTCGGAGGGGTTTTTCCACGTTAAATTTGTGTGTTCAATTTTTTAATTTATTTTGTTATTTTTACTTGTCCGTTGCTTAATCAAGTTGATCCACAACAAATGGTATAAGAGCTAGTTCGATTTTCGCATATCAGCTCGTTCAGAGATGACAACAACAAGGTTTGACATTGAGAAATTCAATGGTGTCAAAAATTTCAATATGTGGCAAGTTCGGATGATGACAATTCTAGTTCAAACAGGCCTGAAAAAGGTTGTTACCGGGAAAAGGCCCGAGAATCTAGATCAATCAGAATGGGAAGAGCTTGATGAAAAGGCCTTATCAGCGATCCAATTGTGCCTCGCGAATAGAGTATTATAGGAGGTATTAATGGAGAAGACCCCATCTGCCTTGTGGAAAAGGTTAGAAACTCTTTATGCGAGCGACTAAGTCTTTGGCTAACCGTTTAGTATTGAAACAACATCTATTTACGTTTTGCATGAACAAATGTGAGCTTCTTAGAGATCACATCGGTCAATTCATTAATCTTTTAAATTATTTAAATAGCGTTGAGGTTCAGATCGACAATGAGGATCAGACTATGCTATTGTTGTGCTCTTTACTCACTTTATACAAGTCTTTTAGGGAAACCATGATTTATGGGAGAGATAATCTCTCATTCGAGGATGTAAAGGGTCATTTATTAAGCAAATATAAACTCGACAATGAGTTTGGTTTGAATATCAAGGAAAATAGACAAGCTTCTGTTTTGGTAACATCAAAGAAGTGAGACAAAAGATGTCGCTATTGTAAAAAGTTATGTCACGTCAAAGCAGATTGTTATAAACTGCGAAATAAAAGGGTTATTGAGAGCAACGAAGAAGATGTAGCTCGTGATAATTTGGCTGACAATAGCGGTGATGATTTTTTATTAGTGTCAACAAGCGATAGTTCTAAGCTTATGTCTGAGTGGATCCTAAATTCGGGATGTTCTTTCCACATGTGTCCCAACAGAGAATGGTTCTCCATATATAGTTCGGTTGAAGGTGGAGGTGAGCGCATGAGAAACGATTCATCTAGTAAGGTAATTGGTATTGGTACCATTAAAATTAGGATGCACGATGGGGCGATTAAGACACTCTCAGATGTCAAGTACGTACCTGATTTACGAAAGAATCTCATCTCCTTAAGTAATTTAGACTCGAAAAGTTGCAGAATCAACATCAAGTCGAGCGGCATTAAGGTGTCTCGTGGGGCTCTTGTTTTGTTAAATGGTAAAAGGACCGGTAGTCTTTATTGTTTTGAAGGTTCTACAGTGATTGGTGAAATCGGACGTCCCTCGTCTATTATGGAGTCAAAGTTAACTTGTTTCGAACAGAGATTCTCTTTTAGATGTAGATTTTGAAAAGTTAGAGCACTGTGTTTGTGAAACTTAGACTCAGGTTAGTTTTGATTTGGTAGTGTACAAGTCGAAGTCTAGAAGTATTCCAGCTTCTAAACACAAATTCAACTCAATTAATTCCCTGTATAGTTCAAGATAAGCTCGTAGCAGGCTTTGATAAAGGTGGCATTGTGAAAATACGAGTCAAGGTGGAGATTTGTTGAGTATGACTCATATTTCAGTCAAATTTGAGAAATAATCTTTCAATTAAACTCTGTTTATTTGTTTCAATCAAACTCTGATTAGTCTAAATTATTTTATTATTATATCATATACGAATTTTGTGTTTAGAACTTCTAGAGATTAGAACTTCTAGAAATTAGAACTTCGAGCACTTTTGAAAAATTGTGTTTATGTTTTGAGGGCTCTTTGTTTTCGGGGTTTAATTTTTATCTTCATATTTTGTACTCTTCGTTCTTTTGCCATTATAGTAAAATTATCTTTGCCTGTGGTTTTTTATCCTCTTCGGAGAGTTTTTTCATGTTAAATTTGTGTGTTCAATTTCTTAATTTTTTCGCTATTTTTATTTGTTCGTTACTTAATCAGGTTAATCCCCAACCAAAAATAATCTAAACCAGCCAAATGGATGTGTCTTTAGAGATAGAAGTTTTCCACGTGCCAACGCGAGTAGTTGGTTGTTTGGTAAACTTTTTAACCAGCCCATAACGAAGGATAATTATTAAAGATATATTCTAATGATTATTGGCATAATCTTATCTACTCTATAATTATTAAATACGTAAAATACAAACCGTCCAACATTTTTAATGACCTCCACTGTGCCCAGTCTCACCTTCTTGGATTCTTCTTGGAAAGAACATCCATCACTCATTTTGACCTCTAATCTCCGCCCATATGCTTATATACTTACTTTTTCTAGTTTCTTTGCGAGTATCGGGCGATCTATTTTCTGATTTTGAACACCAGATAGAGATATCCTTCTCCTTTCATACATCCTCATGTTGTCGTTACTTTCGACTTCTTCGCCCATTTCTAGAAAGAAATATGATGTTTTCTTGAGTTTTAGAGGTGAAGATACTCGCAAGAACTTCACGGGTCATCTTTATGATGCTCTACAGAGTAGTGGGATCGTCACCTTCAGGGATGATCCAAAGCTGGAGGCTGGCGAAGAGATCGCACCCTGTTGAGTTATAAAGTAAAGTGATAATAGCAGTTAACTATTGTTGTTAGTTGTTAGCAGGTTGTTGTAAGCAGTTAGCAGTTACAAGAGTCAGTTAGACTTGTAAAACTCCTTGAATACAGGAAGCTGATTGTTCAGCAAAATAATAATTCGTTCAATAAATAATTACGCATTATCATTGCACTAATATAAATCAAGATTTATTTCTAGTTTCTAAAGCTTTAAGTAATTCGAAGTCAAAAGTGAGTGTTTATAGATATATATATGTCTAAATTGGGTATGTGTGATTTTTTTAAAAGGCCTTTTCATGTATTTAAAGAGTTCTTGAAGGATATATATCAATGCTTATATTTGGACACATGTTAGATATAAGTATCGGATCGATAAAAGTCCTTAAAATATAGTATTGGAGAAACATAGCTTTTAGGTATTGAATGTTCTTGTATATTTTAATGCTCATTTTTTGTTTGCCTTGGTTTTTAGGGAATCAAGCAAGATGCTCAATTTGAGTGACGATGTCTTCTCGAAGATGAAAAGATTGAGATTGCTCAGAGTGCTTTGCGTATCAAATTGTGATGATCTCAAATATCTTTCTGATGAGCTACGATTTTTAGATTGGACAGAATATCCTTTAAGATCATTGCCTTCAAGCTTTCAACCGGACAACCTTGTCGTACTTCTCTTACCATATAGTCGCATTGAACAACTGTGGAAGGGAAATAGAGTAAGAATTAAATTCATCTAATCCTTATGTTTTAGCTTATTTTAATATAAACAATTAATTTTTTTTTAATATTACAAACGGTTAAAATTTGAACAAGATGATAATAATAATAATAATAATAATAATAATAAGGTTTATTATGTTGTTTTCTCCTTTCTCTCTAATCTATTATTGTTTTCGACAGCCCTTGTATAAGTTGAAAATAATCAGCCTTAAAGGGTCCCAAAATCTCATCAAGACACCAAACTTCACAACAGCCCCATATCTCGAAGTTTTAATTATGGAAGGTTGTACTAGATTAGTAGATGTTCATCCATCACTTGGAGTGCTTAAGAGACTTAAACTTTTGAATATAAGAGATTGCAAAAGTCTTAGGAGTCTTCCAACCAAAATTGGAATGGAATCCCTTGAAACTTTAATTCTTTCGGGTTGCTCAAATCTTGCAAGGTTTCCAAAGATTGATGGGAAAATGGTGTTGATAAGTTAAATTAAAAAGGGGTTGAAAAGTCAAAAATGGTGGGAGGTGCAATTGGCACCGAAAGAAAAAAAATAGTTGGCAAGTTGTTTAAAGTTGAAAGGGATAATTGCAATTTTGGTTCCTAATTTTTTAGGCCATTTGCAAGTTAGTCCCTGAACTTTAACTATAAATAGGCCTAACCATTTCTCATTTCAACCATCCCAACCAATCTTTCTCTCTTAGTTTTCTCTCTTCTCCCATTTGAGAATTCTTAAGGAATTCTATTTGTTTGTAATACTTTGGAGATAGTAAAGTTATCATCTGGTGTTAGTGCCCGAGGACGTAGGTATAATTTACCGAACCTCGTTAAAACTCTTGTGTTCTTTCTTGTCCTATTTTTCTTTCAATATTTGAGGGTATAATAGTAGTATTTAATTGTGCTATTAAATTACTATAGAAGGGATATTCTGTCTAAGGAAAGACTTGGTATTTAAGAGATCCATGTGATCCACCTCTCTTCCCTGGGAATTGAACTTTGTGTGATTTTTTAGTACAATAATTTACACGCTTCCGACCCTATTGGAACAACAAGTGGTATCAAGAGCCGAAGGTTAATCGTAGTATGCTCTGTGGTTGCAGTTTAAACTGATCTTCCACATCAGAAAAGATTTCCTTAGGTATATTGAAAGATTATGGAGAAAATGGTCGGTGTAGGAGCTTCAACATCGTCCATGTGGACAAGACCGACAATTGCAAATGCAAGATTGGCCGTGGAGATCTTTGATGGCACGAGCCATTTTGGTATGTGGCAAAGTGAGGTTCTAGATGCCCTTTTTCAGCAGGGTCTAGACATTGCCATTGATGAAGAGAAACCAGATGATGTACAGGAGAAAGATTGGAAGGCGATCAATCGGTTGGCATGTGGCACAATTCGATCATGCCTTTCTCGAGAGCAGAGGTATGCTTTTTCAAAGGAGACTTCTGCAAATAAGTTGTGGGTGGCACTTGAAGAAAAATTTTTGAAGAAAAACAGTCAAAATAAGCTCCACTTGAAGAAAAGACTGTTTCGCTTCACATACGTCCCAAGTACCACAATGAATGATCACATCACCAAATTTAATCAGTTAGTCACTGATTTGCTGAATATGGATGAGACATTCAAAGATGAAGATTTGGCTTTGATGCTGTTGGGGTCACTTCCTGAGGAGTTTGAGTTCCTAGAAACTACTCTACTTCATGGTAGGAGTGATATATCTCTGAGCGAAGTCTGTGCGGCCTTATACAGTTATGAACAGAGAAAGAAGGACAAACAGAAAAACTCAATCAGAGATACAGAAGCTTTAGTAGTCCGAGGTCGTTCATACACTCGGAAGAAAACTCAAAAGGGGAGATCAAAGTCAAAGTCCAGACTCGGGAAAGATGAATGTGCTTTTTGTCATGAGAAAGGCCACTGGAAGAAAAATTGTCCAAAGCTGAAGAATAAGGGAAAAGCTGCTGTAGATGCTTGTGTTGCAAAGCATGATACTAGTGACTCTGAACTATCACTGGTTGCATCATCATCGTCGTTCCATTCAGATGAGTGGATATTGGATTCGGGTTGTACCTATCATATGTCCCCTAACCGGGAGTGGTTCTCTGATTTAGTAGAACTAAATGGAGGAGTTGTTTATATGGGCAATGACAATGCCTGTAAAACTGTTGGGATAGGTTCAATCCAATTAAAGAATCAAGATGGATCAACCAGAGTTCTGATTGATGTTCGGTACGTGCCCAGTTTGAAGAAAAATCTCATCTCATTGGGAGCCTTGGAATCCAATGGTTCAGTTGTTACTATGAGAGATGGGATTTTGAAAGTGACATCTGGCGCACTTGTGATATTGAAGGGCATCAGGAAAAATAACTTGTATTACTACCAAGGTAGTACAGTTATTGGAGCAGTCGCTGCAGCTTCCGGTAACAAAGACTTGGACTCAATGCAGTTGTGGCATATGAAGTTGGGACATGCCAGCGAAAAATCCTTGCAAATTCTGGCAAAGCAAGGATTGTTGAAAGGTGCAAAGGCTTGCAAATTAAAATTTTGTGAGCACTGTGTTCTGGGAAAGCAAAAGAGAGTGAAATTCGACACTGCTATCCATAATACAAAAGGTATTTTGGAATATATTCACTCAGATGTGTGGGGGCCTTCCAAAACACCTTCGTTGGGAGGAAAACACTACTTTGTTACTTTTGTTGATGACTTTTCCAGAAGAGTTTGGGTGTATACCATGAAAACTAAAGATGAAGTGCTTGGAGTTTTTCTTAAATGGAAAACTATGATCGAAAACCAGACTGGCAAGAAAATCAAGCGGCTTAGGACGGACAATGGAGGGGAATATAAAAGTGATCCGTTCTTCGATGTGTGCCAAGAGTATGGTATTGTTCGACACTTCACAGTTAGGGATACACCACAACAGAATGGAGTGGCAGAGCGTATGAATCGAACATTGCTGGAGAAAGTTCGATGTATGTTGTCCAATGCTGAGTTGGGCAAGCAATTTTGGGCTGAGGCTGTGACATACGCTGGCCATCTTGTTAATCGTTTGCCATCATCTGCATTAGAAAGAAAAACTCCTATGGAGGTATGGTCTGGAAAACCGGCTACAGATTATGATTCCTTACATGTGTTTGGATCCACTGCATATTACCATGTGAAGGAGTCAAAGTTAGATCCGAGGGCAAAGAAAGCTCTCTTTATGGGAATCACTTCTGGAGTGAAGGGATTTCGTCTTTGGTGCTTAAGCACAAAGAAAATGATCTGTAGCAGAGATGTTACCTTTGATGAATCTGCCACATTGAAAAAGGTAGCAGATAAAGATATTCAGACGAGCAATACTCCACAGCAGGTGGAGTGTACTCCAAAACAGGTGGAGTTTGAGCAGATGGGGATTTGCCCAGTTAATAAGTCTAATTCTCCAGCCACAATGGAGGAATTAGAGGTTGAAGAGGTTCTGACCCAAGAACCACTAAGTACACCAGAACCAGTTGCAGTTGCAAGGCCACGGAGAGAAATTCGTAAACCTGCTCGATTTACTGATATGGTGGCCTACGCCCTTCCCGTTGTTGATGATATTCCTATCACTTATCAAGAAGCAATGCAAAGCTTAGAAAGTGATAAATGGAAAAGTGCCATGGATGAAGAAATGCAGTCTCTCCTGAAGAACAATACTTGGGAGTTGGCGCAATTACCGAAAGGTAAAAGGGCAATCGGATGCAAGTGGGTATTCGCAAAGAAAGATGGATCTCCTAGCAAGAAGGATATTCGCTACAAGGCAAGATTGGTAGCTAAAGGCTACGCTCAGAAGGAGGGAATTGACTACAATGATGTATTTTCCCCTGTTGTGAAGCATTCCTCCATTAGAATTTTGTTGGCCTTGGTAGCACAGTTGAATTTGGAGCTAGCTCAACTTGATGTTAAGACGGCTTTCTTGCATGGTGAGTTAGAAGAGGAGATCTATATGACTCAGCCAGAAGGATACACAGATGCTGGTGGTAGAAATTGGATTTGTAAGCTTAACAAATCGCTATATGGATTGAAGCAATCCCCGAGGCAGTGGTACAAGCGATTTGATAGCTTTATGAGAAGGCAGAAGTACACAAGAAGCAAATATGACAATTGTGTGTATTTGCAGAAGCTGCATGACGGATCTTTCATTTATCTACTCTTGTATGTTGATGATATGTTAATCGCTTCGAAGAGCCAAAATGAGATAGATAAGCTGAAGGCTCAGTTGAATCAAGAGTTCGAGATGAAAGATCTAGGTGAGGCCAAGAAGATTCTCGGCATGGAGATAAGTAGAAATAGACAGAGAGGCAAGCTTTGTTTGAATCAGAAGCAATATCTGAAAAAGGTATTACAATGTTTTGGTGTAAATGAAAACACAAAACATGTAAGTACCCCACTTGCTTCTCATTTGAAACTTAGTGCTCAATTATCTCCGAAAACTGAAGAAGAAAGAGAATATATGGCGAAAGTCCCATATGCTAATGCAGTTGGGAGTTTGATGTATGCGATGGTGTGTACGAGGCCTGACATTTCACAAGCTGTTGGAGTTGTGAGCAGGTATATGCATGATCCTGGAAAAGGACATTGGCAAGCTGTGAAATGGATTCTACGGTATCTTCGAAAAACCGTAGATGTTGGTTTAATTTTTGAACAGGATGAAGCACTTGGTCAGTTTGTAGTTGGATATGTTGATTCTGACTTTGCTGGTGATTTAGATAAACGTCGTTCAACTACGGGGTATCTGTTTACTCTTGCGAAAGCCCCAGTGAGTTGGAAGTCTACCTTACAGTCTACAGTAGCTGTGTCTACTACAGAGGCAGAATATATGGCAGTTACAGAAGCTGTTAAGGAGGCTATTTGGCTTAATGGATTATTGAAAGACTTGGGAGTTGTTCAAAGTCACATTAGTCTATATTGTGACAGTCAGAGTGCTATTCATTTAGCGAAAAATCAAGTCTATCATTCAAGAACCAAGCATATCGACGTAAGATATCACTTTGTGCAGGAAGTCTTTGAAAAAGGAAAAATTCTACTTGAGAAGATTCCGACAACAGATAATCCCGCAGATATGATGACCAAGGTGGTAACAACAATCAAGTTTAATCATTGTTTGAACTTGATTAACATCCTGAGAATTTGAGCACCTTTAGGTGTATGGCGCTCGAGAGCGCATTTGGAGGCACTACAAAAGATAGCTTTATCGAATTTGGGGAGTTGAAGGAAGTGTGTGAAGATGTGATTATCCTAATCAAATCTTCAAGGTGGAGATTGTTGATAAGTTAAATTAAAAAGGGGTTGAAAAGTCAAAAATGGTGGGAGGTGCAATTGGCACCGAAAGAAAAAAAATAGTTGGCAAGTTGTTTAAAGTTGAAAGGGATAATTGCAATTTTGGTTCCTAATTTTTTAGGCCATTTGTAAGTTAGTCCCTGAACTTCAACTATAAATAGGCCTAACCATTTCTCATTTCAACCATCCCAACCAATCTTTCTCTCTTAGTTTTCTCTCTTCTCCCATTTGAGAATTCTTAAGGAATTCTATTTGTTTGTAATACTTTGGAGATAGTAAAGTTATCATCTGGTGTTAGTGCCCGAGGACGTAGGTATAATTTACCGAACCTCGTTAAAACTCTTGTGTTCTTTCTTGTCCTATTTTTCTTTCAATATTTGAGGGTATAATAGTAGTATTTAATTGTGCTATCAAATTACTATAGAAGGGATATTCTGTCTAAGGAAAGACTTGGTATTTAAGAGATCCATGTGATCCACCTCTCTTCCCTGGGAATTGAACTTTGTGTGATTTTTTAGTACAATAATTTACACGCTTCCGACCCTATTGGAACAACAAATGGAACATCTAAAAGCTCTTGATCTTTCTGATTGTTATAAAGTTGAATATTTGCCAGAGAGTTTACATCAAGCAGAATCTTTGGAAGAGCTTGACTTGAGTAAAACAGCCATAAAAGAACCACCATCCTTCATTTCTCAATTGAAAAATCTTAAAGTTCTATATTTCGGTGGATGCAAGGGTCCGTGTAAGTTAAAAAGAAATCTCCTTTCTCTTTTCAAGGTAAGCCAAAGAGGAAGGATGAATTCCATAGCTTCAATGCTACCTTCATTATTCGGTTTGAGTTCATTAACAAGGTTGAAACTAAGGGACTGCAATCTTGGTGAAGGAGATATTTCTAGTGCTATTTCTTGTCTATCCTCTTTGACATATCTTGAGCTTAACGGTAACAATTTCAATAAGAATACCGGCATCTCTTACTGGACTCTCCAAGCTTGAAGAACTTAGTTTGTCAAGTTGCGGCCTGTGCAATATGGGTGTAGAAGATATTCCTAGTGATATTTCTGGTCTATCCTCATTGAAAGTTCTTTATCTTAATAGTAACAATTTCACCAGCATAGCTGCGTCTCTTGCTCGTCTTTCCAATCTTCAATATCTTGGAGTGTGTAATTGCAGAGAGCTTGAATCGTTGCCTGTGGTTCTAAAAAGGAAGACAAGTGACTGGAAACATAATTGGTCTTACTTTTTAGCCATTAACAGCTACAGATTGGCTAAGAACATGAGTGCAATAACATTGCTGAAAACACATATTAAGGTTGATTGATCTCTCTCTTCTTTTTCATGGTTTTAGTTACAGAACCACCGATATTTTATTTTGCAAATTCAAGAACGACTGATGTTTTAATTTGCAGGCATTTGCGAATTCAAGAAAAAGATTTGATGCTGTTATACCTGGAAATGAAATCCCAGAATGGTTCAGCCAACAGAGAGGCGGCTCTGTAATCGAAATACCTTTGCCTCTCAATATTCAGAATGACAGTCAATGTATTGGAGTTGCTTTCTGCTGCATTTTCGGTGATGATGATGGTTCCGAGATAAAGGTTATCGGTGGTCCAACTTATATCCATTCTAGATATTCTGGACAATCTAGTAGTAATGGATCTGTTTTTCAAGTTAAAAATAGTCGAATGGTCGATTCCAGTTTCCTTAATTTTTGTGGACGACGCATAAAGAAGGACCAGCTTTTTCTTCGATATTTCTCGCCATTATCATTAAAGGATAAATGTGAAGCCAAGGATTTATCGCTTGAGATGTCTTTCCAATCTTCTCCAAAAAGGTATCCTTCTGTTAAGGTGAAGAAGTGTGGTGTTAGAATAATGTATGAGAAAGATTTGGAAGAAATAAAAGAGCTACAGTGCCATACCATTCAATCTTCTCCAAACTTGGAACATATCCATCATCACTCTACTGAAAACGATGGATCCGCAGGCAGCACTTCCCTTGTAAAACGAAAACGTGATATCGACGTGGAAACAGAGGAAGAAGGGCCGCACCTAAAAGGATTCAAAACTTTTTGAATTTTATAACGGGCCGATCAGGAAAGAAGCAATAATTGTGTAAACTACTTCACTAGCCCTTTCGTACAAATTGATTTTTTCTCCTATTTAGTTAAGTTTCTGTTATTGTTTGATTAATGGTCGAAATATTTGATACAGCGACTTTTACAATTGAGGATTCCAACTCCAACAAGAACAAGGGGGCTTCCAGGGCTTATGCGAAACACTCTATGGCGGATATGGCGGTGATGGTGGAAGATGATAGACCAGAGGAGTCACCAGTCTACGGACCAAGGATGCTTGTGGAGAGAAAGTTAAGGCCTAATTTTAGGGATCCTTGGAAGGCAGGCAACGCTAATTCGGGGGTTTTGATTGGGGATTCTAGATTTAAAGTTCTTGATTCTGTCAATGATATTGGGGAATGATGGGAGGAAATAAGGGAGATAATTCTGGAAGCTAATAAAAAAGGAAAGGGTGTCTTCGTTGAGGCTGGAGGTAGTGGGGAAGGTGTGACCACTGACCCAATTCGTTTGAAGCAGGGGTCTGTAGCTAAAGTGGGCCAACGGAGTGGTAAAGGGGTTATTGTTTATATTAAAATAATACACCAAAAATATATAAGAATTTAGAATAGCGGTGTTTGCAAGTGCACGAGTCAAAGTGTAATATAGTTAGTATTACAAAATATTTGGAAGTATTCCGAAGATCGTACCTAACAGAGGATGGAATAAATCTACGGAAACCTTTTTACAATAATAAGTCTAAGAAGTAGTAATTAATCTCTATATTACAATAAATCATAAAATAGATTAATGAGAGAATTCAAATAAGAAAAATAACAATCCACTAAATTTAATAAATCAATCAGGAAGATTAACTTGCTTCAAGATTTGTACGAAACTTCGGATTAGGGTTTGAGGATAGATTAGCTACTGATAGTCAATTATTACGTCCCAACCTCTAACTAATTAATCGATTGGTTAATACCCGTTTATCTCTTGACCTCGTCTAGCCTATGATAACTTCCTAGGGTCGTCAAACCTAGTCGTTTAAGAACACGTGGGTTTGAGTCCTAACTCGATTGGCATCAGTATTGTTGCTAGTGCAGGAGGACGTGGGTTTGAGTACGCTGAAGCGCATTATCCTCCTATTTAAGGGTGAGGGAGGGACTATAGATAGTTCTAGACATTCTATCAAAAAGAACAAATATTATAGGAACGTATAATAATGTTTCAAATAATAATAATAATAATTAGAAAACAAATGACATGAAACCGATTTGACATGTAACAAATATTATTATAATATTAAACGAGCCATTTTTTACTACTCCAAACCTATTATTCAAACTCTTTTTCAAAAATGACATGAAATAAAAGAATGGGACAAAATTTCTAAAAGTAAAAGTATATTAAAATAATTAAAATGCTACTACCATTAATAACAGCCGCATATCTCAAAGTTCTGATTATGGAAGGTTGTACCAGATTAGTAGATGTCCATCCGTCACTTGGACTGCTTAAGAGACTTAAACTTTTAGATTTAAGAAACTGCAAAAGTCTTAGAAGTCTTCCAACAAAAATTGGAGTGGAATCCCTTGAAACTTTAATTTTTTTCAGGTTGCTCAAATCTTGCCAGGGTTCCAGAGATTTATGGGAAAATGGAACATCTAAAAACTCTTGATCTTTTTGGTTGTTATAAAGTTGAATATTTGCCAGAGAATTTGTAGCAGACGGAATCTTTGGAAAAGCTTGACTTGAGTGAAACAACCATAAAAGAACCATCATCCTTCATTTCTCAATTGAAAAATCTTAAAGTTTTTTCTTTTGATAGATGCAAGGGTCCGTCTAAGTTAAAAAGAAATCACATTTCTCTTTTCAAGGTAAGCCAATCAGCTCCTATGCGACCCTCATTATCCTATTTGAGTTCATTAACAAACTTGAAACTAAGGGATTGCAATCTTGGTGAAGGAGATATTCCTAGTACTATTTCTTGCCTATCCTCTTTTGACAGATCTTGATCTTAGCGGTAACAATTTCAACAACATACTAACATCTCTTACTCAACTCTCCAAGCTTGACGATAAGTTGTCAAATTGCAACCTGTGCAATATGGTGAAAGAGATATTCCTAGTGATATTTTTGGTCTATCCTCATTGAGATATCTTGTTCTTAGTGGTAACAATTTCACGAGCTACCTGCGTCTCTTACTCATCTTTCTAATCTTCAATATCTTGGAATGTCAAATTGCAGTGAGCTTAAATCGTTAAATGTGCTTCTAACAAGGATGACAACAGATTGGAAACATAATTGGGCTTACTTTATGGCCAGTAACAGCCGCAGATTGGAAGAGAACATTGGTGCAATAACATTGCTGAAAACAATATTAAGGTTGATTTATCTCTCTCTTTCTTTTCATGGTTTTAGTTACAGAATCACCGATATTGTTGAAAGTTGGCAACGATGCAGCAGCATGTATACAGCATCCAAATGTCCATGGTGTATTTCGGTCATTGAACTTTTGTAACATGTGACTTATGTTTGATATGATTGTAACTTTTTGTTTTGCTGAGGTTCAGCCATGTACTTGGCAGATTTAGTAGGTTTTAGGTTATCATTAAGTTGATTTTACAGCTTGGTTACTTACACAAACAATGCTTATTTTCTTCCAATGTAATAGAACTATTTATGTATATGTCATGTTACTTATTCAAGTAATGAGATAAGTCATCTTCTTCTCTCAATCCAACATATGGTTTTTGCTTCTACTTTTCATCTTTCAAACACAAATTCTTTGTTTTGATTCTTATTTAATGATTTTAACTCAACAAATGGTATCAAGAGCCTATGGTATCAAGAGCCTATCATCTTTTAGGGCCTTTTGTTGTAAGCTATTCCTTGAGTGACTCGTGCTTGAAAGAAAAGAAATAGAAGCTGTTTTTGTTAGCTTGTTTCAGTTGCTGTAGAAGAACGAGTTTCTCACCACTACCACCACTTGTCTTTGCTAGTGAAAACTACAATATTTAGGTTGTGAAAATGAAGACATATTTGTAGGCTCATGATTTGTGGAGTGTTGTTCTAGCTGACACAAAGCCACCACCTTTGAGAGCTAATCCAATCATAGCTCAAATTAGGCAGCACAATAAGGACTGTGCCAAAAAGTATAAGGCTATGTCATGCCTTCAAAATATGTTGAAAGCTGGACTGCAATGCAACATGGAGCCAGAAGCTTGCTACTGTCGAGACCAGCAGCTATCGAGCTCAGCTCATTTTGCTTGGTGCGCACGAATGGTTTTTGAACCGAATGAAGCAACCAACTTTGCTGTTTTGTTTTGATGTAATTTGGTTCAGTTCAATTTTAGTTTGTTTGTAATACTAGTTAAACTTAAGTTAGTGATAAGATCTTTTGATGTAATGGCTGATTGGTCAGCTATATTTGATTATTTTTGGCTAGTGATTAGGTTTGTATTAGTTGGGGCAGTTAAATACATTAGGTAACTGTCAATGTACATTGTAACTCTTTTATATTTCAAATTTGAATGAAAAATATGGAATGTTCAGTTACAAATTTGCTGAGTATTCAATTTTGATCAAATTTTTGCTTTGCTTTGCTCTTTCTTTGCTTCGATTCTTCTTGCTTCAGTCTTGCAAACACTATGTTGTAACTTGGTTTGATGTTTGCTGCTGCCATTGTTCCAACAAATGGTATCATGAGCCCGAGTCTTTGAGGGGCCTTTGTATGCAATCTGTTGTGTTCGAATTAAAACCAACAGCAAGTTCAAAATTTGGTAAGATTGAAGCACTTAAAATCAGTTTAGCAGAATGAGTTTCACTCCACCACCTCCACCAGTGTTCACTGGAGAAAACTATCACATTTGGATAGTTAAAATGAAGACTTATCTCCAGGCACATGATCTTTGGAGTGTGATCGAGAATGATGCTGAACCACCTCCATTGAGAGCCAATCCCACCATTGCACAGATGAGGCAACATACTGAGGAGCGAGCCAAGAAGCATAAGGCTATGGCCTGCTTGCAAAATGGAGTCTCTGATGTGATATTTACTCGCATCATGGCCTGTGACTCACCAAAGCAGGCTTGGGAGAAGCTGAAGGAGGAGTTCATGGGGACTGATAAGACAAGGCAACAGCAAGTGATCAACCTCAAGAGAGACTTTGAAAATTTGAGGATGAAGGAGTCTGAGACCATCAAGCAGTACTCAGACAGGATAATGGCCATTGTCAACAGCATTAGGCTCCTGGGAGTGGACTTCACAGAGAGCAGAGTTGTTGAAAAGGTTATTACAACTCTCCCTGAGAAATTTGAGTCTAAAATCTCTTCACTTGAGGACTCGAGGGACTTATCAGCCATTTCATTGTCTGAGCTGATAAACTCCCTGTATGCACTTGAGCAAAGGAGGGCAAATAGGCAGGAGGAGAATCCTGAAGCTGCTTTCCAGGCTAAAGCCAGTGAAGGCTCGAGTGTGAGTGCAAAAGGCAAGAAGCCTTGGCACAATAGAAGGGTCAAGTCAGGAAGAGATGAAGCAAAAAGGGTGTTCCCACCATGTGTTCATTGCAAGAAGACAACACATTCAGAAAAGTATTGCTGGTTTAGGCCAGATATTCAGTGTAGAAAATGCAAGCAGTTTGGCCATGTGGAGAAGGTGTGCAAGGGCAAACCAAGGGAGGCTGCTCTGCAACAAGCTAGACCTGCTGAGGACATTCAAGCTCAGGAGGAGCAAGTGTTCACAGCAACTTGTTTTGTTGGCACAACCAAGGCCAACAATGATTGGCTACTAGACAGTGGCTGCTCACACCATATGGCAGCAGATGAGAAGCTGTTCAAAGGCCTAGACAGAAGCTTCCACTCGAGGATTAGAATTGGAGATGGTAGGCTGATTGAGGCTAAAGGCAAGGGCAGTGTGTTGATTAGCACTGGTTCAGGTAACAAGCTGATCTCATATGTGTTTTTTGTACCTGACTTAGACCAGAATTTGCTTAGTGTAGGCCAATTAGTTGAAAAGGGCTATACATTGGTTTTTAAGGATGGTTGCTGTATTGTTCAAGACATGAATGGTCTGGAGTTAGTCACAGTCTCTATGACTGATAGGTGCTTCATGCTGGATGTTAGCCAAATAGAAAGAAAGGCATACACCAGCCTTGTTGAAAGCACTGACTTGTGGCATAGGAGACTAGGCCATGCAAATTTTAGATCCATCGATCTGTTACATAGGCTGAATTTGGTTGATGACATTTCAAAAATTGAAGTTAGTGGGAATGTTTGTGAGGTTTGTCAGCTTGGTAAGCAGGCTAGACTGCCTTTTCCTGCTGACAGTGCTTGGAGAGCTCAAAACAAGCTCGAATTGGTGCACTCTGATGTTTGTGGCCCTATGAGAACACCTTCAATCAGTGAGAACAGGTACTTTGCCCTGTTTATAGATGATTTAACAAGGTTGTGCTGGGTCTACTTCTTGAAGCAAAAGTCAGAAGTGTTTGAAGCCTTCTGCAAATTCAAGGCTTATGCTGAAAATCAGTCAGGCTGCAAAATTAGAGCCTTGAGGACTGATAATGGCTCTGAATATGTGTCTGAGAGATTTCAGAAGCTTTGTGACAGTGCTGGGATTCACCATCAGCTCACAACAGTCTATACTCCTCAACAGAATGGAGTCTGTGAGAGAAAGAATAGGACTGTACTGAACATGGCCAGGTGCCTCTTGTTTCAAGGCAAGCTTCCAAGTCAGTTTTGGGCTGAGGCAGTCAACACCTCAGTGTATCTGCTCAACAGACTGCCAACTAGAACAGTCAAGGATAAGACTCCTTTTGAGGCTTGGCATGGAGTCAAACCTGTGGTAACACACTTAAAAGTGTTTGGCTGTGTATGTTATGCACTTATTCCAGTAGAGAAAAGGACCAAGCTTGAGAGCAGAGCAACTCCAGGAATCTTTGTTGGCTACAGCAGCAACAAGAAGGGCTATAGAGTGTATGATCCTACAGCAAAGAAGGTTTTAGTCAGCAGGGATGTAAAGTTTGATGAGGAAAAGGTGTGGAATTGGAATGGTGTTGAGGCTGACTTGTTTGAATTGGACCAGTTAGACTTGGTTGCTGAACCTGCAGAAGAAGGACCAAGTAATGATGCTGTCGATGATATACCAGTGAGGGGCACCAGAACTTTGGCTGATGTCTATCAGAGGTGCAATGTTGCTGTGATTGAGCCCTCAGACTTTGAAGAGGCTACTAAGAACAGAAGCTGGATGAAAGCTATGGAAGCTGAGTTGGAAATGATCAACAAAAATCAGACTTGGGAGTTGGTGAGGAGACCAGAACATAAGAGGGTCATAGGAGTTAAATGGGTGTACCGGGCAAAGTACAATGCTGATGGCTCACTGAACAAGCACAAGGCCAGGCTTGTGGTGAAGGGCTACAGTCAGCAGTATGGTGTTGACTACCTAGAAACTTTTACTCCAGTGGTAAGACTGGATACAATTAAGCTGCTGTTTGCTTTAGCAGCTCAGAAGCAGTGGAGAGTTCACCAATTGGATGTCAAATCAGCATTCCTGAATGGTTTTCTCAAGGAGGAGATCTTCATCGAGCAACCTGAAGGTTTTGAAGTTGTTGGACATGAAGACAAAGTGTATAAGTTGAGAAAGGCCCTCTATGGCCTGAAACAGGCACCAAGGGCCTGGTATGACAGAGTTAATGCTTACCTGACCAAACTTGGATTTGTAAAGAGCCTTAGTGAGCCTACTCTGTATGTTAAAAGGTCAGAACATGAAACCTTGCTGATTGTCTCCTTGTATGTGGATGATTTGCTTGTGACAGGGAGTAAAATTGAGCTCATTGATCAGTTCAAGGTCCAAATGCAGCAAGTGTTTGAGATGACAGATTTGGGGATCATGACTTACTTCCTTGGCATGGAAGTGCACCAGTCTGATCGAGGTATCTTCATCAGCCAACACTCATTTGCTTTGAAGATCCTAGACAAATTTTGCATGCATAACTGTAAAGCAGTCAGCACACCTGTGGCTCAAGGAGAAAAGCTGACTAGCAGTGGTGATCAGCAGAGGGTTGATGAGAGGTACTATCGATGCCTAGTTGGTTGTCTGTTGTATCTAACAGCAACAAGGCCAAACATCATGTTTGGTGTCAGCCTGTTATCGAGATTTATGCATTGTTGCAATGAGGCACATTTGAAGGCAGCAAAGAGGATCCTTATATACATCAAGGGCACTGCTAGTTTTGGTGTAATGTTTGAAAGTCGGAACCAACTGAAACTAGAAGGCTACTCTGACAGTGACTGGGCAGGATCTCTCGATGACATGAAGAGTACCTCTGGATACTTCTTCACACTTGGATCGGGCATGTTTTGCTGGAGTTTAAAGAAGCAACAAACTGTTGCTCAGTCCACAGCTGAAGTAGAGTACATTGCTGCAGCAGGAGCAGTTAATCAAGCCATTTGGCTAAGGAAGCTGCTTTACGACCTTAATGAAACTCAAGATGAAGCAACTGAAATTTGGGTGGATAATCAGTCTGCAGTTGCAATAGCCAAGAACCCTGTGTTCCATGGTAAGACTAAGCATTTTAAAATCAAACTGCATTTTGTTAGAGAGGCTGAACAAGCAAAGGAAGTCAGCCTTGTGCATTGCAGCTCAGGAGCACAATTGGCTGACATAATGACCAAGCCCTTAGGGGCTGCTCGATTTGAATCTTTGAGAAGTGCAATTGGAATGTGTTGCATACAGTCCAAGGAGGAGTGTTGAAAGCTGGACTGCAATGCAACATGGAGCCAGAAGCTTGCTACTGTCGAGACCAGCAGCTATCGAGCTCAGCTCATTTTGCTTGGTGCGCACGAATGGTTTTTGAACCGAATGAAGCAACCAACTTTGCTATTTTGTTTTGATGTAATTTGGTTCAGTTCAATTTTAGTTTGTTTGTAATACTAGTTAAACTTAAGTTAGTGATAAGATCTTTTGATGTAATGGCTGATTGGTCAGCTATATTTGATTATTTTTGGCTAGTGATTAGGTTTGTATTAGTTGGGGCAGTTAAATACATTAGGTAACTGTCAATGTACATTGTAACTCTTTTATATTTCAAATTTGAATGAAAAATATGGAATGTTCAGTTACAAATTTGCTGAGTATTCAATTTTGATCAAATTTTTGCTTTGCTTTGCTCTTTCTTTGCTTCGATTCTTCTTGCTTCAGTCTTGCAAACACTGTGTTGTAACTTGGTTTGATGTTTGCTGCTGCCATTGTTCCAACAAAATAAAGTTTCAGATGTGATCTTCACAAGGATAATGGCTTGTGACACTCTAAAACAGGACTGGGACAAACTCAAGGAAGAGTTTCAAGGGTCAAACAAGACCAAGTAGCAGCAATTGATAAACCTAAGGAGAGACTTCGAGAATCTGAAGATGAAAGAGTTTGAAACCATTAAGTAGTATGCTGACAGGATTATGGCTATAGCCAACAACATAAGGCTTCTTCAGGATGAGTTTAGTGACAAAAGGATAGTTGAAAAAGTCATTACAACTTTTCCAGAGAAGTATGAGTCAAAAATCTCTTCTTTGGAGGACTCTAGGGACCTATCAGCTATACCCTTGACAGAGCTGACAAATTCTCTCTATGCACAAGAGTAAAGAAGAGCAAACAAAATAGAGGAGCATTCTGAAGGAGCCTTTCAAGCTAGAAGTAGAGAAAGCTCAAACTCGAGCACAAGAAACAATGGCAAAAGGTCTTGGTCAGAAAAGAAAGAAAAAGGAAAAAATGATGCTACTAAAAGGAAGTTTCCACCATGCACTCACAGCAAAAAGTCCACTCACTTAGAAAAGTATTGCTAGTACAGCAAAAAGTTCCCATAGTTCTTTACCTATTGCATTAACAAATTTGTATCGACTGAAATTTTAGAAGTTTGGGGACAACGACTTCAATGGAGAAATTCCATTGTGGTTTGATCACATCGCTGAACTTCAAGTCTTATAGTTGCACATTAACAACTTCACTGGTCTTATCCATCTATTTTGGGAAATTTGTCAAAACTAGAAAAGTTAAAATTGAGTGAGAATCAAATTTCCAATAGAATTCCAAATAGCTTATTCAAGTGCAAAACGTTGAAGTTTTTAACCTTGTATATCAACAATTTAGAGGGAAATATATATACCTACAGAAATCGAAATTTTAACTATGCTCAACACTTGGTATCTCGATGATAACA
This sequence comes from Gossypium hirsutum, assembly GCF_007990345.1. Lineage (NCBI taxonomy): Eukaryota > Viridiplantae > Streptophyta > Magnoliopsida > Malvales > Malvaceae > Gossypium > Gossypium hirsutum. The sequence continues at coordinate 67,864,043 of NC_053447.1, read as the reverse complement.
ACCTCAAATGTAAGCAATTCATGGTTCTTGTTTTATTCGTTCATTCTTGTTCAATTTCTATGAATAATTGTTTAAATATTGAAGCATGACTTTAAAACAATAACCATTAAGTTCAGTTCTAGCAAAGTTAGAGTAAATATATATTTTTTTATTTATGACAATTGAGCCATCTACCAATTAATTGATGTCAATTAAGCCAACTTCTTAGATAAGCTAATTGGAATAACCTGCTTTAATAATATTCCTAAAAAATGTAAGATTTTCAATGCAACTCTTAATTGGTGTCAAAAACTCATAGTCAGCTCCACGATCCTATAGTTGGCGAATAATAGAGTTAGATATCTCCTCATCCTTAATTTCTTTGTGAGATGTATGAATGAGCTAAAACTAAAGTGTTGGTTTATATATTTTTTAGTGCCACTGAAATTGTTAATGTGCAACTGTAAGACTCGAAACTCAGCAAAGTGACCAAACCATGATGGAATTTCTCTATTGAAGTTGTTGCCTCCAAAGTTGAAAATTTTCAGCCAATGCAAATTTGTTAAGGCAATGGGTAAAGAGCCTTGGAAACTATTTTAATGAATGTTGAATCAATCAAGAAAAGATAGAAACTTTTTTCTGGAGGGCTTTGTCCAATATTTGGGAAGATGTAGTGGATGGTGTCTATTGGGATCTAGGAAATGGGAGAACGGTGAATTTCTCCGAAACTCAAGCAGCTTTTTCTGTGAATGGGGTAATCTTTTTGCTATGGCCTGCTGGAGACTTTTGACTAATAGAAATGCATTTGTTTGCAATAGTGGCGTCGTGGGAACTATGGTATTAAGGAATGAGTGCTTTTCGTGGTCTCCGCGTATTATGGAGGTAAAGTTAAAGCAGATTTGAACAGCACTAATCAAGCGGAGTTGAATAATTTGGCACTTGTTAATTTATTAGAAAGGAAGATGAGTGCGTAATTTGTATATATATATATATATAACAAGGAGTTTGAAAATAATTTTGAAAATAACCTCTATTTTTTCTTTATATTACTAAATTCATATTTAAAAAATAAATTATAATTTAATAGGAATTTTAATTTTAACAAAGAAAAAGTTGAAGAAGCCTTCACCAAACACGAAGAAAGGTACAAGGAAGGTAAAAGATAAGATCAAATGGTGGTGAAATGCTATGACACGTAAAACACAATTTTAATATTTAATTTGTAATATATATTATATATATATATAACAACGAGTTTGAAAAAAATATTTATTTTTATATATTACTAAATTTAAAATTATCATTATAATTATCACTTAATTATTATTAGAGTTTATTGTGCTCAGTTTTTTTATATATATTTGAGGGAGGAAAATGGGGTTGCTTAAGAGTGAACCTAAACTCTTGTACCTACAAAACCAAGCTTTTGTAAATAGGCCAAGAGGTTGCTGACAAATATGTTAAGTAGTTTTTATTTTGAGTAATATTACATTGCATTAGCTACATAAATGAAAACTATATTATATATTGAATATGTTAAAAATGATTTAATTATTATTTAAAAATTTTCTATTATAATATTTGTTTGAATTAATAAATTAATATATTTTACATATATTCAATAACTCTCACCTTCTTGGAGTCTTCTCGGAAAGAGCATCTATGACCCCGAATTTCCACACCTACTCCGTTTCATAGATATTATTATACTGATAGATTCACCTACTCCCTTTGTTCTTCCCTCGAAATTTCATCTGTTTTTCTCCCCTCATGCTCATATACTTATTGTTTCAGAGGTATTGAGCGACTGATTTTGAACACTACATCCACATAGTTTTCTTCTCATACATCCTCATGTCATCGTTACTGTTAAATAAACTTAAATGAAAGTTAAGAGTCATGTAAGTGAAAGGTCAAGAGTTGAAAGGTCAAGAGTTATATTGTTTTTTAATGGGTTTAAATTAGTAGTTTTTTGTTTAGGAAAATGAAAGGTCAAGAGTCATTGGTTTATGGTTATTATTAGATTTTAATATTTTCAATTTTTGTTGTTTTAAATGGTAAACTATAGCCTATAAATAGTTTGTAAGCTTTTGATTTTATATGAGAGAACAATTTTATATTGAGAACATTTTCCACAATTTGGTATCTGAGCTATGGAGAGTGTGACTAGTAATGTGCCATTGCCTCGACTAACAAAGGTGAACTATGAGAATTGGAGCATCCAAATGAAAGCTCTTCTCGGGTCTCAAGATGGTTGGGAGGTGGTCCAAGAAGGTTTCGTAGAACCGACAACTACTACGGGATATACGGCGGCTCAAAACAAGGCGTTGAAAGAAATGCGGTCGAAAGATAAGACGGCATTGTACATGTTATTTCGAGCCGTTGATGAGTCGGGCTTTGAGAAGATTGCAAGTGCGACAACTTCAAAAGAAGCGTGGGACATTTTAGCAAAGGTGTACAAAGGAGCCGACCGAGTTAAACAAGTCCGACTTCAAACTCTTCGTGGCGAGCTAGAAGGCATGAAGATGAAGGAATCAGAAGGTGTCTCCGACTACATCACGCGTGTTCAAACCGTGGTGAACCAACTCAACCGAAACGGAGAAGCGTTAACTGATGCACGAGTTGTGGAGAAGATTTTGAGATCGTTAACTGACAGTTTCGAAAATGTCGTATGTGCCATAGAAGAGTCAAAAGATCTAGCAACGCTTACAGTCGATGAACTCACCGGTTCTCTTGAGGCACATGAACAACGTAAGGAGAAGAAGAAAGAGGAGACACTCGAGCAAGCACTTCAAACCAAGGCATCAATCAAAGACGAAAAGGTTCTCTATTCTCAAAGCTTTCGAGGTAGAGGCCGTGGTCGTGGAGATCGAGAAAATGGTCGTGGTGGAAAAGGTCATGGTCAAGAAGGGAATTATGAAGAGAAGGAGCATTCAAACCAACAAAATTGGCGGGGAAGAAGACGTGGTCGTGGAAGAGGCGAATGGTCGAATTATTCCAATGTCGAGTGCTACAAGTGTGGCAAATATGGTCACTATGCGAAGGATTGTAACTCTAATAAGTGTTACAATTGTGGTAAGGCGGGACACTTCGCGAAAGAATGTCGCTTCTCGAAAAAGGTGGAAGAGACAACCAACCTAACCACGGAAAATGAGGAGGCAAAAGAAGGTTTTCTCTTGATGGCACACAACGAAGTCAACACCAACAACAACATGGTGTGGTACCTTGACACGGGTGCAAGCAACCATATGTGTGGGCTCAAGCACCTATTCAAAGAGATGTAAAAGGTTGAAACGGGACATGTGTCATTTGGAGATGCGTCGAAGGTTGAGGTAAAAGGCCAAGGTACCATTTGTTATTTACAAAATGATGGGTTAATTGGGTCAATCCATGATGTGTATTACGTACCAGACCTCAAGAGCAACATTTTGAGTATGGGGCAACTCATGGAAAAAGGTTATTCGGTACTTATGAAAGATCGGGTGTTACACTTGAAAGATAAGGAAGGGTGTTTGGTCGCTCGAGTTGAAATGGAGAGAAATCGCATGTTCAGGTTGAATCTGAGAAGTGTTCGAGGAAAATGTTTGCGAGTTGATGTTGAAGACAAGGCGTTGCTATGGCATCTCTGTTTTGGCCATCTACATTATGGTGGTCTAAACAAGTTGGCAAAGAAGAATTTGGTGCATGGGCTACCAGACATGGACTATGAGGGAAAATTTTGTGAAGAATGTGTGCTCGGTAAGCATGCGAGAACTTCGTTTCAAAATAAGGCAGAATATCAGGCTAAGCAACTTCTCGAATTGATTCATACCGACATATGTGGACCAATCACCCCTGAATCTTTTAGCGGTAAAAGGTATTTCATTTCTTTTATCGATGATTTCTCACGAAAAACTTGGGTTTATTTTCTTAAAGAAAAATCCGAGGCATTGGAGGTGTTCAAAAAGTTCAAAGTGATGGTGGAAAAAACAACTAGTAGACACATCAAATCTGTACGATCTGATAGAGGTGGCGAGTATACTTCGACGGCTTTCATGGAGTATTGTGAGGAGCAAGGCATAAGATGATTCCTAACCGCACCGTACTCTCCCCAACAAAATGGTGTGGCCGAGAGGAAGAATCAGACTATTCTCGACATGGTTCGATCAATGCTTAAGATCAAGAAGATGCCGAAGGAATTTTGGGCGGAAGCCGTGCAATGTGCCATCTATGTGCAAAATCGATGTCCACATGCGAAGTTGGATGATCAAACACCACAAGAAGCTTGGAGCGGACAAAAACCATCAATTTCTCATCTTAAAGTATTCGGTAGTGAGGCCTATGCACATGTGCCGGATCAGCGAAGAACGAAGCTCGAAGACAAAAGCAAAATGTTTATTTTTATTGGGTATGATGAGAAAACAAAAGGATACAAGCTACTCGACCCGATAAGTAAGAAGGTTGTGGTAAGTCGTGATGTACGATTCAATGAAGCAAGCGAGTGGGATTGGAATAACTCAACGAAGGTTATCACCAAAGATGGAGGATCATCAATCGCTACACCAACAATCATACCGACAAATCCTGAAACTACCGATGATGAAGATGAACCGCAACAACCAAAAATGCGAAGTTTGCAAGATTTGTATGATTCAACAAATGAGGTACATATTGTATGTCTTTTGGCAGATTCCGAGATTATAAGTTTTGAAGAGGCTGCACGGGATAAGAAGTGGCAAACTGCTATGGATGAGGAGATTAAAGCAATTGACCGCAACAACACATGGGAGTTAACAGAATTGCCAAAAGGAAGTCAACCCATTGGTGTGAAGTGGGTGTTCAAAAGAAAGATGAATGCTCAAGGCGAGTTAGAACGGTACAAGGCGCGACTTGTTGCAAAGGGATATAAGCAAAAGGAGGGGATCGATTATGATGAGGTATTTGCTCCTGTTGTAAGAATGGAGACAATCCGGCTGCTCATTGCACAAGCGGCACAATTTAAATGGCCAATATTTCAAATGGATGTCTAGTCGGCATTCTTGAATGGTGTGCTCGAAGAAGAAGTCTACATCGAACAACCACCCGGGTACATGAAAAATGGAGAGGAGAAAAAGGTGCTGAAATTAAAGAAGGCACTTTACGGGTTGAAGCAAGCACCGCGGGCATGGAATACTCGTATCGATACATACTTCAAGGAGAATGGGTTCAAATAATGTCCTTATGAACATGCCCTCTACGTGAAGAAGAATGGAGGTAATATGTTATTTGTTGCTCTTTATGTCGATGACCTCATTTTTATGGGGAACAATGGTAAGATGATACTGGATTTTAAGAGCAAAATGACACAAGAATTCGAGATGACAGATTTGGGTTTAATGAAATTTTTCCTTGGTTTGGAGGTTCGACAAGAAATGACAGGTATTTTTGTGTCACAGGAGGCATATGCAAAGGAAATTTTGAAGAAGTACAAGATGACACATTGCAACTCGGTATCAACACCAATGGAACCAGGTGTAAAACTCTCGAAATTCGATGGAGGAGAACGAGTCGACGCAAGTAAATACCGAAGTTTGGTGGGAAGCCTTCGCTATCTCACTTGCACAAGGACTGACATTTCGCTAAGTGTTGGCATTATAAGTCGGTTCATGGAGGAGCCGGTTTATTCACATTGGAAGGCGTTGAAGCGAATCCTACGGTACATTCAAGGAACGGTGTCACACGGGTTATTTTATTCAAATATGGAAGATTACAAGTTGATTGGGTATTCCGACAGTGATTGGTGCGGAGACTTAGATGATCGGAAAAGTACATCGGGATATGTGTTCTTTATGGGTAACACAACATTTGCTTGGCTTTCAAAGAAGCAACCAATCGTGACACTATCGACATGTGAAGCTGAATATGTGGCAGCATCTTGGTGTGTGTGTCACGCTATATGGCTCAGAAATTTGTTGGGTGAGTTGGAGCAACAACAACTTGGTGCAACTGAGATACGAGTTGACAATAAATCAGCGATTGAGTTGGCAAGGAACCCAGTGAATCATGAGAGAAGCAAACACATTGACATTCGTTTTCATTTCATCCGAGATCATGTAAAGGAAGGAAGTGTGAAATTAGTACACGTGGCAAGTCGGGACCAAGTCGCGGATATCTTTACAAAACCGCTACCGATGATACTCTTCGACAACTACAAGAAATTAATCGGCATGAAGGATGGCAGAAGCATTTAAGTTTACAGGGAGTTTTGTTAAATAAACTTAAATGAAAGTTAAGAGTCATGTAAGTGAAAGGTCAAGAGTTGAAAGGTCAAGAGTTATATTGTTTTTTAATGGGTTTAAATTAGTAGTTTTTTGTTTAGGGAAATGAAAGGTCAAGAGTCATTGGTTTATGGTTATTATTAGATTTTAATATTTTCAATTTTTGTTGTTTTAAATGGTAAACTATAGCCTATAAATAGTTTGTAAGCTTTTGATTTTATATGAGAGAACAATTTTATATTGAGAACATTTTCCACAGTTACTTTCGACTTCCTCATCCATTTCTAGAAAGAAATACGATGTGTTCTTGAGTTTTAGAGGTGAAGATACTCGCAAGAATTTTACGGATCATCTCTACGATGCTCTAAATAGAACTGGGATCGTCACTTTTAGAGATGATCCAAAGTTGGAAACTGGTGAAGAGATCGCACCGGAACTCTTCAACGCAATTCAGCAATCATGGTGCTCGGTAATCGTTTTTTCCGAGACATATGCCTTTTCAGGTTGGTGCTTGGAGGAGCTTGCGGAGATTGTTAAACAAAAAAATGACAAGGGTCATAAAGTATTTCCAATTTTCTACCATGTTGATCCATCCGATTTAAGAAAACAAAAAGAAAAAGTTGAAGAAGCCTTTGCCAAACACGAAGAAAGATACAAGGAAGATAAAGACAAGATCCAAAAGTGGCGAAATGCTTTGACTGAAGTGGCTAACATCAAGGGATGGCATTTAAATAATAGGTATTTCTTTCTTATCTTCTCTATTTCCTAATTTTAATGACTAAAAAATTATTTTTTTTATTGGATTGCATGTTATTTTTATAATTTTGTGTTTAATTGAGAATTCTCATATTTCAACTAACGAGCAAATTGTGTATTTTGATTAGAGGTGTCCATGGGCCGGGTCGACGGCCCACCCTAAATATGGGAGGGTTCGGGTAAAAATATAGGCCCAAATTATGGTTTTGGACAAAAAAGAGGCCCACTTAGAAAACGGGCTGGGCATCGGGCACCACATTTTTTGCCTGAGCCCGGCCCGGCCCGAATATAACAAATTTATATTTTTTTAATTTTTTAATTTTAAAATACTTTTTTATTTTTAAAATAAATTTTTGGTGTTTATTAAAAAATGGGCCGGGCCGGGCCAGACTCAAGCTTAGGAATTTTTTCTCGGGCCAGGCCTAGACAAAATTTCAGGCCCATATTTTGGGCCGGACCCAGGCCTAGGACGCTGGCCGAATTTTTTTTGGGCCCGGCCCGGCCCAGCCCATGGACACCTCTAATTTTGATGCTATAATATATCTTACTGTCTTATTCATACTTTTTGTTTGCTTCCAACCATATTATACTTCATGATTCACTAAACTTAAAATGAAAAAGTGCATATCGAATTTTAATTTCATTGTAGGCACGAATCAGAGTTTATTAGAGACGTTGTTAAGAAGATATCAGCAAGATTATGTCAGACATATCCAGTTGTTCATGATGAGTTGGTTGGAATTAGTTTACATTTGGAGGAGTTGTATTCGAAAATAAATATTGGGGAAGACGATGTCCACGTTATAGGAATTTGCGGAATGGGTGGCATCGGTAAAACAACTCTTGCAAGGGTTGCTTACACTCAAATGTTAGCTCATTTTCAAGGTAAATGCTTTCTTGCTGATATTCGAGAAGTTTCAAACAAACATGGACTTGTTTCTTTACAGAAACAACTTCTTTCGCAAATCTTTCCGGATGAATGCTTCAATTTTTTCAATGTTCATGATGGGAATGCCATAATTAGCCACAGGTTGTCCAGTAAAAAAGGTTCTTCTTGTTCTTGATGATGTTGATAACATACAACACTTGAAATGCTTGGTTGGAAGGCGTAATTGGTTCAATTTAGGGAGTAGGATCATTGTAACAACAAGAGATGAGCATTTGCTCCGATCTTATCGAATCAATGATGTGTATAAGCCTACAATATTGAATCCCAACGATGCACTAAGGCTTTTCAATTTGAAAGCTTTTGGCGGTGATACAACGCCGAAAGTTGATTTCATTGAGCTTTCTGAACATGTTGTATATTATGCTGGTGGTCTTCCCTTAGCTCTTGAAGTTTTGGGTTCATTTTTGTGTGGTAGAGATATAGTTCAATGGAGAAGTGCAATCGAAAGACTTAAACAAGATTCTAACAAAAAAATTCTTGACACACTAAGAATTAGCTTTGATGGATTGGAAGAAAGGGAGAAAAATATATTTCTAGATATAGCATGCTTTTTTAATGGGGAGAAGAAAGATTTGGTAATGAAAGTATTGGATGGTTGTGGGTTTTTTCCAGATATTGGAGTCAATGTTCTCATTAAGACATCTCTCATAAAAGTCAGTAATGACAACCAATATTTGTGGATGCATGCCTTGTTGCAAGAAATGGGAAGAAAAATTGTTGAAGAAAAATGTGTTGATGAACCCGGAAAACGTTGTAGATTATGGAAGGAAAGAGATGTCCATCATGTCCTAACAAAAAACACGGTAAATCATTCAACAAAAATTTTATACAAAAATTTCTTTTATTAATATATGATGTAAATCCAAAGCTTAGTCTAATTGGTTTATATATTGATCCTTAAGTGACATTGAGTAGCTTTAATTTTATTGAATTACTTTCATTAGAAAATATTTTATTTACTATATCGCAACCAAAATATTGTGATAATGTTGAACATGTGTGTAAATTTTCAAAAGTTTTATCATACAATTTAGAGCATTTATTTTATCTTCTTATTGTCTATTCTTGATTACTTTTAGGCTACCGAAATGGTTGAAGGCATGATTATCGACAATAAATGGTAGGAAAACATCCACGTAAATGATCATCTCTTTCTTTCTTTTTTCTTCTCACTTTTTTTTTATCAAGCATACTTCATTCTCATATCCCTTTACTTTTTCACCCAACCAAACACATTCTTTAATGTTTAATTTTTCAATCTTATATTTATGAAATTTATAAAGAAACACATTACTCTTTCAAAAGAAATTATAAAAAAATTAATGTCATTGTCTTTGTTAATATTAATGGTTTATATATGATGTAATGACAGTATATATCAATGAACTATGCCATAACATACCATTAAAAGTTTTCAAAAGTAAATCCAAATAATGCCATCATTTCGCTAGTAATGTATAGAATTACACATCAATGAACTAAACATAAATAAAAATATTAGTTCTAGGTTTTTTAGGCTTAGGTAATTAAAAGTGTGAAATAAGTGTTAGATTAAGTATTGTCTAATATATTCAATTATATCGCAATACCGTATTTATATATGCATTACATATATAAGTATTGAATGTGGGTACATAAAAAAATATCAATGCAACATAGCTTTTAGATATAGAATGTTTTTGTATATTTTGAAGCTCATTTTTATTTTACTCATGATTATTAGGGAATCGAGCAAGATGTTCAATTTGAGCGCCGATACCTTCTCGAAGATGAAAAATTTGAGATTGCTCAAAGTGTTTTGCGTATCAAATTGTGATGATCATCTCAAATATCTTTCTAATAAACTACGATTTTTAGATTGGACAGGATATCCTTTAAGATTTTTGCCTTCAAACTTTCACCCAGATAATCTTGTTGCACTTCTTTTACCATATAGTCATATTGAACAACTATGGAAGGGGAATAGAGTAAGAACTAACTCATCTTATCCTTGTGTTTTAATTTATTTTAATATAAATGATTAAACTTTGATTAAGGTAAAAAAAACCAAAAATTAGCATTATTATGTCTACGGCCTAATTTATTATATATTGTCTTCAACAGCCCTTGTTTAAGTTGAAAATGATCAACCTCAAAGGGTCTCAAAACCTGATCAAGACACCTGACTTCACAACAGTACCAAAACTTGAAGCTTTGATTATGGAAGGTTGTACCAGATTAGTAGATGTCCATCCATCAATCGGAGTACTTAAGAGCCTTAAACTTTTGAATTTAAGAGACTGCAAAAGTCTTAGGAGTCTTCCAACCAAAATTGGAATGGAATCTCTTGAAACATTAATTCTTTCAGGTTGCTCAAATCTTGCAAGGTTTCCAGAGTTTGATGGGAAAATAGAACATCTAAAAACTCTTCATCTTTCTGGTTGTTTCAAAGTTGAATATTTACCAGAGAATTTGCAGCAAGCAGAATCTTTGGAAGAGCTTGACTTGAGCGAAACAGCCATAAAAGAACCACCATCCTTCATTTCTCAATTGAAAAATCTTAAAGTTTTGTCTTTCAGTGGATGCAAGGGACCATCATATAAGTCACGATCAAATTTGCCTTTTCTTTTCAAGGTAATCCAAGGAAGAAGGACGAATCCCATAGCTCCGATGTTGCCTTTGTTGTCAGGTTTGAGTTCATTAAGAAAGCTAAATCTAAGGGACTGCAATCTTTGTAAAGGAGATATTCCACGTGATATTTCTGGTCTATCCTCTTTGATACATCTTGATCTTAGTGGTAACAATTTCATCAGCATACCTGCATCTCTTACTCAGCTCTCGAAGCTTTCGTTTCTTGATTTGTCAAATTGCAACATGTGCACACTTGGTGAAGCAGATATTCATGGTCTATCCTCTTTGAGTTATCTTTATCTTAGGGGTAACAATTTCATCACCATTCCTTTGGCTCTTACTCAACTTAGCAGGCTTAATTTCCTTCGATTATCAAATTGCAAGATGCTTAAATCGTTGCCTCAGCTTCTAACACGTATAGCAGATGTGCGTATAGATGATTGCTCTTCACTTGAAGTAGTTGCAAGTCCATCAAAAGTATGCAATTCAGTGAATTCGGGTTTCATTAAAGCCATTAACTGCTTCAAATTGGCTGAAAATATCAATGCATTAACACTGCTGAAAAAACATCTTAAGGTCGATTAATCTCTATTTTCTCCCTTGCAAAATCTCATACTTGAGAATTTATGGTTTTAGTTACCAAACGACTTGTGTTTTATTTTGCAGGCATTCGCAAATTCAAGAAAAAAGTTTGCTATTATGATACCCGGAAGTGAAATCCCAGAATGGTTTAGCCAACAAAGAAACGACTCTTCAATTAAGATACCCCTTCGGAAAGATAGTCAATGGATTGGAGTTGCTTCTTGCTGCATTTTTATCAATAATGATGCTTCAAGGGATGACGAGGATATCAGTTGTAGTACATTTATCTATTGCAGAAATTCTGAACAAGCCAGCTGTGATGGATCTATTTTTCGAGGTAGAAATCGTAGACAGATTGAGGGGATCCGCCTCTTGGTGGGTAAAGGATATAACGAGCCCATAATGAAAGATCACCTTTTTCTTTGTTATTGGTCGCGTGATAGCCTATATTCAATTTCCATCGAGGATAAATATGGTCATTGTGAAAACAATAATTTATGGGCAACAGATTGCTTAGATCAGAAATGGGATGAGCTTGAGGTGTCTTTCATAGGTCTATCTGGACGCAGTGCCAAGGTGAAGAAGTGTGGTGTTAGAATAGTGCATGAGAAAGATTTGGAAGAAATAAAAGAGTTGCAGTGCCATACCACTCAATCCTCTCCAAATTTTGAACACATCCATCAACACTCTGCTCACAACGATGGATCAACAGATAGCACTTCTCACATAAAACGAAAAGCTAATATCTACGATGAAGCGGAGGAAGAAGGGCCGCAACCAAAACGGATGCAGAAATTTTTCAATTTTATGGTGCGCCAACAGGGGAAGAAGCATTAACTGTGGTAAATTACTTAACCAACAACCTATTGATTTTTTTTTTTACACATTGGTAGCTTTTATTTCATTTAAAGGAATCATTCTAAATTTATTTACTAACGAGATATGATGCTTCTATTATATATCATAAAAAATTAAAATCTTTATTCATACTCATATTGAACATGAGTGCATATTCTATGCATATTGCAAATATTGAGAACATAGGTTTTTATACCATTAAAAATTTGTCACTTAATTCATTCATAATTCATAAAATGTCTACATTCATATTAGTTTCATTTTTTTATTAAATTTTTATTTTCATTATATATATATATTCACTTACATCTATATTTTATTGGTAAGCTGAAGTAAACATAATCAATTTGTGACAAAAATACGGAGAAAAAAGAATATCTTCCATAACAAAGCACGTAATAAAAATGTGAAAATCCTCAAATGAGGATTAGATTCTAATTTCACTTGAGTTAAAAATCATCATTTTTATTTGAGATCTATTTATGTGTTCAATTTAATATATCAAAATTGTTTTTATATATTTGAAAGATTAAATTTAAGTCCTTAATAGGACTTAAATAGGTTTAATTCCTTTTAATAAAAGTACCATTTAAATTTCATGGCTTGAAGTACAAATAATATTATTCCAACTGTTTACTTTATATTTATTATAAAGTAATTATGTTTAGACATTTATTTTTAACACTTATTCAAATATGAATATAAAGTATACTCTTTTAATTAATTGGAAAAAATTTTTATGTGAGAAACATATTCATATCCAATATATTTTTTAAAATTCAATAGATTCATTTTTTATCCTTGTTTGACGTGAGCAAGATTTTCAACGATTGTATTTTCTGTGATATTAAGAAAAATTTCTTGATTTGAAGTAAATTAATATACCAGTGATGTAGATTATCTCAATGCAACAAAAATAATCTTGGTGTTTTATGTTTATCCCTTAGACCGATAAAAACATGGAAGTCTGCTCAAAGGATCGTGCAAGTGAAGGACCAGCAAAGGTTATCAAGTTGAAATGGAAGCAGACACTTGCACAATTATATGCTCGGATGAATTTTGAGGAGAATCAAAATTAAATAATGATTTTTACAATAATAAAAATATAATTTAACCATTTTAATAGTTTTTATCTTTATAAATTTTAGGGAGATTATATGCTCAGATGAATTTTGAGAATTAAAATTTGATATAGATTATGTTAATAAATAATTTGTTGTTTTTTTTACATATAATGTAATGTAAATTATATTGTTTTAAATAAAATTTTTTCAATTTGTTGTTCGCAAAATGTAAATTCAAATAGTAATCTAATTGTAATGTCAATCAAACCTTTTAAACTAGGCAGGTTCTTAGAGTTTATAAATTTTAACAATTTGACCCTTATTTTTTTCTTTTCAACAATTTAACCCTCAACATTTTATTTTGAATCAAATTATGGATTTTTTTATCGCAAATGTTGATTAAACCGATAATTTAATGATATTAACGTGACATGAATAATGAATTCATTTTAATTCAACATTAAACTTTTCAAGTATCATCTCATCTGGACCATCTTTTCCTCTAACTTAAATAGAGGATAGATTATAACCTTACAAACAAAATTCTGAAATAAATGTTCTTAAAGACAAATTTATTGCACGAAATAACTAAATCTCAAGTTTTATTCTGAATTAGATTTGTCCATTTAATACATAATAATTGAAGTTATCACTAAATCCCCCTCACTAGGAATGCATAAAAGTCTATTCGAATCAATTTATCTGACCGAAACTGATGTAATCCCTTTTATAAAGTCTGTTCAAATAAACTTATTCAGTCGAAACTGATGTAATCCCTTTATATACATATCTAGATATATATCAAACATAAGTGTTAAATATAGGTACTTAGAGAAAATGAATGGGTTCGTGTAATATAGGCTATGATATAACCAACAGCCATACAAATTCGAGAAAGATATGAATGAGACGATCTTCTAACTCCCTACCCCAGGCCCTAATATAGGTTAGGGTAATACACTAAAAACATAGATCACCACTACTCCCCACTGTAAACATTCTAAAATCACATGCAAAATTCTTTCAAGCTCGTTTTAGCATCTAAAAAGAAAAAATAATAATAACAAAATAGATGCCTAAACAAAGTCCGAATATGGGTGGTGAGATACAAGAGATGGGAAATCAATCATACCATGCAAGATTTAGTCCTCATCCATTCCTGCCGGTTGATCTCTCCTCACTGGACCTCCAGTTGGTTTCGCCATGATAATCTGCAAACATTGAATCAACGGCATTACTGAGCTTAGTGGAAAATGTTTGGAAAATGCAATACATATGCGATCCTCAGCAACAAATACAGCTTTGCATGAGAATCTAATCCCATCAGCAAACTATTTTAAGTGCGATTTTCATTTTCAAGCTTTCTGCCTCTAGTAAATTACCTGATCTATACGCAATACAGTGCAGGCACTATGCCTGAATACCTAGTTGTTCAGCAGGTAGAATCATGATGGTCGGTTTTGCACCGGTTCCGGTAGTACCAACCAGTGTGGTACTGACTACCTTGGGTAGAATTCCATCAAGCCACAAATGTGTTCATGTCATTCATACAAGTGTAATGCACAAACTTGCAGCTTAAATATGAAACAACACATGCAGGATGGCATTTTGCATTAAGAAGAGCACAGGGAAAAAACAAATCACCCTGTTTCCTTGAAGGAGAACTCTTTCAGTCTTCTCGCCAACTCGATTTCTGTAGCAGCAGATCCAGGTACTATACTGTTAACATTAATGGGAGACAACATTAATGGCAAACAATACAAAGTGGTGCAAGTTTAGCACCCTAAAGTTGACTTTGAAAAAGTGGCATGGGATAATTTTTTTTTGGTCCTTGAGATAATAGGCTATTTATTGTTTGGTCTTTAAACCTCAACTATAAATAGGCCTTCTCATTTCTCATTTCAATTTATCCCAACCAATCTTTCTCTCTTAGTTTTCTCTCTTCTCTCATTTGAGAATTCTTAAGGAATTCTATTTGTTTGTAATACTTTGAAGATAGTAAAGTTATCATCTGGTGTTAGTGCCCGAGGACGTAGGTATAATTTACCGAACCTCGTTAAAACTCTTATGTTCTTTTTGTCCTATTTTTCTTTCAATATTTGAGGGTATAATAGTAGTATTTAATTGTGCTATTAAATTACGTTAGAAGGAATATTCTGACAAAGGAAAGACTTGGTATTTAAGAGATCCTTGTGATCCACCTCTCTTCCCTGGGAATTGAACTTTGTGTGATTTTTTAGTACAATAATTTACACGTTTCCGACCCTATTGGAACAACAAGTGGTATCAGAGCCGAAGGTTAATCGTAGTATGCTCTGTGGTTGTAGTTTGAACTGATCTTCCACATCAGAAAAGATTTCCTTAGGTATATTGAAAGATTATGGAGAAAACGGTCGGTGTAGGAGCTTCAACATCGTCCATGTGGACAAGACCGACAATTGCAAATGCAAGACTGGCCGTGGAGATCTTTGATGGCACGGGCCATTTTGGTATGTGGCAAAGTGAGGTTCTAGATGCCCTTTTTCAGCAGGGTCTAGACATTGCCATTGATGAAGAGAAACCAGATGATGTACAGGAGAAAGATTGGAAGACGATCAATCGATTGGCATGTGGCACAATTCGATCATGCCTTTCTCGAGAGCAGAGGTATGCTTTTTCAAGGGAGACTTCTGCAAATAAGTTGTGGGTGGCACTTGAAGAAAATTTTTTGAAGAAAAACAGTCAAAATAAGCTCCACTTGAAGAAAAGACTGTTTCGCTTCACATACGTCCCAAGTACCACAATGAATGATCACATCACCAAATTTAATCAGTTAGTCACTGATTTGCTGAATATGGATGAGACATTCAAAGATGAAGATTTGACTTTGATGCTGTTGGGGTCACTTTCTGAGGAGTTTGAGTTCCTAGAAACTACTCTACTTCATGGCAGGAGTGATATATCTCTGAGCGAAGTCTGTGCAGCCTTATACAGTTATGAACAGAGAAAGAAGGACAAACAGAAAAACTCAATCAGAGATACAGAAGCTTTAGTAGTCCGAGGTCGTTCATACACTCGGAAGAAAACTCAAAAGGGGAGATCAAAGTCAAAGTCCAGACTCGGGAAAGATGAATGTGCTTTTTGTCATGAGAAAGGCCACTGGAAGAAAAATTGTCCAAAGCTGAAGAATAAGGGAAAAGCTGCTGTAGATGCTTGTGTTGCTAAGCATGATACTAGTGACTCTGAACTATCACTGGTTGCATCATCATCGTCGTTCCATTCAGATGAGTGGATATTGGATTCGGGTTGTACCTATCATATGTCCCCTAATCGGGAGTGGTTCTTTGATTTAGTAGAACTAAATGGAGGAGTTGTTTATATGGGCAATGACAATGCCTGTAAAACTGTTGGGATAGGTTCAATCCAATTAAAGAATAAAGATGGATCAACCAGAGTTCTGACTGATGTTCGGTACGTGCCCAGTTTGAAGAAAAATCTCATCTCATTGGGAGCCTTGGAATCCAATGGTTCAGTTGTTGCTATGAGAGATGGGGTTTTGAAAGTGACATCTGGCGCACTTGTGATATTGAAGGGCATCAGGAAAAATAACTTGTATTACTACCAAGGTAGTACAGTTATTGGAGCAGTCGTTGCAGCTTTCGGCAACAAAGAATTGGACTCAATACAGTTGTGGCATCTAAAGTTGGGACATGCCAGCGAAAAATCCTTGCAAATTCTGGCAAAGCAAGGATTGTTGAAAGGTGCAAAGGCTTGCAAATTAAAATTTTGCGAGCATTGTGTTCTGGGAAAGCAAAAGAGAGTGAAATTCGGTACTGCTATCCATAATACAAAAGGTATTTTGGAATATGTTCACTCAGATGTGTGGGGGCCTTCCAAGACACCTTCATTGGGAGGAAAACACTACTTTGTTACTTTTGTTGATGACTTTTCCAGAAGAGTTTGGGTGTATACCATGAGAACTAAGGATGAAGTGCTTAGAGTTTTTCTTAAATGGAAAACTATGATCGAAAACTAGACTGGCAAGAAAATCAAGCGGCTTAGGACGGACAATGGAGGGGAATATAAAAGTGATCCATTCTTCGATGTGTGCCAAGAGTATGGTATTGTTCGACACTTCACAGTTAGGGATACACCACAGCAGAATGGATTGGCAGAGCGTATGAATCGAACATTGCTGGAGAAAGTTCGATGTATGTTGTCCAATGCTGGGTTGGGCAAGCAATTTTGGGCTGAGGCTGTGACATACGCTGGCCATCTTGTTAATCGTTTGCCATCATCTGCATTAGAAAGAAAAACTCCTATGGAGGTATGGTCTGGAAAACCGGCTACAGATTATGATTCCTTACATGTGTTTGGAACCACTGCATATTACCATGTGAAGGAGTCAAAGTTAGATCCTAGGGCAAAGAAAGCTCTCTTTATGGGAATCACTTCTGGAGTGAAGGGATTTCGTCTTTGGTGCTTAAGCACAAAGAAAATGATCTGTAGCAGAGATGTTACCTTTGATGAATCTGCCACATTGAAAAAGGTAGCAGATAAAGATATTCAGACGACCAATACTCCACAGCAGGTGGAGTGTACTCCAAAACAGGTGGAGTTTGAGCAAATGGGGATTTGCCCAGTTAATAAGTCTAATTCTCCAGCCACAATGGAGGAATTAGAGGTTGAAGAGGTTCTGACCCAAGAACCACTAAGTACACCAGAACCAGTTGCAGTTGCAAGACCACGGAGAGAAATTCGTAAACCTGCTCGATTTACTGATATGGTGGCCTACGCCCTTCCCGTTGTTGATGATATTCCTATCACTTATCAAGAAGCAATGCAAAGCTTAGAAAGTGATAAATGGAAAAGCGCCATGGATGAAGAAATGCAGTCTCTCCGGAAGAACAATACTTGGGAGTTGGCGCAATTATCGAAAGGTAAAAGGGCAATCGGATGCAAGTGGGTATTCGCAAAGAAAGTAGATCTCCGAGCAAGAAGGATATTCGCTACAAGGCAAGATTGGTAGCTAAAGGCTACGCTCAGAAAGAGGGAATTGACTACAATGATGTATTTTCCCCTGTTGTGAAGCATTCCTCCATTAGAATTTTGTTGGCCTTGGTAGCACAGTTGAATTTGGAGCTAGCTCAACTTGATGTTAAGACGGCTTTCTTGCATGGTGAGTTAGAAGAGGAGATCTATATGACTCAGCCCGAAGGATACACAGATGCTGGTGGTAGAAATTGGGTTTGTAAGCTGAACAAATCGCTATATGGATTGAAGCAATCCCCGAGGCAGTGGTACAAGCGATTTGATAGCTTTATGAGAAGGCAGAAGTACACAAGAAGCAAATATGACAATTGTGTATATTTGCAGAAGCTGCATGACGGATCTTTCATTTATCTACTCTTGTATGTTGATGATATGTTAATCGCTTCGAAGAGCCAAAATGAGATAGATAAGCTGAAGGCTCAGTTGAATCAAGAGTTTGAGATGAAAGATCTAGGTGAGGCCAAGAAGATTCTCGGCATGGAGATAAGTAGAGATAGACCGAGAGGCAAGCTTTGTTTGAATCAGAAGCAATATCTGAAAAAGGTATTACAATGTTTTGGTGTAAATGAAAACACAAAACATGTAAGTACCCCACTTGCTTCTCATTTGAAACTTAGTGCTCAATTATCTCCGAAGACTGAAGATGAAAGAGAATATATGGCGAAAGTCCCATATGCTAATGCAGTTGGGAGTTTGATGTATGCGATGGTGTGTACGCGGCCTGACATAGGTATAATTTACCGAACCTCGTTAAAACTCTTATGTTCTTTTTGTCCTATTTTTCTTTCAATATTTGAGGGTATAATAGTAGTATTTAATTGTGCTATTAAATTACGTTAGAAGGAATATTCTGACTAAGGAAAGACTTGGTATTGAAGAGATCCTTGTGATCCACCTCTCTTCCCTGGGAATTGAACTTTGTGTGATTTTTTAGTACAATAATTTACATACTTCCGACCCTATTGGAACAACATATACGACTATCCCTGCACATTGCCTGACCAAAAATGAATGGGCATTAAGAATGGGATAATGATTCTTTCCTTGGAATTTGCATCCAAAAAAAATGGAAAAGACAATTTCAGCAGGTGAGGTTTATATGGCATTCAAAGAAAAAGATCTGCAAAAAAAATCCTTATATGTATTGACTCCATCATCAACAGCTCTTTCAAGATCATCCAATATATTATCAGTACTTCCTCGCAGAACCACAGTGGCAACCTTGTTACCCCCATCTTCACTTCTCACAACAGTGACCTACATTAAATTGGCAAAGGCAAAATAGATTGAGGCAAGGACAAGGAACCAAATATAAGTAAATCCACCTCTTCAAACATACCCGAGAACCACCGATTTCCTCAACTGAAATTGAATCAACAAATCCCAAATCATCTGGCTTTGGTTGGCTGAGTTTCAGCTGTCAGAAGAATTAAAGGCCCATTAGATTGCAATCAAAAGATGTGATCTTTTTTCTTATAACATAATCTAGATAGAATGCTCACAAGAGCAGAAGTGCCTGTTGTGCGGCAGAAGCGTCGTAGTTCAAACTTTGAGCTAATTTTCAAGACCATTAACCTGCACAAATAAAATCACGTATCAGAGATGTTGACCAAGAGAGCAAAATAATTGAATTAATTTTGAATCCAAAAAGTAGGTGAATCTATCAACACAACATATTCAACATCATGGGCTTAATATCAAATCAAAACAAGAAAGAGCAAAGTGAAGAGTTGGAAATATGGGAAGGAAGCTTGATGTACTTGTAACGGTCACAGAAATGCAATGCCATTTCCCCGACTGCTCCACCACTAACGATAACTTTGGCACCAGAATCAGCAACTGCTTTAATGAACTCCTCAACCTTAGCTTCTTCAGTTTTTACGTAATTCTCTAGCTGTAAGAAAAAAAACATAAAGAGAAGCCTTCCACATTTAGAATATTTGACCAACAAAAGCACCCTATACCAATTTACAAAATGTAAAGACGGACAGCATGAGATAAGAAAATCATTATGCCCATATTGCCCAAAACCACAGATTTTAAAATAACAGGAATGCATTCAAAACAATTTGCCTTCTAATCGGTTGCTTCTTTCATACGATCTCCTATTTAAAAAAGAATTAAAAAATTATCATAATTTACCTGCTCAGCAGAGTGAATCAAAACAGTTCCCTTTGTTTCAGTAGCAGATGAATTAACACCAGTTGCAAACACAGCCACCTAACACGAAGTGAACACAACAATACAAGTCAAAAAGCAACGAGACCTTTAACTTGGCCAAGTGAAAACTATCAAGCAGCTTTGTATAACTTAAATTAATCTGAAATAGATAAATAGAAAGAAAAAAAATTACCTTCGCCTTCTCCACACGTTTTATACTTCCCACAGCATCACCTTGTAAAACCATTCCCCTAATTACTGTGCAATTATGCAAAACTCCTCCAACAAGCTTTGACACACGGACATTATCAACATCAAAGTTCACAGGGTTCTTGGGGCAAACTTGGATGCAAGCCTAATGACATAAAAAAAATAAAAGAAAGAAAATGCAATTATGTTATCCTTCAAAAGGCAATAGATTCTAGAATAATTAATTGGTTACGCAGAAAGCAACGAGTTGTGAATTACATCAGCTATGTGGGAAGACAATATATCTTCCAGTCCATATTGTTTGCTAGCAACAGCAGCTTTCATTCGACTGAAAACTTGCTCTTTATTCCGTACATCCATAGTTTCAGAACCTTTCTCTACAAGCTCCTCCAAAATCTCAAGTGTCTACAAAAGTTAAAACACAAAAAACCAATTCACAAATGACAACACATTTATCATCACAATTAACAATACTGAGGTCATTGAAGTCACTTAAAAGTGCAAAGGACAAACCTTGGTAATTGCTTTAGTATATCCACTGATTATCTCATTGGGATGCAAGCCAGTCCTAACAAGCTCCTCAGCATTTTGGAGAAGCTCTCCGGCAAAAGAAATTGTCAAATTAGCCCCATCACCAATTTCCTCTTGCTGAGCCTTACCCGCCAGAACTAATATCTTTGCCGCCGGATGCTGAACCTCAAGCTTATTCATAATGGTAGCAGCATCATTGGTAGCAAAGAGCTTGTCTAAATACTTAACATCATTAGTTTTGGGTGTCAAAATATATAACTTTTTTCAAATACAAATACTTGATTGGACCAAAAAATAACATAAGTACCCCATTAAAAAAACAAGTGTCAAACTCAAGTACTAAATTATGTGTTAAGTCTAATAAAATATTTTAATTATTTTACATTCATAAAATAATAAATGTTTTTAAATAAATAATCATATATCTTTAAATAGTAATTAAATACACTAATTAATAAAATAAATATATAATTAATGAAATAAAAATAATTAGACGCATGTTACATAAGAAACTAGTTAAGCATGTAAAACACAATTAGTTAATACTTTATAATTATGAAGTAAATATGATAATGTAAAACACAAACGGTCCAACACTTATAATTATCGTAGGCTCAATTTTGTGGACTCTTTCTTGGATTCTTCCTGGAGACAACATCTATCACTCATCTATCTCTCCCAATTTCCACACCTACGCGCTTTCATTTGGAAGAAAAAATGAAAATGTTTAGAGAAATTGCTGACAAAAATCTTCGTTGTTCCCTTGAAATTTGATCTGTTTTTCTCCTTCATGTAGGATTGTAGATTAGGTGATACTTATATCATTAAAGGAGACAAGTTTAATCTTGATTAATGTCTCAACATTGATTTTAAGATTTAAGAAAATGAAAAAAAACTCTTAATTAATTGTTACCGACTCCCTTTCATAGGTATTATAAGTAAAAGGTGGGAAACGTATACACAAATTTCCTAGACAAGTCCTTTGTTGTTTCCTGTAAATTTCTTCTGCTTTTCTCCTTCCTCATGTTCATATACTTATTGTTTCTACTTTGTTTCTGAGGTATTGAGCCATCTATTTTCTGATTTTGAACTCTATATCCATATATATTTTTCTTCTCATAAATCGTCATGTCATCGTCACTTTCGACTTCCTCATCCATGTCTAGAAAGAAATATTATGTTTTTTTTTTAGTTTTAGAGGTGAAGATACCTGCAAAAATTTATTCATAGTTTAGTGATTAATGGTATATGAATTAAATTTTAATTTTATAAAAAGTGCAGGGACTTCTGGCACATTTTAACCAAGAAAAACTCTATAAATATTAACAACTCTCGCCTTCTTGGAGTCTTCTCGGAAAGAACATCTAAGGCTCATCTATGGCCCCCGATGTGGATCCATTCGATTTAAGAAAACAAAGAAAAAGTTGAAGAAGCCTTCACCAAACACGAAGAAAGGTACACAATTTTAAGATCAAATGGTGGTGAAATGCTATGACACGTAAAACACAATTTTAATATTTAATTTGTAATATATATATATATATATAACAACGAGTTTGAAAAAGATATTTATTTTTTATATTACTAAATTTAAAATTATTATTATAATTATCACTTAATTATTATTAGAGTTTACTGTGCTCAATTTATATATATATATATTTGAGGGTGGAAAATGGGGTTACTGAAGATTGAACCTAAACTCTGGTACCTACAAAACCAAGCTTTTGTAAATAGGCCAAGAGGCTGCTAACAATTATTTTAAGTAGTTATTGTTTTGAGTAATATTACATTGCATTAGCTACATAAAGGAAAACTATATTATATGTTGAACATGTTAAAATTTATTAAATTATTATTTAAAAATTTTCTATTATAATATTTGTTTGAATTGATAAATTAATATATTTTACATATATTCAATAATTCAAATAAAAATATTATTTTATATTAGTTACTTCAATTAAAAGTTTAATATTTAAAAAAATTAATCAAATATTAAATACGTAAAATCACATATGTAACATAAGTTATTGATTATAAAGTAGATATGATAATATAAAAAAAAGAGTAAAACACAAGTAGATATGATAATATAAAAAAAAGTAAAACACAAACCGTCCAACGCGTTACTTGATAACAATTGTGGGATCTATTTACTTGTTGTTAAGTTTTATATGTTTTTTTTTCCATTAATTAACAAGTGTGTTTATACATATAATATTAGTTTTACAAATGATTTTAGAGATGGTTTTGTTGTTGTCCTCTCTAGTTTGGTGAATACTCAATTCTTTTGTCAATTTTTGCTCGTCGCTTTGGACCGTCCGAGGTTGATTTTCTTATCTTATTAAATGTTTGCAATTACTCCAAATTTATCGTACTTGAGTTATGACAAAATCAATTGTTAACATGCCATGATGTTCTATTAATGTTAAATATAAAGCATTTATTGTGTTGATAGAATTTACTCTTCATCATCTACGTCTAAGGATTTATTATTTTCTTTAGCCTGAATTATATGGTTCTGAATACATTAATGAATTTAATTTTCAAAAAAATTGTAGGCTGCATTTTGTGAACTCTCACCTTCTTGGAGTCTACCCGGAAAGAGCATCTATGACCCCGAATTTCCCCACCTACTCCCTTTCATAGGTATTATTATACTGATAGATTCACCTACTCCCTTTGTTCTTCCCTCGAAATTTCATCTGTTTTTCTCCCCTCATGCTCATATACTTATTGTTTCGGAGGTATTGAGCGATTGATTTTGAACACTACATCCACATATATTTCTTCTCATACATCCTCATGTCGTCGTTACTTTCGACTTCCTCGTCCATTTCTAGAAAGAAATACGATGTGTTCTTGAGTTTTAGAGGTGAAGATACTCGCAAGAATTTTACGGATCATCTCTACGATGCTCTAAATAGATCTGGGATCGTCACTTTTAGAGATGATCCAAAGTTGGAAACTGGTGAAGAGATTGCACCGGAACTCTTCAACGCAATTCAGCAATCATGGTGCTCGGTAATCGTTTTTTCCGAGACCTATGCCTTTTCAGGTTGGTGCTTGGAGGAGCTTGCGGAGATTGTTAAACAAAAAAATGACAAGGGTCATAAAGTATTTCCAATTTTCTACCTTGTTGATCCATCCGATTTAAGAAAACAAAAAGAAAAAGTTGAAGAAGCCTTTGCCAAACACGAAGAAAGATACAAGGAAGATAAAGACAAGACCCAAAAGTGGCGAAATGCTTTGACTGAAGTGGCTAACATCAAGGGATGGCATTTAAATAATAGGTATTTCTTTCTTATCTTCTCTATCTCCTAATTTTAATGACTAAAAAATTTTTTTTTTATTGGATTGCATGTTACTTTTTATAATTTTATGTTTAATTGAGAATTCCCATACTTCAACTAACGAGCAAGTTGTGTATTTTGATGCTATAATATATCTTACTGTCTTATTCATACTTTTTGTTTGCTTCCAACCATATTATACTTCATGATTCACTAAACTAAAAATGAAAAAGTGCATATCGGATTTTAATTACATTGTAGGCACGAATCAGAGTTTATTAGAGACGTTGTTAAGAAGATATCAGCAAAATTATGTCAGACATATCCAGTTGTTCATGATGAGTTGGTTGGAATTAGTTTACATTTGGAGGAGTTGCATTCGAAAATAAATATTGGGGAAGACGATGTCCGCATTATAGGAATTTGCGGAATGGGTAGCATCGGTAAAACAACTCTTGCAAGGGTTGCTTACACTCAAATGTTACCTCATTTTCAAGGTAAATGCTTTCTTGCTGATATTCGAGAAGTTTCAAACAAACATGGACTTGTTTCTTTACAGAAACAACTTCTTTCTCAAATCTTTCCGGATGAATGCTTCAATTTTTTCAATGTTCATGAAGGGAATGCCATAATTAGCCACAGGTTGTCTGGTAAAAAGGTTCTTGTTGTTCTTGATGATGTTGATAACATACAACACTTGAAATGCTTGGTTGGAAGGCGTGATTGGTTCAATTTAGGGAGTAGGATCATTTTAACAACAAGAGATGAACATTTGCTCCGATCTTATCGAATCGATGATGTGTATAAGCCTACAACACTGAATCCCAACGATGCACTTAGGCTTTTCAATTTGAAAGCTTTTGATAGTGATACAACGCCGAAATATGATTTCATTGAGCTTTCTAAACAAATTGTACATTATGCTGATGTTCTCCCCTTAGCTCTTGAAGTTTTGGGTTCATTTTTCTGCGGTAGAGATATAATTCAATGGAGAAGTGCAATCGAAAGACTTAAACAAGATTCTAACAAAGAAATTCTTGACACACTACGAATTAGCTTTGATGGATTGGATGAAAGGGAGAAGAATATATTTCTAGATATAGCATGCTTTTTCAATGGGGAGGAGAAAGATTTGGTAATGAAAGTATTAGATGGTTGTGGGTTTTTTCCAGATATTGGAGTCGATGTTCTCATTAAGAAATCTCTCATAAAAGTCAGTAATGACAACCAATATTTGCGGATGCATGCCTTGTTGCAAGAAATGGGAAGAAAAATTGTTGAAGAAAAATGTGTTGATGAACCCGGAAAACGTTGTAGATTATGGAAGGAAATGGATGTCCATCATGTCCTAACAAAAAATACGGTAAATCATTCAACAAAAATTACATACAATTTTTTTTTTATTAATATATGATATAAATCCAAAGCTTAGTCTAATTGGTTTATATATTGATCCTTAAGAGACATTGAGTAGCTTTAATTTTATTGAATTACTTTCATTAGAAAATATTTTATTTACTATATTCCAACCAAAATATTGTGATAATGTTGAACATGTGTGTAAATTTTCAAAAGTTTTATCGTACAATTTACAGCATTTATTTTATCTTCTTATTGTCTATTCTTGATTACTTCTAGGCTACCGAAATGGTTGAAGGCATGATCATCGACAATAAATGGTAGGAAAACATACACGTAAATGATCATCTCTTTCTTTCTTTTTTCTTCTCACCTTTTTTTTTTAACCAAGTATACTTCATTCTCATATCCCTTTACTTTTTCACTCAACCAAACACATTCTTAATGTTTAATTTTTCAATTTTTATTTATGAAATTAATTATAAAGAAACACAATACTCTTTCAAAAGAAATTATAAAAAAATTAATGTCATTGTCTTTGTAAATATATTAATGGTTTATATATGATGTAATGACAGTATATATCAATGAACTAGGCCATAACATATCATTAAAAGTTTTCAAAAGTAAATCCAAATAATGCCATCATTTCCCTAGTAATGTAGAGAATTGCACATCAATGCACTAAACATAAATAAAAATATTAGTTCTAGGTTTTTTAGGCTTAGGTAACTAAAAGTGTGAAATAAGTGTTAGATTAAGTATTGTCTAATATATTCAATTATATCGCAATACCATATTTATATACGCATTACATATATAAGTACTGGATGTGGGTACATAAAAAAATATCGATGCAACTTAGCTTTTAGATATTGAATGTTTTTGTATATTTTAAAGCTCATTTTTGTTTTACTCATGATTATTAGGGAATCGAGCAAGATGTTCAATTTGAGCGTTGATACTTTCTCGAAGATGAAAAATTTGAGATTGCTCAAAGTGTTTTGCGTATCAATATGTGATGATCATCTCAAATATCTTTCTAATGAACTACGGCTTTTAGATTGGACAGAATATCCTTTAAAATTTTTGCCTTGAAACTTCCAGCCAGATAATCTTGTTGCACTTCTTTTACCATATAGTCATATTGAACAACTATGGAAGGGGAATAGAGTAAGAACTAACTCATCTCATCCTTGTGTTTTAGTTTATTTTAATATAAATGATTAAACTTTGATTAAGGTAAAAAAAACCAAAAATTAGCATCATTATGTCTTCGGCCTAATTTATTATTGCCTTCAACAGCCCTTGTTTAACTTGAAAATGATCAACCTCAAAGGGTCCCAAAACCTGATCAAGACACCTGACTTCACAACAGCACCAAAACTTGAAGCTTTGATTATGGAAGGTTGTACCAGATTAGTAGATGTCCATCCATCAATCGGAGTGCTTAAGAGCCTTAAACTTTTGAATTTAAGAGACTGCAAAAGTCTTAGGAGTCTTCCAAACAAAATTGGAATGGAATCTCTTGAAACATTAATTCTTTCAGGTTGCTCAAATCTTGCAAGGTTTCCAGAGATTGACGGGAAAATGGAACATCTAAAAACTCTTCATCTTTCTGGTTGTTATAAAGTTGAATATTTGCCGGAGAGTTTGCATCAAGCAAAATTTTTGGAAGAGCTTGACTTGAGTAAAACAGCCATAAAAGAACCACCATCCTTCATTTCTCAATTGAAAAATCTTGAAGTTTTGTCTTTCAGTGGATGCAAGGGACCATCATATAAGTCACGACCAAATTTGCCTTTTCTTTTCAATGTAATCCAAGGAAGAAGGACGAATGCCATAGCTCCGGTGTTGCCTTTGTTGTCAGGTTTGAGTTCATTAAGAAAGCTAAATCAAAGGGACTGCAATCTTTGTGAAGGAGATATTCCACGTGATATTTCTGATCTATCCTCTTTGATAGATCTTGATCTTAGTGGTAACAATTTCATCAGCATACCTGCATCTCTTACTCGGCTCTCGAAGCTTAAGTTTCTTGACTTGTCAAATTGCAACATGTGCACTCTTGGTGAAGCAGATATTCATGGTCTATCCTCTTTGAGTTATCTTTATCTTAGGGGTAACAATTTCATCACCATTCCTTTGGCTCTTACTCAACTTTGCAGGCTTAATTTCCTTGGATTATCAAATTGCAAGATGCTTAAATCGCTGCCTGAGCTTCTAACAAGTATGTGCATAAATGGTTGTTCTTCACTCGAAGTAGTTGCAAGTCCATCAAAAGTGCGCAATTTAGTGGAAGGAGGTTACATTTTTGCCATTAACTGCTTCAAATTGGCTGAGAATATCAATGCATTAACACTGCTGAAAAAATATCTTAAGGTCGATTAATCTCTTTATTCTCCCTTACAAAATCTCATACTTGAGAATTTATGGTTTTAGTTACCAAACGACTTGTGTTTTGTTTTGCAGGCATCTGCAAATTCAATAAAAAATTTTACCATTACTATGCCCGGAAGTGAAATCCCAGAATGGTTTAGCCAACAAAAAAATGACTCTTCAATTCAGATACCCCTTCGGAAAGATAGTCAATGGATTGGAGTTGCTTCTTGCTGCATTTTTATCAATAATGATGCTTCAAGGAATGACGAGGTTATCAGTTGTAGTGCAATTATCTGTTGCAGAAATTCTGAACAAGCCAGCTGTGATGGATCTATTTTTTGATGTAGAAATCGTAGACAGATTGATGGGAGCGGCTGGTTGGTGGGTAAAAGATATAACGAGCCCCTAATGAAAGATCACATTTTTCTTCGTTATTGGTCGCGTGATAAACTTTATCCAATTTCCATGGAGGATAAATATGGTCATTGTGAAACCAATAATTTATGGGCAACAGATTGCTTAGATCAGAAATGGGATGAGCTTGAGCTGTCTTTCACACGTCCATTTGGACACAATGCCAAGGTGAAGAAGTGTGCTGTTAGAATAGTGCATGAGAAAGATTTGGAAGAAATAAAAGAGTTGCAGTGCCATACCAGTCAATCTTCTCCAAATTTTGAACACATCCATCAACAATCTGCTCACAACGATGGATCAACAGATAGCACTTCTCACATAAAACGAAAAGCTAATATCTACGATGAAGCGGAGGAAGAAGGGCCGCAACCAAAACGGATGCAGAAATTTTTCAATTTTATGGTGCGCCAACAGGGGAAGAAGCATTAACTGTGGTAAACTACTTAACCAACCTCCTATTGATTTTTATTATTATTTTTACACATTTGTAGCTTTTATTTCATTCAAAGTAATCATTCTAAATTTATTTACTAACGAGATATGCTCTTTCTATTATATATCAAAAAGTATTAAAATCTTTATTCATACTCATATTGAACATGAGTGCATATTCTATGCATATTGCAAATATTGATAACATAGGTTTTTATACCATTAAAATTTTGTCACTTAATTCATCCGTAATTCATGAAATGTCTACATTCAAATTAGTTTCATTTTTTTATTAAATTTTTGTTTTCATTATATATATATATATATTTACTTACATCTATATTTTATTGGTAAGCTAAAGTAAACATAATCAATTTGTGACAAAAATGCGGAGAAAAAAGAATATCTTCCACAACAAAGCACGTAATAAGAATGTGAAAATCCTCAAATGAGGATTAGATTATAATTTCACTTGACTTAAAAATCATCATTTTTATTTGAGATATATTTATGTGTTCAATTTAATGTATCAAAATTGTTTTTATATATTTGAAAGATTACATTTAAGTCCTTAATAGGACTTAAATAGGTTTAATTCCTTTTAATAAAAGTAGCATTTAAATTTCATGGCTTGAAATACAAATAATATTATTCCAACTCTTTACTTTATATTTATTATAAAGTATTTATGTTTAGACATTTATTTTTAACACTTATTCAAATATGAATATAAAGTATACTCTTTTAATTAATTGGAAAAACAAATTTGTGTGAAAAACATATTCATATCCAATATATTTTTTAAAATTCAATAGATTCATTTTTTGTTCTTGTTTAACATGAGCAAGATTTTCAAGGATTGTGTTTTCTGTGATATTAAGAAAAATTTCTTGATTTGAAGTAAATTAATATACCAGTGATATAGATCATCTCAATGAAACAAAAATAATCTTGGTGTTTTATGTTTATCCCTTAGACCGATAAAAACATGACAGTCTGCTCAAAGGATCGTGCAAGTGAAGGACCAGCAAAGGTTATCAAGTTGAAAGGGAAGCAGACACTTACCCATTATATGCTCGGATGAATTTTGAGAATTTTTAGGAAAGTCAAAATTAAATAATAATTTTTACGATAATAAAAATACAATTTAACTATTTTAATAGTCTATATCTTTATAAATTTTAAATAATTGAATCAAATTTTTATCAATTTTAAGAAAATTAAAGTGTAATTTTATATTTACTAGTTTAAAATTTTAAAAATTAAAAAAATCTAAAAAAGTAAATTTTAGAGAGATTATATGCTCGGATGAATTTTGAGAATTAAAATTTGATATAGATTATGTTAATATATAATTAGTTGTTTTTTGTACGTATAACGTAATGTAAATTATATTATTTTAAATGAAATTTCTTCAATTTGTTGTTCGCAAAATGTAAATTCAAATAATAATCTAATTGTAATATCAATAAAACCTTTTAAACTAGGCAGGTTCTTAGAGTTTATAAATTTTAACAATTTGACCCTTATTTTTTTTCTTTTCAACAATTTAACCCTCAACATTTTATTTTGAGTCAAATTATAGATTTTTATCGCAAATGTTGATTAAACCGATAATTTAATGATATTAACGTGACATGAATAATGAATTCATTTTAATTCAACATTAAACTTTTCAAGTATCATCTCATCTGGACCATCTTTTCCTCTAACTTAAATAGAGGATAGATTGAAGCAACTTCCATTTGACTGGTGCGCAATTTTCCTCTGACTTTATAATTGGTGCACAATTATGATTAGAATGAAATTATCAAATGTTCACCTCTATTTTACAGCGAGAATGTTATAACCTTACAATCAAAATTCTGAAATAAATGCTCTTAAAGACAAATTGCACGAAATAACTAAATCCCAAGTTTTATTCTGAATTAGATTTATCCATTTAATACATAATAATTGAAGTTATCACTAAATCCTCCCTCACTAGGAATGCATAAAAGTCTATTCGAATCAATTTATCTGACCGAAACTGATGTAACTCCTTTTATAAAATCTGTTCAAATAAACTTATTCAGTTGAAACTGATGTAATCCCTTTATATACATATCTAGATATGTATCAAACATAACTGTTAAATATAGGTACTTAGAGAAAATGAATGGGTTCGTGTAATACAGGCTATGATATGACCAACATCCATACAAAATCTAGAAAAATATGAATGAGACAATCTTCTAACTCCCTATCCATGGCCCTAGTGTAGGTTAGGGTAATACACTAAAAACATAGATCACCACTACTCCCCACCGTAAACATTCTAAAATCACATGCAAAATTCTTTCAAGCTCGTTTTAGCAACCAAAAAAGAAAAAATAATAATAACAAAATAGATGCCTAAACCAAGTCCGAATATGAGTGGTGAGATACAAGAGATGGCAAATCAATCATACCATGCAAGATTTAGTCCTCATCCATTCCTGCCGGTTGATCTCTCCTCGCTGGACCGCCAGCTGGTTTCGCCATGATAGTCTGCAAACATTGAATCAACGGCATTACTGAGCTTAGTGGAAGAAAATGTTTGGAAAATGAAATACATATGCGATCCTAAGCAACGAATACAGCTTTGCATGAGAGTCTAATCCCATCAGCAAACTATTTTAAGTGCGACTTTCATTTTCAAGCTTTCTGCCTCTAGTAAATTACCTGATCTACATGCAACACAGTGCAGGCAGCATCTGCAGCATATTTGAGAGCAAAAAACCTGACAAAAAAAGTCAACAATTGTAAATTATAAAAGAATCAGAGGTTAATGAAAGTATGGATTGGAAGAACGGGAGAAGAATATATTTCTAGATATAGCATGCTTTTTCAATGGGGAGGAGAAAGATTTGGTAATGAAAGTATTGGATGGATGTGGGTTTTTTCTAGATATTGTAGTCGATGTTCTCATTAAAAAATCCCTTATAAAAGTCAGTGATGACAACCAATATTTGCGGATGCATGCCTTGTTGCAAGAAATGGAAAGAAAAGTTGTTGAAGAAAAATGTGTTGATGAACCCGGAAAACGTAATAAAGTTGAAACACCTAATTCTAATCAATATCAAATAGATGAAGTGTAATAAGGTTGAAAAACCTTATTTTAAAATAAAATAAAAAGAAGGGTAATTCTATATGAATTTTACTTTTATTTTATTTTACCACAGTATTTCATTTTAATAAGGATTCGGGTTACTAAATTCTAACAAAATATAAACATGACTTTGTTGACTTTTTAAATTGCCTTAAAAAGTATCTTACCTATAATAGGAGTTAAAAGTGTTAAGAAAACTTTGTCGACAAATGTTC
The DNA here is from genome assembly GCF_007990345.1 of Gossypium hirsutum. Taxonomy (NCBI): domain Eukaryota; kingdom Viridiplantae; phylum Streptophyta; class Magnoliopsida; order Malvales; family Malvaceae; genus Gossypium; species Gossypium hirsutum. Next base: position 67,831,852 of record NC_053447.1, on the reverse strand, counting down.
ATACTTTACGAACTAAATTATAACATGTCAATCAATTTTTTAAAAAATAAATTCAAGTGATTTCATCCTTCATTATGTGTTTTCATTTGGTTCGCTAACAATGCATAAATTTTATAAAATGCCAGAGCACTAAATATTAATTCTAGTATTTTTAGGCTTAAGTAATTTAAAGTCAGATGTGCATGTTAGATATGAGTACGTATTTGAAATGTGTATGTTGATTGTTTTTTCAAAAGGTTTTTTTTTCATGTATTAAAGAGTTCTTGAAGGATCATGTCTCAATGCCCATATTTAGATTTAGCTGCTTCATGTGTTCGAGCTGCTGCTTGTAACAATGCAATTTATTGGATTTAGCTTCCATTAAAGCCATTAACTGCTACAGATTGGCTGAGAACATCAGTGCACTAACATTGTTGATAAAACATCATAAGGTTAACTAATCTCTCTTTCTTTCCCTCTCATAAATGGGAATTTATGGATCTATTTACCAAGAGACTGATGTTACCAAGAGCCTGGAAGTGAAATCCCAGAATGGTTTAGCCAACAGAGAGGTGGCTCTACAATTAGGATACCTCTATCTCTCAAAATATTAAATATTTTGTTATATGTATAAACTTACATCTATATTTTCAATATAGGTTGAAAAAATATAATCCAACTTTGAGACAAAAGTGTGGAGAAAGTTGGATTGCTCCATGAAGAAGCAGGTAATAGGGCGAAATATAATCATCTTTTGTCTTTGTCATCAAACGCCATGGGAACCTGTACTCTGTTTTTGTGTTGCTTAAATGGTATTTAAATAGCTACATTTTGTAGTTTATATAGGTCCTTAACACTACTTAAATGGCTTCAGTTCCTGCTAACAAAAGATCCCATATTGACGAGCCCATATTTCTGCTGTTATTCCAGAAAGGTATACCTTCAAAATGTTTTTTTAAGGGATCGAGGTATTCTAACAGTTAAGGTTCTATCAAATGTTGTTGGTGCAATGAAGTTGAAGAGAACTGTGATCATATTTTTTCTTTCTTGGAAAGCTTGGGAAGTGTTGTTTCAATGGTGGGTGTTATACTTGAAATATAATTAAATTGTTTGATAAATATAAATATTAAATTATAAATAAATTTATTTTATAAATTTGTTTTTAATTTTTAAACATTGCACATTATTTTAAGCAAAATCATATATTAAATAACGTTATTATAAATATGAAATATTTGTAGTAAATTATAGCATTACATATAAAATATTATAAACATTATGAAAAATAAATATTATACCGAGAATATAAAAAAATGAAGGTTCATGTGTCATAGAAAATTTTGTTGAATAAAACAATAAAATGAGAAAAAATTGAATTTAATGTGTGACGGTCTGATAGTTAGGATGTTCACTACCTAGGTATAGCTTGGATTCGAGTCATGTTAGTCGTGCTTGTTGTTCGGGTTTTGTCATATTATTGTAATTTACCAAAAAAAATGAAGAAAAAAGTTCTATGAAGTGGTTTATATTAGCGGCTATCAAACATGTTAAAATAAATAAAACTGTTGAAAATATTAATTTTTTACTTGATTTTTTTTCAACCATTTATCAAATAGGGCTGAATAAATGTTTCGAGCAGATAAAATTAGATAAATATTGAATTTCACTTTACATTTATCTTTGAATTACACTTTTTTTAATTAAAATATTGAAATTTATAATTAAACAATATTTTGTAATAAAATAATTTAATGCATAATTTGGTACTTGAGTTTGATACTTTTTTTCTAATGTGGTACTCTTGTTTTTTTTTTTTCAATTTGTTACATATATTTGACAAAAGTTATATATTTTGGTATTCAAAAGTAACGATGTTAACTTTTTAGTGTTTAGCTCAAGTTTGGGAATTAATTTGATGAAAGTTAATTGTTAATATTATTAACTTTGAATTTTTCATGATTTTGTTAATAGAATAAATTTAGTGTTAATTATGGATTTGTTTAATTTTACATTTAATTTTACATTTAATTTATCAAATACAGTCCAATGGATGTGATTTAATTCGGGTTTTAGAGTTGGTTTGATGAAAATACATAATTAGCAATTAATTTTCATCAAACCAGCCTTAAAACTCGAATTAAACACTTAACATCATTAGTTTTGGGTGTCAAAATATATAACTTTTGTCAAATACAAATACTTAATTGGACCAAAAAATAACATAAGTATCGCATTAAAAAAAAGTGTCAAACTCAAGTACTAAATTATGTGTTAAGTCTAATAAAATATTTTAATTATTTTACATTACATAAAAAAATAAACGTTTTTAAATAAATAATCATATATCTTTAAATAATAATTAAATACACTAATTAATAAAATAAAATATAATTAATGAAATAAAAATAATTAGATGTATGTTACATACGAAACTAGTTAAGCATGTAAGACACAATTAGTTAATACTTTATAATTATGAAGTAAATATGATAATGTAAAACACAAACGGTCCAACACTTATAATTATTGTAGGCTCAATTTTGTGGACTCTTTCTTGGATTCTTCCTGGAGACAACATCTATCACTCATCTATCATCCCCCAATTTCCACACCTACGCGCTTTCATTTGGAAGAAAAAATGGAAATGTATAGAGAAATTGCTGACAAAAATCTTCGTCGTTCCCTTGGAATTTGATCTGTTTTTCTCCTTCATGTAGGATTGTAGATTAGGTGATACTTATATCATTAAAGGAGACAAGTTTAGTCTTGATTAATGTCTCAACATTGATTTTAAGATTTAAGAAAATGAAAAAAAAAACTCTTAATTAATTGTTACCGACTCCCTTTCATATGTATTATAATGAAGATATATAGATTCATTTGGAAAAGTAAAAGGTGGGAAACGTATACACAAATTTCCTAGATAAGTCCTTCGTTGTTTCCTGTAAATTTCATCTGTTTTTCTCCTTCGTCATGTTCATATACTTATTGTTTCTACTTTGTTTCTGAGGTATTGAGCCATCTATTTTCTGATTTTGAACACTATATCTATATATATTTTTCTTCTCATAAATCGTCATGTCATTGTCACTTTCGAATTCCTCATCCATGTCTAGAAAGAAATATTATGTTTTTTTTTTTTGAGTTTTAGAGGTGAAGATACCTGCAAAATTTTATCCATAATTTAGTGATTAATGGTATGAAAGAATTAGATAAAAGGAAGAAATATCTATCCAAACAGAGAGTGAAATGAAGAAAATAATAGAATAAACTTCTTGTTTGTTTATTCAAATTCGCTTATCTCTTTAATTCTTAATGTACAGTATTTATAGACTTTAGTGACTACCCTGAATTTAGCAACAACCTTACCAAACTCACTAACTAACTAACAACTCCTATTCTCTAATATTCATCCATCTTCTCCACAGACAAGACCCGTAGAAAACTCCGAAAACGAGTAAAACTCGATAGCGAAAGTGGCTTACTGAGAACATCAGCAACCTGATCACACAGTGAAACCTCGCCAATGGCAACAGTACCATCAGCAACCTTCTCACGAACAAAAAATAAATCTAACTCAACATGCTTAAACTTTGAATGAAGAACAGGATTAGCAACAACCGCAACTGCCCCAGAACTGTCACACCAAATATTGAGAATACTATTAGACTGAACATGTAATTCTTGAAGTAACGATAAAAGCCACGTAACCTCACTAGTAACTGTAGCAAGACTTCAGTATTCTGCCTCAACAGTAGACCGAGCAACAACCTGTTGTTTCTTCGTACACCATGACACAGGTGTATGTCTGAAATAAACACAGTATCCAGATCTCCGGTCATCAAAATCTAATCCCCAGTTTGCATCAGCATATCCAACTAAGGACAAACCAGTGGACTGACGAAACACAATTCCAAAATCAATCGTTCTACCTAAATATCTCAAAATGCGCTTCAGAGCAGTCATATGAATGGAAGTAGGACAATGCATAAATTGACATATTCGATTTACAGCATAGGCAACATCAGGCCGCGTAAGAGTAACATACTGTAACGCTCCTGCAAGACTCCTGTACTCAGTCGGATCCTCTAACCGCTCACCACCATCTCTAGTCATAATAGAAGAACTAACCATCGGTGTAGGAACACACTTCGCATTTTCCATCGACCAACGTATAAGAATATCACGTATATACTTCTTCTGACAAAGATGAAGGCATCCTGACGAAGACCGAGTAACCTCTATCCCAAGAAAATAATGAAGATCACCCATATCCTTAAGAAAGAATTCACTATTTAGTAATTTAACAAACCACTCTATAACAGAAGGCACATCACCAGTAATAATAATATCATCAACGTACACAAGCACATACAGTGTCAAAGTTGATACAACTCGAACAAATAAGGAAGCATCAAATTTTGAAACCACAAACCCCATAGAGACGAGAAATCCTTTTAGCTTCTCAAACTAGGCACGAGGAGCCTGACGAAGACCATACAATGCTTTCTTCAAACGGTACACCAAAGGTCTGCCATCTGAGCCATATTGAACATAACCGGGAGGTTGATGCATAAAAACTTCAGTGTCAAGATCGCCATTTAGAAATGCATTATTCACATCCACTTGCCGAAGCGACCACCCCCTAGACACAACAATAGACAAAATAACTCTGATAGTGGCCGGTTTGACCACTGGACTAAATGTTTCCCTAAAATCACAACCCAGAACTTGAGAGCAGCCTTTTGTAACTAATCGAGCCTTATGTTGAGCAATAGTACCATCAGAATTCTTCTTGATTCGGAACAACCATTTGCACCCAATGACCTTACGATTAGACGGAGCAGGAACTAGCTCCCATGTAGAATTACGCATAAGAGCATCATACTCATCTTGCGCAGCAGCACGCCACTCAACAGTAGCCAGAGCTTCTTCAATTTTAGTCGGTTCAACAACTTCAACATTTAAAACCTTAGGCTTGTAAACCCCCGCTTTAGCTCGAGTGACCATTGGATGAGTATTGCCCACAAGTGTCCTAGTAATCTAATTTTTAGATGCCGACGAAACACCTACAGACATTCTCATAGTAGAATGAGAGTGAGCATTGGTATAACTTGATGATCCTGAGCCATGTACTGCTAGAAGATCACTCAACTCAGTTCCATCATTAGTTGAAGAATCAGAAGCTGGAAGATTACCCGACCCAGTCCCAACATTAGTTGAAGAATCATGAGACTGAGGCTACTCCAAATTAACATCTAAGACAGGACCAGTGGTCTGAGACTGTAACCCTTGTAAAGACGGTGTCATCATGCAAGGCTCAAGATTTGAGGAATAATATGGCCACACGAGAGGAACAACCGTCGAACTAGTCTGACTGGTCGTCGATACAGACTTGTCTGGACTAGTCTCAGCAAATAGAAACCTCTGCTCATCAAAGACCACATGCCTTGAAACTATAACCTTACCATCTGGTAAAAGACATTGATACCCATTGTGACGAGGACTGTAGCCTAAAAACGTAGACGACTGAGACCGAAATTCCAACTTATGACCTACAAACGGACGTAAGTAAAGATAACAACAGCAGCCAAACATTCGAAGATGATCATAGGTCGGATTACTTCCATATAGTGCCTTAAACAGAGAACTATCCTGAAGTACAATAGTAGGAAGTCGATTTATAAGATGAACCGCGCAACAAAACGCATACCCCCAGTATTTCATAGACAAATTTGCATGAGCCAACAATGTAATACCCATTTCAACAATGTGACGCTGTTTACGCTCAGCTACTCCATTTTGTTCTGAAGTATACGGACAGGTCAGTCGATGTATGATCCCTTGAGATTCTAAGACAGACGTAAAACCACGATATTTGCCTCCTCAATCGCTCTGGAACTGCTTAATAGACTTGCCAAACTGTGTCTTAATCAATTGTTGAAACTGAGTAAAGTATTCTAGTGCTTGAGCTTTTTGATGTAAAAGATAAACCCAAGTAAACCTAGTACACATATCAATAAACGAAACATAATATCTCTTATCACCACGAGCAACAGGTGCAGGACCCCAAAGATCAGACACAACCAACTCAAAAGGATGATAGCTAGTAGTCGAAGGAGAGAAATGCAACTTATGTGACCTGCCTTTTTGACATGCAGTACATATACCATCCAAACTAGTTTTATTTGAAACAACATTACATTATTTAGAATATTTTTTACCACAAAAGTCGACAGGTGGCCTAAACGATTATGCTATAAAGTAAACACAGAAGTAGTCGAAACTATATGTGGAACTTGAGAATGAGCAACAAATGGATCAGTCGTAGGCGAAGTAGAAACCACTAAAACAAAAAGCTGATATAGACCATCATGAATGCGGCCAGTCAGCAATATCTCCCGAGTCACCGTATCCTTAATAACACAATAGGTAAGGTGAAACTCAAAAAACACACCATTATCACGAGCAAACTGTGAAACAGATATGAGGTTTTTCCGTATACTTTGTACACATAAAACATTTGATAATCGTAACGATTTATATTGAGTAGGTAAAATAGCAGTACCAATTGATGAAATTACCGCAGGAGTGCCATCACCCATTAAAATAGATGACTTACCTGAATATGGCATGACATCACGTAAAGCCGACACATCGCGACAGACATGATGACTCACTCCCGAGTCAGGATACCAAGATGGGTGCCACCACTTTGCAAACTACAGTCGCTTTGTCTACTACTGAAGCTGAGTACATGGCGATTACTGAGACTTGTAAAGAAGCTATTTGGTTGAAGGGACTATTTAGTGAGCTCAATTAAGACCTTCAAATCAATACAGTATTTTGTGACAGTCAGAGTGACATCTTCCTTACAAAAGATCAAACGTTTCATAAGAGAACAAAACACATTGATGTTTGGAATCATTTTATTCGTGATATTATTGCTCGTGGTGATATTGTTGTGAGCAAAATTAGTACTCATGAAAATCCTATAGATATTATGACTAAGTCACTTCCTATAACCAAGTTTGGGCATTGCTTAGACTTGGTTGGTGTTTATTGTTGAAGATAAACCCTTAAGGGGTTTTATGGAAGAGGTGGAGAACTTGTTCATTGAGAGTTTGCGATGAAAAACTTGTTCATTAAGAATTCGTACCAATGTGGAGATTGTTAGAATTAAGTGACCCGAATCCTTATTTAAATAAAATACAGTGGTAAAATAAAGTAAAAGTAAAATCCCTATAGAATTATACTGCTTTTATTTTATTTTAGGATAAGGTTTTTTAAACCTTATTAAACTCCATCTATTTGATATTGATTAGAATAAGGTGTTTCACTCCTATTAGAATATGGTTTTACAAGCCTATAAATAGACATAGTCTACTCCTCTTGTAATCATTTCGAATTCGACATAATGAATTTTCTTCTCCTCTACTCGTGGTTTTTTCCCGAAATGGTTTCTATGTAAAATCTGTGTGTTCTTTATTTTTATTTCTATTTCTATTTCTATTTTTCTTTGCGATATATTGTCATTACCAAAGTTATATTTCCACATAACATACACAATAGAGGCTAAATGGCTATAAATACCATTTTATATTATAGTGATTCATAAAAGATAAGTTTGTAAGAAAATTAAATATTCTACTCTAGGGACTAAATTACAAGGAATGTAAACTAGAGAGACTATCTAGCAAATGACTAATAGGGGTTGGTTGACTTCAATGTGGTTCACCAAATCTTGGACCAATGACATAAATTACGTAATTACCAAATGGCTCTATTTTATCTTCTAATCTTAATTTTATAGACTTAGACAGATTAGGTCTAGTTTATCTTCCAATCTCACCGCTTAATCTTGGACTAATGAATGGGTACACGACAAGATTACCTTCCGGTCTCACTTTATCTTAATATTCTCTTAGGGGATCACTACCTAAGTACTTAGTTCTATTCAAATTAGTCCAAATTGTTACGATTTAGTCCTTTCTAAACTTGTTGTACGTTATGCTAGTGGTCTCCCCTTAACTCTTGAAATTTTGGGTTCTTTTTTGTGCGGTAGAGATGCTTCTCAGTGGAGAAGTGGAATCGAAAGACTTAAACTAGATTCTAATAAATAAATTCTCAATAGACTTCAAATAAGCTTTGATGGATTGGAAGAAAGGGAGAAGAATATATTTCTAGATATAGCATGCTTCTTCAATGGAGAAGAGAAAGATCTTGTAATCAAAGTATTGGGTGGTTGTGAGTTTTTCCCATATATTGGAATTGATGTTCTTATGAAGAAATCTCTCATAAAAGTCAATGAACACACACATATTTTTGGACGCATGATTTGTTGCAAGAAATGGGAAGAAAAATTAATAGAGAAAAATGTATTGATGAACCGAAAAAACGCTACAAACTGTGAGAAAAAAGGGATATCCATAGTGTCTTAACGAAAAACACTATAAGCCATTCAACAAAATTTACATACTAATTTTTTTATTGGATCTCTAACCAATATATAATATAAACTTAAAGCTTATTCTAATTCATCTATATAACAATACCTAAAAAGTGATATTCACTAGCTTTGAGAAAAAACCTATTTATTGATTGAAGGCATGATCATCGACAATAAAAGTTAGGAAAGTATATATCTACTTTTATCGATGTGTATTATTAATATTATTAATATTATTATTTAGTTTTACTTTGTAAAAAATATATAATGAAAACAAAAAAAAAACTTAATACTTAATATTTGAATGCTAATTTATGAATTTATCAAGTAACACATTATTCTTTCAAAAAAAAAAATAGGGAGAGATGTTTCTTTTTTATGAAAAATAAAAGTTTATATTTGATAATTAACAATATATGAACTAGATTATAACATGCCATTCAATTTTATTAAAATAAATTCAAGTAATTTCATCCTTAATTATGCGTCCATTTGGTTCACTAATAATACATAAAATTATACATTGCGAGTGCACCAAATATAAATGAAAATATTAGTTCTAGTACTTTTTAGATTTAGGTAATTCGGAGTCAATTGTGCGTGTTAATCGTTCAAAATAGGTATGTTCATTTTTGACCCCTAATTTTTAATAGCCTCCACTGTGCCAACTCTCACCTTTTTGGATTCTTCTTGTAAAGAACATCCATCACTTATCTTTGACCCCTAATTTTGTGCCAACTCTCACCTTCTTGGATTTTTCTTGGAAAGAACATCCATCGCTCATCTTTCACCCCTAATTTTGTGCCAACTCTCACCTTCTTGGATTCTTCTTGGGAAGAACATCCATCACTAATCTTTGACCCCTAATTTCCGCCCCTATGCTCATATACTTACTTTTTCTAGTTCCTTTGCGAGGATCGGGCGATCTATTTTCTGATTTTGAACACCAGATAAAGATATCCTTCTCCTTTCATACATCCTCATGTTGTCGTTACCTTCGACTTCTTCGCCCATTTCTAGAAAGAAATATGATGTTTTCTTGAGTTTTAGAGGTGAAGATACTCGCAAGAACTTCACGGGTCATCTTTATGATGCTCTCAAGAGTAGTGGGATCGTCACCTTCAGGGATGACCCAAAGCTGGAGGCTGGCGAAGAGATCGCACCCGAACTCTCCAAAGCAATTCAGCAATCATGGTGCTCGGTAATTATTTTCTCAAAAACCTATGCCTTTTCAGGATGGTGCTTGGAGGAGCTTGCTGAGATTGTTCAACAAAAAAATGCTAACGGACATAAAGTATTTCCAATTTTCTACCATGTGGATCCATCCGATTTAAGAAACCAAAAAGAAAAAGTAGAAGAAGCCTTTGCCAAACATGAAGAGAGGTACAAGGAAGATAAAGACAAGATCCAAAAGTGGCGAAATGCTTTGACTGAAGTAGCTAAGATCAAAGGATGGCATTTACATAATGGGTAATTCTTTCATTTCTTCTCTATTTCCTAATTTTAATGACTAAAAAATTGTTTTTTTCTAGATTGCATGTAATTTTTTATAATTTTGTGTTTAATTAAGAATTCTAACGAGAAAGTTGTGTATTTTGATGCCATAATATATCTTACTGTCTTATTCTTGCTTTTTGTTTGCTTCCAACTATATTATATTTCATGATTCATTGAACTAAAAATGACAAAGAGCATTTGAAAGATAAAAACATTTTTTTTTATTTCGTTGTAGGAATGAATCAGAGTTTATCGGAGACATTGTTAGGAAGATATCAGCCAAATTATGTGAGACATATCCAATTGATCATGATGAATTGGTTGGAATTAGCTTACCTTTGAAGGAGTTGTATTCGAAAATAAACATTGGGGAAGATGATGTCCGCATTATAGGAATTTGCGGAATGGGTGGCATCGCTAAAACAACTCTTGCAAGGGTTGTTTACACTCAAATGTCACCTCATTTTGAAGGCAAAAGCTTTCTTGCTGATATTCGAGAAGTTTCAAACAAATGTGGACTTGTTTCTTTACAGAAACAACTTCTTTCTCAAATCTTGCCAAATGGATGCTTCAATTTTTTCAATGTTCATGAAGGGAATGTCATAATTAGCCGCAGGTTATCTAGTGAAAAGGTTCTTGTTGTTCTTGATGATGTTGATAATGTACAACACTTGAAATGCTTGGTTGGAAGGCGTGATTGGTTTGGTTTAGGGAGTCGAATCATTGTAACAGCAAGAGATGAACATATACTCCGATCTTGCGGAGTCGATGGTTTGTATAAGCCTAAAACATTGAATCCAGACGATGCACTTAGACTTTTCAATTTGAAAGCTTTTCATAGTGATACAGTGCCAAAAGATGATTTCATTGAGCTTTCTGAAGAGGTTGTATGTTATGCTAGTGGTCTCCCCTTAGCTCTTGAAGTTTTGGGTTCATTTTCGTGCGATAGAGATATAGTTCAATGGAGAAGTGCAATCGAAAGACTTAAAGAAGATTCTAACAAAGAAATTCTTAACACGCTAAGAATTAGCTTTGATGGATTGGAAGAAAAGGAAAAGAATATATTTCTAGATATAGCATGCTTTTTCAATGGTGAGAACAGAGATTTGGCAATGAAAGTATTGGATGGTTGTGAGTTTTTTCCAGATATTGGAATCGATATTCTCATTAAGAAATCTCTCATAAAAGTTAGTGATGACAACCAAACTTTGCAGATGCATGCCTTGTTGCAGGAAATGGGAAGAAAAATTATTGAAGAAAAATGTGTTAATGAACCTGAAAAACGTTACAGATTGTGGAAGGAAAAGGATGTCCATCATGTTCTAACAAAAAAAACGGTAATCTATTCAACAAAATTTACATACAAAATTTTATTTTATCAATATATGGTGTAAATCCAAAGCTTAGTCTAATTGGTTTATATATCGACCTTAAGTGACATCGAATAACTTTAAATAATTTTCATTTGTTGATTATAAATATTAATAATGATTTGTAATATAAATATTTAATTTTATTGAATTACTCTCATTAGAATATATTTTATTTACTATATTTTGACCAAAAGATTGCGATAATGTTGAACATGTATGTAAAATTTTAAAATTTTTATCGTATAATTTTAGAGCATTAATTTTATCTTCTTATTATCGATTCTTGATTACTTTCAGGCTACTGAAGTGATAGAAGGCATGATCATCGACAATAAAAGGTAGGAAAAGAAACATATAAATTTATCAATATGTACTCCTAGTATTGTTATTATTTTTTTTTTTTGTAAAAAGTCCAATAAAAAACAACAACAAAAAGACCTTTTGACTTTGCTTGTCAGAGTAGACAGAAAATTGAAAGATAATACATGTCCCTTCTCACTAATATAAAATGATCATTTCTCCCTTTTTTTTCATCTCACTTTTCTTCTTTACCAAACACAATTCATCCTCATATCCCTTAACTTTTCCACTCAACCAAGTACACCCTTAAAGCTTAATTTCTTTTATGTTCTATTTATAAAATTTATATAGGAACACATTACTTTTTCAAAAGAAATTATAAAGAGGTGTGTCATTGTCTTTGCTAATGTTAATGGTTTATATTTGATGTAATGAAAATCTATATCAATGAACTAGGTTATAACATGTCATTATAAGTTTTTAAAAATAAATTCAGGTCATGCCACCATTTGGTTCACTGGTAATGTATAGAACTATACATCAGTGCACCAAACATAAATCAAAATATTAGTTCTAGTTTTTTTAGGCTTAGGTAATTAAAAGTCGAATATAAATGTTAGATAAAGTATTGTCTAATATGTTAATCATATCTCAATACCATATTCAGATATGCAATAGATATAAGTGCTAGATATGGATACTTAAAAAAGTAATATCGATCTAGCATGGCTTTTAGATATTGAATGTTTTTGTATATTCTGAAGCTTATTTTTGTTTTGCTCATGGTTATTAGGGAATCAAGCAAGATGCTCAATTTGAGTACCGATACCTTTTCGAAGATGAAAAAATTGAGATTGCTCAAAGTGCTTTGTGTCTCAAATTGTGATGATATCAAATATCTTTCTAATGAACTACGGCTTTTAGATTGGACAAGATATCCTTTAAGATACTTGCCTTCAAGTTTTTAACCGGACAACCTTGTCGCACTTCTTTTACCATTTAGTCACATTGAACAACTATGGAAGGGAAACAGAGTAAGAATTAACTCATTGTTTTATCTTATTTTAATATAAATGATTAAACTTTGGTTAAGGTAAAGAATACAAAAATTAGCATTATTATGTTTTCTGTCTAATTATTTATGGTTTTCAACAGCCCTTGTATAAGTTGAAAATAATGAACCTCAAAGGGTCCCAAAACCTGATCAAGATACCAGACTTCACAACAGCATCAAATCTTGAAGTTTTGATTTTGGAAGGTTGTACCAAATTAGTGGATGTTCATCCATCAATCGGAATGCTTAAGAGCCTTAAACTTTTGAATTTAAGAGATTGCAAAAGTCTTAGGAATCTTCCGACCAAATTTGGATTGGAATCTCTTGAAACATTAATTCTTTCGGGTTGCTCAAGTCTTGTAAGGTTTCCGGAGATTGATAGAAAAATGGAACGTCTAAAAACTCTATATCTTTTTGGTTGTTATAGAGTAGAAAATTTGTCGGAGAATTTGCAGCAAGCAAAGTTACGACCAAATTTGTCTTCTCTTTTCAAGGTAATCGTAGGAAGAAGGAAGAATCCCATGCCTCAGATGTTGCCTTCGCTGTTAGGTTTGAGTTCATTAAGAGTGCTAGAACTAAGGGACTGCAATCTTTGTGAAGGAGATATTCCACGTGATATTTCTGGTCTATCCTCTTTGAGGTCTCTTGATCTTAGTGGTAACAATTTCATCATCATACCTGCATCTCTTACTCGACTACTATCCATGCTTGGGTTTCTTGCATTGGAATATTGCAAGATGCTTAAATCGTTTCCTGAGATGCCGACAACTATAGGACTAGTGTCTCTAAATGGTTGTTCTTCACTTGAAGTATGCAATTTAGTGGATTCGGCTGCCTTTCGTGAAGTAGGCTATTTCTGTTCGGATGCCTTTAAAGCCATTAACTGCTTCAAAGTGGCCGAGAATATGAATGCATTAACAGTGCTGAAAAAACAGCTTAAGGTCGATTAATCTCCATTTTCTCCCTTACAAAATCTCATACTTGAGAATTTGTGGTTTTAGTTACCAAACGACTTGTGTTTCATTTTGCAGGCATTTGCAAATTCAAGAGAAATGTTTGATATTATTATGCCCGGAAGTGAAATCCCAGAATTGTTTAGCCAACAAACAAGTGACTCTCCAATTAACATTCCCCTGCCTATCCTCCTTCAGAAAGATAGTCAATGGATTGGAGTTGCTTGCTGCTGCATTTTTGTCAATAATGATGCTTCAAGGGATGACAAACAGGATATCCTTTGTAGAGCAAATATCTATTGTAGAAATTCTGGACAAGACAGCTGTAATGGATATATTTTTCGAGGTAGAAATGGTGGATGGGACTGGTGGGACTGGGGGCTGCCTGAACCAATAATGAAAGATCACCTTTTTCTTCGTTATTGGTCGCGTTATAAATTATATCCTTCCTTGGAGGATAAATGTCGCCATTGTGAAATCACTAATTTATGTAGAATACATTGCTTAGATAAAAAATGCGATGAGCTTAAGGTGTCTTTCATGGGCTTTGGTGTTAAGGTGAAGAAGTGTGGTTTTAGAATAGTGTATGAGAAAGATTTGGAAGAGATAAAAGAGTTGCAGTGCCATACCACTCAATCTTCTCCAAATTTTGAACACATCCACCAACACTCTTCTCACAAACTTGGATTAGTAGGTAGCACTTCTCACATAAAATAGAAACCTAATATCTACGATGAAGCGGAGGAAGAAGGGCCGCAACCAAAACGGATGCAACTTTTTTTCAATTTTTTATAATTGGACAATCCAGGAAGACGCATTAGATATGGTAAATTACTTAACCAACCTTGTCCTACTAAATTTTTTTACTCATCTACCTTGTTTACATCTTTTATTTTATTTAAAGTAATCATTCTAGACTTATTTGCATATGAGAGCTATGATCATTTTATTATATTCTAATTTTTTTTAAAAAATACCATTTAAAATTTTATTCATTTAATTCATTCCTTTTTTCATAATTGAAATGTGTACATTTTGATATTTATTAAAATTTTATTCTCATTATATATATTCACTTACATCTATATTTTATTTTTAGGTTGAAGTAAATATAATCAATTGAGATAGAAATGTGGAGAAAAATAGATAGCTTCGACGACGATACAAGTAATAATAAGGTGAAAATTCTTTAATGAGGGTTAGATCATAATTTCGACTGAGTTAAAAACCATTTTATTTTTATTTGAGACCAACTTATGTGTTCAATTTAATCAATCAAAATTGTTTTTTTATATATTTAGAAGATTAAATATAAGTCCTTAATAGTACTTAAATAGATTTAATTCCTTCTAACAGAGGTACCATTTAAATTTCATGGCTTGAAGTATAAATAATATTATTCTAGCTCTTCAATTTATATTTTTTACAAAGTATTTAAGTTTAGACATTTATTTTGAATACTTGTTCAAATATAAAAATAAAGTACACACTTTTAATTATTTGGAAAATCTTTTCCATGTCAGAGACATTTTCATATCCAATATTTTTTTTCAAAATTCTATAATTTCATTTTTGTTATTGTCTAATGTACTTACTGTTTAGAGAAATAAAAATATGATTTTGGGTCGATACGAGTAAGATTTTCAATGATTGTATTTATGTGATATCAACAAAAATTTCTCAATTTGAGGTAAGTTAATATAGATGATCTCAGTGCAACAAAAATAATGATGGTGTTTTATGTTTGTCCCCTAGACCAAGAGAAGCATGAAAATCTGCTCAAAGAATCATGCAAGTGAGGGACCAACAAAAGTCATCAAGTTGGAATGGAAGCGGACACTTTAGCAATTATAGGCTCGGACGAATTTAGGGAATTACCAAAATATAATTAGTTGTTTTTATCATGTAATGTAATGTAAATTATACTTATTGAAATGAACGTTGATTTTAAAATGTAATTTCAAATAGTAATTTAATTGTAATGTAAATAAAACCTTTAAAATTAGGCATAATGATAAAAAAAGGTTCTTAGTGTTTATAAAATTTGACAAGTTGACCCGTTTTCATTTCCTTTTAGTAATTTGGTTCTTAACATTTTATTGAGTCAAATTATGAATTTTTAATGCAAAATGCTGATTGAACTATTAATTTAACAGTGTTGACATAACATTATAGTCAATTCATTTCATTCATCATTAAAATTTTCAAGTGTATCTCAATTGGACCATCTTTTCCTCCAACTCAAAGACGTGATAAAGTGAAGAAAATTGCATTTGATTACTGCACAATTTTCTTCTGACTTCTTTCATAATTGATGCACAACTATGATTGTTTTAAATGAATGAACTATTCAAATTAAAAACCAATAGAATGAAATTATCAAATGTTTGCCTTTATTTTGAATCAAACGCTTATTGTGTTGGTTCCCAAGGTGGCAAGACCGGAATGACTATCTCATTTTAGACCGATCAATCTTTGTACGGTCTTGTTTTAGGTGATCACTTAAACAATTGCAACAAAAATGAGAAGCTGGTTCGAGGATTCATTTGGGGTCAACATTTGGCAATCGGAAACCAACTTTAGTGAGCTGGTATAAATTTTGTATGCCTTTGAAGAATGGTGGAGTTAGGTTGAGGAAAGAACGAGACCACAGTAAAGCTTGCATGATTAAGGGTTATTGTAAGATGTCGCTATTGTAAGAAGTTAGGTCACATCAAAGGAGATTGTTATAAACTGCGAATTAAAAGGGTTATTGAGAGCAATGAGGAAGGTGTGGCTCGTGCTAATTTGGTCGACAAAAGCGGTGATGATTTTTTATTAGTGTTAACAAGCGATAGTCTTGAGCTTATGTCCGAGTGGATCCTAGATTCGGAATGTTTTTTTCACATGTGTCCCAACAGAGAATGGTTCTCCACATACAGTTCGGTTGAAGGTGGAGCTGAGCATACGGGAACGATTCATCTGGTAAGGTAATTGGTATTGGTACTATTAAAATTAGGATGCACGATGGGACGATTAGGACACTCTCAGATGTTAGATATGTACTTGATTTACGAAAGAATCCCATCTCCTTAAGTAATTTAGACTCAAAAAGTTGCAGAATCAATATCGAGTCTAGCGACATTAAGGTGTCTCGTGGGACTCTCGTTTTGTTAAAAGGTAAAAGAACCGACAGTCTTTATTTTCTTTTTGAAGGTTCTACATTGATTAGTGAAATCAGACATCCCTCGTCTATTATGGAGTCAAAGTTAACTCGTTTGGAGCGGAGGTTCTCTTTTAGATGTCGGTTTTGAAAAGTTAGAGCACTGTGTTTGTGAAAATCAGACCCGGGTTAGTTTTGATTTGGTAGTGCACAAGTTGAAATCTAGAAGCATTCCAGCTTCTAAACACAAATTCAACTCAATTAATTCCCTGCATAGTTCAAGATAGGCTCCTGGTAGGCTTTAGTATTAGAGTATTGAAGGTTGTTTGTTAGTTATGTATCCGGTGAAGGTTGTTGCTCAATATGGAGCAGTTACTCATGTCTATAAATACTGAACATGTGTATTCAGATAGAAAGGTTTTTGAATAAACAAACAAAAGAAACAAAAGAAGTTTTTCCATTTATATTTTGCTATCTGTTTGGCTAGATATTTTTTTCTATTTTATATGACGGTACCTATATTCAATGGCGCAAACAGGTAAAACTGATAGTTGATGGCTATGGACTTACAGGATTCTTAGATGGCACTATTGCTCCACCATCACATTTCAATCTTCTACCCGATGGCTCGCGTGCTCCAAATCCGGCGGCTCAGGTGTTCATGCAGCAAGATCGACTTCTAACGTCCTGGCTTTTGTCGACTGTAAGCTCTTCTCATCAATCCTCCTTTGATGATGCTTGCACGGCTTGTGACGTATGGAGTATGGCCATTAATCTGTTTGCGGCTGATACTAGCGCCAAGCAATCGAGACTTCGGCATGAGCTTCATTCTTTGAAGAAAGGTAACCTTTCTATTAAAGCTTATGTTGCTAAGATTAAAGATCTCTGTGCTATGTTAGATGCGTCTGGTTCGCGTATCTCTGATGAAGAGAAGGTTGAAGTGGTGCTTGCGGGATTGCCGTCGGAATATGAGGCGGTCATCTCGTCGGTTCGTTTGTCGACTGGTGTACTGCCGTTAAAGCGTGTGGTTGATGCGTTGGTTGATTGTGAGAATCGTCAAGTTTAGGTGTTGCAGGAGGTCAATTTGAATGCAAATCTTGTTGAGACATATCCAATTGTTCATGATGAATTGGTTGGAATTAGCTTGCCTTTGAAGGAGTTGTATTCTGAAATAAACATTGGGGAAGATGATGTCCGCATTATAGGAATTTTCGGAATGGGTGGCATCGGTAAAACAACTCTTGCGAGGGTTGTTTACACTCAAATGTCACCTCATTTTGAAGGCAAAAGCTTTCTTGCTGATATTCGAGAAGTTTCAAACAAATGTGGACTTGTTTCTTTACAGAAACAACTTCTTTCTCAAATCTTGCCAAATGGATGCTTCAATTTTTTCAATGTTCATGAAGGGAATGCCATAATTAGCCGCAGGTTGTGTAGTGAAAAGGTTCTTGTTGTTCTTGATGATGTTGATAATGTACGACACTTGAAATGCTTGGTTGGAAGGCGTGATTGGTTTGGTTTAGGGAGTCGAATCATTGTAACAACAAGAGATGAACATTTACTCAGATCTTATCGAATCGATGATGTGTATAAGCCTACAACACTGAATCCCAACGATGCACTTAGGCTTTTCAATTTGAAAGCTTTTGATAGTGATACAACGCCGAAAAATGATTTCATTGACCTTTCTAAACAAGTTGTACGTTATGCTGATGGTCTCCCCTTAGCTCTTGAAGTTTTGGGTTCATTTTTGTGCGGTAGAGATATAATTCAATGGAGAAGTGCAATCGAAAGACTTAAACAAGATTCTAACAAAGAAATTCTTGACACACTACGAATTAGCTTTGATGAATTGGAAGAACGGGAGAAGAATATATTTCTAGATATAGCATGCTTCTTCAATGGTGAGAAGAGAGATTTGGTAATGAAAGTATTGGATGGTTGTGAGTTTTTTCCAGATATTGGAATCGATATTCTTATTAAGAAATCTCACATAAAAGTTAGTGATGACAACCAACATTTGCGGATGCATGCCTTGTTGCAAAAAATGAGAAGAAAAATTGTTGAAGAATAATGTGTTGATGAACCTGGAAAACGTTGTAGATTGTAGAAGGAAAAGGATGTCCATCATGTCCTAACAAAAAACACGGTAAATCATTCAACAAAAATTATATACAAAATTTTCTTTTTATCAATATATGATGTCAATCCAAACTTAGTCTAATTGGCTTACATATGGATCCGTAAGTGACATTGAGTAGCTTTGAGATAATTTCTATTTGTTGATTATAAATATTAATAATGATTTGTAATATAAGTGTTTAAGTTTATTGAATTACTCTCATTAGAAAATATTTTATTTACTATATTTCGACCAAAAGATTGTAATAATGTTGAACATGTATGTAGGTTTCCAAAGTTTTATTGTACAATTTAGATCATTTATTTTGTCTTCTTATTGTTTATTGTTTATTATTTTTAGGCTACCGAAGTGATTGAAGGTATGATCATCGACAATAAAAGGTAAGAAAAAAAACATATAAATTTATCAATATGTACTATTAGTATTGTTATTATTCTTTGTAAAAAAATCCAATAAAAAATAACAACAAAAAAACCTTTTGGCTTCGCTTGGTAGAGTGGAAAGAAAATCAAACGGGTGGAAAACTGAGTGGAAAGATGGAAAATTGAATGGAAAATATATTTCCCTCCTCACTATTGCTTGCGAAAAGTGAGAAGGA
Source organism: Gossypium hirsutum (assembly GCF_007990345.1). NCBI lineage: Eukaryota > Viridiplantae > Streptophyta > Magnoliopsida > Malvales > Malvaceae > Gossypium > Gossypium hirsutum. Next base: position 67,812,364 of record NC_053447.1, on the reverse strand, counting down.
AAGAAAATAAAACATTTGAAAATAAAATATCTCTCTCTCATTGTCTTCCTTCTCATTCCAATTTGGAATGATTCAGTTTTTTGCATTACAATGGAAATTGATCATCTATCGATGCAACATAGCTTTTAGACATTGAATGTCTTTGTATATTTTGAAGGTCATTTTTGTTTTACTCATGGTTATTAGGGAATCGAGCAAGATGCTCAATTTGAGTGCCGATACCTTCTCGAAGATGAAAAACTTGAGATTGCTCAAAGTGCTTTGCCAATCAAATTGTGATGATCTCAAATACCTTTCTAATGAACTACGGCTTTTAGATTGGACAGGATATCCTTTAAGATACTTACCTTCAAGCTTCCAACCAGACAACCTTGTTGCACTTCTTTTACCAGATAGTCGCATTAAACAACTATGGAAGGGAAATAGAGTAAGAATTAACTCATCTTATCCTTGTGTTTTAGCTTATTTTAATATAAATTATTAAATTCTGATTAAGGTAAAAATACAAAAACAAAATTGAGAATTATTATGCTTTCTCTTCTCTCTCTAATTTATTATTGTCTTCAACAGCCCTTGTATAAGTTGAAAATAATGAACCTCGAAAGTTCCCAAAACTTGATCAAGACACCAAACTTCACAACAGCATCAAATCTTGAAGTTTTAATTTTGGAAGGCTGTACCAAATTAGTGGATGTTCATCCATCAATAGGAGTGCTTAAGAGCCTTAAACTTTTGAATTTAAGAGATTGCAAAAGTCTTAGGACTCTTCCGACCAAAATTGGAATGGAATCTCTTGAAACTTTAATTCTTTCGGGTTGCTCAAGTCTTGTAAGGTTTCCGGAGATTGATGGGAAAATGGAACGTCTAAAAACTCTAGATCTTTCTGGTTGTTATAGAGTTGAAAATTTCTCGGAGAATTTGCAGCAAGCAAAGTTGCGACCAAATTTGTCTTCTCTTTTCAAGGTAATCCAAGGAAGAAGGACAACTCCCATGGCTCCAATGTTGCCTTTGTTGTCAGGTTTGAGTTCATTAAGACGGCTAAGTCTAAGGGACTGCAATCTTTGTGAAGGAGATATTCCACGTGATATTTCTGGTATATCCTCTTTAAAACATCTTGATCTACGTGGTAACAATTTCATCAGCATACCTGCATCTCTTACTGGACTCTCGAAGCTTGGGTTTCTTGACTTGTCAAATTGCAACATGTGCACTCTTGGTGAAGCAGATATTCATAGTTATATTTCTGGTCTATCCTCTTTGGTACATCTTGGTCTTAGTGGTAACAATTTCATCAGCATGCCTGTATCTCTTACTCGACTATCCAAGCTTCAGTTTCTTGGATTGTCATATTGCAAGATGCTTAAATCGTTGCCTGAGATACCGACAAGGTTAGGACACGTGTGTCTAGATGGTTGTTCTTCACTTGAAGTATGCAATTTAGTGGATTCGGCTGCCTTTAGAGCGATTAACTGCTTCAAATTGGCTGAGAATATCAATGCATTAACACTACGTGAAGTATGCAATTTATTGGATTCGGCTGCCTTTAGAGCCATTAACTGCTTCAAATTGGCCGAGAATATGAATGCATTAATAGTGCTGAAAAAACAGCTTAAGGTCGATCAATCTCCATTTTCTCCCTTACAAAATCTCATACTTGAGAATTTATGGTTTTAGTTACCAAACGACTTGTGTTTTATTTTGCAGGCATTCGCAAATTCAAGAAAAAATTTTGATATTATTATGCCCGGAAGTGAAATCCCAGAATGGTTTAGCCAACAAAAAAGCGACTCTTCAATTAACATACCCCTGCCGATCAACCTTCAGAAAGATATTCAATGGATTGGAGTTGCTTGCTGCTGCATTTTTGTCAGTAATGATGCTTCAAGGGATGACAAAAATATCAGTTGTGTAGCATATATCTATTGTAGAAATTCTGAACAAGCCAGCTGTAATGGATCTATCTTTCGAGGTAGAAATTATCGACGGATTGATTGGAGAGGCTGGGGGCTGCGTGAACCAATAATGAAAGATCACCTTTTTCTTCGTTATTGGTCTCGTGAATTATATTCTTCCTTGGAGGATAAATATGACGACTGTGAAACCACTAATTTATGGACAACACATTGCTTAGATAAAAAATGCGACGAGCTTAAGGTGTCTTTCTTGGGATACAGTGTTAAGGTGAAGAAGTGTGGTTTTAGAATAGTGTATGAGAAAGATTTGGAAGAGATAAAAGAGTTGCAGTGCCATACCACTCAATCTTCTCCAAATTTTGAACACATGCACCAACACTCTGCTCACAACCATGGATCAGTAGGTAGCACTTCTCACATAAAATAGAAACCTAATATCTACGATGAAGCGGAGGAAGAATGGCCGCAACCAAAACAGATGCAACTTTTTTTTCAATTTTTTATAATTGGCCAATCCGGGAAGACGCATTAACTATGGTAAATTACTTAACCAACCTTGTCCTACTAATTTTTTTTAGATGCAACTTTTTTTTCAATTTTTTATAATTGGCGAATCCGGGAAGACGCATTAACTATGGTAAATTACTTAACCAACCTTGTCCTACTAATTTTTTTTACTCATCTACCTTGTTTACATCTTTTATTTCATTTAAAGTAATCATTCTAGACTTATTTGCATATGAGAGATATGATCATTTTATTATATACTAAATTTTTAAAAAAATACCATTTAAAATTTTATTCACTTAATTCATTCTTTTTTACAAAATTGAAATGTGTACATTTTGATATTTATTAAAATTTTATTCTCCTTATATATATTCACTTACATCTATATTTTATTTTTAGGTTGAAGTAAATATAATCAATTGAGATAGAAATGTGGAGAAAAATAGATAGCTTCGACGGCGATACAGGTAATAATAAGGTGAAAATCCTTTAATGAGGATTAGATCATAATTTCGGCTAAGTTAAAAACCATTTTATTTTTATTTGAGACCAACTTATGTGTTCAATTTAATCAGTCAAAATTGTTTTTTTATATATTTAGAAGATTAAATATAAGTCCTTAATAGTACTTAAATAGATTTAATTCCTTCTAATAAAAGTACCATTTAAATTTCATGGCTTGAAGTATAAATAATATTATTCTAACTCTTCAATTTATATTTTTTTACAAAGTATTTGAGTTTAGACATTTATTTTTAACACTTGTTCAAATATAAAAATAAAGTACACTCTTTTAATTATTTGGAAAATCTTTTCCATGTCAGAGACATTTTCATATCCAATATTTTTTTTCAAAATTCTATAATTTCATTTTTGTTATTGACTAATGTACTTACTGTTTAGAGAAATAAAAATATGATTTTTGGTCGATACAAGTAAGATTTTCAATGATTGTATTTATGTGATATCAACAAAAATTTCTCAATTTGAGGTAAGTTAATATAGATGATCTCAATGCAACAAAAATAATGATGGTGTTTTATGTTTGTCCCCTAGACCAATAGAAGCATGAAAGTCTGCTCAAAGGATCATGCAAGTGAGGGATCAACAAAAGTCATCAAGTTGGAATGGAAGCGGACACCTTAGCAATTATAGGCTCGGACGAATTTAGGGAATTAGCAAAATATAATAAGTTGTTTTTATCATGTAATGTAATGTAAATTATACATATTGAAATGAACGTTGTTTTTCAAATGTAAATTCAAATAGTAATTTAATTGTATTGTAAATAAAACCTTTAAAGTTAGGCATAATGATAAAAAAAAGGTTGTTAGTGTTTATAAAATTTGACAAGTTGACCTATATTCATTTCTTTTTAGTAATTTGGCTCTCAACATTTTATTGAGTCAAATTATGAATTTTTAAATGCAAAATGCTGATGGAACCATTAATTTAACAATGTTGACATGACATAACAATGAATTCATTTCAATTCATCATTAAACTTTTCAAGTGTATCTCAATTAGACCATCTTTTCCTCCAACTCAAAGACGCGATAAAAGTGAAGAAAATTGCATTTGATTAGTGCACAATTTTCTTCTGATTTCTTTCATAATTGATGCACAATTTATGATTGTTTTAAATGAATGAACTATTCAAATTAAAAACCAATAGAATGAAATTATCAAATGTTAAACGACTTGACTAGCCTTTTCAAGATATTTTCTCCTATTTAATTAAGTTTCTCTTTTTCCCTGTTTTTGTTTAATTGTACAAATAGATTCTTATTTACCATAATTAAGTATTCTTTATATCCGCAACATTGATTGATGTGACGGAACTCTTAATATATATTCGTGTCCATAATACGAGCATGAAAGTTCAATACTTGGATATCATTTGGAAGTAAAATAAAATCCTAAATATAATTTCAACTTTTCAAACCTTTGATTGAGATGCAAAAAATGATGTCCATAGAATTCGGGAATGTGCAAACAGATTGTCGTCTCAGCAATCAACATTTACCAAAGAGAAAAGAATGGTGGGAATCTGTTTTTTTATAAAAACATGAAAAGGAAGACGGGAACAGTAATATGTCTGAATGGATAAAAAAGTAAAAATATCCCATTTTCACAAAACAATTATTTAGTATTTAATAACACTGCCTTCCAACTCCACCATTGCTTCATTTCAACTTTGTATATCTAAACTCCAAATCTCAGTCACTAGATATCATCCAAGCTCTGTCCTCTCTAATTTACCTATCAAACTTCTTTTAATAATTGTATACAATTCCCTAAACCTCACTATTCATTTAATAACTTTTTTTCTCAAAAGTAAATTTTGAAGGCTAAATTTGTTATTAAATCAATAAACTGTAATTAACGGAAAAGTGATCAAAATATTTTATTTCAAAAAATTTAGTGATTAAATAAAAAAATTAATAATTTAGTGATCATTTTATAATTTACTTAATCGATTTGAAATAACATTACATAATAATTACATGTGAATATAAAATATCAATTACAAAAATAGAGTTAAGAAAGCATTCAAAATTATGTTAGTTTTACATGTCATCCTTCCCCTTATTATATTTATCTAAAGTAAAAAGAACTTATCATGTGATAATTTATAATATATATAACAAAATTTAAGACTTTTATATATTGACTTTTTTCCTAAAATTAAAATTTTTTAAGGCTACAAATAAATTAATAGTTGCCTTGCTATGGAGCGAAAAGCAAATAAGATCCTAGAGACTTACACAAGGTTTATTTGGATGAGTGGTGAAATTAGTTTTAAAGAGATTAAATATACCGTTAAGGTAGTAATAAAATTAAATACTATTGCGGTAAGATAAAATTAATGATGAGATATGTTATTGAAGACAAACTCACTTATGATGGTGAGATGATATGTAATAAAAATGCAAAATGATCATTAAGGACAACAAATTTATATATATTAATAGATTTTTTACTCATTAAACCATTAATGGCATATATATATATACATTAATTTACAACTTCTATTTGCTCATGGGATTTTACAATCGTCGTGAACCTTTGTCATCTTTATAAACCACTAGTGATTTACATGGCAATTGACACTTGAAACACAAAAAATATATATCAGATGTTGACTGATGTGTGGTGGTGGGCTACTGATTTTATAATTTTAACAATTTTTTATTTTTAAAAATTTTGAATTTTTTTTTATATTTTTATGTATCTCTCATCATTTTTTTAATTTTTATATAATTTTTTTTGAATTCTTACTTATTTTTATATATTTTTTGAATTTTTTATTGTTTTAATTTTTTTATAACTTTTATATATAATCATGTCCAAATTGATAGAATATATCAACATTAAGAGCTAAATTTGTTATTATGACAATTAAAAATATACAATTAAAAAATATACAATTAAAAAATGTCATATTATTATTTTGTTACTCAATTATCGGTTGAGTGACAAAAGAAACAAAACAATGTCAAAACCTTGGGGACCATATGATAAAGGATTTAAAAATAACCATTTACATAAGTAATACCATGTTATCATTTTGTTACTTGGGGACCAAAACGAAAACTAAAAGTGCACTTTATCCTTGTTTTAAATATTAAAGATAATATGTTGTTCAAAGAAGAGAATAATTATAAGCTTTTCTCTCGACGATGAACGAACTGGGATCTTGCAAAGTATCAACTTTCTCTTGCATTTCTTTGATCTCATTCTCAACTTCCCAACTTGGTGTAGCTCTGATCTGGAAACGTCAGACAATTTATTGTTTAGTTGTTCCTTGATGCGTAATTTTTGGTACTGTACTTTGTCGTGGTGGGGGGATTGAAGGCTGTCTATCACGATCAATCCTTGGTTTTTTTGTTGAATGCAATGACTGGATGTTTAAAGGTGATATTAAACAGTGGTGGCTCCTCTGCTGTGCAGCGGGGTTATGGTCGATATGACTGGCGCGTGAGACTCTCTTTCTTGCCAAGCTTAGAGCTCTTTTTTGGGTGAGAGCCTTATCAGGTGTTGAAATCCAAGAGGATAATTAGTGGAATTGGCTTTTACAGTGTATCTCAATCTCTGCCAAATAGCAACCTTTGAGGCTATTTTGTCTGTGAATTCACCCAAAATCACCACTGATCAATCTGCCATTCTAGAACTGAATTCTCATATAACTCATGATCCTTACAACCTCTTAATAACCAAATTGGTCTACTTCTACCTCTATTTATAACCGAATTGGTCTCACATACGGATCCAGACACCACAAAGTCACCAATCTAAATTTATCAAGCATGAATATCGCAGGCACCATTTCATCTCAATTGGAAAATCTATCTTTCCTTGCGTGGCTCTAAATTCATGAAAACAGTTCCCATAGTTCTTTACCTATTGCGTTAACAAATTTGTATCGAGTACTGAAATTTTTGAAGTTTGGGGACAACAACTTCAATGGAGAAATTCCATTGTGGTTTGGTCACATCGCTGAACTTCAAGTCTTATAGTTGCACATTAACAACTTCACTGGTCTTATCCATCTATTTTGGGAAATTTGTCAAAACTAGAAAAGTTAAAATTGAGTGAGAATCAAATTTCCAATAGAATTCCTAATAGCTTATTCAAGTGCAAAAAGTTGAAGCTTTTATCCTTGTATATCAACAATTTAGAGGGAAGTATATATACCTACAGAAATCGAAATTTTAACTATGCTCAACACTTAGTATCTCGATGATAACAACCTCAAATAGCAATTCATGGTTATTGTTTTATTCGTTCATTCTTATTTATGGCAATTGAGCCATCTACCAATTAATTGAAGTCAATTATGCCAACTTCTTAGATAAGCTAATTGGAATAACCTGCTTTAATAATATTCCTAAAAAATGTAAGATTTTCAATGCAACTCTTAATTGGCGTCAAAAACTCATAGTCACCTCCACAATCCCATAGTTGGCGAATAATAGAGTTAGATATCTCCTCATCCTTAATTTCTTTGTGAGATGTATGAATGAGCTAAAACTAAAGTGTTGGTTTATATATTTTTTAATGCCACTGAAATTGTTAATGTGCAACTGTAGACTCGAAACTCAGCAAAGTGACTAAACCATGATGGAATTTCTCTATTGAAGTTGTTGCCACCGAAGTTGAAAATTTTCAGCCAATGCAAATTTGTTAAGGCAATGGGTAAAGAGCCTTGGAAACTATTTTAATGAATGTTGAACAAATCAAGAAAAGATAGAAACTTTTTTCTGGAGGGCTTTGTCCAATATTTGGGAAGATGTAGTGGATGGTGTCTATTGGGATCTAGGAAATGGGAGAACGGTGAATTTCTCCGAAACTCAAGCAGCTTTTTCTGTGAATGGGGTAATCTTTTTGCTATGGCCTGCTGGAGACTTTTGACTAATAGAAATGCCTTTGTTTTCAATAGTGGCGTCGTGGGAACTATGGTATTAAGGAATGAGTGCTTTTCGTGGTCTCCGCGTATTATGGAGGTAAAGTTAAAGCAGATTTGAACAGCACTAATCAAGCGGAGTTGAATAATTTGGCACTTGTTAATTTATTAGAAAGGAAGATGAGTGCGTAATTTGTATATATATATATAACAAGGAGTTTGAAAATAATTTTGAAAATAACCTCTATTTTTTTTATATTACTAAATTCATATTTAAAAATAAATTATAATTTAATAGGAATTTTGATTTTGAATTGACGAGAATACCATTTGTTTTCATTCATATTATTAAATTCATATTTAAAAATAATTATAATATTTAATTTAGAATTATTGGTTAAAGAAAGTTGAAACAAAATAAAACTTTTGATAATTATACATTTAAAAAAAATTATAATTGCTAACTGAGTTCAACTCGGTTGACATCGATATTATTGCTAATACAAGAGTATGTATGTTCAAGCATGTTGAAGGGCATTTATAAGGGTTGGGAAAGAGTTATGGGTAATTTTAGACATTTTATCAAAATAAAATAAGTATAATTTAATAGAAGTTGTGATAATTACCCATCTAAAAATAATTACAATTAAAATTACAATTATTAATTTAAAAAACTTGTACTAATGTTAAAATTGAGTTATAGCTTCAATATAACCTTAAGAATAAAATATAGGGAAAATATTTTGTGATAATTATAATTATAATTTATCATTATTAAATATTTTTTTTTTGACATAAACAAAAGTTATGTTAATTTAATTGATATAAAATAGAGTTATTTTTAATAGAATTTTAATTATATTAATTATCACTTAATTAATATTAGTTAATTAGTTATTATTTTGAATAATAAAGTAAAACGTCAAATTTCCAATAGAATTTCCAACACTTCACTTTATAATAATTGTAGGCTCCACACCTATAACCCCGAATTTCCACACCTACTCCCTTTCATAGCTATTATTATACTGATAGATTCATTTGGCAAAGTACACAGAAATTCCTTACGAAGTCCTCTGTTTTTCCCTCATATGCTTGCTGCTTCTACTTTGTTTCTGAGGTATTGAGCCATCTGTTTTCTGATTTTGAACATTACATCCACATATATTTTTCTTCTCATACATCCTCATGTCGTCATTACTTTCGACTTCCTCATCCATTTCTAGAAGAAATACGATGTTTTCTTGAGTTTTAGAGGTGAAGATACTCGCAAGAACTTCACGGATCATCTCTACGATGCTCTAAATAGAAATGGGATCATCACTTTTAGAGATGATCCAAAGTTGGAAGCTGGTGAAGAGATCGCACCGGAACTCTTCAACGCAATTCAGCAATCATGGTGCTCGGTAATCGTTTTTTCGGAAACCTATGCCTTTTCAGGTTGGTGCTTGGAGGAGCTTGCGGAGATTGTTAAACAAAAAAATGACAAGGATCATAAAGTATTTCCAATTTTCTACGATGTGGATCCCTCTGATTTAAGAAAACAAAAAGGAAAAGTTGAAGAAGCCTTCGCCAAACACGAAGAAAGATGCAAAGAAAATAAAGACAAGATCCAAAAGTGGCGAAATGCTTTGACTGAAGTGGCTAACATCAAGGGATGGCATTTACATAATAGGTATTTCTTTCTTTTCTTCTCTATTTCCTAGTTTTAATGACTAAAAAAATTATTATTATTATTTTGGATTGCATGTTATTTTTTATAACTTTGTTTTTAATTGAGAATTATCTACATATATTAGAAACAGAGCTTATTAGAACATAATAGATGCAAATTTATAGTTCTACCCCCACCCGCTACACATTATCTCCAACCATCCCAAGGCACCATATATGACATTATATACTCATCCATCCCTACACACCATTTAGCGTCGGTATGACACTTTTCAAATAATTTGTAGCTGAGTTGCCAGTTTATTAAGCGATTTATCGCCGTTTACATAAATATGTATGGTTGTGCCACCAAATACGGTAGAAATATATCTGCTCAAACTTCCTCCGTATACACAATCCCATCCCTAAATGCACAAACATATAGTAATAATAGATGTTGGAAATGTATATGTCATACATGCTTAATATCAAACTCAAGTCATGCTTACCGTATATCAAATCATACATAGCATATTATAGATTTTACTTAATTTATAACATACGTTCGACCCAAATGATGTTTATGGCACTAGGGAAAAATTCAAAATTTTGGGCCCACACGGTCTCACACACGACCGTGTGGGCAACACGGGTCCAAATGACCCAGACTTTGTGGCTAGACAATTTCTCACTAGGCTGTGTGGCGTCGACAGTGCAGTTTTTCTACTTTTGTCGTTTGTTGTTTTTTGGGTCATTACACATCCGAATATGATTCCAAAAATGAGTAATCCCCCACCTAAATTGACAATTAACACAACCAATTTTAGTAATGATTTGCAAAATCTAACTAAGAATTGACCACAACCGAGCTTATACAACCCTCCAAAAATACATCCACATACTTACCATTAAACGAACAGCTTCTATGCAAATCCTAAGTCGCTGGAGGAACACAAAACACATCTTGAACTTCTCCTAAAACATAGCGGATTAATTAGATAACACAAAAAAATACAAATTTCGCACCATACAAACAAAATTCCGAAATCCCCAAATGCCCAACGAACAATTTCACAAAAGAACACAGTAAAAGATGATCGAACCTTACCGCTAAGGATTAGGGCCAACCAAATAGAAGCTATACCATAAAGAAGTAACAAAAGAACCGAAACACGAAGGTAAAGAAGCCAAACAAAAAAGTTGAAAAAGGAAAAACAAAAAAAAAAGAACCGAAGAAAGAAGTGGGAAGAAAACAAAAACGTGAAGCGAAGTTGAGGCAAAGGTGGGAAATTTTGGGAAAGAAAAAAAAAACTAAAATAAAAATAATAAAAGAACAAAAATAAGAACAAAATCCCTCTCAAATCTAATCCAACAACCTGCTAACTTACCATCGTTTTTTAAGAGTTTAAAACAAAACCCAATCCAACACCACCAACCTAAACAATTGACCAAGAAGGTCTAACAAAAATAATTTAATTCCCCAAAATAAAAACATGACTTAAACCCAAGACCTCACAAACAAAACTAAGACACTAAACCACTAATGCAAATACTGATTGATGACAAAATTTAACAAATCTGAAGTGGGCGTTACATCAACTAACGAGCAAGTTGTGTATTTTGATGCTATAACAGATCTTGCTGTCTTATTCTTGTTTTTGTTTGCTTCCAACTACATTATATTTCATGATTCACTTACCTAAAATGAAAAAGTGCATTTGAAAGATAACATCTGAAATTAATTTCTTTGTAGGCATGAATCAAAGTTTATCGGAGACATGGTTAAGAAGATTTCAGCAAAACTATGTCAGACATATCTGATTGTTCATGATGAGTTGGTTGGAATTAGTTTACCTTTGGGGGAGTTGCATTCGAAAATAAACATTGGGGAAGACGATGTCCGCATTATAGGAATTTGCGGAATGGGTGGCATCGGTAAAACAACTCTTGCAAAAGTTGCTTATACTCAAATGTTACCTCATTTTGAAGGTAAATGCTTTCTTGCTGATGTTCGAGAAGTTTCAAACAAACATGGACTTGTTTCTTTACAGAAACAACTCCTTTCTCAAATCTTGCCAGATGAATGCTTCAATTTTTTCAATGTTCATGAAGGGAATGCCATAATTAGCCATAGGTTGTCTAGAAAAAAGATTCTTGTTGTTCTTGATGATGTTGATAACGTACAACACTTGAAATGCTTGGTTGGAAGGCGTGATTGGTTCAGTTTAGGGAGTAGGATCATTGTAACAACAAGAGATGAACATTTGCTCAGATCTTATCGAATCGATGATGTGTATAAGCCTACAACACTGAATCCCAACGATGCACTTAGGCTTTTCAATTTGAAAGCTTTTGATAGTGATACAACGCCGAAATATGATTTCATTGACCTTTCTAAACAAGTTGTACATTATGCTGATGGTCTCCCCTTAGCTCTTGAAGTTTTGGGTTCATTTTTGTGCGGTAGAGATATAATTCAATGGAGAAGTGCAATCGAAAGACTTAATCAAGATTCTAACAAAGAAATTCTTGACACACTAAGAATTAGCTTTGATGGATTGGAAGAAAGAGAGAAGAATATATTTCTAGATATAGCATGCTTTTTCAATGGGGAGGAGAAAGATTTGGTAATGAAAGTATTGGATGGTTGTGAGTGTTTTCCAGATATTGGAATCGATGTTCTCATTAAGAAATCTCTCATAAAAGTTAGTGATGACAACCAATATTTGCGGATGCATGCCTTGTTGCAAGAAATGGGAAGAAAAATTGTTGAAGAAAAATGTGTTGATGAACCTGGAAAATGTTGTAGATTGTGGAAGGAAAGGGATGTCCATCATGTCCTAACAAAAAACACGGTAAATCATTCAACAAAAATTACATACAAAGTTTTCTTTTTATCAATATATGATGTAAATCCAAAACTTAAGTGACATATCAATCCGTGTGTGACAGTGAGTAACTTTAAGATAATTTCCATTTGTTGAATATAAATATTAATAAGGATTTATAAAATAAGTGTTCAATTTGATTGATTTACTCTCATTAGAAAATGTTTTACTTTATTTCTGGAATAAAATGGAGTAAAGCTTAGTACAGTTGGTTAATATAGCAGTCCATAAAAAAGTGACGTTCAATAGCATTGAGATAAATTCCTTTTGTTGATGGTAACTGTTAATAAGGATTTGAAAAAATAAGTAATTAATTCAATCCTCTCATTGGAAATATTTTACTTTAATTAAAATAAATTATTCTCTATTCTTACTTTTTTAGGTTACAGAAGTAATTGAAGGCATGATCATCGACAATCAAAGGTAAGAAAATATACATACTGTATTATTAATATTGTTATTGGTTTTTTTTAGTAAAAGTATCCAATAAAAATCAATGAAAATACCTTTAATGCTTAATATTTAATATTATATTTATGAAATTTATCTAGCAACGCATTAATCTTTCAAAAGAAACACAATAGAGATAAATCATTGCTATAATTAAGTGCTTATATTTGATGCACGGATAGTATATCACAGAGAGTAAGATTTTAATATGTCATCAAAAGTTTTTAAAATTAAAACCAATTGATTTCATTTTTAATGACGTGTTACTGTTTCGTTCAATAACAATAAATAGAATTATGCATTATCATTGCACTAATATAAATCAAGATTTATTTCTAGTTTCTAAAGCTTTAAGTAATTCGAAGTCAAAAGTGAGTGTTTGATAGATATATATGTCTAAATTGGGTATGTGTGATTTTTTTAAAAGGCCTTTTCATGTATTTAAAGAGTTCTTGAAGGATCATATATCAATGCTTATATTTGGACACATGTTAGATATAAGTATCGGATCGATAAAAGTCCTTAAAATATAGTATTGGAGAAACATAGCTTTTAGGTATTGAATGCTCTTGTATATTTTAATGCTCATTTTTTGTTTGCCTGTGATTTTTAGGGAATCAAGCAAGATTCTCAATTTGAGTGACGATGTCTTCTCGAAGATGAAAAGATTGAGATTGCTCAGAGTGCTTTGCGTCTCAAATTGTGATGATCTCAAATATCTTTCTAATGAGCTACGACTTTTAGATTGGACAGAATATCCTTTAAGATCATTGCCTTCAAGCTTTCAACCGGACAACCTTGTCGTACTTCTCTTACCATATAGTCGCATTGAACAACTGTGGAAGGGAAATAGAGTAAGAATTAAATTCATCTAATCCTTATGTTTTAGCTTATTTTAATATAAACAATTAATTTGTTTAATATTATAAACGGTTAAAATTTGAACAAGATAATAATAATAATAATAATAATAATAATAATAATAATAATAATAATAATAATAATAATGAGGTTTATTATGTTGTTTTCTCTTTTCTCTCTAATCTATTATTGTTTTCGACAGCCCTTGTATAAGTTGAAAATAATCAGCCTTAAAGGGTCCCAAAATCTCATCAAGACACCAAACTTCACAACAGCCCCATATCTCGAAGTTTTAATTATGGAAGGCTGTACTAGATTAGTAGATGTTCATCCATCACTTGGAGTGCTTAAGAGACTTAAACTTTTGAATATAAGAGATTGCAAAAGTCTTAGGAGTCTTCCAACCAAAATTGGAATGGAATCCCTTGAAACTTTAATTCTTTCGGGTTGCTCAAATCTTGCAAGGTTTCCAGAGATTGATGGGAAAATGGAACATCTGAAAACTCTTGATCTTTGTGATTGTTATAAAGTTGAATATTTGCCAGAGAGTTTGCATCAAGCAGAATCTTTGGAAGAGCTTGACTTGAGTAAAACAGCCATAAAAGAACCACCACCCTTCATTTCTCAATTGAAAAATCTTAAAGTTCTATATTTCGATGGATGCAAGGGTCCGTGCAAGTTAAAAAGAAATCTCCTTTCTCTTTTCAAGGTAAGCCAAAGAGGAAGGATGAATTCCATAGCTTCAATGCTACCTTCATTATCCGGTTTGAGTTCATTAACAAGGTTGAAACTAAGGGGCTGCAATCTTGGTGAAGGAGATATTCCTAGTGCTATTTCTTGTCTATTCTCTTTGGCATTTCTTGATCTTAGCTTTAACAATTTCAACAGAATACCGGCATCTCTTACTGGACTCTCCAAGCTTGAAGAACTTAGTTTGTCAAGTTGCGGCCTGTGCAATATGGGTGAAGGAGATATTCCTAGTGATATTTCTGGTCTATCCTCATTGAAAGTTCTTTATCTTAATAGTAACAATTTCACCAGCATAGCTGCGTCTCTTGCTCGTCTTTCCAATCTTCAATATCTTGGAGTGTGTAATTGCAGAGAGCTTGAATCGTTGCCCGTGGTACTAAAAAGGAAGACAAGTGATTGGAAACATAATTGGTCTTACTTTTTAGCCATTAACAGCTACAGATTGGCTGAGAACATGAGTCCAATAACATTGCTGAAAACACATATTAAGGTTGATTGATCTCTCTCTTCTTTTTCATGGTTTTAGTTACAGAACCACCGATATTTTATTTTGCAAATTCAAGAACGACTGATGTTTTAATTTGCAGGCATTTGCGAATTCAAGAAAAAGATTTGATGCTGTTATACCTGGAAATGAAATCCCAGAATGGTTCAGCCAACAAAGAGGCGGCTCTGTAATCGAAATACCTTTGCCTCTCAATATTCAGAATGACAGTCAGTGGATTGGAGTTGCTTTCTGCTGCATTTTCGGCGATGATGATGGTTCCGAGATAAAGGTTATTGGTGGTCCAACTTATATCCATTCTAGATATTCTGGACAATCTAGTAGTAATGGATCGATTTTTCAAGTTAAAAATAGTCGAATGGTCGATTCCAGTTTCCTTAATTTTTGTGGACGACGCATAACGAAGGACCACCTTTTTCTTCGATGTTTCTCGCCATTATCATTAAAGGATAAATGTGAAACCAAGAATTTATCGCTTGAGATGTCTTTCCAATCTTCTCCAAAAAGGTATCCTTCTGTTAAGGTGAAGAAGTGTGGTGTTAGAATAATGTATGAGAAAGATTTGGAAGAAATAAAAGAGCTGCAGTGCCATACCATTCAATCTTCTCCAAACTTGGAACATATCCATCATCACTCTACTGAAAACGATGGATCCGCAGGCAGCACTTCCCCTGTAAAACGAAAACGTGATATCGACGTGGAAACAGAGGAAGAAGGGCCGCACCCTAAAAGGATTCAAAACTTTTTGAATTTTATAACGGGCCGATCAGGGAAGAAGCAATAATTGTGTAAACTACTTCACTAGCCCTTTCGTACAAATTGATTTTTTCTCCTATTTAGTTAAGTTTATCTGTTATTGTTTGATTAATGGTTGAAATATTTGATACAGAGACTTTTACAATTGAGGATTCCAACTCCAACAAGAACAAAAGGGCTTCGAGGGCTTATGCGAAACACTCTATGGCGGATATGGCGGTGATGGTGGAAGATGATAGACCAGAGGAGTCACCAGTCTACGGACCAAGGATGCTTATGGAGAGAAAGTTAAGGCCTGATTTTAGGGATCCTTGGAAGCCAGGCAACGCTAATTCGGGGGTTTTGATTGGGGATTCTAGATTTAAAGTTCTTGATTCTGTCAATGATATTGGGGAATGTTGGGAGGAAATAAGGGAGACAATTCTGGAAGCTAATAAAAAAGGAAAGGGTGTCTTGGTTGAGGCTGGAGGTAGTGGGGAAGGTCGGACCACTGACCCAATAAGTTTGAAGCAGGGGTCTGTAGCTAAAGTGGGCCAAGGGAGTGGTAAAGGGGTTATTTTTTATATTAAAATAATACACCAAAAATATATAAAAATTTAGAATAGCAGTGTTTGCAAGTGCATGGGTCAAAATATTTGAAAGTATTCTGAGGATCGTACCCAAGAGAGGATGGAATAAATCTACGGAAACCTTTTTACAATAATAAGTCTAAGTAGTAGTAATTAATCTCTAAATTACGATAAACCATAAAATAGATTAATGAGAGAATTTAAATAAGAAAAAAAACAATCCACTAAAATTAAAAAATCAATTAGGAAAATTAACTCGCTTCAAGATTTGTAATAAACTTCGGATTAGGGTTTTAGGATGGATTAGCTACTAATTAGTCAATTATTACCTCCCGATCTCTAACTAATTAATCGATTGATTTATACTCGCTTATCTCCCAACCTCGTCTAGCCTATGATAACTTCTTAGGGTCGTCAAACCTAGTTGTTTAAGAACACGTGGGTTTGAGTTCTGACTTGATTGGCATCAATATTGTTGCTAGTGCAGGAGGACGTGGGTTTGAGTACGCTGAAGCGCGTTATCCTCCTATTTAAGGGTGAGGGAGGGACTATGGATAGTTTTAGGCATTGTATCAAAAAGAACGAATATGATAGGAACGTACAATAATGTTTCAAATAATAATAATAATAATAATAATAATAATTAGAAAACAAATTCCAGATATTAAGACGACATGAAACTAATTTGACATGTAACAAATATTATTATAATATTAAACGAGCCATTTTTTACTACTCCAAACCTATTATTCAAACTCTTTTTCGAACATGACATGAAACAAAAGAATGGAACAAAATTTCTAAAAGTAAAAGTATATTAAAATAATTAAAATGCTACTACCATTAATAACAGCCCCATATCTCGAAGTTCTGATTATGGAAGGTTGTACCAGATTAGTAGATGTTCATCCGTCACTTGGACTGCTTAAGAAACTTAAACTTTTGGATTTAAGAGACTGCAAAAGTTTTAGGAGTCTTCTAACCAAAATTGGAGTGGAATCCCTTGAAACTTTAATTCTTTCAGGTTGCTCAAATCTTGCCAGGGTTCCAGAGATTGATGGGAAAATGGAACATCTAAAAACTCTTGATCTTTTTGGTTGTTATAAAGTTGAATATTTGCCAGAGAATTTGCAGTAGACAAAATCTTTAGAAGAGCTTGACTTGAGTGAAACAACCATAAAAAAACCACCATCCTTTATTTCTCAATTGAAAAATCTTAAAGTTTTTTCTTTCGATGGATGCAAGGGTCCGTCTAAGTTAAAAAGAAATCACCTTTCTCTTTTCAAGGTAAGCCAAAGAGGAAGGATGAATTCCATAGCTCTAATGCGACCTTCATTATTCGGTTTGAGTTTATGAACAAACTTGAAACTAAGGGACTGCAATCTTGGTGAAGGAGATATTCCTAGTACTATTTCTTATCTATCCTCTTTTGACAGATCTTGATCTTAGCGGTAACAATTTCAACTACATACCGACATCTCTTACTCAACTCTCCAAGCTTGAAGATAAGTTCTCAAATTGCAGCCTGTGCAATATAGGTGAAGGAGATATTCCTCGTGATATTTCTGGTCTATCCTTATTGAGATATCTTGTTCTTAGTGGTAACAATCTCACCAGCATACCTGCGTCTCTTACTCGTCTTTCCAATCTTCAATAACTTGGAGTGTCAAATTGCAGTGAGCTTGATTCATTGCATGTGCTTTTAACAAGGATGACAACAGATTGGAAACATAATTAGGCTTACTTTATGGCCGGTAACAGCCACAGATTGGCAGAGAACATTGGTGCAATAACATTGTTGAAAACAATATTAAGGTTGATTGATCTCTCTCTCTCTTTTCATTGTTTTAGTTACAGAACCACCAATATTGTTGCAAGTTGGCAACGATGCAGCAGCATACATGCAGCATGCAAATGTCCATGGTGTATTTCAGTCATTGAACTTTTGTAACATGTGACTTATGTTTGTTTTAATTGTAACTTCTTCTTCTTCTTCTTTTTTGCCGAGGTTCAGCCATGTACTTAGTAGATTTAGTAGGTTTTAGGTTATCATTAAGCTGATATTACAGCTTGGTTACTTGCATAAGTAATGTTTATTTTCTTCCAATGTAATAGAACTATTTATGTATATGTTATGTTACTTATTCAAGTAATGAGATAAGTCATCTTCTTCTCTCAATCTAACATACGGTTTTTGCTTCTATTTTTCATCTTTCAAACACAAATTCTTTGTTTTGATTCTTGTTTAATGATTTAAACTCAACAAATGGTATTAAGAGCCTATCATCTTTTAGGGCCTTTTGTTGTAAGCTATTCATTGAGTGACTCGTGCTTGAAAGAAAAGAAACATAAGCTGTTTTTGTTGGCTTATTTTAGTTGCTGTAGAAGAATGAGATTCCCACCACCACCACCACCACCACCTATCTTTGCTGGTGAAAACTACAACATTTGGGCTGTGAAAATAAAGACATATCTGCAGGCTCATAATCTGTGGAGTGTTGTTCTAGCTGACACAGAGCCACCATCTTTAAGAGCTAATCCAACCATAGCTCAAATTAGGCAGCACAATGAGGACTGTGCCAAAAAGTGTAAGGCTATGTCATGCCTACAAAATGGAGTTTCAGATGTGATCTTCACAAGGATAATGACTTGTGACATTCTAAAACAGGTCTGAGACAAACTCAAGGAAGAGTTTCAAGGGTCAGACAAGACCAGACAGCAGCAGTTGAAAAACCTAATGAGGGACTTCGAGAATCTGAAGATGAAAGAGTTTGAAACCATCAAGTAGTATGCTGACAGGATTATGGCTGCAGTCAACAACATAAGGCTTCTTGGGGATGAGTTCAGTGACAAAAGGATAGCTGAAAAAGTCATTACAACTCTTCTAAAGAAGTATGAGTCAAAAATCTCTTCTTTGGAGGAATTTAGAGACCTATTAGCTATACCTTTGACAGAACTGATAAATGCTCTCTATGCACAAGAGCAAAGAAGAGCAAACAGAATAGAGGAGCATTCTGAAGGAGCCTTTCAAGATAGAAGAAGAGAAAGCTCAAACTCGAGCTCAAGCAACAAGGGCAAGAGGCCTTGGTCAGAAAAGAAAAAAAAAGAAAAGAAGGATGCTGCTAAAAGGAAGTTTCCACCATGCACTCACTGCAAAAAGTCCACTCACTTAGAAAAGTACTACTAGTACGGGCCTAACATTCAATGTAGAAGCTGCAAGCAACTTGGCCACATTGAAAAAGTTTGCAAGAATAAAGTAAAAATACAACCATAGCAGCAGAATCAAGCTCAAGTTGCTGAGGATGTTCAAGCTCAAGATGAGCATGTTTTCACTGCCTCTTGTTTTGCAAGTTTGAGCAAAGTCAGGAAGAATTGGCTGATTGGCCGTGGCTACACTCATCACATGGCTTCAGATAAAGGCATGTTCAGGGAGCTAGACACCAGTTTTGTGTCCAAATTCAAAATTAGAAATGGTGAGTTCATTGAGACCAAAGGTAAAGGCAAGGTTGTGATCTGCACTCAGTCAGGTAACAAAACCATTTCAGAAGTTTTTTTTGTACTTGATATTGACCAGAATCTACTTAGTGTTGGTCAATTATTAGAGAAGGGTTACTCCCTTATTTTTGAAGAAAAGACTTGTGTGATTAAGGATGCTTTTGATCAAGTACTAGTGACAGTAGCTATACATGACAAATCATTTACCTTGGATGTGAATCAGTTAGAAGCAAAGGCACATACAGCTTTGACTGATGAATCATGTTTGTGGTACAAGAGGCTAGGGCATGTGAATTATAAGTCACTAAGTCTACTGCACAAGATGAGCTTAGTTGAAGACATGTCCAAGATCAAGCCTAGGAATGATGTGTGTGAAGTCTGTCAGTTTGGCAAGCAGACTAGACTACCTTTTCCTGTTAACAAAGCTTGAAGAGCTTAAGAGAGGCTCCAACTGGTCCATACAGATATTTGTGGACCTATGGAAACCTCTTCTTTTAATGGCAGTAGCTATTTTGCATTGTTCATTGATGATTGCACCAGATTTTGTTGGGTAAGCTTTCTGAAACAAAAGTCAGATGTGGTTGACTTCTTTTGCAAGTTCAAGGAATTGGCTGAGAATCAAGTCAGTTGCAAGTTGAAGATATTGAGGTCTAATAATGGGACTGAATATGTGTCTCAAAGGTTCCAAAAGATTTGTGATGAAGCTGGAATTCAGCACCAATTAACCACCATCTACACACCACAGCAGAATGGTGTTTGTGAGAGAATGAACATGACTATTCTCGATATGGCCAGGTGTCTATTATTTGAATGCAAAATGCCTAACAATTTTTAGGCCGAGGCAGTAAATACATCTGTGTATTTGCTAAATAGGCTGCCAACTAATGCAGTCAAAGGTAAAACTCTATTTGAAGCTTGGTTTGGACATAAGCCAATTGTCTCACACTTGAAGGTGTTTGGTTGCATATGCTACACACTGGTGCCAGCTGAGAAGAGAACTAAACTAGAAAAAAGGTCCATACATGGAGTCTTTGTTAGCTATAGTAGCATAAAAAAAGGTATAGGGTCTTTGATCCATCTACTAAGAAGATAGTTGTAAGTAGAGATGTGAAATTTAATGAGGGCAGCTATCGGGAATGGGATGGAACAGATGCAAGCTTGTTTGAGCAAGACTGGCATGTTCTTGATTTGCAGCATGCAGAAACTGAAGCTGAAACTGAGGATGATTCTGATGATGTACCTGTCAGAGGTACAAAGACTATTATGGACATCTACGAGAGGTGTGATATGACCATTATTGAGCCTTCCAACTTTGATGAGGCTGCAAAGGAGGGCTATTGGAAAGAAGCAATGAAGGCAAAAATGAAGATGATTCACAAAAATGACACATGAGAGCTGGTTGACATGCCAGCAAACAGAAAAGGTATTGGTGTAAAATGGGTGTTCAGGACCAAGAACAATGCAGATGGGTCATTGAACAAGCACAAGGCAATACTGGTTGTGAAAGGGTATAGTCAACAGCATGGCACCGATTTCTCTAAAACATTTGCACCAGTTGCAAGGATAAACACCATAAGGCTATTGTTTGCCTTAGCTACTCAGAAGCAGTGGAAAGTGCACCAGTTGGATGTTAAATCAGATTTTCTGAATAGATTTCTCAAGGAAGAGATCTTTGTTGAGCAACCTGATGGATTCAAGGTTCTTGGTAAATAGCATAAGGTTTACAAGCTCAAGAAGGCCTTGTATGGCCTAAAACAGGCTCCAAGGGCTTGGTATGACAGGATTGATGCTTACTTGTCAAGGCTAGGGTTCGAGAAGAGCACTAATGAGCCTCCACTCTATGTAAGGAACGTTGAGAAAGAAACCTTGTTGATTGTGTCTCTGTATGTGAGTTGATTAAAGAATTCAAGAAGCAGATGCAAGATGTTTTCGAGATGACTGATCTAGGATTGATGACCTACTTCCTTGGTATGGA
The DNA here is from genome assembly GCF_007990345.1 of Gossypium hirsutum. NCBI lineage: Eukaryota > Viridiplantae > Streptophyta > Magnoliopsida > Malvales > Malvaceae > Gossypium > Gossypium hirsutum. Next base: position 67,790,632 of record NC_053447.1, on the reverse strand, counting down.
AGTGAAACAAAATGAACATGGCGTCTTCATAAGCCAACAGGCTTTTACTTCAAAAATTTTAAACAAGTTTTGCATGACAAATAGTAAACATGCTAGCACTCCTGTGGCACAAGGAGAAAAACTCTCCAGCAACAGTGACCATGCTCGAGTTGATGAGAAGAGCTATAGAAGTTTAGTTGGTTGCCTACTCTATTTGATAGCAACAAGGCCAGACACCATGTATGTAGTCAGCCTTTTATCGAGGTTCATGTATTGTTGTAATGTTACTCATTTCAAAGCTACTAAAAGGGTCCTAAGGTATGTCAAAGGAACCTTAAGCTATGGAGTGAAGTTTGTGATAGCTGAAGAACTGAAACTTGTAACACCCCTTACCCGTATTCGATGCTGGAATAGGGTACGAGGCATTACCAAAACATACACTTGTAAACGTATTAAATCAAGTCATAAAATTTCATTAATTATTAAAACTTTCAAATTATTAACATGCTTTTATAATTCTTCACAATATAAATAATGCAACATTTCATGCCAACCACAATCGAGCTTCCGATAATCATTTCAATACGTCTAATAATTGTACATATTACCAATAATAATTCAATTACGATAATAAATCAAATATCTATATAATATTCATTACCAAATAGCATTCACTTCAATTAAAATTATACAAAATATAGTTCATACGAACTTAACAGGCTAAATTGCAGAAATACCAAAATTCAGGGACATTTTTGAAAAATTGCTATTTTTCTCGAATTTCCACCCAATCTTGATCTAAATTAATATTTCATTCAATTTACTAATTTAAATAATAAAACAATTCACTTCATGCAATTTGGTCACTTTTTGACATTTTTACAAATTTACCCATAAAGTTTCACATTTGTTCAATTTAGTCCGTGAACCTAAAACATGTAAATTGGTCATTTTTAATGAAAACTCATGCTAGTTGAATAATCATATATTTTCCTCCTCCTCCTCTCCTCTCCATTCCACATCCTTAATGTATATAAAATGCTTATAGGTAACATTATCTATAATTTCACCATTTACTTATATATTCATGGAAAGCTGTTCACTTGAGTCATAGTCACTAAATTATTTATATCTTGAGATACATAACTCCAAATTAAGATCTGTTAATTTTATCTGAAACTAGACTCACATATCTTCTTACCATAAAATTTTCAGAATTTTTGGTTGAGTCAATAAATACAGTTTATTCTTTAAAGTCATCCCTGTTCTGCTGTCTGATAGTTCCGACCCTTCTTTACTAAAAATTAATTATCTCCTCATACAGAATTCAAATGATGTTACCATTTGTTTCTATTAAAAATAAAATAATTAAGGATTTAAACATATAAATTTAAACCTCTAATTATTTTTCTCCAATTTTTGATGATTTTCCAAAGTCAATACAGGGGAACCCGAATTCATTCTGACCTAGTATCACAAAATTCATTATATATCATGATTTACAATTCCATTACTTACACCGTTTCTTCTATGAGAAACTAGACTCAATAAGCTTTAATTCCATATTTTTCTCATCCTCTAATTCAGTTTCCACGATTTATGGTGATTTTTCAAAGTTAACCAACTGCTGCTGTCCAAAACTGTTTTAGTGCAAAATGGTGATTACTAAATTTATAACACCCTTATTCCCTTTCTCTATAGTAATTCTCATCACTTTCTCTTATTTTTTCTTCACTAACATGTCAAGAACATATAACCTTATATAATAAAACCCTACATTAACATCAATTTCATACTTTTTCAATAACATCAAACTCAAAAGTATATTGAAATCTTGATGTTCTTACCTTGCTCTATTGATTTCAATCTTTAGCTTGATTTTCTCTCTCCTCCAGCCTCTATTTCTTGAATCTAACTTGATATTCTAGCTTCCCATAGTCTCCTTATCAATTTTCTCTCTTGGTGGTTATGGAAATTTCTTTGAATTCTAAGTGTAAATGGTGGATTTTTGGTAAAAAGGACCAAATTGTAAAGAAAAGAAAACATTCTTTCTTTCTTCTTCTTCTCACGTTGGCGCATGGAAGATGATGGGTTGGTTGCCTTTTTTTTCTTTCTTTTTTCCACATATATATATACTAAATTAATTAATAATAAAATAATAAAATATCATTTAAAAAAATCAAATTAAAATATTAATAAACTATTTATTTATTTATTAATATAAAATATCTCCAACATCATCATTATCTTCTAGATTTCTCTCTCTTCTAATTGACCATTTTGCCCTTTATGATCTTTTAAAATTCCATCCTTGAGTCATCACTTAATTTGGTAAAATTGTGATTTAGTCCCTCAAACTTCTTCACCTTTTTCAATTTGGTCCTAATCCATCATTTTTCTTAGTTTCTAGATCATTCCACCCTTAAAATATTTACACTATTGGTCCTTCAACTTTTTCATATTTACACTTTAACCCCTCAAATTTTGAGTATTTACTCTTGGGTAATAAAACTTTTCTCACTTTTGCAATTTAATCCTTTCTTGAATTAATATGTCATAATATACTTTCCAATGTTGACATAACTCAATTACTCTTTTTATCACTTTATTTCCTTAATTTACCATATCAGGGATATTATCTTACTTTTTTACTATAGAAATTTGGGCATTACAATTTCATAGCTAGTTAACCTTTCTAGCTTCTAGAATTCAAATTCTACATTTTATACAAATAGGTCATTTCCTTAATTAATCACTAATTCGGTAAAATTTTCATATCAGTATTTTCATGCAACCTTCTTATCATAATGTAACCCATGTCATAATTTTAAAATAAATTTTCCTCGTCGGATTTGTGGTCCCGAACCACTGTTCCATCTAGACCCAAAATCGGGCTATTACAACGTTGGCTATTCAAACAGTGACTGGGCTGGTTTAGTTGATGACATGAAGAGTACATTGGGCTACTTTTTCACTCTAGGCTTAGAAGTTTTTAGTTGGAGTTCTAAGAAACAATAGACAGTAGCTCAATCCACTGCAGAGGCAGAGTATATTGCAACTGCTACTGCTGTTAATCAAGCAATTTGGCTTAGGAAGCTTTTGAATGACTTGAATGCTGATCAAGTGGAAGCAACAGAGATCAAAGTAGATAATCAGTCAGCTGTTGCCATTGCCAAGAATCCTGTATTTCATGGCAAGACCAAGCACTTCAATATCAAGTATCATTTTGTAAGGGAGGCAGAATTGTCAAAGGAAGTTAACTTGATTCACTGCTGCTCGGAGGTTTAGCTCGCAGACATTTTGACCAAGCCATTGGCTGCCACAAGGTTCGAGTATCTGAGGAAGGAAATTGGAGCCTGCTACTTTGTAGCCAATGAGGAGTGTTGAAAGTTGGCAACAATGCAGCAGCATGCATGCAACATGCAAATGTCCATGGTGGATTTCAGTCATTGAACTTTTGTAACATGTGACTTATGTTTGATTTGATTGTAACTTTTTGTTTTGCTGAGGTTCAGCCATGTACTTAGCAGATTTAGTAGGTTCTATGTTATCATTAAGCTGATTTTACAGCTTGGTTATTTGCACAAGCAATGTTTATTTTCTTCCAATGTAATAGAACTATTTATGTATATGTTATGTTACTTATTCAAGTAATGAGATAAGTCATCTTCTTCTCTCAATCCAACATACGATTTTTGCTTCTATTTTTCATCTTTTAAACACAAATTCTTTGTTTTGATTCTTGTTTAATGATTTAAATGCAACAGATATTTTATTTAGCAAATTCAAGAACGATTGATGTTTTAATTTGCAGGCATTTGTGAATTCAAGAAAAAGATTTGATGTTGTTATACCTGGAAATGAAATCCCATAATGGTTCAGCCAACAGAGAGGCGGCTCTGTAATTGAAATACCTTTGCCTCTAAATATTCAGAATGACAATCAATGGATTGGAGTTGCTTTCTGCTGCATTTTCGGTGATGATGATGATTCCAAGAGAAAGGTTATCGGTGGTCCAACTTATATCCATTCTAGAAATTCTGGACAACCTAGTAGTAATGGATCTGTTTTTCAAGTTAAAAATCCTCGAAAGGTCAATTCCAATTTCCTTAATTTTGATCAACGACCCATAACGAAGGACCACCTTTTTATTCGTTATTTCTCGCGTGAATTATTATATCCATTATCCTTAAAGGATAAATGTGAAACCAAGAATTTATGGACAATGGATTGCTCTAATCATGAATGCGATTAGCTTGAGATGTCTTTCCAAGACTCAAAAAGGTCTTCTTCTGTTAAGGTGAAGAACTGTGGTGTTAGAATAATGTAAGAGAAAGGTTTGGAAGAAATAAAAGAGGTGCAGTGCCATACCACTCAATCTTCTCCAAACTTTGAACATATCCATCATCACTCTATTGAAAACGATAAATCCGCAAGTAGCACTTCCCTTGTAAAACGAAAACGTGATATCCACGAGGAAACAGAGGAAGATAGGCCGCAGCCTAAAGGATGCAAAAAATGTTCAATTTTATAACGGGCCGATCAGGGAAGAAGCAATAATTGTGTAAACTACTTCACTAGCCATTTCATACAAATAGGTTATTTCTCCTATTTAGTTAAGTTTCTGTGATTGTTTGATGGTAGAAATAGAAATAGATTGTTATTTAGTATTCATTATATCCGCAACTAGAAATATATTGGTGTTCATAATACCAACATGAAATTGATATAGAGAGTACTAAATCAAAGAAGGCAAAATGCATTTTGAAATTAAAAGTTTAAAATAAAATCCTTGATATAAATACGACAATCCTTGATATAAATACGACACATTTAATAAATAAAAAATGATAAGATAAAAATATCATTTCAGCTTTCTTAGTTCATTGAATGGCACCCCAAAGAATTTAACTTTTCAAACCTTCGATTCAGATGCAAAAAATCAAGTCCCTGAAAAAGAAGCTTTTGATTGATGGTTGAAATATTTGATACAGCGCCTGTTACAAATGAGGATTCTAACTCCAACAAGAACATGGGGCCTTCGAGGGCTTATGCAACACTCTATACAATTGTTGTAAATTTACAACAACTTTGGCCTTTGAAGCTGCAATACGCTCTATCACCAAATATTTTGAATTTGGATCATAAATCCTTAAAAAAAAAACATTTGTATGATGAATAAGACACAAGCGACTCTGTACTTGTTAATGGAGGAATGGTGACCATAAGACACAAACTTCTTTCCCAACCTCCCATTGACAGCGGCCAGAATATCTCCTAGCAATCCATTATCCAGTCAGCGAGAAAGGTTTCATCTACCGGCGCTCTAGCTTCGATCGGCCTTCTACCACAAGCAACTTCGATTGCCTTCCAAGTTCCTTCCAAGTCGAGCATTGCTTGAGTGCAAAGGAAGGCATCCCATGAATGGATGACTTTGGTCGAGTAAAGCGTGAATGCTTTTAGAATAAATGAATCAGGGAATCTAATAGTAATTAAATTACAATGCATGAATGTTTCAAATTAAAACTCATCACCTATCTTTTTTTACTAGATGTGACCAGTCACCCATAAAATTAAATTTTATAAAGAAATTTTAAAATGCCTTTAAGGACAATTTTAATATCCGTGTTTAAATCTAGAAAAAAATTAGGTTGGAGAATCAGTTATGGGTAAAAAAAGGTTATAATGTACTCCTGCGACGCCCAAAATTGATAACTTATTAATTTCGTATTGTCAAAAGGGATCATTGTTAAATATTAAATTTTATATTTTTAAATTTCAATTTTAAGTATTCACATATAAAAACAAATCTTTGTTCGCCATGTGTAATCGGCCATCTATAAAATCACATTTTATAAATACCTTTTAATTTTTATAAATCAAGTAACTCGTTAATTTCAAAATTCTACCAAATATTTCAAATATTTTTTTTGAAATTTAGTAAAATTTTATGTCTCAAGATTTTAACGGAATCTCCACTACAAATTCCATTGAATCCGTAGTTGGCGCTTTTTTTCTTTGTATAATACCATAATTAATGTATAGTGAATGACGAAGAAAACAAGGAAGAAAAGAAGAAAGATGCAGGAGAGAAGAAAGAAGAAGATCAAGGCAAAAAAGATGGATGGAGACGATGGCAAGAAGATACTCCGAGTTTGCTTATCCTCAAATTTTTAGCGACGAAAACCCAAATGCTTGCTCTCTCATGTACGATTCATCTATTTTTCCTGCTCTACCTGCTACTTCTCTAATTACCCATATATGCAATTTTCCAGCTACTTGTTATCTACTACTGTTGAATTACGTGATCTTGAATTGTTTGGCTTTCCTGAATATGTATTTTCTTGAAAGTTAACCACAACTGCAGCAGAAAGCATAGACTAAATTTAAATCCATATTTTGAATCTAAGTTCATGAGCACAACCTGAGTAAATTAAATTTACATAAGAAGACTAGCGAAAAAAGAGCTTTAGTCCCTCCATACTTAAATTGATTTTTAAGACATGATTGATGAATTAACGACATTATTAATCCAGTAGTAAATAGACGGCATGAAGGGACAACGCATGCAACGTACGTAAGTCAATGGAAGTGAAAGAAAGAATCATATTAGTGAAAGGCGTCGTGTCGCAACATAAGTATGCATGCATTGCATGGTTTATTTACGTCCTACATAAACCCAAACATTCTTCCATCAAATTCATATAATTAATTAATAAACGACTGAAAACAACAAATAACCGTGTATTGTTGGCCGTTAATATCCCGAGCAAAGCATATTATCATCAGATACGACTGAATAGAAGAGAATAATAATTCTGGAAAGCAAATGAAATCTCCATGGATCATCGTTTGGAGGCAAGAGAGAGGTAGATGAAAAGGAAGACCAAGACTAAAGCGAAGATGAGGAAAATGTAAGCGGGAGGAGGCTGCAACGGTGGCATTCCGAGCGGAGCCAAAAACAGCAGAGCAACCACCAACAGCATCATGGCTATCGAACTGATACCGGACCCGTAATCTTCCATCTTCACTGATATGCCTTACCTCTTGCTAATGTAACCAGAAAATTTTATTTCCTCGAATATGCAAATGATAAGAGACGTTGATGATCTATATATAGAGTAGTGGCACTATATGGATTGATGCACCTTTGGCAAAGAGTTGTGAAGATTGGTTCAGCGACATATCTATGCAGCAACCGACTTCATTTTTGCCCTCTAAAACTTATATTAGTTTTGAATTAAATTTTAGTGTTTTGAAATTCGTTATAATGAGTTCATTTAGGAGTTATTTATAGGTGGTTATTTTTATTATTTCTTGAGTTTTTAGGCGTTATGAGTGTATATGTAACCTCACTAGCTTTACGCTAGTTCTTAGTCAAAAACTTTGATCTGGTGATGATTCTGTTGCTTGTATGTTTGGGTCAGAGGCATATAAGAGGGGATCTATAAGATTTTTCCAATTTCAAGCTTATTAATTCGTCGGCCGGTAAGAATAGTGTTCTAACAAGGGGATTCAGTGTATTTCACTGACTTTGCGAAAAATAAAAAACAAGAGGATTCAGCTTAAAATAAAAGTTATAGGATAACCTGATAATAGTGCCCACTCTATCGCACATTCAACATGTTGCTGCTAATGATTTTCTTCAGTGATACGTTGGATGCTGTGTTGTATAGTACTACTAGAGTAGAGGTAGGCTGCATGCTTATGTAATTGGGCTGATTGAGGAATTAATTGGATTGAATTCTTACTTTCTTAGACACTTAAATGGAAGATTAATCACTGGATATCCATGCACCAAGAATATGTTTTTCACTTATCTCTTGTTCGAATGTTTACTTTCATATTTTAGACCTGCAATATACTTATGCCTGAATTTATAAATTGATAGTTAAAGAGATCCGGTAATCTTCCTTGTACTATATTTATTCTTTCATTTCCCCCACATTAGGTGGCAAATGTCCATGCCAATGGCTGAAAACTCTCAGTTTATTTATTAACTTCATTTTTATTCTTCTCTACACTACACATAGCAAAAGATGAAAATTGCCATCAGTGATTAATTTTAACAGGAGGGTCCACTGGGTTGTTGGGGGGGGGGGTTGTTCTTTTTCATGACATAACGTTGGTTTTTTCTCTTACATCTTTTATTGCATATTGTTGTCATCGTGTCAATGTAGAGGTATGAGTTTGCATGATGAAGGGGTGGTGGAATTGTGGGATTTATCCAGCAATTTTGTGTTTACCGAGAGTGATGTTGGTAAAAACAGGGCCCTTGCCTCTGTTTAGAAGTTGCAGGAGTTTAACAATGCTGTGATCAATTTCCACCTTAACAACAGCATTAACCAGGGAACAGCTGTCTACAATTGCTTACCTTGTTCCTTTTTAATGAATTCAGAAGTTCCATACTTTTTGTAACAATCCTTGAGAAATCATGCTGAAATTCGATTATCATCACCTCAAATTCCACTATTTGTATCCGAAGAAAACTAAGTTAAACTTCTTTCAAAGCTGGGGAAAGATGTGATATGGTGGAGATTTTCTGTATTTACCGTTTGACTCACAAATAGCTCGAAACATGTTGAATCAACAGTTGAATTGATTTTTATTATTATCTAATATTTTAGTATTTATAATTTTTAATAATTTAATTAATTAAATAGAATGAACCAATAAAAAACCAATGAATTAATTAATTTAGTCACCAATCTAATTCTAAAAACCTTAAATATGAGATTAATGTCACAATGTTTATATCCCATTTAATTTGCTATAAGGCCGGCGTGCTATCAAGAAGTCCCAAAGCGAGGCTTGGGAATGCCCAAGTACTCCAAGTTTCCAACAATTAAAAGCACAAAGAAAAGAATGATGAAAAGAAATTAAGATAAAATAAAATAATGTGAAAGGTAAAAATGAAAACTGAAATGGAGATGGTATGGGCCCAAATCACAACATATTCATTTCACTTCATAACCCCAATACATGATCTCTCTTAATTTGTGAAGAACTGTATGGGAAATATAGAAAATTATTATTCAATAGAACCCTAGAATAAATTTAAAATAGTACAAAATTAAAAATGTTAAATTATTATGTGTTTCTTCAATGTTTCTTGAAACTAAATTAGTGATATCTTCAAGTCAAGTTTCATGTCCTTAAAGAATATCTAGAACTGATATTACAGAGGCTTAAGAAATAGATTCTAATGCCATTTTTTAGAAAAAAAATACAAATTATACCATAAAATTTTCATTTTTGATTCAAAATTTTAATTTTTTTTATAAATTCAAATAGTAAAAATAAATTATATTTTGAATTTTCTTTTCTTATAACAAAAGAACCATGTCAAGAAACAAAAGAGGCAAAAAAAAAACATAGAACCAATAATTTGAGAGAAATTTTGGAAGGTTTATAAACAGTTTTCCTCATTTTCTCATTTATTTATTTTTGAAATTTTTATTTACTTTTATTTTAATATAAATTTTTGGAGTTCTCTAAATTTTTTAAAACGAATTTAAATTTTTATTATTTTATATAAAATCAGGGCCAAATTGACGAAAAAGTATAAAAATTGAGAATTAAATTTATTATTATACTAACTAAAAAAGTGTCATTTAATAGTCAGGTGACAAAAAAAATAATTTTGAAATGTTTAATGACCAAATTAAAACTTTTTTAATTAAGTGACCAAAACAAAAACTTACCTATAGTTTAATAAATAATGGTATAGGGACTAAAATTTAAATTTATAAAAAAGTACAGGGACTTGTGGCAAATTTTAACAAAAAACTCTTAAAAATCTATAATTATTAATTGTAATTAAAGTAGACACCAATTGTCAACTCTCACCTTCTTGAAGTCTTCCAGGAAAGAAAATCTAACTCATCTATGGCCCACGAATTTATTGGAAAAGTAAAAGGTGGGAAACGTATACAGAATTTTTTTAGAAAAGTCGTTTGTTGCTCCCTGTAAATTTCATCTGTTTTTCTCCTTTCACATATATTTATCTTCTCATACATCGTCATGTCATCGTTACTTTCGACTTCCTCATCCACTCCCAGAAAGAAATACGATGTTTTCTTGAGTTTTAGAGGTGAAGATACCCGCAAGAACTTCGCGGATCATCTCTACGATGCTCTAAAGAGGAGTGGTATCATCACTTTTAGGGATGATCCAAAGCTGGAGGCCGGCGAAGAGATCGCACCGGAACTCTTCAAAGCGATCCAGCAGTCGTGGTGCTCGGTAATCATTTTTTCGGAATCATATGCCTTTTCAGGATGGTGCTTGGAGGAACTTGCTGAGATTGTTCAACAAAAAATTGTTAACGGACATAAAGTATTTCCAATTTTCTACGATGTGGATCCATCCGATTTAAGAAAACAAAAAGAAAAAGTTGAAGAAGCCTTCGCCAAACACGAAGAAAGATACAAGGAAGATAAAGACAAGATCCAAAAGTGGCGAAATGCTTTGACTCAAGTAGCTAACATCAAAGGATGGCATTTACATAATAGGTATTTCTTCCTTTTCTTCTCCATTTCCTAATTTTAATGACTAAAAAATTGGTTTTTTCTTGGATTGCATGTTATTTTTTGCAACTTTGTGTTTAATTGAGAATTCTCATATTTCAAGTAATGAGCAAGTTGTGTATTTTGATGCTATAACAGATCTTGCTGTCTTATTCTAGCTTTTGGTTTGCTTCCAATTATATTATATTTCATTATTCACTGAATTAAAAATGAAAAAGTGCATTTGAAAGATAGCAGCGATTTTTTATTTCATTGTAGGCACGAATCAGCGTTTATCGGAGACATTGTTAAGAAGATATCAGCAAAATTATGTCAGACATATCCAATTGTCCATGACGAGTTGGTTGGAATTAGCTTACATTTGGGGGAGTTGTATTCGAAAATAAACATTGGGGAAGACGATGTCCGCATTATTGGAATTTGCGGAATGGGTGGCATCGGTAAAACAACTCTTGCAAGGGTTGTTTACACTCAAATGTCGCCTTATTTTGAAGGTAAAAGCTTTCTTGCTGATATTCGAGAAGTTTCAAATAAATGTGGACTTGTCTCTTTACAGAAACAACTTCTTTCTCAAATCTTGCCAGATGAATGCTTCAACTTTTTCAATGTTTATGAAGGGAATGCCATAATTAGCCATAGGTTGTTTAGCAAAAAGGTTCTTGTTGTTCTTGATGATGTTGATAATATACAACACTTGAAATGCTTAGTTGGAAGGCAAGATTGGTTCAGTTTAGGGAGTAGGATCATCGTAACAACCAGAGATGAACATTTGCTCAGATCTTATCGAATCGATGATGTGTATAAACCTACAACATTGAATCCCAACGATGCACTTAGGCTTTTCAATTTGAAAGCTTTTGACAATGACACAATGCTGAAAGATGATTTCAGTGAGCTTTCTGAACATGTTGTAAATTACACTGGTGGTCTCCCCTTAGCTCTTGAAGTCTTGGGTTCTTTTTTGTGTGGTAGAAATTTAGCTCAGTGGAGAAGTGCAATCGAAAGACTTAAACGAGATTCCAACAAAGAAATTCTTGACACACTAAGAATCAGCTTTGATGGATTGGAAGAAAGGGAGAAGAATATATTTTTAGATATAGCATGGTTTTTCAATGGGGAGAAGAAAGATTTGGTAATGAAAGTATTGGATGGTTGTGAGTTTTTCTCAGATATTGGAATTGATGTTCTCATTAAGAAATCTCTCATAAAAGTCGATGATAACAACCAATATTTGTGGATGCATGCCTTGTTGCAAGAAATGGGAAGAAAAATTGTCGAAGAAAAATGTGTTGATGAACCTGGAAAACGTTGTAGATTGTGGAACGAAAGAGATGTCCATCATGTCCTAACAAAAAACACGGTAAATCATTCAACAAAAATTACATACAATTTTTTTTATCGATATATGATGTAAATCCAAAGCTTAGTCTAATTGATTTACATATCGATCCTTAAGTGACATTGAGTAGCTTTAAGATAATTTTCATTTGTTGATCATAAATATTAATAAGAATTTGTAATATATGCATTTAATTTTATTGAATTACTCTCATTAGAAAATGTTTTACTTTGTTCAAAATATTTTGTTTGCCATATTTCCACCAAAAGGTTGTGTATGTAAATTTTCAAAAGTTTTATCAGTCTTCTTATTGTCTATTCTTGATTACTTATAGGCTACCGAAGTGATTGAAGGCATGATTATCGACAATAAAAGGTAAGAAAACTTATAAATTTATCAATATGTACTATTAATATTAATTCTAGTTTTTTTAGGCTTAGGTAATTAAAAGTCGAATGCAAGTGTTAGATAGAGTATTGTCTATCATGGGTAGCTCAAACATATCTCAACACCATATTCGAATATGCATTAGATATAATTATTGGGTATGGGTGCTTTAAAAAACAATATCGGTGCAACATAGCTTGTAGGTATTGAATATTTTTGTATCTTCTGAAATTTTTCTTATTTTTTTTTTTGCTAGTGGCTATTAGGGAATCGAGTAAGATGCTCAACTTGAGTGTCATGCCTTCTCAAAGATGAAAAAATTGAGATTGCTCAAAGAGCTTTGTCTCTCAAATTGTGATGATCTCAAATATCTTTCTAATGAGCTACGGCTTTTAGATTGGAAAAGATGCCCTTTAAGATCATTGCCTTCAAGCTTTCAACCGGACAACCTTGTTGCACTTCTCTTACCATGCAGTTGCATTGAACAACTATGGAAGGGAAATAGAGTAAGAGTTAACTCATCTGATCCTTGTGTTTTAGCTTATTTTAATATAAATAATTAAACTTTGATTAAGATAAAAAAAAGAGCATTATTATAATTTGTTATTGTTTTCAACAGCCCTTGTATACGTTGAAAATGATGAACCTCAAAGGGTCCCAAAACCTGATCAAGACACCAGACTTCACAACAGCATCAAATCTTGAAGTTTTGATTTTGGAAGGTTGTACCAAATTAGTGGATGTTCATCCACCCATCGGAGTGCTTAAGCGCCTTAAACTTTTGGATTTAAGAGATTGCAAAACTCTTAGGAGTCTTCCGACCAAAATTGGAATGCAATCCCTTGAAACATTAATTCTTTCGGGTTGCTCAAGTCTTGTTAGGTTTCCGCAGATTGATGGGATAATGGGATGTCTAAAAACTCTAGATCTTTCCGGTTGTTATAGAGTTGAAAATTTATCAGAGAATTTGCAGCCAGCAAAGTTTTTGGAAGAGCTCGACTTGAGTGAAACAGCCATAACAGAACCACCATCCTTCATTTGTCAATTTAAAAATCTTAAAGTTTTGTCTTTCAATGGGAGAAAGGGACCATCATCTAAGTTACTACCAAACCTGCCTTCTCTTTTCAAGGTAATCCAAAGAGGAAGGACGCATTTCATGGCTCCAATGTTGCCTTTGTTTTCAGGTTTGAGTTCATTAAGAGAGTTGAATCTAAGGGACCGCAGTCTTTGTGAAGGAGATATTGTTGTTCCAATAGGGTCGGAAGCGTGTAAATTATTGTACTAAAAAATCACACAAAGTTCAATTCCCAGGGAAGAGAGGTGGATCACAATGATCTCTTAAATACCAAGTCTTTCCTTAGTCAGAATATCCCTTCTATAGTAATTTAATAGCACAATTAAATACTACTATTATACCCTCAAATATTGAAAGAAAAATAGGACAAAAAAGAACACAAGAGTTTTAACGAGGTTCGGTAAATTATACCTACGTCCTCGGGCACTAACACCAGATGATAACTTTACTATCTCCAAAATATTACAAACAAATAGAATTCCTTAAGAATTCTCAAATGGGAGAAGAGAGAAAACTAAGAGAGAAAGATTGGTTGGGATGGTTGAAATGAGAAATGGTTAGGCTTATTTACAGTTGAGTGGTATCAAGAGCCGAAGGTTAATCGTAGTATGCTCTGTGGTTGCAGTTTAAACTGATCTTCCACATCAGAAAAGATTTCCTTAGGTATATTGAAAGATTATGGAGAAAATGGTCGGTATAGGAGCTTCAACATCGTCCATGTGGACAAGACCGACAATTGCAAATGCAAGATTGGCCGTGGAGATCTTTGATGGCACGGGCCATTTTGGTATGTGGCAAAGTGAGGTTCTAGATGCCCTTTTTCAGCAGGGTCTAGACATTGCCATTGATGAAGAGAAACCAGATGATGTACAGGAGAAAGATTGGAAGGCGATCAATCGGTTGGCATGTGGCACAATTCGATCATGCCTTTCTCGAGAGCAGAGGTATGCTTTTTCAAAGGAGACTTCTGCAAATAAGTTGTGGGTGGCACTTGAAGAAATTTTTTTGAAGAAAAACAGTCAAAATAAGCTCCACTTGAAGAAAAGACTGTTTCGCTTCACATACGTCCCAAGTACCACAATGAATGATCACATCACCAAATTTAATCAGTTAGTCACTGATTTGCTGAATATGGATGAGACATTCAAAGATGAAGATTTGGCTTTGATGCTGTTGGGGTCACTTCCTGAGGAGTTTGAGTTCCTAGAAACTACTCTACTTCATGGCAGGAGTGATATATCTCTGAGCGAAGTCTGTGCGGCCTTATACAGTTATGAACAGAGAAAGAAGGACAAACAGAAAAACTCAATCAGAGATACAGAAGCTTTAGTAGTCCGAGGTCGTTCATACACTCAGAAGAAAACTCAAAAGGGGAGATCAAAGTCAAAGTCCAGACTCGGGAAAGATGAATGTGCTTTTTGTCATGAGAAAGGCCACTGGAAGAAAAATTGTCCAAAGCTGAAGAATAAGGGAAAAGCTGCTGTAGATGCTTGTGTTGCTAAGCATGATACTAGTGACTCTGAACTATCACTGGTTGCATCATCATCGTCGCTCCATTCAGATGAGTGGATATTGGATTCGGGTTGTACCTATCATATGTCCCCTAACCGGGAGTGGTTCTCTGATTTAGTAGAACTAAATGGAGGAGTTGTTTATATGGGCAATGACAATGCCTGTAAAACTGTTGGGATAGGTTCAATCCAATTAAAGAATCAAGATGGATCAACCAGAGTTCTGACTGATGTTCGGTACGTGCCCAGTTTGAAGAAAAATCTCATCTCATTGGGAGCCTTGGAATCCAATGGTTCAGTTGTTACTATGAGAGATGGGATTTTGAAAGTGACATCTGGCGCACTTGTGATATTGAAGGGCATCAGGAAAAATAACTTGTATTACTACCAAGGTAGTACAGTTATTGGAGCAGTCGCTGCAGCTTCCGGTAACAAAGACTTGGACTCAATGCAGTTGTGGCATATGAAGTTGGGACATGCCAGCGAAAAATCCTTGCAAATTCTGGCAAAGCAAGGATTGTTGAAAGGTGCAAAGGCTTGCAAATTAAAATTTTGTGAGCATTGTGTTCTGGGAAAGCAAAAGAGAGTGAAATTCGGCACTGCTATCCATAATACAAAAGGTATTTTGGAATATATTCACTCAGATGTGTGGGGGCCTTCCAAAACACCTTCGTTGGGAGGAAAACACTACTTTGTTACTTTTGTTGATGACTTTTCCAGAAGAGTTTGGGTGTATACCATGAAAACTAAAGATAAAGTGCTTGGAGTTTTTCTTAAATGGAAAACTATGATCGAAAACCAGACTGGCAAGAAAATCAAGCGGCTTAGGACGGACAATGGAGGGGAATATAAAAGTGATCCGTTCTTCGATGTGTGCCAAGAGTATGGTATTGTTCGACACTTCACAGTTAGGGATACACCACAACAGAATGGAGTGGCAGAGCGTATGAATCGAACATTGCTGGAGAAAGTTCGATGTATGTTGTCCAATGCTGGGTTGGGCAAGCAATTTTGGGCTGAGGCTGTGACATACGCTGGCCATCTTGTTAATCGTTTGCCATCATCTGCATTAGAAAGAAAAACTCCTATGGAGGTATGGTCTGGAAAACCGGCTAAAGATTATGATTCCTTACATGTGTTTGGATCCACTGCATATTACCATGTGAAGGAGTCAAAGTTAGATCCGAGGGCAAAGAAAGCTCTCTTTATGGGAATCACTTCTGGAGTGAAGGGATTTCGTCTTTGGTGCTTAAGCACAAAGAAAATGATCTGTAGCAGAGATGTTACCTTTGATGAATCTGCCACATTGAAAAAGGTAGCAGATAAAGATATTCAGACGAGCAATACTCCACAGCAGGTGGAGTGTACTCCAAAACAGGTGGAGTTTGAGCAGATGGGGATTTGCCCAGTTAATAAGTCTAATTCTCCAGCCATAATGGAGGAATTAGAGGTTGAAGAGGTTCTGACCCAAGAACCACTAAGTACACCAGAACCAGTTGCAGTTGCAAGGCCACGGAGAGAAATTCGTAAACCTGCTCGATTTACTGATATGGTGGCCTACGCCCTTCCCGTTGTTGATGATATTCCTATCACTTATCAAGAAGCAATGCAAAGCTTAGAAAGTGATAAATGGAAAAGCGCCATGGATGAAGAAATGCAGTCTCTCCTGAAGAATAATACTTGGGAGTTGGCGCAATTACCGAAAGGTAAAAGGGCAATCGGATGCAAGTGGGTATTCGCAAAGAAAGATGGATCTCCTAGCAAGAAGGATATTCGCTACAAGGCAAGATTGGTAGCTAAAGGCTACGCTCAGAAGGAGGGAATTGACTACAATGATGTATTTTCCCCTGTTGTGAAGCATTCCTCCATTAGAATTTTGTTGGCCTTGGTAGCACAGTTGAATTTGGAGCTAGCTCAACTTGATGTTAAGACGGCTTTCTTGCATGGTGAGTTAGAAGAGGAGATCTATATGACTCAGCCAGAAGGATACACAGATGCTGGTGGTAGAAATTGGGTTTGTAAGCTGAACAAATCGCTATATGGATTGAAGCAATCCCCGAGGCAGTGGTACAAGCGATTTGATAGCTTTATGAGAAGGTAGAAGTACACAAGAAGCAAATATGACAATTGTGTATATTTGCAGAAGCTGCATGACGGATCTTTCATTTATCTACTCTTGTATGTTGATGATATGTTAATCGCTTCGAAGAGCCAAAATGAGATAGATAAGCTGAAGGCTCAGTTGAATCAAGAGTTCGAGATGAAAGATCTAGGTGAGGCCAAGAAGATTCTCGGCATGGAGATAAGTAGAGATAGACCGAGAGGCAAGCTCTGTTTAAATCAGAAGCAATATCTGAAAAAGGTATTACAATGTTTTGGTGTAAATGAAAACACAAAACATGTAAGTACCCCACTTGCTTCTCATTTGAAACTTAGTGCTCAATTATCTCCGAAGACTGAAGATGAAAGAGAATATATGGCGAAAGTCCCATATGCTAATGCAGTTGGGAGTTTGATGTATGCGATGGTGTGTACGAGGCCTGACATTTCACAAGCTGTTGGAGTTGTGAGCAGGTATATGCATGATCCTGGAAAAGGACATTGGCAAGCTGTGAAATGGATTCTACGGTATCTTCGAAAAACCGTAGATGTTGGTTTAATTTTTGAACAGGATGAAGCACTTGGTCAGTTTGTAGTTGGATATGTTGATTCCGACTTTGCTGGTGATTTAGATAAACGTCGTTCAACTACGGGGTATCTGTTTACTCTTGCGAAAGCCCCAGTGAGTTGGAAGTCTACCTTACAGTCTACAGTAGCTGTGTCTACTACAGAGGCAGAATATATGGCAGTTACAGAAGCTGTTAAGGAGGCTATTTGGCTTAATGGATTATTGAAAGACTTGGGAGTTGTTCAAAGTCACATTAGTCTATATTGTGACAGTCAGAGCGCTATTCATTTAGCGAAAAATCAAGTCTATCATTCAAGAACCAAGCATATCGACGTAAGATATCACTTTGTGCGGGAAGTCTTTGAAAAAGGAAAAATTCTACTTGAGAAGATTCTGACAACAGATAATCCCGCAGATATGATGACCAAGGTGGTAACAACAATCAAGTTTAATCATTGTTTGAACTTGATTAACATCCTGAGAATTTGAGCACCTTTAGGTGTATGGCGCTCGAGAGCGCATTTGGAGGCACTACAAAAGATAGCTTTATCGAATTTGGGGAGTTGAAGGAAGTATGTGAAGATGTGATTATCCTAATCAAATCTTCAAGGTGGAGATTGTTGATAAGTTAAATTAAAAAAGGGGTTGAAAAGTCAAAAATGGTGGGAGGTGCAATTGGCACCGAAAGAAAAAAAATAGTTGGCAAGTTGTTTAAAGTTGAAAGGGATAATTGCAATTTTGGTCCCTAATTTTTTAGGCCATTTGCAAGTTAGTCCCTGAACTTTAAACAACTTGCCAACTATTTTTTTTCTTTCGGTGCCAATTGCACCTCCCACCATTTTTGACTTTTCAACCCCTTTTTTAATTTAACTTATCAACAGATATTCCTAGTGATATTTCTGGTCTATCCTCTTTGAGACGTCTTAATCTTAAGGGTAACAATTTCATCAGCATACCTGCATCTATTATTCGACTTTCGAAGCTTTATTCTATTAGATTGTCAGATTGCAAGATGCTCAAATCGTTGCCTGAGCTACCAACAAGTATAGAAGATGTGTGGATAGATGGTTGTTCTTCACTTGAAGTAGTTGCAAGTCCATCAAAAGTATGCAATTTAGTGGATTCTGCTTTCATTAGTGCCATTAACTGCGTCAAATTGGCTGAGAATATCAATGCATTAACACTGCTGAAAAAACTTCTTAAGGTCGATTATCTCTTTTTTCTTCCTTACAAAATCTCATACTTGAGAATTTATGGTTTTAGTTACCAAACGACTAGTGTTTTTTTTTTTTGCAGGCATTTGCAAATTCAAGAAAAATCTTTGATATTATTATGCCCGGAAGTGAAATCCCAGAATGGTTTAGCCAACAAACAAGTGACTCTTCAATTAAAATATCGCTGCCTATCAACCTTCAGAAAGATAGTCAATGGATTGGAGTTGCTTGCTGCTGCATTTTTGTAAATAATGATGCTTCAAGGGATGAGGAATATATCGGTTGTGGAGCATATATCTATTGTAGAAATTCTGAACAAGCCAGCTGTAATGGATCTATTTTTAGAGGTAGAAATCCTCGACGGATTGATTGGAGAAGCTGGTTGTTGGGTAAACGATTTAACCAGCCCATAATAAAAGATCACATTTTTCTTCGTTATTGGTCGCGTGATAAATTATATCCATTTTCCTTGGAGGATAAATTTGGTGACTGTGAAACCAATAAGTTATGGGCAACAGATTGCTTAGATAAAATATGCGATGAGCTTGAGGTGTCTTTCGTAGATCGATTTGGACGCCGTGCTAAGGTGAAGAAGTGTGGTGTTAGAATAGTGTATGAGAAAGATTTGGAAGAATTAAAAGAGTTGCAGTGCCATAGCGCTCAATCTTCTCCAAATTTTGAACACATCCACCAACACTCTGCTCACGACGATGGATCAGTAGGTAGCACTTCTCACATAAAACGAAAACGTAATGTCTACGAGGAAGCGGAGGAAGAAGGGCGGCAACCAAAACGGATGCAAAAAGTTTTCAATTTTATAATGGACCAGTCGTGGAAGAAGCATTAACTATAGTAAACTATTTAACCACCTTTGTCCTATTAATTCCTTTTTTTTACACATTTACGTTGTTTACATAAAATAATTATTTTAGATATCTTTACTCATAATATGTGTATGAAATATCTGTTGGAACACTGGCAGCAGCAAATCAAACAAATGAAAACACCAAGAGCATAAGCTCACGAACAGCAAGCAGAAACAGAACAAAAAACTCAAAAGCAAAAATGTGAAAATGAATGGAATGCTGCATCTTTTCATTTCATTTGAAAATATAAGAGTTACAAAGTTAGAATGTCAGTTACCTAAACTTGTAACTGCTCCCACCTGTTTTGGCAAGTTGCCAACTAAAGTAATACAAAAGAAAGCTGAACAATTTTTAGCTATTACATCCATCAATTCAAATCTTAACAACTCTAAAAGTCTAGTTACATTTAGCTTGGATGGCATTACAAAATGAACAAAAGTAAACAAAATAATTAAGCTGCTTCTGGTCCTGCTTGAATGCTGGTCTGCTGCAGCTGCTGGTCTGCATCATGGCCTTCTGTTGCATTGCAGTCCATTCTCAACACTCCTCCTTGGACTGTAGGCAACAAACACCAACCAATTCTCTAAGAATTTCAAACCTCATAGCACCAAGAGGCTTTGTTAAAATGTCAGCCAATTGATCTTGTGAACTACAATATGCAAGACTCACATCCTTTGATTGTACTGCCTCTCGAACAAAATAAAATTTGAGCTTAAAGTGCTTTGTTTTGCCATGAAAAACAGCATTCTTGGAGATAGCTATTGCTGATTGATTATCAACCATAATCTCAGTAGGCTCAAATTGTTCCTCATTTAAATCACACAACAATTTTCTAAGCCAAATAGCTTGGCTTACTGCTCCAGCTGCTGCTATGTACTCTGCCTCAGCAGTTGATTGAGCAACTGTTTGCTGCTTTTTAGAGCTCCAACAGAAAGCTCCTGAACCAAGAGAAAAGAGGTAGCCTGAGGTACTCCTCATATCATCAATCGAACCTCCCCAGTCACTGTCTGAGTAACCAGATAACTTCAGCTGACCTCCTGTCTTGAACATCACTCCAAACTTCAAGGATCCTTTCACATACCTGAGGATTCTCTTTGCAGCCTTTAAATGTGATGTGTTGCAGCTATGCATAAAACGAGATAGCAAACTGACCGAATGCATAAGATCAGGTCTAGTTGCTGTCAAGTATAGCAAACATCCAATTAGACTTCTATACTCTCTTTCATCCACCTTTTCTTCATCTCCATAGCTGCTCAACTTCTGTCCCATGACTAGAGGTGTACTCACTGGCTTGCAGTTTTCCATATGGAACTTAGTGAGAATTTTCAAGGCAAATGCATGCTGGCTGATAAAAATGCCTTGATCAGACTGGTCTACTTCCATACCAAGGAAGTAAGTCATGATTCCCAAGTCTGTCATGTCAAACATGTTTTGCATATTCTTTTTGAACTCCTGAATCAAATCGACCCTGCTTCCAGTCACTAATAAATCATCCACATATATTGAGACAATCAGCAAAGTCTCATCTTTAGACTTCTTTATAAACAAAGTTGGATCACTCAAACTTTTCTCGAAATTGAGCCTAAACAGGTAAGCATCTATCCTGTCATACCAGGCTCGAGGAGCCTGTTTTAGTCCATAGAGTGCCTTTTTCAGCTTGTAAACCTTGTCCTCCTTTCCTTGGACTTTAAATCCATCAGGCTGTTCAACATAAATTTCCTCTTTAAGAAAGCCATTCAGGAAAGCTGACTTGACATCAAGCTGATGGACCTTCCACTGTTTCTGTGCAGCGAAAGCAAATAGAAGCTTTATGGTATCCAGCCTTGCCACTGGAGCAAATGTCTCCTCAAAATCAATGCCAAACTGTTGATTGTACCCTTTCACCACAAGCCTTGCCTTGTGCTTGTTCAGAGAGCCATCTGCATTGAATTTGGTCCTGAAAACCCACTTGACACCTATGACCTTCTTCTGATCAGGTCTGTCTACCAGATCCCAAGTATCATTCTTATGGATCATGTCGATTTCAGCCTCCATAGCCTTCTTCCAGCTCTTGCTTCTAGCAGCTTCTTCATAGCTTGAAGGCTCAACAATGGCCACATTGCATCTTTGGTAGATGTCAGCAATAGACCTGGTCCCTCTCACAGGAGCATCGTCTACATTGGCATTACTGACTTCGTTTTCTGCCAACTCCAAATTGCTGCCAATCTGCTCTTCTTCAAACTGACTTGTGTTAGAGCCATCTAGACTCCAAAACCTTCCTTCATCGAATTTGACATCCCTGCTTACCAAAATCTTCTTGGTTGAAGGATCAAATATTCTGTAGCCCTTCTTGCAGCTACTGTAACCAACAAATATACCTGGAACTGACCTCTTCTCGAGCTTGGTTCTTCTTTCTACAGGGACAAGTACAAAACACTTGCAGCCAAACACTTTTAAATGGGAAACAGTTGGTTTAAGATCATACCATACTTCAAAAGGAGTTTTATCATTCACAGCATGTGTTGGCAGCATATTGAGCAGGTATACTGAGGTGTTGACACCTTCAGCCCAAAAAATGCTTGGAAGCTTGCTTTGAAACAACATGCACCTGGTCATGTTCATCACTGTTCTGTTCTTCCTCTCACACACTCCATTTTGCTGAGGAGTGTACACTGTGGTTAGCTGATGATGAATCCCAGCCTGCTCACATAGCTTCTGAAATCTTTCAGACAAGTATTCAGAACCATTGTCTGTCCTCAAGGCCTTAATCCTGCAGCCTGTTTGATTTTCTGCCAATGCCTTGAACTTTCTAAAAACTTCAAACACTTCTGACTTCTGTTTCATGAAATAAACCCAGCAAAATCTGGTCAGATCATCAATAAACAGTATAAAATACTTACTGCCATTCAGTGAAGGGGTCTTCATTGGTCCACAGACATCTGAGTGCACCAACTCAAGTCTCTTTCGAGCCCTCCATGCTTGGTTAGCTGAAAAGGGCAACCTGGCTTGTTTGCCAAGCTGACACACTTCACAAACGCCTTCACTTGCACTAACCTTAACCATGTCTTCTGTCATGTTCATTTTGTGCAGCAAATCAAGTGATTTGAGGCTAACATGGCCAAACCTCTTGTGCCAAAGATCAGTATTGTCAACTGAGCTTGTATATGCACTTTTCTCAAGCTGACTCACTTCCAGCATAAAACATTTGTCTCCCATAGGTGCTGAGACAATCTCCCTACCATGAGCATCACTTATAACACAAGAATCATTCTTGAAAACTAGTGAAAAGCCTTTCTTGACTAGCTGGCCTACACTTAGTAAATTTTGGTCTATTTCTGGCACATAGAGCACATCAGAAATGATTTTGTTACCTGAACCAGTGTGAATGACCACATCACCTCTACCTTTTGCTTCAATCAAGTTCCCATTGCCTATCCTGACCTTCGAGACATAGCTCCTGTCAAGGTTCTTGAAAAGGCTCTCATCTGCAGCCATGTGGTGTGAGCAACCACTATCCACAAGCCAACTGCTCATGCTTTTAGCTGCATAACATGAAGCTGTAAATACATGCTCCTCCTGAGCTTGGACATCCTCGGCAGACTTGGCTTGTACTGGTTGTGCTTGTGCCTTCTCATGACTTCTACAAATTTTCTCATGATGACCATACTTCATACAGCTTTTGCACTGTATATCTGGTCTGGTCCAGCAAAATTTTTCCAGGTGATTGGTCTTCTTACAGTGAATGCATGGTGGAAACCTCCTTCTACCGGCATCTTTCTTTGATCTTTCCTTCTTTTCAAACCAAGGCTTCTTAGCTTTCTGGCTTGAGCTGAAGCCTTCTCTGACCTTTGCTTGAAAAGCACCTTCAAGATTCTCCTCCTGCCTACTTGCTCTTCTCTGTTCAAGTGCATAGAGTGAGTTAACCAACTCAGACAAAGAAATGGTTGTGAGATCTCTCGAGTCCTCCAATGAGGAGATTTTTGACTCAAACCTTTCAGGTAAGGTGGTAATAACCTTCTCAACAACCCTACTATCACTGAAATCTTCTCCAAGGAGTCTAATATTGTTGACAGTAGCCATAATCCTATCAGAATATTGCTTGATAGTTTCTGACTCCTTCATCTTCAAATTTTCAAACTCCCTTCTAAGGTTGATGACTTGTTGCTGCCTGGTCTTGTCTGATCCCATAAATTCCTCTTTTAGCCTGTCCCATGCCTGCTTGGGAGAGTCACAGGCCATGATACGAGTGAAAATAACATCTGATATTCCATTCTGCAAACAGGCCATAGCCTTGTGTTTCTTGGCTCGTTCCTCACCATGTTGCCTGATTTGAGCAATGGTAGGATTTGCTCTTAATGGTGCTGGCTCGACATCACTCTCAACTGCACTCCAGAGGTCAAGTGCTTGAAGATATGTCTTCATTTTGACAACCCAAATGTGGTAGTTGTCTCCAGCAAAAACTGGTGGTGGAGGAGGAGCAAAACTCATGCTGCCAAGACTGACTTTGAAAAAACAAAAAAAACTAAAACATAAACAACAGAGGTCCTCAAAGATAGGAGGCTCTGATTACCATTTGTTGGAACACTGGCAGCAGCAAATCAAACAAATGAAAACACCAAGAGCATAAGCTCACGAACAGCAAGCAGAAACAGAACAAAAAACTCAAAAGCAAAAATGTGAAAATGAATGGAATGCTGCATCTTTTCATTTCATTTGAAAATATAAGAGTTACAAAGTTAGAATGTCAGTTACCTAAACTTGTAACTGCTCCCACCTGTTTTGGCAAGTTGCCAACTAAAGTAATACAAAAGAAAGCTGAACAATTTTTAGCTATTACATCCATCAATTCAAATCTTAACAACTCTAAAAGTCTAGTTACATTTAGCTTGGATGGCATTACAAAATGAACAAAAGTAAACAAAATAATTAAGCTGCTTCTGGTCCTGCTTGAATGCTGGTCTGCTGCAGCTGCTGGTCTGCATCATGGCCTTCTGTTGCATTGCAGTCCATTCTCAACAATATCATCCTTCAAATATATATATATTTGTAAGGTTAATAGTTTTGCTTAAGTAAACGACTGAATAAAAGAGAATAATAATACTGGAAAGCAAATGAAATCGCCATGGATCATCATTTGGAGGCATGAGAGAGGTAGATGAAAAGGATGAGCAAGACGAAAGCGAAGATTAGGAAAATGTAAGCGGGAGGAGGCTGCAACGGTGGCATTCCAAGCGTACCCAATAACAGCAGAGCAACCACCAACAGCATCATGGCTATCGAACTGATACCGCACCCGTAATCTTCCATCTTCACTGATAAGCCTTACCTCTTGCTAATGTAACCAGAAAAATTAACTTCCTCGAATATGCAAATGATAAGAGACGCTGATGAGCTATATATAGAGTAGTGGCACTGTATGGATTGATGCACCTTTGGCAAAGAGTTGCCACGATTGGTTCAGCGACATATCTATGCAGCAACCGACGTGATTTTTGCCCACTACAACATATATTAGTTTTAAGGGCACTTTATTTTTAAATTTTTCAAAAAATGCTGGGCTTTAATAATTTACTCTTTCATTTCCCCCACATTAGGTGGCAATGTTTATTCTTCATTTTTATTAACCGCTCTACACTACATATAGCAAAAGAAGCAAATTGCCATTAGTGATCAATTTTTATTCTTCATTGTGCAGCAAAGAATCTCATTCTTGCTGGTCTCAAACCAATGAGTTTGCATGATGAAGGGGTGGTGGAATTGTGGGATTTATCCAGCAATTTTGTGTTTTCCGAGAGTGATGTTGGTACAGACAGGGCCCTTACCTCTGTTTAGAAGTTGCAAGAGCTTAACAATGCTGTGATCATTTCCACCTTAACAACAGAATTAACCAAGGAACAACTGTCTATAATTGCTTACCTTGTTCTTTTTTAAGGAATTCAGAAGCTGCATATTTTTTTGTAATAATCCTTGAGAAATCATGCTGAAATTCGATTATCATCACCTCAAATTCCACTATTTATATTTGAAGAAAACTAAGTTCAACTTCTTTTAAGCTGGGGAAAGATATGATATGATTGAGCTAAAATATTGCATGAGTGTTTTTAGGATCTGCACATTCTATTCTCTTCCATCACATAACCTTATCTTCATCTTTCGTTGTATTTACTGATATCAGTTTTGAGAAAAGCCATTGAGATTAATGATTATATACCTCCTATCTCTTTCATCAAGGCCATGCAAAGGAGGTTTCCACAATTTATGTGCTTGGTTAAAAGTGAATATGTTCTTGTTCATATCTTCTTTCACTCTACAATTTTGGTTTCTGCTTCTTATTAACAAGCTAGAAGGGGATTTAAATTTGTCAGTGTGTTTCATGTTCATCCTTGGTGTGTAATGTATGGGTGTTGATTGCTTATTCAGTTTTCATTCTCTAATTTGTAATTTGTTTGCTTCATGTTGATTCTTTTTTCTATGCAGGTTTGAAATGCATCAACAAATAAGTAAGGATTCAAGCTTTTTCGCATAGTTTGGATGTATTTCAGAATGCTTAAAACTCAAACTTTATGTGCCTTTATTTTGTTGTAATCGACTTTGTAAGTTCCATCACATTCTTTTGTATACGATCTTTTGTGGGACTTAGAGATATACGGTATTTTTTTATGATTTTGACTATTGTCGGCAAATGTTCACACTTTACCGACACCTATGGTCAGCTCGTCCGAAAATTTTTCTGGCATCCGCCTACGACGGTCAACCAGTGGTTCGTGGTTGCCAGGAAAATCAATACCAGTCTTTTACCGGTGCTTATAAATGCCGGTAAAAAAGAGATCTTTTGTTCCCCATCTCTCCCAACAGCTAGCCAATTTTGATCGCCTTTTCTGAAAGATGTACTATTTGGGAGATAGAAAAATATTTATTATTTCTTATAGATGAGCAATATCTTATTATTTTAATTATTTCTTACTTTAACATAAGAATATTTTTATTTATTTCTATTAAAATTAAATAAAACTTTGATGAAGTTTTGAATCACACTTTATATTCATTTTAATTCTACTTCATTGTGATTTAAACTACTATTTTTAATATTATATTGCAACTAAATATAAATATATTGATTTACATTATATATTCTTCTTTAATTACATTTTCATTATAATATAAACTATTCAAGTTTATAATAAACTTTTTTTATTATTTTAAATAATTATTACTTAACGTAAAGTCTCCTTTGATAAACTAAAAAAATTAAGTGCAGAAAAATTAAGTTATAATATATATTTGATATATTATTTAAAATTAATAATTGAGTATAATTATATTATTTGATAAATTTAAATATTTAATTATGAAAAAAATGTTTTACAATTTTATCCTTAATTTTTAGACATTACACATTATTTTAAACAAATTCATATTTTAATAATGTTACTATAAAGATGAAATATTTATAGTAAATTATACTATTATTTATAAAATATTATAAACATTATGAAAAATAAATATTGTATAGAGATTACGTTGAATAAAATAACAAAGTGAAGAAAAAATTGGGACATTAATATAGTCTAAAAAGAAATGAAATAAAATAAAAAGAATTGAACATATTCTTTATTAAATATTAAATAGATTCCTATTCACTTATTATTTTTTACGTGAAAAAAATTCTACAAAGTAATTTTTATTAACAGTTATCAAATATATTTTAAAAAAATAAAATTATGGAAAATATTTTCGTCTATCAAATAGGGCTAAATAAATATTTTGAGTAGATAAAATTCGATAAATATTAAATTGCACTTTTAGTGTTTTGGGTTATTACAAACGATGTTAACCTTTTAGTGTTTAGTTCGGGTCTGGGAATTGATTTGATGAAAGTTAATTGCTAATATTATTAACTTTGAATTTTTCATGATTTTGTTATTAGAATAAATTTCGTGTTAATTATGGATTTGTTTAATTTTGCATTTAATTTGTCAAATACAGTCCAATGGATGTGATTTAATTCGGGTTTTAGAGTTGGTTTGATGAAAATACATAATTAGTAATTAATTTTCATCAAACCAGCCCTAAAACTCGAATTAAATACTTAACATCATTAGTTTTGGGTGTCAAAATATATAACTTTTGTCAAATACCGATACTTGATTGGATCAAAAAATAACATAAGTATCACATTAGAAAAAAGTGTCAATCTCAAGTACTAAATTATGTGTTAAGTCTAATAAAATATTTTAATTATTTTACATTACATAAAATAATAAACGTTTTTAAATAAATAATCATATATCTTTAAATAATAATTAAATACACTAATTAATAAAATAAATATATAATTAATGAAATAAAAATAATTAGATGTATGTTACATAAGAAACTAGTAAAGCATGTAAAACACAATTAGTTAATGCTTTATAATTATGAAGTAAATATGATAATGTAAAACACAAACGGTCCAACACTTCTAATTATTGTAGGCTCAATTTTGTGGACTCTTTCTTGGATTCTTCTTGGAGACAACACCTATCACTCATCCATCATCCCCCAATTTCCACACCTATGCGCTTTCATTTGGAAGAAAAAATGGAAATGTATAGAGAAATTGCTGACAAAAATCTTCGCTGTTCCCTTGGAATTTGATCTGTTTTTCTCCTTCATGTAGGATTGTAGATTAGGTGATACTTATATCATTAAAGGAGACAAGTTTAGTCTTGATTAATGTCTCAACATTGATTTTAAGATTTAAGAAAATGAAAAAAAAAAACTCTTAATTAATTGTTCCCGACTCCCTTTCATAGGTATTATAATGAAGATAGATTCATTTGGAAAAGTAAACGGTGGGAAACGTATACACAAATTTCCTAGACAAGTCCTTTGTTGTTTCCTGTAAATTTCATCTGTTTTTCTCCTTCCTCATGTTCATATACTTATTGTTCCTACTTTGTTTCTGAGGTATTGAGCCATCTATTTTCTGATTTTGAACACTATATCCATATATATTTTTCTTCTCATAAATCGTCATGTCATCGTCACTTTCGACTTCCTCATCCATGTCTAGAAAGAAATATTATGTTTTTATGTTACTAAATTTAAAATTATCATTATAATTATCACTTAATTATTATTAGAGTTTATTGTGCTCAGTTTTTTTATATATATTTAAGGAAGAAAAATAGGATTGCTTAGGATTGAACCCAAACTCTCGTACTTACAAAACCAAGCTTTTTCTCCCCTCATGCTCATATACTTATTGCTTCGGAGGAAGTGAGCGACTGATTTTGAACACTACATCCACATATTTTTCTTCTCATACATCCTCATGTCGTCGTTACTTTCGACTTCCTCATCCATTTCTAGAAAGAAATACAATGTGTTCTTGAGTTTTAGAGGTGAAGATACTCGTAAAAATTTTACGGATCATCTCTACGATGCTCTAAATAGAACTGGGATCGTCACTTTTAGAGATGATCCAAAGTTGGAAACTGGTGAAGAGATCGCACCGGAACTCTTCAACGCAATTCAGCAATCACGGTGCTCGGTAATCGTTTTTTCCGAGACCTATGCCTTTTCAGGTTGGTGCTTGGAGGAGCTTGCGGAGATTGTTAAACAAAAAAATGACAAGGGTCATAAAGTATTTCCAATTTTCTACCATGTTGATCCATCCGATTTAAGAAAACAAAAAGAAAAAGTTGAAGAAGCCTTTGCCAAACACGAAGAAAGATACAAGGAAGATAAAGACAAGATCCAAGAGTGGCGAAATGCTTTGACTGAACTGGCTAACATCGAGGGATGGCATTTAAATAATAGGTATTTCTTTCTTATCTTCTCTATTTCCTAATTTTAATGACTAAAAAATTGTTTTTTTTTATTGGATTGCATGTTATTTTTATAATTTTGTGTTTAATTGAGAATTCCCATATTTCAACTAAGGAGCAAGTTGTGTATTTTGATGCTATAATATATCTTACTGTCTTATTCATACTTTTTGTTTGCTTCCAACCATATTATACTTCATGATTCACTAAACTAAAAATGAAAAAGTGCATATCGGATTTTAATTTCATTGTAGGCACGAATCAGAGTTTATTAGAGACGTTGTTAAGAAGATATCAGCAAAATTATGTCAGACATATCCAGTTGTTCATGATGAGTTGGTTGGAATTAGTTTACATTTGGAGGAGTTGTATTCGAAAATAAATATTGGGGAAGACGATGTCCGCATTATCGGAATTTGCGGAATGGGTGGCATCGGTAAAACAACTCTTGCAAGGGTTGCTTACACTCAAATGTTAGCTCATTTTCAAGGTAAATGCTTTCTTGCTGATATTCGAGAAGTTTCAAACAAACATGGACTTGTTTCTTTACAGAAACAACTCCTTTCTCAAATCATTCGGATGAATGCTTCAATTTTTTCAATGTTCATGAAGGGAATGCCATAATTAGCCACAGGTTGTCTGGTAAAAAGGTTCTTGTTATTCTTGATGATGTTGATAACATACAACACTTGAAATGCTTGGTTGGAAGGCGTGATTGGTTCAATTTAGGGAGTAGGATCATTGTAACAACAAGAGATGAACATTTGCTCAGATCTTATCGAATCGATGATGTGTATAAGCCTACAACACTGAATCCCAACGATGCACTTAGGCTTTTCAATTTGAAAGCTTTTGATAGTGATACAACGCCAAAATATGATTTCATTGAGCTTTCTAAACAAGTTGCACATTATGCTGATGGTCTCCCCTTAGCTCTTGAAGTTTTGGGTTCATTTTTGTGCGGTAGAGATATAATTCAATGGAGAAGTGCAATCGAAAGACTTATACAAGATCCTAACAAAGAAATTCTTGACACACTACGAATTAGCTTTGATGGATTGGAAGAAAGGGAGAAGAATATATTTCTAGATATAGCATACTTTTTCAATGGGGAGAAAAAAGATTTGGTAATGAAAGTATTGGATGGTTGTGGGTTTTTTCCAGATATTGGAATCGATGTTCTTATTAAGAAATCTCTCATAAAAGTTGATGATGATAACAAATATTTGTGGATGCATGCCTTATTGCAAGAAATGGGAAGAAAAATTGTTGAAGAAAAATGTGTTGATGAACCCGGAAAACGTTGTAGATTATGGAAGGAAAGGGATGTCCACCATGTCCTAACAAAAAACACGGTAAATCATTCAACAAGAATTACATACAAAAATTTCTTTTATTAATATATGATGTAAATCCAAAGCTTAGTCTAACTGGTTTATATATTGATCCTTAAGTGACATTGAGTAGCTTTAATTTTATTGAATTACTTTCATTATAAAATATTTTATTTACTATATTCCAACCAAAAGATTGTGATAATGTTGAACATGTATGTAAATTTTCAAAAGTTTTATCGTACAATTTAGAGCATTTATTTTATCTTCTTATTGTCTATTCTTGATTACTTCTAGGCTACCGAAATGGTTGAAGGCATGATCATCGACAATAAATGGTAGGAAAACATACACGTAAATGATCATCTCTTTCTTTCTTTTTTCTTCTCAACTTTTTTTTTTAACCAAGCATACTTCATTCTCATATCCCTTTACTTTTTCACCTAACCAAACACATTCTTAATACTTAATTTTTCAATCTTATATTTATGAATTGATAAAGAAACACATTACTCTTTCAAAAGAAATTATAAAAAAATTAATGTCATTGTCTTTGTAAAAATTAATGGTTTATATATATGATGTAATGACAGTATATATCAATGAACTAGACCATAACATATCATTAAAAGTTTTCAAAAGTAAATCCAAATAATGCCATCATTTCGCTAGTAGTGTATAGAATTACACATCAATGCACTAAACATATAAGTGCCGGATGTGGGTACATAAAAAAATATCGATACAACATAGCTTTTAGATATTGAATGTTTTTGTATATTTTGAAGCTCATTTTTGTTTTACTCATGATTATTAGGGAATCAAGCAAGATGTTCTATTTGAGCATCGATATCTTCTCGAAGATGAAAAATTTGAGATTGCTCAAAGTGTTTTGCGTATCAAACTGTGCTGATCTCAAATATCTTTCTAATGAACTACGGCTTTTAGATTGGACAGGATATCCTTTAAAATTTTTGCCTTCAAACTTCCACCCAGATAATCTTGTTGCACTTCTTTTACCATATAGTCATATTGAACAACTATGGAAGGGGAATAGAGTAAGAACTAACTCATCTTATCCTTGTGTTTTAGTTTATTTTAATATAAATGATTAAACTTTGATTAAGGTAAAAAAAAAACCAAAAATTAGCATTATTATGTCTTCGGCCTAATTTATTATTGTCTTCAACAGCCCTTGTTTAAGTTGAAAATGATCAACCTCAAAGAGTCCCAAAACCTGATCAAGACACCTGACTTCACAACAGCACCAAAACTTGAAGCTTTGATTATGGAAGGTTGTACCAGATTAGTAGATGTCCATCCATCAATCGGAGTGCTTAAGAGCCTTAAGCTTTTGAATTTAAGAGACTGCAAAAGTCTTAGGAGTCTTCCAACCAAAATTGGAATGGAATCTCTTGAAACGTTAATTCTTTCAGGTTGCTCAAATCTTGCAAGGTTTCCAGAGATTGGTGGGAAAATGGAACATCTAAAAACTCTTCATCTTTCTGGATGTTTCAAAGTTGAATATTTACCAGAGAATTTGCAGCAAGCAGAATCTTTGGAAGAGCTTGACTTGAGTGAAACAAGCATAACAGAGCCACCACCCTTCATTTTTCTATAGAAAAATATTAAGATTCTATCTTTCAATGGGCGCAAGGGACCATCATATAAGTCACGACCAAATTTGCCTTCTCTTTTCAAGGTAATCCAAGGAAGAGGGACGAATCCCATAGCTCCGGTGTTGCCTTTGTTGTCAGGTTTGAGTTCATTAAGGGAGCTAAAACTAAGGGACTGCAATCTTTGTGAAGGAGATATTCCACGTGTTACTTCTGGTCTATCCTCTTTGACAGATCTTGATCTTAGTGGTAACAATTTCATCAGCGTACCTGCATCTCTTACTCGACTCTCAAAGCTTGAGTTTCTTTACTTGATAAATTGCAAGAAGCTTAAATATTTGCCTGAGCTTCTAACAAGTATAGGAAAGGTGTGGATCGATGGTTGTGCTTCACTTGAAGTAGTTGCAAGTCCATCAAAAGGATGCAATTTAGTGGGTTGGGCTACCGTTAGAGCCATTAACCGCTTCAAATTGGCTGATGCATTACCACTGCTGAAAAAACATCTTAAGGTTGATTAATCTCTATTTTCTCCCTTACAAAATCTCATACTTGAGAATTTATGGTTTTATTTACCAAACCACTTGTGTTTTATTTTGTAGGCATTTCCAAATCCAAGAAAAACGTTTGATATTATTATTCCCGGAAGTGAAATCCCAGAATGGTTTAGCCAACAAAAAAGTGGCTCTTCAATTAAGATACCCCTACCTATCAACCTTCGGAAAGATAGTCAATGGATTGGAGTTGCTTCTTGCTGCAGTTTTGTCAATAATGATGCTTTATGCGATATCGAGGTTATCGATTGTGAAGCATTTATCTATTGTAGAAATTCTGAAGAAGCCAGCTGTAATGGATCTATTTTTCGAGGTAGAAATCATCGACAAATTGATTGGAGTGGCTGGTTGGTGGGTAAACGATTTAACGAGCCCATAATGAAAGATCACCTTTTTCTTCGTTATTGGCCGCGTAATAAACTATATCCAATTTCCATGGAAGATAAATATGGTGACTGTGAAACCAATAATTTATGGACAACAGATTGTTTAGATCAGAAATGCGATGAGCTCTAGTTGTCTTTCATTAAAAGCAGTGTTAAGGTGAAGAAGTGTGGTGTTAGAATAGTGTATGAGAAAGATTTGGAAGAAATAAAAGAGTTGCAGTGCCATACCACTCAATCTTCTCCAAATTTTGAACACATCCACCAATACTCCACTCACAACGATGATCCATTAGTAGGTAGCACTTCTCACATAAAACGAAAACGTAATATCTATGACGAAGCAGAGGAAGAAGGACCGCAATTATAATGGGCCAATTGGGGAAGAAGCATTAACTATGGTAAACTACTTAACCAACCTTGTCCCATTATTTTTTTTTACACAACCTTGCATCTTTTATTTCATATAAAGTAATTATTCTAGACTTATTTGCGTATTGATATGATCCTTTCGTTATATACCAAAAAAGTTTTAAAATTTTTATTCATACTGATATTGAACATGAACTCATGTTCTATACATATCCCAAACGTCGAAAACATAGTTTTTTTTATACCATTTAAAATTTTAGTCACTTAATTCATTCCTCTTAACATAATTGAAATGTGTAAACTTTGATTGGTTTCAGTTTTTTTTATTTATTAAAATTTTATTTTCATTATATATATATTCACTTACATCTATATTTTATTTGCAGGTTGAAGTAAATATAATCAACTTGAGATATAAATGTGGAGAAAAATGGATAGCTTTCATGACGAAACAAGTAATAATAAGGCGAAAATCTTTTAATGAGGATTATATCATAATTTCGATTGAATTAAAAGTACTTAAGTAGGTTTAATTTTTGATGAAAGTACCATTTAAATTTCATGGCTTGAAGTACAAATAATATTATTCCAACTTCTCAGTTTATATTTTTTTATAAAGTACAAAAAGAGGCTTACCGGAGTCATCCCATGACCGCGTCATCGGAGGGTGGCTCTCCGTCGTTGGGACCAGACCTGAGGGGGCAGAGGCATTTCTCGTCCTTTTCTTAACTTTAGAGAGTGTTTTTGGTATTTTGGGGCTCGGATCGGGGTTCAAGAGATCATTTTAGGCCGAAAAAGCCCATTTTTCGGAACTCCGACCACAGTGTACGGTGGACCACGTACGGCGGCCGATCGGGAGACGGCCGAACTCTGACCGGACTAGAAGGCCGAGAGAGAGACTCTCTGTTTTTTTTTTTGAAAATAAGGGGTAATACTGTTTTTTTTGTTGATTTTTCTGTATTTATAGGGTTTAAAAACGGCGTCGTTTTAGACCTTAGCATCACTGGCTAAAACGGCGTCATTTAGCATAACCCAAAAGCCGACCCGAACCGCCTAGGATCCGCGTGTTTCTGGACTAAAAGGGTTATTTTTGTATCTAGTCCTTCCCATCTTGAGGCTGGTTACAATCGGGTCCTATTTTATTTTTATTTGGCCACATATTTTTATTTGTTTCCAATTTGGTCCTTAAACCGTTTGGAAGGGAGAACACCTGAACGACACCGTTTAGTCAGTGTGAGATATTTTCCTCCGCGGTCCTCGTCCTTTCAGGCGCGTCTTGATTTTAGTCCTCCTGTGCTTTTTATTTTTAATTTCAGCCCAAAAATCTTGTTTACTTTTTGATTTAACCCTTAATTTGATATTGTAATCATTCTTTCTATTAAATCAATTATTTTAACATTGTCATACCATGTTATTATTTATTATTAGTATTATTATCCTTATTTCATTTATGTTTTTTTATTCTAAGATTTTGTTATATATTTATATATTACACACACGCACACATATTTTATGTTTTTATATTTATACATATATATTTGTTATATTTCACAACTTTAAAATCTGTATATCTTTGATTTATACACATATACTCTCATGCTTTTATATTTTATAATTTATGTATATATTATACATGTCTTTTATAACACATATATACACCTATACGTACATATTTGTATAACCTATTTATATACATGCATATATACATAATTTTATATTTTTATATGTTTTATAATTTATGCACACGACTATATATATCTATATGTTCTATAATTTATACACATGACTATATATATCTACATACACATCTTCTTTTTCACAAATATACGTATACCTATTCATGTATTCTCTATATTTTGAAATGTAAACCTTTATATATACATTTTTATTTTATAATTTATATACACATACATCATTTATATATTTTACAATTTATGTACATACATATATATATGTATATCCTTGTTGTCTTGTTTTTATATTTTATAATTTCCACATACATATACATGTACATATTCATATTTTTATATTTTTATTACTTTGTTTATGCTCATTTTAATTATTTATTCACGTTTTCATTATTATTTTTGAAAGAATATTCAATCTAATTTGTTCATATGTTTGTTATTCTACGTGTTATTAATTTGTCCTCTTTATCCATTTATTTTTATTGTTGTTGCTTGTATTATTTTTTACTATTGCATTCAATATTGCTTTGTACGCATATTAACCTCGCGTTTCATTTCTACTATTCCAAATTAGATTAATTTATCTCGACGCATAAGTTTCGACTTTCAAATAAGCAAAATCTCATGTTTAGATTCGAGAAGGTCGTACCCTAACTTACTGGGTTTCGATTTTCACAATAAATCTAAATACACGAATCTTTTCAAACTCACGCTTTAAACGACCTCGGAAATTAAGAAGAAATCGTGTCCTAACTTACCGGGCATGATCTTTTTTTTCTCAAGTTTTAAACGATCTCGGGAATTAAGAAAAGATCGTGTCCTAACTTACTAGGCATGACCTCTTTTCTAAACCCGAGATAATTAAATATCTTTTTAAATAAGTAAATTTTTGGCATTCATTCGCGCATCGAGAACTCAAGACATTGTGTCCTAACTTACTGGATATAATTTTTTCTCGATTAACATGAAATATGCCCTTTTCTCAAAAACTTTCAATATTTCAATAAAGGATCGTATTTTAAATCTCTTTAAAGTTTTAAATCTTCGACATTAAGACATTAATTAATCAACTAGGTACCAATTTTGGGCGTTACGAGGGTGCTAATCCTTCCTCGTACGTAACCGACTCCCGAACCTATTTTTTTGAATTTCGTAGACCAAAATCGTTGTTTTAATAAAACCAAATCATTTATTAAAAACAACCACTTTTCGAGGTGATCCGATCACACCTCATCAAAAAGGATTGGTGGCGACTCCCATTTTCGTTTTCGTTTTCAAAATCCAAGTCAACCCCGTTTTATCAAAAAAATGGTGTCAACAACTTTAATTATAAAAGTTTAAAGTTAACATGTAAAAAAAACTAACTCATATCTTCATTTCATTTCAAGATTTAATACTAAGTTTACTAATTTATAACTTTAAACTTTATTTATCATCCAAAAGATTATAACCATTTATTAACAACCAAGATCATTTAGTATATATATATATATATATACGACTCGTGTACAATCACCTAGTACATGCCACTTAAACAAAAGGAAGAAATACATCACCAAAATTTTCTTGATGGAGTTGGGATCTTTCTGGATGCTGAACTGGACCTTGAACTCTAATGACCTGCGCACGGAAACAACCGTACGCTGAGTATTTCATATTCAGTGATATTACCATAATTCAAATTATAATATTGATAAACATGTAATGCATAAAATCATACATACAAATTTAAACTCAAATTTCATATTTCTACAATAACAATTCATCAATTAATATCATATATCCACAATTTGGAACTTGGACACATCATGAACCTTAGATTCATTTCTCAATCACATATCACATTTCAATTCACAATTCAACTTTTCGTTTCATTTAATAGCTCGATTGATCAACTCATTCAATTTGTCATTTCATTATTTACCCTATTAACAAAACTCGAACTTTGACGGATACACGGATCCAACCAAACACTTCGGTATGGCACCCAGTACCTCATCGGATAGTTTGAAGCAATAGTTGACACCTAGTGTCTCATCGGCAAACCCGAAGAATGTTGGTACCCAGTACGTCATCGAATCTATCCAAAGAAATATAGTGACACCCAGTGTCTCATCGACTCGAGGTCGAAGTATCCCTGAACTCTTTCAATCCTATGGCATGCGAACTATATCTGACTCGGCCCGAATATTTAATAGGGTCTCCAAATTCACATTTCAATTCAATTTCACTTTTTCACTTTCAATCACAATTTAATTCAAAATTTACTTTTCCATTTTCAAGTCAATATTCATTTCAATTCCACACATATATTCATCATTCAATTGAATTTCTTTCAACTTAATAATAACACTTACCTTATATCTCACTTACCATACATATAAATTTAAATATAGCCGTAATAATAAATAATTTGAATTATAGTAATACAAACCGTAAATCTCTCGTTTTAGTCATCAATAGCTTTCTCCTTTTCTTTCGATTTCGATGCCTCGAGTTCTTTGTTAGCTACGAAAATAATAATTATTTTCACTATTTATTACAGCATTAAATTATAAAAATAATAAAAATAATTAAATTTTATTCAATTCCTACTTATTCCCAATTTAATTCTAACTAAGCTTACTTACATTTCTAGCTTAATTCATGCTTCTTTTCTACTTAATTTCTTGCCATATTTAACTCAACTATTCAATATTCATAATTAAACCCTAATTTAAGACTTCTTATAACTTAATCCCAACTATGTAAAAATTATAACCTAGTTTACAATTTAATCCTTTTATCGATTCTAACTAGAAATTCTATCAACTAAACCCCTAATTTAACAACTTGTTCAACATGAATCATGTTCAAAAACCTATGAACTTCCATAACCTCCACTTAATTTCAACAAAACTTTGTTTTAAAGCTTCTAAAACATCAAAATTAAGAGAAAATGGCTAAATTTAGCTTACCAATTAAACTTGAAGCTTAAAAATCCCAATTTTCCCCTTTTCTTTTCTTTCCCTTTTTCCTCCCCTGTTTTCGTTTCATTCTCTATTTCTGTTCTTCTTTAGTTTCTTTCTTTTATTTTTACTTACTTTACTTTATTTCTTTTGTTCTTTTTTTTAATTACTAAATAATTAATATAATATCAGTATAAAATATCTTATGCTTAAATATTAAGTAAATCAATTGTTTAATTACATTTGTACATATTTATTTTATTACACTTGTATAAATTTTATACCATTTATTTGTCAATTATCTTATTTATTTAATAAAAATCTATTTAACAACAAATAATATTACAAATGTACATATATATTTTATTTATAAATGTACAATATCATCTATACCATACATTTGTCATCATTTATTTTATTTATCACACAAAAAAAATCTTATAATTTAATTATTTATCTAATAAATATCTATCTAATAATTTAATATAATTATTACAAATGTATATACTTTTATCAATACATTTGTATTAAATCACTACCATACATTTGTCTTTGTTTAACTTATTTCATAATATAATAATAATAATAACAATTAATATAATTTATTATTTAGTATTAAACCTTAATGATTATTAATGAAATTTTAATAGAAAATATCATATGA
This sequence comes from Gossypium hirsutum, assembly GCF_007990345.1. NCBI lineage: Eukaryota > Viridiplantae > Streptophyta > Magnoliopsida > Malvales > Malvaceae > Gossypium > Gossypium hirsutum. The sequence continues at coordinate 67,751,717 of NC_053447.1, read as the reverse complement.
AAATCTTCAATCTTACTCAGCTTATGCCGCCTCATTCTTTTGAATTGGCTTAATTGCCATTTTGATTCTTTACACTTTCTTTCGATCTATAATTAAACTTTTATCCTTTAATCTATTTAGTTCTTTTTTCTAATTATTCTTAATTAAACTAAATTCACCTAATTAATACCTAATTAAGCACTCAACTAAACTCATAATTACTTCTAATAATTATTTATGATTCAGTTTACTAAGACGGAGGCCCGATAATGTACTTTTCCAATGCCCGTGAATTTTGGATCATTACAAACGATGTTAACCTTTTAGTGTTTAGTTCGGGTCTGGGAATTGATTTGATGAAAGTTAATTGCTGATATTATTAACTTTAAATTTTTCATGATTTTGTTAATAGAATAAATTTAGTGTTAATTATGGATTTGTTTAATTTTGCATTTAATTTGTCAAATATAGTCCATTGGTTGTGATTTAATTCGGGTTTTAGAGTTGGTTTGATGAAAATACATAATTAGCAATTAATTTTCATCAAACCAACCCTAAAACTCGAATTAAACACTTAACATCTTTAGTTTTGGGTGTCAAAATATATATAACTTTTGTTAAATACAGATACCTGATTGGACCAAAAAATAACATAAGTATCACATTAGAAAATGTGTCAAACTCAAGTACTAAATTATGTGTTAAGTCTAATAAAATATTTTAATTATTTTACATTACATAAAATAATAAACATTTTTAAATAAATAATCATGTATCTTTAAATAATAATTAAATACACTAATTAATAAAATAAATATATAATTAATGAAATAAAAATAATTAGATGTATGTTACATAAGAAACTAGTTAAGCATGTAAAACACAATTAGTTAATACTTTATAATTATGAAGTAAATATGATAATGTAAAACACAAACGGTCCAACACTTTTAATTATTGTAGGCTCAATTTTGTGGACTCTTTCTTGGATTCTTCCTGGAGTATTGGAACCCACCCATTGTTTGAAAAGTCAAAAAGGGTGGGCACCGAAAGTAGAAAGTAAAATTGGTTGGCAAGTTGGGTTAAAAGTTGGCATGGGATAATTGCAATTTTGGTCCCTAATTGTATAGGGACATTGCAAGTTGATCCTTGAACCTCAACTATAAATAGGCCTAACCATTTCTTACTTTCTTCATCCCACACTTGCCATTCTCTACTTAAGGCAATTGTTCTCTCTCCCTATTTGTAAACTTTCACTTGTATTTTTGGAGTGAAATATATTTGGTAGTGCCCGAGGACGTAGGCAAAATTTGCTGAACCTCGTTAAAATTCTAGTGTTCTTTATTTTTTGTTCTGCATATTTTGCAAGTGTCATTGTAGTGATTTATTGTGCTATTAAATTACGATAGAGGGATATTCTGGCTAGGAAAGATCTGGTATGTAAGCGATCCTCGTGATCCACCTCTCTTTCCTGGGAATTGAACTTAGTGTGATTTTGCAGTACAATAATTTTACTCTTTCACACGCTTCCGCGCAACAATTGGTATCAGAGCCAGGTTCGTACTTGGGGAATACGACTGTTTATGGTACTATTCACGTATACGGCACTATTTACGTATACAATACTATTCACGTATACGGCACTATTCATGTATACGGTACTGTTCACGTATACAGTAGTTGGGATTGAGGAGAAAAATGGCAGCAGCATCGTCATCAGCAAGGACTACTGTGACAAATGCAAAATTTGAAGTAGAGAAATTTGACGGTACCAATAATTTTGGTATGTGGCAGTGTGAGATCCTGGATGTCTTATGTCAGCAAGATCTGGATATAGCCCTTGAAGAAAAACCTGACAAGATGGATGACAAGGAGTGGGCCAAGATCAATAGACAGGCGTGTGGTACAATCCGCCTATGTTTGGCCAAAGAGCAGAAGTACTCCGTCATGAGGGAGACATCAGCGAAGAAGCTGTGGGATACATTGGAAGAAAAGTTTCTAACGAAAAGTCTTGAAAATAGGCTTTATATGAAAAAGAAACTTTTTCGGTTCACGTATGCACCCGGTATGTCGATGAATGACCATGTGAACTCATTCAATAAAATTTTAGCAGACTTGCTAAATTTGGATGAGAAATTTGAAGATGAAGACAAGGCATTATTGTTGTTGAATTCCCTTCCTGATGAATATGATCATCTTACCACCACATTGCTTCATGGGAAAGATTCAATCACATTTGATGCAGTCTGTAGTGCGTTGTATAGATCTGAGACTCGAAAGAAAGATAAAAGAGATCACAGAGATACAACTGCAGAAGTCTTAACAGTAAGAGGTCGTTCACACAGCAGCAAACCTGGTAGAAGGGGTAAGTCCAAAGGGAGACCCGCCAAAGATGAATGTGCCTTTTGTCGTGAGAAAGGGCATTGGAAAAAGAATTGTCCTAAGTTACAAAAGGGCAAGTCTATTTCTAATGCATGTGTAGCGGAGCATGATGAGGAGTCAGACTTTAGCTTGGTTGGCATGGCAATGGCATGTCAAACGGATGAGTGGATATTGGATTCGGGATGTACTTACCATATGTGTCCTAATAAGGACTGGTTTTCTAGTCTTGAAGAACTAGAAGGTGGAGTTGTTTTTATGGGCAATGATAGTGCCTGTAAGACAATGGGTGTAGGTACAATCAAATTGAAGAACCATGACGGCTCAATCCAAGTTCTGACAGATGTTCGCTATGTACCCAGCTTGAAGAAAAATCTCATCTCATTAGGGGCCCTAGAATCTAAAGGGCTCACAATCACTTTGAGAGATGGATTACTAAAGGTAGTAGCTGGGGTATTGACGGTGATGAAAGGCACTAGAAGAAATAACTTGTACTATTTAAATGGAAGTACAGTTATTGGATCAACATCAACAGTTTCTGCGAAAGATGCAGATTCAGAGGCTACCAGGTTATGGCATAGGCGATTGGGACATGCTGGTGAAAAAGCTTTGCAGACTTTGGCGAAGCAAGGCTTGTTGAAAGGTGCAAATTCTTGCAAATTGGAATTCTGTAAACATTGTGTTCTGGGCAAGCAGACGAGGGTAAAATTTGGTTCAGCAATTCACAATACGAAAGGAATTCTGGACTATGTTCACAGTGATGTGTGGGGACCTACCAAAGTGGCTTCTTTGGGAGGTATGCACTATTTTGTCACTTTTCTTGATGATTATTCAAGAAAAGTATGGGTGTATCTAATGAAAAGAAAAAATGAAGTTTTGGATGCATTTCTGAAGTGGAAGAAGATGGTGGAGACTCAGACAGGTCGAAAGGTCAAACGACTTCGATCAGATAATGGTACTGAGTATAAAAATGATCCATTTCTACAAGTATGTCAAGATGAGGGCATTGTGCGACACTTCACTGTTCGAGATACACCACAGCAGAATGGGGTGGCAGAACGCATGAATCGGACTATACTGGAGAAAGTTCGATGTATGTTGTCCAATGCTGGATTGGGCAAGGAATTTTGGGCTGAGGCAGTTACATATGCGTGCCATCTAATTAACCGATTGCCATCAGCTGCAATAAATGGAAAAACTCCTATGGAGATGTGGACTGGTAAACCTGCTACTGATTATGATTCTTTACATGTTTTTGGTTCCACTGCATATTATCATGTAAAAGAATCTAAGTTAGACCCAAGAGCAAAGAAAGCATTATTCATGGGTATAACTGGTGGTGTAAAAGGATACCGTCTCTGGTGTCCTGATACAAGGAAGATTGTTTTCAGTAGAGATGTAACTTTTGATGAATCAACCATGATGAAGAACGAGGATTCACAAAAGGATGACAAAACCAGTAGTACTTTGCAGCAGGTGGAGTTTGAAAAGGTTAATGATGATCCAGCTAATATTGAAAGAACAAATGATGAAGAAGTTTCGACCCAAGAACTTCTACAGCAACAAGATTCAATTGCATATAGGAGGCCAAGAAGAGAGATTCGTAAGCCTGCTCGCTTTGATGATATGGTGGCCTATGCACTTCCAATTGCAGATGATGATGTTCCTTCCACTTACACAGAAGCAATAAGTAACTCTAATGGTGTAAAGTGGAAGCAAGCTATGAATGAAGAAATGCAGTCTCTTCATAAAAATAGGACTTGGGAGTTGGTGAGACTGCCCAAGGGAAAGAAGGCAATTGGATGCAAATGGGTATATGCAAAGAAGGAAGGATTTCCTGGTAAAAATGAAATTCGATACAAGGCTAGATTGGTAGCAAAGGGTTACGCTCAGAAAGAAGGAATAGACTACAATGAAGTGTTTTCTCCAGTTGTGAAGCATTCGTCTATTCGGATTTTGCTAGCCTTGGTTGCGCAATATGATCTTGAACTAGTTCAGCTTGATGTGAAGACCGCGTTTTTACACGGTGATTTGGAAGAGGAAATCTATATGACTCAGCCAGATGGATTCAAGGTTGCTGGAAAAGAAAATTGGGTTTGCAAACTGACAAAGTCGCTTTATGGATTGAAGCAATCTCCGAGGCAGTGGTACAAGCGATTTGATCAGTTCATGAAAGGGCAAAGGTACACAAGAAGTAAATTTGATCATTGCGTGTATTTTCAGAAGCTACAAGAAGGAACTTTCATATACTTGCTCTTATATGTTGATGATATGCTAATAGCATCTAAGAGCAAAGTTGAGATTGAAAGATTGAAGACTCAACTCAATCTCGAGTTTGAGATGAAAGATCTAGGAGAAGCTAAAAAGATTCTCGGCATGGAAATATGTAGAGATAGAGCTCATGGCAGAGTTAGCTTGTCTCAGAAGCAGTATTTGAAGAAAGTACTACAGCAGTTTGGCATGAACGAGCAGACCAAACCTGTAAGTACCCCGTTGGCTTCTCATTTCAAGCTTTCTGCACAACTATCTCCTTCGACGAATACGGAACGAGAATACATGTTGCAAGTTCCGTATTCTAATGCAGTGGGTAGCTTGATGTATGCAATGGTGTGTACAAGACCCGGCATTTCATAGGCAGTTAGTATAGTGAGCAGGTATATGCATAATCCTGGAAAAGGACATTGGCAAGCTGTGAAATGGATTCTACGGTATATTCAGAAGACCGTGGATGTTGGATTACTGTTCAAGCAGGATAATACACTTGGTAAAGGTGTTATTGGGTACGTTGATTCTGACTATGCCGGTGATTTGGACAAGCGAAGATCAACCACCGGTTATGTGTTTACACTTGCTGGAGGACCAATAAGTTGGAAGTCTACACTACAGTCTACAGTTGCATTGTCAACCACAGAAGCCGAGTACATGGCTGTAACAGAGGCTGTAAAGGAGGCTATTTGGTTACAAGGTATGGCTAAAACCTTGGGGTTGGTTCAGGAGCATATTAACGTGTATTGTGATAGTCAAAGTGCTATTCATTTAGCAAAGAATCAAGTCTATCATGCACGTACAAAACATATCGACGTACGATTCCATTTTGTGCGGGAAATTATTGAAGAGGGGAAAATTTGTCTTCAGAAGATCAAGACTGCAAATAATCCCGCAGATATGATGACCAAGGTGGTAACAGCAACCAAGTTCGAACATTGTTTGAACTTGATTAATATCCTGCAAGTTTAACAGTTGAAGAAGGCACTATCAAGTACTGTTGTCAAAGGCAGAAAGAATTGTGTGAAGATAAGATTATCCTAATCAAATCTTCAAGGTGGAGATTATTGGAACCCACCCATTGTTTGAAAAGTCAAAAAGGGTGGGCACCGAAAGTAGAAAGTAAAATTGGTTGGCAAGTTGGGTTAAAAGTTGGCATGGGATAATTGCAATTTTGGTCCCTAATTGTATAGGGACATTGCAAGTTGATCCTTGAACCTCAACTATAAATAGGCCTAACCATTTCTTACTTTCTTCATCCCACACTTGCCATTCTCTACTTAAGGCAATTGTTCTCTCTCCCTATTTGTAAACTTTCACTTGTATTTTTGGAGTGAAATATATTTGGTAGTGCCCGAGGACGTAGGCAAAATTTGCTGAACCTCGTTAAAATTCTAGTGTTCTTTATTTTTTGTTCTGCATATTTTGCAAGTGTCATTGTAGTGATTTATTGTGCTATTAAATTACGATAGAGGGATATTCTGGCTAGGAAAGATCTGGTATGTAAGCGATCCTCGTGATCCACCTCTCTTTCCTGGGAATTGAACTTAGTGTGATTTTGCAGTACAATAATTTTACTCTTTCACACGCTTCCGCGCAACATGGAGACAACATCTAATATCACTCATCTATCATCCCCCAATTTCCACACCTACGCGCTTTCATTTGGAAGAAAAAAATGGAAATGTTTAGAGAAATTGCTGACAAAAATCTTCGCTGTTCCCTTATATCATTAAAGGAGACAAGTTTAGGCTTGATTAATGTCTCAACATTGATTTTAAGATTTAAGAAATGAAAAAAAACTCTTAATTAATTGTTACCGACTCCCTTTCATAGGTATTATAATGAAGATAGACTCATTTGGAAAAGTAAAAGGTGGGAAACATATACACTAATTTCCTAGACAAGTCCTTTGTTGTTTCCTGTAAATTTCATCTGTTTTTCTCCTTCCTCATGAGCCATCTATTTTCTGATTTTGAACACTAAATCCATATATATTTTTCTTCTCATAAACCGTCATGTCATCGTCACTTTCGAATTCCTCATCCATGTCTAGAAAGAAATATTATGTTTTTTTGAGTTTTAGAGGTGAAGATACCTGCAAAAATTTATCTATAATTTAGTGATTAATGGTATAGGAATTAAATTTTAATTTTATAAAAAATGCAGGGACTTCTGGCACATTTTAACCAAGAAAAACTCCATAAATATTAACAACTCTCGCCTTCTTGGAGTCTTCTCGGAAAGAACATCTAAGGCTCATCTATGGCCCCCGATGTGGATCCATCCGATTAAAGAAAACAAAGAAAAAGTTGAAGAAGCCTTCACCAAACAGGCAGAAAGGTACAAGGAAGATAAAAGATAAGATCAAATGGTGGTGAAATGCTATGACACGTAAAAAACAATTTTAATACTTAATTTGTAATATATAAAACAACGAGTTTGAAAAAGATATTTATTTTTTTATATTACTAAATTTAAAATTATCATTATAATTATCACTTAATGATTGTTAGAGTTTATTGTGCTCAATTTTTTATATATATTTAAGGGAGGAAAATAGGATTGCTTAGGATTGAACACAAACTCTCATACCTACAAAACCAAGCTTTTGTAAATAGGCCAAGAGGTTGCTGACAATTATGTTAAGTAGTTATTATTTTGAGTAATATTACATTGCATTAGCTACCTAAAGGAAAACTATAATATATGTGGAATATGTTAAAAATTATTTAATTATTATTTAAAAACTTTTTATTATAATATTTGTTTGAATTGATAAATTAATATATTTTACATATATTTAATAATTTAAATAAAAAATATTATTTTATACTAATCACTTCAATTAAAAGTATAATATTTAAAAAATTTAATCAAATATTAAATGCGTAAAATCACATATGTAACATAAGCTACTGATTATAAAGTAGATATGATAATATAAAATAATAAAAAAATAAAACACAAACTGTCCAACACGTTACTTGATGATAATTGTAGGATCTATTTTCGTGTTGTTAAGTTTTATATATTGTTTTCAATTATTTAATAAGTGTGTTTATGCATATAATCTTAGTTTTGCAAGTGATTTTAGAGATGATTTTATTGTCGTCCTCTCTAGTTTGGGGAATGTTCGATTCTTTTGTCAATTTTTGCTCGTCGCTTTAGACCATCCGGGTTTAATTTCCTTATCATATTAAGTGTTTGTAATTACTCTAAAATATATCGTACTTGAATTGTGACAAAACTAATTGTTAACGTGCCATAATATTGTATTAATGTTAAGGCTAAAGCCTTACTCTTTCCGGGAAGACTCCAAGAAGGTGAGAGTTCACAAAAAGCAGCCTACAATTTTTTCTGAAAATTAAATTCATTAATTTATTGAGAACCATATAATTCAGGCAAAAGAAAATAATAAATACTCCCTTTTCATAGATATTATTATACTGATAGATTCACCTACTCCCTTTGTTCTTCCCTCGAAATTTCATCTGTTTTTCTTCCCTCATGCTCATATACTTATTGTTTCGGAGGTATTGAGCGACTGATTTTGAACACTACATCCACATATTTTTCTTCTCATACATCCTCATGTCGTCGTTACTTTCGACTTCCTCATCCATTTCTAGAAAGAAATACGATGTGTTCTTGAGTTTTAGAGGTGAAGATACTCGCAAGAATTTTTCGGATCATCTCTACGATGCTCTAGATAGAACTGGGATCGTCACTTTTAGAGATGATCCAAGGTTGGAAACTGGTGAAGAGATCACACCGGAACTCTTCAACGCAATTCAGCAATCATGGTGCTCGGTAATCGTTTTTTCCGAGACCTATGCCTTTTCAGGTTGGTGCTTGGAGGAGCTTGCGGAGATTGTTAAACAAAAAAATGACAAGGGTCATAAAGTATTTCCAATTTTCTACGATGTGGATCCCTCTGATTTAAGAAAACAAAAAGGAAAAGTTGAAGAAGCCTTTGCCAAACACGAAGAAAGATACAAGGAAGGTAAAGACAAGATCCAAAAGTGGCGAAATGCTTTGACTGAAGTGGCTAACATCAAGGGATGGCATTTAAATAATAGGTATTTCTTTCTTATCTTCTCTATCTCCTAATTTTAATGACTAAAAAATTGTTTTTTTATAATTTTGTGTTTAATTGAGAATTCCCATATTTCAACTAACTAGCAAGTTGTGTATTTTGATGCTATAATATATCTTACTGTCTTATTCATGCTTTTTGTTTGCTTCCAACCATATTATACTTCATGATTCACTAAACTAAAAATGAAAAAGTGCATATCGGATTTTAATTTCTTTGTAGGCACGAATCAGAGTTTATTAGAGACGTTGTTAAGAAGATATCAGCAAAATTATGTCAGACATATCCAGTTGTTCATGATGAGTTGGTTGGAATTAGTTTACATTTGGAGGAGTTATATTCGAAAATAAATATTGGGGAAGACGATGTCCGCATTATAGGAATTTGCGGAATGGGTGGCATCGGTAAAACAACTCTTGCGAGGGTTGCTTACACTCAAATGTTACCTCATTTTCAAGGTAAATGCTTTCTTGCTGATATTCGAGAAGTTTCAAACAAACATGGACTTGTTTCTTTACAGAAACAACTTCTTTCTCAAATCTTTCCGGATGAATGCTTCAATTTTTTCAATGTTCATGAAGGGAATGCCATAATTAGCCACAGGTTGTCTGGTAAAAAGGTTCTTGTTGTTCTTGATGATGTTGATAACATACAACACTTGAAATGCTTGGTTGGAAGGCGTGATTGGTTCAATTTAGGGAGTAGGATCATTGTAACAACAAGAGATGAACATTTGCTCAGATCTTATCGAATCGATGATGTGTATAAGCCTACAACACTGAATCCCAACAATGCACTTAGGCTTTTCAATTTGAAAGCTTTTGATAGTGATACAACGCTGAAATATGATTTCATTGAGCTTTCTGAACATGTTGTACATTATGCTGGTGGTCTTCCCTTAGCTCTTGAAGTTTTGGGTTCATTTTTGTGTGGTAGAGATATAGTTCAATGGAGAAGTGCAATCGAAAGACTTAAACAAGATTCTAACAAAGAAATTCTTGACACACTAAGAATTAGCTTTGATGGATTGGAAGAAAGGGAGAAGAATATATTTCTAGATATAGCATGCTTTTTCAATGGGGAGAAGAAAGATTTGGTAATGAAAGTATTGGATGGTTGTGGGTTTTTCCCCGATATTGGAGTCGATGTTCTCATTAAGAAATCTCTCATAAAAGTCAGTAATGACAACCAATATTTGCGGATGCATGCCTTGTTGCAAGAAATGGGAAGAAAAATTGTTGAAGAAAAATGTGTTGATGAACCCGGAAAACGTTGTAGATTATGGAAGGAAAGGGATGTCCATCATGTCCTAACAAAAAACACGGTAAATCATTCAACAAAAATTACATACAAAAATTTCTTTTATTAATATATGATGTAAATCCAAAGCTTAGTCTAATTGGTTTATATATTGATCCTTAAGTGACATTGAGTAGCTTTAATTTTATTGAATTACTTTCATTAGAAAATATTTTATTTACTATATTCCAACCAAAATATTGTGATAATGTTTTATCGTACAATTTAGAGCATATATTTTATCTTCTTATTGTCTATTCTTGATTACTTCTAGGCTACCGAAGTGGTTGAAAGCATGATCATCGACAATAAATGGTAGGAAAACATACACGTAAATGATCATCTCTCTCATTTTTTTTTCTACCAAGCATACTTTATTCTCATATCCCTTCACTTTTTCACCTAACCAAACACATTTTTAATGCTTAAATTTTCAATCTTATATTTATGAAATTTATAAAAAACACAGTACTCTTTCAAAAGAAATTATAAAAAAATTAATGTCATTGTCTTTGTTAATATTAATGGTTTATGAACTAGGCCATAACATATCATTAAAAGTTTTCAAAAGTAAATCCAAATAATGCCATCATTTCGCTAGTAATGTATAGAATTACACATCAATGCACTAAACATAAATAAAAATATTAGTTCTAGGTTTTTTAGGCTTAGGTAATTAAAAGTGTGAAATAAGTGTTAGATTAAGTATTGTCTAATATATTCAATTATATCGCAATACCATATTTATATATGCATTACATATTAGTACTGAACGTGGGTACATAAAAAAATTTCGATGTAACATAGCTTTTAGATATTCAATGTTTTTGTATATTTTGAAGCTCATTTTTGTTTTACTCATGATTATTAGGGAATCGAGCAAGACGTTCAATTTGAGCACCGATACCTTCTCGAAGATGAAAAATTTGAGATTGCTCAAAGTGTTTTGCGTATCAAATTGTGATGATCATCTCAAATATCTTTCTACTGAATTACGGCTTTTAGATTGGACAGGATACCCTTTAAAATTTTTGCCTTCAAACTTCCACCCAGATAATCTTGTGGCACTTCTTTTACCATATAGTCATATTGAACAACTATGGAAGGGGGATAGAGTAAGAACTAACTCATCTTATTCTTGTGTTTTAGCTTATTTTAATATAAATGATTAAACTTTGATTAAGGTAAAAAAAACCAAACATTAGCATTATTATGTCTTCGGCCTAATTTATTATTGTCTTCAACAGCCCTTGTTTAAGTTGAAAATGATCAACCTCAAAGGGTCCCAAAACCTGATCAAGACACCTGACTTCACAACAGCACCAAAACTTGAAGCTTTGATTATGGAAGGTTGTACCAGATTAGTAGATGTCCATCCATCAATCGGAGTGCTTAAGAGCCTTAAACTTTTGAATTTCAGAGACTGCAAAAGTCTTAGGAGTCTTCCAACCAAAATTGGAATGGAATCTCTTGAAACATTAATTCTTTCAGGTTGCTCAAATCTTGAAAGGTTTCCAGAGATTGATTGAAAAATGGAACATCTAAAAACTCTTCATCTTTCTGGTTGTTTCAAAGTTGAATATTTACCAGAGAATTTGCAGCAAGCAGAATCTTTGGAAGAGCTTGACTTGAGTGAAACATCCATAAAAGAACCACCATCCTTCTTTTCTAAATTGAAAAGTCTTAAAGTTTTGTCTTTCATTGGATGCAAGGGACCATCATATAAGTCACGATCAAATTTGCCTTTTCTTTTCAAGGTAATCCAAGGAAGAAGGACGAATCCCATAGCTCCGATGTTGCCTTTGTTGTCAGGTTTGAGTTCATTAAGAGAGCTAAATCTAAGGGACTGCAATCTTTGTAAAGGAGATATTCCACGTGATATTTCTGGTCTATCCTCTTTGATACATCTTGATCTTAGTGGTAACAATTTCATCAGCATACCTGCATCTCTTACTCAGCTCTCGAAGCTTTCGTTTCTTGATTTGTCAAATTGCAACATGTGCACACTTGGTGAAGCAGATATTCATGGTCTATCCTCTTTGAGTTATCTTTATCTTAGGGGTAACTATTTCATCACCATTCCTTTGGCTCTTACTCAACTTAGCAGGCTTAAGTTACTGGGATTATCAAATTGCAAGATGCTTAAATCGTTGCCAGAGCTTCTAACAAGTATAGCAAATCTGCGTATAGATGATTGCTCTTCACTTGAAGTAGTTGCAAGTCCATCAAAAGTGCGCAATTTAGAGGATAGGGGTATCATTAGAGCCATTAACTGCTTCAAATTGGCTGAGAATATCAATGCATTAACACTGCTGAAAAAATATCTTAAGGTCGATTAATCTCTTTATTCTCCCTTACAAAATCTCATACTTGAGAATTTATGGTTTTAGTTACCAAACGACTTGTGTTTTGTTTTGCAGGCATTTGCAAATTCAAGAAAAAAGTTAGATATTATGATGCCCGGAAGTGAAATCCCAGAATGGTTTAGCCAACAAAAAAGTGACTCTTCAATTAAGATACCCGTTCCGAAAGATAGTCAATGGATTGGAGTTGCTTGTTGCTGCATTTTTGTCAATAATGATGCTTCAAGGGATGACGAGCATACCTGTTGTGGAGTATTTATCTATTTTAGAAATTCTGAAGAAGCCAGTTGTAATGGATCTATTTTTCGAGGTAGAAATCGTAGAGAGATTGATGGGAGCGGCTGGATGGTGGGTAAAAGATATAACGAGCCCATAATGAAAGATCACATTTTTCTTCGTTATTGGTCGCGTGATAAATTATATTCACATTCCTGGGAGGATGAATTATATGGTCATTGTGAAACCAATAATTTATGGGCACCAGATTGCTTAGATCAGAAATGGGATGAGCTTGAGGTGCGTTTCACAAATCTATTTGGATACGGAATTAAGGTGAAGAAGTGTGGTGTTAGAATAGTGTATGAGAAAGATTTGGAAGAAATAAAAGAGTTGCAGTGCCATACCACTCAATCTTCTCCAAATTTTGAACACATCCATCAACACTCTGCTCACAACGATGGATCAACAGATAGCACTTCGCACATAAAACGAAAAGCTAATATCTACGATGAAGCGGAGGAAGAAGGGCCGCAACCAAAACGGATGCAGAAATTTTTCAATTTTATGGTGCGCCAACAGGGGAAGAAGCATTAACTGTGGTAAACTACTTAACCAACCTCCTATTGATTTTTATTATTATTTTTACACATTTGTAGCTTTTATTTCATTCAAAGTAATCATTCTAAATTTATTTACTAACGAGATATGCTCTTTCTATTATATATCAAAAAGTATTAAAATCTTTATTCATACTCATATTGAACATGAGTGCATATTCTATGCATATTGCAAATATTGATAACATAGGTTTTTATACCATTAAAAATTTGTCACTTAATTCTTTCCTAATTCATGAAATGTCTACATTTATATTAGTTTATTTTTTATTAAATTTTTATTTCACTATATATATATTCACTTACATCTATATTTTATTGCTAAGCTGAAGTAAACATAATCAATTTGTGACAAAAATGCGGAGAAAAAAGAATATCTTCCATAACAAAGCGCGTAATAAAAATGTGAAAATCCTCAAATGAGGATTAGATTCTAATTTCACTTGAGTTAAAAATCATCATTTTTATTTGAGATCTATTTATGTGCTCAATTTAATATATCAAAATTGTTTTTATATATTTGAAAGATTAAATATAAGTCCTTAATAGTACTTAAATAGGTTTAATTCCTTTTAATAAAAGTAGCATTTAAATTTCATGGCTTGAAGTATAAATAATATTATTCCAACTCTTTACTTATTTTTAACACTTATTCAAATATGAATATAAAGTATACTCTTTTAATTAATAGGAAAAATTTTTCTATGTGAGAAATATATTCATATTCAATATATTTTTTTAAAATTCAATAGATTCATTTTTTGTTTTTATTTAACGTGAGCAAGATTTTCAACGATTGCGTTTTCTACGATATTAAGAAAAATTTCTCGATTTGAAGTAAATTAATATACCAGTGATATAGATTATCTCAATGAAACAAAAATAATCTTGGTGTTTTATGTTTATCCCTTAGACCAATAGAAACAAGAAAGTTTGCTCAAAGGATCGTGCAAGTGAAGGACCAGCAAAGGTTATCAAGTTGAAATGGAAGCAGACACTTACGCAATTATATGCTCGGACGAATTTTGAGAATTTTTAGGGAAGTCAAAATTAAATAATAATTTTTACGATAGTAAAAATACAATTAACTATTTTAATAGTCTATATCTTTATAAATTTTAAATAATTGAATCAAATTTTTATCAATTTTAGAAAAATTAAAGTGTAATTTTATATTTACTAATTTAAAATTTTAAAAATAAAAAAAAGTCTAAAAATGTAAATTTTGGGGAGATTATATGCTCGGATGAATTTTGAGAATTAAAATTTGATATAGATTATGTTAATATATAATTAGTTGTTTTTTTTTTACATATAATGTAATGTAAATTATATTATTTTAAATGAAATTTTTTCAATTTGATTTTTCAAAATGTAAAAATAGTAATCTAATTGTAATGTCAATAAAACCTTTTAAACTAGGGAGGTTATTCGAGTTTATAAATTTTAACAATTTGACCCTTATTTTTTTCTTTTCGACAATTTAACCCTCAACATTTTATTTTGAGTCAAATTATGGATTTTTTATTGCAAATATTGATTAAAGCGATAATTTAATGATATTAACGTGACATGAATAATGAATTCATTTTAATTCAACATTAAACTTTTCAAGTATCATCTCATCTGGACCATCTTTTCCTCTAACTTAAATAGAGGATAGATTGAAGGAAATTCCATTTGACTGGTGCGCAGTTTTCCTTTGACTTTATAATTGGTGCACAATTATGATTAGAATGAAATTATCAAATGTTCACCTCTATTTTACAGCGAGAATGTTATAACCTTACAATCAAAATTCTGAAATAAATGTTCTTAAAGACTAATTTATTGCACGAAATAACTAAATCTCAAGTTTTATTCTGAATTAGATTTGTCCATTTAATACATAATAATTGAAGTTATCACTCAATCCTCCCTCACTAGGAATGCATAAAAGTCTATTCGAATCAATTTATCTGACCGAAACTGATGTAATCCCTTTTATAAAGTCTGTTCAAACAAACTTATTCAGTCGAAACTAATGTAATCCCTTTATATACATATCTAGATATGTTGCGCGGAAGCGTGTAAAAGAGTGAAATTATTGTACTAAAAAATCACACTAAGTTCAATTCTCAGGAAAGAGGTGGATCGCGAGGATCACTTAAGTACCAGGTCTTTCCTCGCTAGAATATCCCTCTATCGTAATTTAATAGCACAATAAATCACTACAATCACACTCACAAAATATGCAAAATAAACAATAAAGAACATTAGAATTTTAACGAGGTTCAGCAAATTTTGCCTACGTCCTCGGGCACTACCAAATATATTTCACTCCAAAATACAAGTGAAAATTTACAAATAAGGAGAGAGAACGATGCCTTAAGTAGAGAATGGCATATGTGGGATGTGTAAAATGAGAAATAGTTAGGCCTATTTATAGTTGAAGTTCAAGGATTAACTTGCAAAATCCCTATACAATTAGGGACCAAAATTGCAATTATTCCATTCCAAATTTCAACCCAATTTCGGTGCCTTAAATGCTCAGATTTTCGGTGCCAATATCCTGACACCCATATCTTTGAAAAGTCAAAGATTGCATGGTTGCCAATAAGATATGTATCAAACATAAGTGTTAAATATAGGTACTAAGAGAAAATGAATGGGTTCGTGTAAAATAGGCTATGATATAACCAACATCCATGCAAAATCGAGAAAGATATGAATGAGACGATCTTCTAACTCCCTACCCCAGGCGCTAATATAGGTTCGGGTAATACACTAAAAACATAGATCACCACTACTCCCCACTGTAAACATTCTAAAATCACATGCAAAAATTCTTTCAAGCTCGTTTTAGCATCTAAAAAGAAATAATAATAATAATAATAAAATTGACGCCTAAACAAAGTCCGAATATGGGTGGTGAGATACAAGAGATGGGAAATCAATCATACCATGCAAGATTTAGTCCTCATCCATTCCTGCCGGTTGATCTCTCCTCGCTGGACCTCCAGCTGGTTTCGCCATGATAATCTGCAAACATTGAATCAACGGCATTACTGAGCTTAGTGGAAGAAAATGTTTGGAAAATGAAATACATATGCGATCCTAAGCAACAAATACAGCTTTGCATGAGAATCTAATCCCATCAGCAAACTATTTTAAGTGCGATTTTCATTTTCAAGCTTTCTGCCTCTAGTAAATTACCTGATCTACACGCAACACAGTGCAGGCAGCATCTGCAGCATATTTGAGAGCAAAAAACCTGACAAAAAAAAGTCAACAATTGTAAATTATAAAAGAATCAGAGGTTAATTTTCGATGCAAAAGAGAACAGAACTGAGCCAGAAATAATTGTAAATAGCGACTTACTTAGTGACATAAAGGTCCCAAACATTCACGGTTGAGACATCCTTGCAAACACAATCCTCAGAGTCATCTCCCCTCAAGTCGATGCCCACTTTAGCATTCCCAGATGCATGCTTTTCATACAAGTTAGAAATAATATCCATTGGTTTGAGTCCAGCATTCTCTGCCAGGGTTCTCGGTACCAATTCAAAACTTTCAGCAAACTTAGCAATGGCATACTGATCCAATCTGCAAAATATCCCGTAGTTAATATTAATAGCTTCTTCTAGTACTCATCTAATCTACAATAAATCCCAAAAACCTGTAGGAGATTCTCAACACAGCTATCAGAATGAACATGACCAATGCAAGATATAAATAACTTGACAGCCAACAATGCAGAAGTTGACTCATTTGACACCTCTCCAGCACTATGCCTGAATACCTAGTTGTTCAGCAGGTAGAATCATGATGGTCGGTTTTGCACCGGTTCCGGTCGTACCAACCAGTGTGGTACTGACTACCTTGGGTAGAATTCCATCCAGCCACAAATGTGTTCATGTTGTTGAAAGCTGGACTGCAATGCAACATGGAGCCGGAAGCATGCTACCATCGAGACCAGCAGCTATCGAGCTCAGCTCATTTTGCTTGGTGTGCACGAATGGTTTTCAGACCAAATGAAGCAACAGATATTGCTGTTTTGTTTTGATGTAACTTAGTTCAGTTTAATTGTAACTAGTTTTAATAGTTAGTTGGATTAAGTTTGTGATTGGATTGATGATGTAAAAGCTGATATGTCAGCTTATTTTGTATTTGACTTAAGCTTGTATTAGTTTAGTTTAAGTGGGAGTAGTTATGTCATTAGGTATCTGTCAAATGAACCAAATTTGTAGTTCTTTTATATATTCAAATCTTGAATGAAAAAATGTAATGTTCAGTTACAACTTTGCTGAGTATTCATTCTGATCAATTTTTGCTTTGCTTTGCTCTTTCTTTGCTTCGATTTTTCTTGCTTCAGTCTTGCAAACACAGTGTTGTAACTTTGTTTGATGTTTGCTGCTGCCATTGTTCCAACAAATGGTATCATGAGCCCGAGTCTTTGAGAGGCCTTTGTATGCAATCTGTTGTGTTCGAATTAAAACCAACAGCAAGTTCAAAATTTGGTAAGATTGAAGCACTTAAAATCAGTTTAACAGAATGAGTTTCGCTCCACCACCTCCACCAGTGTTCACTGGAGAAAACTATCACATTTGGATAGTTAAAATGAAGACTTATCTCCAGGCACATGATCTTTGGAGTGTGATCGAGAATGATGCTGAACCACCTCCATTGAGAGCCAATCCCACCATTGCACAGATGAGGCAGCATGCTGATGAGCGAGCCAAGAAGCATAAGGCTATGGCCTGCTTGCAAAATGGAGTCTCTGATGTGATATTTACTCGCATCATGGCCTGTGACTCACCAAAGCAGGCTTGGGAGAAGCTGAAGGAGGAGTTCATGGGGACTGATAAGACAAGGCAACAGCAAGTGATCAACCTCAGGAGAGACTTTGAAAATTTGAGGATGAAGGAGTCTGAGACCATCAAGCAGTACTCAGACAGGATAATGGCCATTGTCAACAGCATTAGGCTCCTGGGAGTGGACTTCACAGAGAGCAGAGTTGTTGAAAAGGTTATTACAACTCTCCCTGAGAAATTTGAGTCTAAAATCTCTTCACTTGAGGACTCGAGGGACTTATCAGCCATTTCATTGTCTGAGCTGATAAACTCCCTGTATGCACTTGAGCAAAGGAGGGCAAATAGGCAGGAGGAGAATCCTGAAGCTGCTTTCCAGGCTAAAGCCAGTGAAGGCTCGAGTGTGACTGCAAAAGGCAAGAAGCCTTGGCACAATAGAAGGGTCAAGTCAGGAAGAGATGAAGCAAAAAGAGTGTTCCCACCATGTGTTCATTGCAAGAAGACAACACATTCAGAAAAGTATTGCTGGTTTAGGCCAGATATTCAGTGTAGAAAATGCAAGCAGTTTGGCCATGTGGAGAAGGTGTGCAAGGGCAAACCAAGGGAGGCTGCTCTGCAACAAGCTAGACCTGCTGAGGACATTCAAGCTCAGGAGGAGCAAGTGTTCACAGCAACTTGTTTTGTTGGCACAACCAAGGCCAGCAATGATTGGCTACTAGATAGTGGCTGCTCACACCATATGGCAGCAGATGAGAAGCTGTTCAAAGGCCTAGACAGAAGCTTCCACTCGAGGATTAGAATTGGAGATGGTAGGCTGATTGAGGCTAAAGGCAAGGGCAGTGTGTTGATTAGCACTGGTTCAGGTAACAAGCTGATCTCAGATGTGTTTTTTGTACCTGATTTAGACCAGAATTTGCTTAGTGTAGGCCAATTAGTTGAAAAGGGCTATACATTGGTTTTTAAGGATGGTTGCTGTATTGTTCAAGACATGAATGGTCTGGAGTTAGTCACAGTCTCTATGACTGATAGGTGCTTCATGCTGGATGTTAGCCAAATAGAAAGAAAGGCATACACCAGCCTTGTTGAAAGCACTGACTTGTGGCATAGGAGACTAGGCCATGCAAATTTTAGATCCATCGATCTGTTACATAGGCTGAATCTGGTTGATGACATTTCAAAAATTGAAGTTAGTGGGAATGTTTGTGAGGTTTGTCAGCTTGGTAAGCAGGCTAGACTGCCTTTTCCTGCTGACAGTGCTTGGAGAGCTCAAAACAAGCTCGAATTGGTGCACTCTGATGTTTGTGGCCCTATGAGAACACCTTCAATCAGTGAGAACAGGTACTTTGCCCTGTTTATAGATGATTTAACAAGGTTGTGCTGGGTCTATTTCTTGAAGCAAAAGTCAGAAGTGTTTGAAGCCTTCTGCAAATTCAAGGCTTATGCTGAAAATCAGTCAGGCTGCAAAATTAGAGCCTTGAGGACTAATAATGGCTCTGAATATGTGTCTGAGAAATTTCAGAAGCTTTGTGATAGTGCTGGGATTCACCATCAGCTCACAACAGTCTATACTCCTCAACAGAATGGAGTCTGTGAGAGAAAGAATAGGACTGTACTGAACATGGCCAGGTGCCTCTTGTTTCAAGGAAAGCTTCCAAGTCAGTTTTGGGCTGAGGCAGTCAACACCTCAGTGTATCTGCTCAACAGACTGCCAACTAGAGCAGTCAAGGATAAGACTCCTTTTGAGGCTTGGCATGGAGTCAAACCTGTGGTAACACACTTAAAAGTGTTTGGCTGTGTATGTTATGCACTTATTCCAGTAGAGAAAAGGACCAAGCTTGAGAGCAGAGCAACTCCAGGAATCTTTGTTGGCTACAGCAGCAACAAGAAGGGCTATAGAGTGTATGATCCTACAGCAAAGAAGGTTTTAGTCAGCAGGGATGTAAAGTTTGATGAGGAAAAGGTGTGGAATTGGAATGGTGTTGAGGCTGACTTGTCTGAATTGGACCAGTTAGACTTGGTTACTGAACCTGCAGAAGAAGGACTAAGTAATGATGCTATCGATGATATACCAGTGAGGGGCACCAGAACCTTGGCTGATGTCTATCAGAGGTGCAATGTTGCTGTGATTGAGCCCTCAGACTTTGAGGAGGCTGCTAAGAATAGAAGCTGGATGAAAGCTATGGAAGCTGAATTGGAAATGATCAACAAAAATCAGACTTGGGAGTTGGTGAGCAGACCAGAACACAAGAGGGTCATAGGAGTTAAATGGGTGTACCGGGCCAAGTACAATGCTGATGGCTCACTGAACAAGCACAAGGCCAGGCTTGTGGTGAAGGGCTACAGTCAGCAGTATGGTGTTGACTACCTAGAAACTTTTGCTCCAGTGGCAAGACTGGATACAATTAAGCTGCTATTTGCTATAGCAGCTCAGAAGCAATGGAGAGTTCATCAATTGGATGTCAAATCAGCATTTCTGAATGGTTTTCTCAAGGAGGAGATTTTCATCGAGCAACCTGAAGGTTTTGAAGTTGCTGGACATGAAGACAAAGTGTATAAGTTGAGAAAGGCCCTCTATGGCCTGAAACAGGCACCAAGGGCCTGGTATGACAGAGTTGATGCTTACCTGACCAAACTTGGATTTGTAAAGAGCCTTAGTGAGCCTACTTTATATGTTAAAAGGTCAGAACATGAAACCTTGCTGATTGTTTCCTTGTATGTGGATGATTTGCTTGTGACAGGGAGCAAAATTGAGCTCATCGATCAGTTCAAGGTCCAAATGCAGCAAGTGTTTGAGATGACAGATTTGGGGATCATGACCTACTTCCTTGGCATGGAAGTACACCAGTCTGATCGAGGTATCTTCATCAGCCAACATTCATTTGCTTTGAAGATCCTAGACAAATTTTGCATGCATAACTGTAAAGCAGTCAGCACACCTGTGGCTCAAGGAGAAAAGCTGACTAGCAGTGGTGATCAGCAAAGGGTTGATGAGAGGCACTATCGAAGCCTAGTTGGTTGTCTGTTATATCTAACAGCAACCAGGCCAGACATCATGTTTGGTGTCAGCCTGCTATCGAGATTTATGCATTGCTGCAATGAGGCACATTTGAAGGCAGCAAAGAGGGTCCTTAGATACATCAAGGGCACTGCTAGTTTTGGTGTAATGTTTGAAAGTCAGAACCAACTGAAACTAGAAGGCTACTCTGATAGTGACTGGGCAGGATCTCTCGATGACATGAAGAGTACCTCTGGATACTTCTTCACACTTGGATCGGGCATGTTTTGCTGGAGTTCAAAGAAGCAACAAACTGTTGCTCAGTCCACAGCTGAAGCAGAGTACATTGCTGCAGCAGGAGCAGTCAATCAGGCCATTTGGCTAAGGAAGCTGCTTCATGATCTTAATGAAACTCAAGGTGAAGCAACTGAAATTTGGGTGGATAATCAGTCTGCAGTTGCAATAGCCAAGAACCCTGTGTTCCATGGTAAGACTAAGCATTTTAAAATCAAACTGCATTTTGTTAGAGAGGCTGAACAAGCAAAGGAAGTCAGCCTTGTGCATTGCAGCTCAGGAGCACAATTGGCTGACATAATGACCAAGCCCTTAGGGGCTGCTCGATTTGAATCTTTGAGAAGTGCAATTGGAGTGTGTTGCATACAGTCCAAGGAGGAGTGTTGAAAGCTGGACTGCAATGCAACATGGAGCCGGAAGCATGCTACCATCGAGACCAGCAGCTATCGAGCTCAGCTCATTTTGCTTGGTGTGCACGAATGGTTTTCAGACCAAATGAAGCAACAGATATTGCTGTTTTGTTTTGATGTAACTTAGTTCAGTTTAATTGTAACTAGTTTTAATAGTTAGTTGGATTAAGTTTGTGATTGGATTGATGATGTAAAAGCTGATATGTCAGCTTATTTTGTATTTGACTTAAGCTTGTATTAGTTTAGTTTAAGTGGGAGTAGTTATGTCATTAGGTATCTGTCAAATGAACCAAATTTGTAGTTCTTTTATATATTCAAATCTTGAATGAAAAAATGTAATGTTCAGTTACAACTTTGCTGAGTATTCATTCTGATCAATTTTTGCTTTGCTTCGATTTTTCTTGCTTCAGTCTTGCAAACACAGTGTTGTAACTTTGTTTGATGTTTGCTGCTGCCATTGTTCCAACACATGTCATTCATACAAGTGTAATGCATAAAATTGCAGCTTAAATATGAAACAACACATGCAGGATGGCATTTTGCATTAAGAAGAGCACACGGAAAAAACAAATCACCCTGTTTCCTTGAAGGAGAACTCTTTCAGTCTTCTCGCCAACTCGATTTCTGTAGCAGCAGCTCCAGGTACTATACGACTATCCCTGCACATTGCCTGAGCAAAAATGAATGGGCATTAAGAATGGGATAATGATTCTTTCCTCGGAATTTACATCCAGAAAAAATGGAAAAGACAATTTCAGCAGGTGAGGTTTATATGGCATTCAAAGAAAAAGATCAGCAAAAAAAAAAAACCTTATATGTATTGACTCCATCATCAACAGCTCTTTCAAGATCATCCAATATACTATCAGTACTTCCTCGCAGAACACAGTGGCAACCTTGTTACCCCCATCTTCACTTCTCACAACAGTGACCTACATTAAATTGGCAAAGGCAAAATAGAGTGAGGCAAGGACAAGGAACCAAATATAAGTAAATCCACCTCTTCAAACATACCCGAGAACCACCGATTTCCTCAACTGAAATTGAATCAACAAATCCCAAATCATCTGGCTTTGGTTGGCTGAGTTTCAGCTGTCAGAAGAATTAAAGGCCCATTAGATTGCAATCAAAAGATATGATCTTTTTTCTTATAACATAATCTAGATAGAATGCTCACAAGAGCAGAAGTGCCTGTTGTGCGGCAGAAGCGTCGTAGTTCAAACTTTGAGCTAATTTTCAAGACCATTAACCTGCCCAAATAAAATCACGTATCAGAGATGTTGACCAAGAGAGCAAAATAATTGAAATAATTTTGAATCCAAAAAGTAGGTGAATCTATCAACACAACATAGTCAACATCATGGGCTTAATATCAAATCAAAACAAGAAAGAGCAAAGTAAAGAGTTGGAAATATGGGAAGGAAGCTTGATGTACTTGTAACGGTCACAGAAATGCAATGCCATTTCCCCGACTGCTCCACCACTAACGATAACTTTGGCACCAGAATCAGCAACTGCTTTAATGAACTCCTCAACCTTAGCTTCTTCAGTTTTTGCGTAATTCTCTAGCTGTAAGAAAAAAAACATAAAGAGAAGCCTTCCACATTTAGAATATTTGACCAACAAAAGCACCCTATACCAATTTACAAAATGTAAAGACGGACAGCGTGAGATAAGAAAATCATTATGCCCATATTGCCCAAAACCACAGATTTTAAAATAACAGGAATGCATTCAAAACAATTTGCCTTCTAATCGGTTGCTTCTTTCATACGATCTCCTATTTAAAAAAAGAATTAAAAAATTATCATAATTTACCTGCTCAGCAGAGTGAATCAAAACAGTTCCTTTTGTTTCAGTAGCAGATGAATCAACACCAGTTGCAAACACAGCCACCTAACACGAAGTGAACATAACAATACAAGTCAAAAAGCAACGAGACCTTTAACTTGGCCAAGTGAAAACTATCAAGCAGCTTTGTATAACTTAAATTAATCTGAAATGGATAAATAGAAAGAAAAAAAATTATTTTAAATAATATTTTAAAAAGTTAATATATTGGTGCATAACATAAAAAATTAAATATTTTTAAATAATTAATATAAATATTTTAAAAAACATATTTTGCTGAAGTGTTGAATTTTAAACTATGTAATAATCACTAGCTAAATAAACACTAGATTAAGAAGAAAACCAAGAGTAATTGAAGTTTTTATTGCTAATTATGTTCCATCATTGGAAAATTGAAGGAAAAACATAAGAATGAGATGAGAAAATTAGAGAAGTGGATGAGAAGAACTTGATAGTTTGCAACAGAATACACATGCCATTTTCCTTCCCTTTCTTGCTACCTATACCCACTCCTCTCGCACAACAAAATCATTAAGTCAATGCTAATGTGGATCCATTACAAAGTCATTATATTTGTTAGGTGGCCTCATTGTACGTGTTATTCTCTTTGGATTTCTTTGTCCCAATTGCTTAGTCCCAGCATCCGTTGAATCTTGTTGATCTATTAAGCCAATGTCCTTGTTGTTTACAACAATAGTCCCCCCCATTGGAAAGAACCTAGTCCTCAAGGTTGTAATCGGGAAAACTCTTGAGTAATTTATCCTTGTCTTCCCAAGTAGGTTATTATTTTTAATGATATAACTTGATCATATCACAACATACCCAGAATACATCCAGGACTTACCATAAAGAAGACCGATAGTCATCATTTCTCAAGAAGACTTGGTCGAACACGCCACAAGGACCAAACAAAATATGCCACAAAGGCTTAGTTGATTATGCCATATAGGACAAATTTAGAATCACGTGTTTACTGTCCCGACGGACTTTCACAGAAGATGTCATGGTTCCTTAGTCATGGTCTTATACTTAAACCTTATGTCGTGATCTGCCAATCCAGTTTTTATCATAACGGAGGCATCACCATGAGAATTCATACAAACACATCTTGCCATGGGCTCAAACACACGGACTTATTCACTTCATGTATCTTGTCCTGCCAATCCAGACTATGTTTCACTAGAGGATACACCATGGGTGTTTTTATATCATAGTGTCATGGGTTTCCACCACATGATCTTACACATACACTCATATTGTGATATATCAGTCTAGTTAGCAATATACCTGTCATACCAGAGGCACCACAAAATAATGTTACTCCAACCCCACTTCTCAAATTATTCATACTTATTTGATTCTTACATATATACTTACGAACAACATTCTATTCACACCGAGTTTTATACATTCCATCATAACCACATATATCATCATTTATTTTTCACATTCTTAACAATCTTCAAAGATATCATTATCACTTATGCTTGTTTATATCTAAACAGTAAACATGCAAGAGTCAAGATAAACACTCACCTGATACTCACCAACTGTAGTTCAAAGCTCTAAACTCGAACATCTTTCTTGGCCTAGCAGCAACAGCTACTCAAAGAACACAATTTCACCATTAAAATCCTTATACACAGATTTTCAACATCTCAATCATAGATAAACCCCATGCAAGACCTTGTTTTAGTCCTACTGCTCAGTAAACTCTTAACATCATAAATCCTTCAAAACTTAACATGCAAAGCCATATTACTTACTAAGAGATAGAGTGACCTCTAACTAATCCCAGCATCTTAACATCTAACTTGAAGAGATTGAAATAGCACTTAATTTGAAGAAACAGAGAATAATATTGAAGGAAGAAATAGAAGAAGAATTCTCAATAGACCTTCTCACCCATATATATAACCCATTCAACCTGCAGGAACTTAACAGATGTCAATACATTTAGTGTGGGAACTTAACAGATGTTAATACATTTAGAACTGTCCTTCTTAATGGCCTACAAGTTCTAAGAGAAACATAAATGAAAGTCCTTTCTCAATAAAAATTTGACCAGCCAATCCAGTTGATTCTTAACTAGATCATGTTCAACTT
This sequence comes from Gossypium hirsutum, assembly GCF_007990345.1. NCBI lineage: Eukaryota > Viridiplantae > Streptophyta > Magnoliopsida > Malvales > Malvaceae > Gossypium > Gossypium hirsutum. The sequence continues at coordinate 67,726,051 of NC_053447.1, read as the reverse complement.
AACTAGTACAATGCTCAGACAAACCACGGTGTTAAACATTTGGCGGTATCCTTTACTAGAATCACTTAATAATTTGAGACAAAATATTTAATCTCCTAAGCGGCAGGTACATTACACCCAATCGTACTCGCCAAAAGACCAAACATGGCGAACTATAATACGTCAAATAGATAATCTTTACAACTCTATGCCATAATTCGGATTCACCAAACTCGGGGTGTGACAAATCTAACTAGACAAAAAGTTTCTCCATGCCCTAAAAGGCCACATATGAAATAGAATAATGTGATTTTTTTCATACTGAAATCTCGCATATATGAAACTTGATAAGGAAACCTAAATTTTCTTCCTCCTTTTCAATGGGGATCTCACATTTAATTTAACTCTTATTTACAAATATTGACTAACACCTCTCGAAATCTGCTTCAAATCATAATCCAAAAAATTCTCAAATAAAATTATCAAACTATCTTGCCACTGCTTCAAAGAAAAATCCTAGGGGAATATCATGTACTTGAACCCAAAACCACGAAAAAATCAATGGTACTTGCATGGGATCTTCATTAATAGCCAAATGATGGAACACTAACAAATGATTGCTGAAAGCCCATGGTGCCCCATTAATCACCCTATCAATGTCCACCTTATTGAAAAATCTAAACAAATATTTATTCTCTCCCATATTCGAGATCTGCACACACCTTAAAGGATGCCACAAATTTGCCAATGTATTCTTCATCGTCCGAAAGTGGACCACACTAGCAGTAAGAAAACATCCCACCAAACAAAACTCTTGTTTTTAATTTAAATATTGAAATCTATAATTAAACAATATCTTGTAATAAAATAATTTAATGCATAATTTGGTACTTGAGTTTGACAATTTTTTCTAATGTGGTACTCTTGTTTTTTTTTTTGTTCAATTTGTTACATATATTTGACAGAAGTTATATATTTTGGTATTCAAAAGTAACAATGTAACACCTCTTAACCCTAAACCGACACTGGAACAGGGTTACGAGGTATTACTGGACATCTCAGACAATTTACAAATAATTCTTAGATGAATAACGAACATATATAAAAGAATCATAAATTCATATAAATTTATGTTAATTGGCTTCATTCATTTTTTATTTTTTTAAAATTTCGACAGTATTTCTCCTTATTATTACATAAAACCCCCTGCAAACTTAAAACCAAAAACAAACCAATACCAATATTTCAATCAATGATTTTATACTTTAAAACGCTACTAAATCATGCTTAATAAATTGATTTACTACTTTAATTATAAAAGGTTAAAGTTAACATGTAAAAAAAAAACTAATTCATATCTTTCATTTCATTTCAAGATTTAATACTAAGTTTACTAATTTATAACTTTAAACTTTATTTATCATCCAAAAGATTATAACCATTTATTTACAACCAAGATCATTTAGCATATATATTTACATATATATACGACTCGTGTACAATCACCTAGTACATGCCACTTAAACAAAAGGAAGAAATACATCACCAAAATTTTCTTGATGGAGTCGGGATCTTTCTGGATGCTAAACTGGACCTTGAACTCTAATGACCTACGCACGGAAACAACCGTACACTGAGTATTTCATACTCAATGGTATTACCATAATTCAAATTATAATATTAATAAACATGTAATGCATAAAATCATACATACAAATTTAAACTCAAATTTCATATTTCTACAATAACAATTCATCAATTAATATCATATATCCACAATTTGAAACTTGGACACATCATGAACCTTAGATTCATTTCTCAGTCTCATATCACATTTCAATTTACAATTCAACTATTTGTTTCATTTCAATAGCTCGATTGTTCAACTCATTCAGTTTATCATTTCATTATTTACCCTATTAACAAAACTCGGACTTTGACGGATACACGGATCCAACCAAACACTCCAGTATGGCACCCACTACCTTATCGAATAGTTCGAAGCAATAGTTGACACCTAGTGTCTCATCGGTAAAGCTGAAGAAAGTTGGTACCCAGTACCTCATTGAATCTATCCGAAGAAATATAGTGACACCTAGTGTCTCATCGACTCGAGGTCGAAGTATCCCTGAACTCTTTCAATCCTATGGCATGCCAACTATATCCGACTCAGCCCGACTAGTTAATAGGGTCTCCAAATTGACATTTCAATTCAATTTCACTTTTTCACTTTTAATCACAATTTAATTCAAAATTCACTTTTCCATTTTCAAGTCAATATTAATTTCAATTCCACACATATATTCATCATTCAATTGAATTTCTTTCAACTTAATAATAATACTTACCTTATATTTCACTTACCATACATATAAATTTAAATATAGCATTAAATAATAAATAATTTGAATTATAGTAATACAAACCGTAAATCTCCCGTTTTAGTCCTCGATAGCTTTCTCCTTTCCTTTCGATGTCAATGCCTCAAGTTCTTTGTTAGCTACAAAAATAATAATTATTTTCACTATTAATTACAGCATTAAATTATAAAAAATAATAATAATAATTAAATTTTATTCAATTCCTACTTATTCCCAATTTAATTCTAACTAAGCTTACTTACTTTTCTAGCTTAATTCATACTTCTTTTCTACTTAATTTCTTGCCATATTTAACTCAATTATTCAATATTCATAATTAAGCCCTAATTTAAGACTTCTTATAACTTAATCCCAACTATGTAAAACTTATAGCCTAGTTTACAATTTAATCCTTTTATCTATTCTAACTAGAAATTCTATCAACTAAACCCCTAATTTAACAACTTGTTCAACATGAATCATGTTCAAAAACCTATGAACTTCCATAACCTCCACTTAATTTCAACAAAACTTTGTTTTAAAGCTTCTAAAACATCAAAATTAAGAGAAAATGGCTAAAGTTAGCTTGCCAATTAAACTTGAAGCTTTAAAATCCCAATTTTCCCCATTTCTTTTCTTTCCCTTTTTCTTCCCCTGTTTTCGTTTCATTCTCTGTTCTTCTTTTGTTTCTTTTTTTCTTTCTTTTATTTTTACTTACTTCACTTTATTTCTTTTGTTGTTCTTTTTTAATTACTAAATAATTAATTTAATATCAATATAAAATATATTATGCTTATATATTAAGTAAACCAATTGTTTAATTACATTTGTACATATTTATTTTATTACACTTGTATAAATTTTATACCATTTATTTGTCAATTATCTTATTTATTTAATAAAAATCTATTTAACAACAAATAATAATATTACAAATGTACATATATTTTTTATTTATAAATATACAATATCATCTATACCATACATTTGTCATCATTTATTTTATTTATCACACAAAAAAAAATCTTATTATTTAATTATTTATATAATAAATATCTATCTAATAATTTAATATAATTATTACAAATGTATATACTTTTATCAATACATTTGTATTAAATCACTACCATACATTTGTCTTTCTTTAACTTATTTCATAATATAATAATAATAATAATAATAATTAATATTATTTATTATTTAGTACTAAACCTTAATGATTATTAATGAAATTTTAATAGAAAATATCACATAAAAATCTTCAATCATACTCAGCTTATGCCGCCTCATTCTTATGAATTGGCTTAATTGTCATTTTGATCCTTTATACTTTTTTTATTTATAATTAAACTTTTACCCTTTACTCTATTTAGTTCTTTTTTTCCTAATTATTTTTAATTAGGCTAAATTCACCTAATTAATACCTAATTATGCACTCAACTAAACTCATAATTACTTCTAATAATTATTTATGACTCAGTTTACTAAGATGGAGGCCCGATAATGTACTTTTCCAATGCCCGTGAATTTTGGGACATTACAAACGATGTTAACCTTTTAGTGTTTAGTTCAGGTCTGGGAATTGATTTAATTGTTAATATTATTAACTTTGAATTTTTCATGATTTTGTTAATAGAATAAATTTAGTGTTAATTGTGGATTTGTTTAATTTTACATTTAATTTGTCAAATACAGTCTAATGGATATGATTTAATTAGGGTTTTAGAGTTGGTTTGATGAAAATACATAATTAGCAATTAATTTTCATCAAACCAACCCTAAAACTCGAATTAAACACTTAACATCTTTATTTTTGGGTGTTAAAATATATAACTTTTGTCAAATACAAATACCTGATTGGACCAAAAAATAACATAAGTATCACATTAGAAAAAAGTGTCAAACTCAAGTACTAAATTATGTGTTAAGTCTAATAAAATATTTTAATTATTTTACATTACATAAAATAATATGCATTTTAAATAAATAATCATATATCTTTAAATAATAATCAAATACACTAATAAATAAAATAAATATATAATTAATGAAATAAAAATAATTAGATGTATGTTACATAAGAAACTAGTTAAGCATGTAAAACACAATTAGTTAATACTTTATAATTATGAAGTAAATATGATAATGTAAAACACAAACGGTCCAACACTTATAATTATTGTAGGCTCAATTTTGTTGACTCTTTCTTGGATTCTTCGTGGAGACAACATCTATCACTCATCTATCATCCCCCAATTACCACACCTACGCGCTTTCATTTGGAAGAAAAAATGGAAATGTATAGAGAAATTGATGACAAAAATCTTCGTTGTTCCCTTGAAATTTGATCTGTTTTTCTCCTTCATGTAGGATTGTAGATAAGGTGATACTTATATCATTAAAGGAGACAAGTTTAGTCTTGATTAATGTCTCAACATTGATTTTAAGATTTAAGAAAATGAAAAAAAACTCTTAATTAATTGTTACCGACTCCCTCTCATAGGTATTATAATGAAGATAGATTCATTTGGAAAAGTAAAAGGTGGGAAACATATACACAAATTTCCTAGACAAGTCCTTTGTTGTTTCCTGTAAATTTCATCTGTTTTTCTCCTTCCTCATGTTCATATACTTATTGTTTCTACTTTGTTTCTGAGGTATTGAGCCATCTATTTTCTGATTTTGAACACTATATCCATATATATTTTTCTTCTCATAAATCGTCATGTCATCGTCACTTTCGAATTCCTCATCCATGTCTAGAAAGAAATATTATGTTTTTTTGAGTTTTAGAGGTGAAGATACCTGCAAAAATTTATCCATAATTTAGTGATTAACGGTATAGGAATTAAATTTTAATTTTATAAAAAATGCAGGGACTTCTGGCACATTTTAACCAAGAAAAACTCTATAAATGTTAACAGCAACTCTCGCCTTCTTGGAGTCTTCTCGGAAAGAACATCTAAGGCTCATCTATGGCCCCCGATGTGGATGAAAACAAAGAAAAAGTTGAAGAAGCCTTCACCAAACACCAAGAAAGGTACAAGGAAGATAAAAGATAAGATCAAATGGTGGTGAAATGCTATGACACGTAAAACACAATTTTAATACTTAATTTGTAATATATAAAACAACGAGTTTGAAAAAGATATTTATTTTTTTATATTACTAAATTTAAAATTATCCTTATAATTATCACTTAATTATTATTAGAGTTTATTATGCTCAGTTTTTTTATATATATTTAAGGGAGGAAAATAGGATTGCTTAGGATTGAACCCAAGCTCTCGTACCTACAAAACCAAGCTTTTGTAAATAGGCCAAGAGGTTGCTGACAATTATGTTAAGTAGTTATTATTTTGAGTAATATTACATTGCATTAGCTACATAAAGGAAAACTATAATATATGTGGAATATGTTAAAAATTATTTAATTATCATTTAAAAACTTTTTATTATAATATTTGTTTGAATTGATAAATTAATATATTTTACATATATTTAATAATTTAAATAAAAATATTATTTTATACTAATTACTTCAATTAAAAGTATAATATTAAAAAAAATTAATCAAATATTAAATGCGTAAAATCACATATGTAACATAAGCTACTAATTATAAAGTAGATATGATAATATAAAATAATAATAAAAACAAAACACAAACCGTCCAACACGTTATTTGATGATAATTGTAGGATCTATTTTCGTGTTGTTAAGTTCTATATATTTTTTTCAATTATTTAATAACTGTGTTTATGCATATAATCTTAGTTTTACAAGTGATTTTAGAGATGATTTTATTGTCGTCCTCTCTAATTTGGCGTATGTTTGATTCTTTTGTCAATTTTTGCTCGTTGCTTTAGACCATCCAAGGTTGATTTCCTTATCAAATTAAGTGTTTGTAATTACTCTAAATATATCGTACTTGAGTTGTGACAAAACTAATTGTTAACATGCCATGATGTTTTATTATTGTTAAGGCTAAAGCCTTTATTGTATTGATAGAATTTACTATTCATCATCTACTATGAGTTTCGCCTAGATTATATGGTTCTCAATAAATTAATGAATTTAATTTTCAGAAAAATTGTAGGCTGCATGTGAACTCTCACCTTCTTGGAGTCTTCCCGGAAAGAGCATCTATGACCCCGAATTTCCACACCTACTCCCTTTTCAAAGATATTATTGTACTGATAGATTCACCTACTCCCTTTGTTCTTCCCTCGAAATTTCATCTGTTTTTCTCCCCTCATGCTCATATACTTATTGTTTCGGAGGTATTGGGCGACTGATTTTGAAAACTACATCCACATATTTTTCTTCTCATACATCCTCATGTCGTCGTTACTTTCGACTTCCTCGTCCATTTCTAGAAAGAAATACGATGTGTTCTTGAGTTTTAGAGGTGAAGATACTCGCAAGAATTTTACGGATCATCTCTACGATGCTCTAAATAGAACCGGGATCGTCACTTTTAGAGATGATCCAAAGTTGGAAACTGGTGAAGAGATCGCACCGGAACTCTTCAATGCAATTCAGCAATCATGGTGCTCGGTAATCGTTTTTTCCGAGACCTATGCATTTTCAGGTTGGTGCTTGGAGGAGCTTGCGGAGATTGTTAAACAAAAAAATGACAAGGGTCATAAAGTATTTCCAATTTTCTACCATGTTGATCCATCTTATTTAAGAAAACAAAAAGAAAAGGTTGAAGAAGCCTTTGCCAAACACGAAGAAAGATACAAGGAAGATAAAGACAAGATCCAAAAGTGGCGAAATGCTTTGACTGAAGTGGCTAACATCAAGGGATGGCATTTAAATAATAGGTATTTCTTTCTTATCTTCTCTATTTCCTAATTTTAATGACTAAAAAATTGTTTTATTTATTGGATTGCATGTTATTTTTATAATTTTTTGTTTAATTGAGAATTCCCATATTTCAACTAACGAGCAAGTTGTGTATTTTGATGCTATAATGTATCTTACTGTCTTATTCATACTTTTTGTTTGCTTCCAACCATATTATACTTCATGATTCACTAAACTAAAAATGAAAAAGTGCATATCGGATTTTAATTTCATTGTAGGCACGAATCAGAGTTTATTAGAGACGTTGTTAAGAAGATATCAACAAAATTATGTCAGACATATCCAGTTGTTCATGATGAGTTGGTTGGAATTAGTTTACATTTGGAGGAGTTGTATTCGAAAATAAATATTGGGGAAGACGATGTCCGCACTATAGGAATTTGCGGAATGGGTGGCATTGGTAAAACAACTCTTGCAAGGGTTGCTTACACTCAAATGTTAGCTCATTTTCAGGGTAAATGCTTTCTTGCTGATATTCGAGAAGTTTCAAACAAACATGGACTTGTTTCTTTACAGAAACAACTTCTTTCTCAAATCTTTCCGGATGAATGCTTCAATTTTTTCAATGTTCATGATGGGAATGCCATAATTAGCCACAGGTTGTCTGGTAAAAAGGTTCTTGTTGTTCTTGATGATGTTGACAACATACAACACTTGAAATGCTTGGTTGGAAGGCGTGATTGGTTCAATTTAGGGAGTAGGATCATTGTAACAACAAGAGATGAACATTTGCTCGGATCTTATCGAATCGATGATGTGTATAAGCCTACAACACTGAATCCCAACGATGCACTTAGGCTTTTCAATTTGAAAGCTTTTGATAGTGATACAACGCCGAAATATGATTTCATTGAGCTTTCTAAACAAGTTGTACATTATGCTGATGGTCTGCCCTTAGCTCTTGAAGTTTTGGGTTCATTTTTGTGCGATAGAGATATAATTCAATGGAGAAGTGCAATCGAAAGACTTAAACAAGATTCTAACAAAGAAATTCTTGACACACTACGAATTAGCTTTGATGGATTGGAAGAAAGGGAGAAGAATATATTTCTAGATATGGCATGCTTTTTCAATTGGGAGAAGAAAGATTTGGTAATGAAAGTATTGGATGGTTGTGATTTTTTTCCAAATATTGGAATTGATGTTCTAATTAAGAAATCTCTCATAAAAGTTGAAGATGGCAACCAATATTTGTGGATGCATGCCTTGTTGCAAGAAATGGGAAGAAAAATTGTTGAAGAAAAGTGTGTTGATGAACCTGGAAAACGTTGTAGATTGTGGAAGGAAAGGGATGTCCATCATGTCCTAACAAAAAACACGGTAAATCATTCAACAAAAATTACATCAATTTTTTTTATTATCAATATATGATGTAAATCCAAAGCTTAGTCTAATTGGTTTACGTACCGATTTGTTGATTATAATTATTAATAAGGATTCATAATATAAGTGTTTAATTTTATTGAACTACTCTTATTAGAAAATGTTTTACTTAGTTCAAAATATTTTATGTACTATATTTTGACCAAAAGATTGTGGTAATATTGAACATGTATGTAAATTTTCAAAAGTTTTATCGTACAATTTAAAGCATTTATTTTGTCTTCTTATTGCCTATTCTTGATTACTTTTAGGCTACCGAAGTTATTGAAGGCATGATCATCAACAATAAAAGGTAGGAAAACATACATTTAAATTTATCAATATGTTCTATTAATATTGTCATTATTTTTTTTAAATCCAATAATAAACAATGAAAAAACAACATTTTTGCTTTGCTTGGTATAGTGAATAAAAAATTGGAAGGATGAAATTTTGAAGGAAAAGAAAAAATAATTTTCTTTCTATAGGTGTGCTTGGTAGGAAAGATGGAAAATTGAATGGAAAATATATTTCCCTTCTCACTATTGCTTTATATAGTGGAAAGTGGAAGGAAAGAAAAAATAGAACATTTGAAAAAAAGAGAGCATAATTTTGATTATTTCAATTTGAAATGATTGATTTTTATGCATTAGGGTGCAAAATGCATGTTCTTTTCACTTTTCCACCTAATGAAACACACCCTTAATACTTAATTTTTCAATGTTATATTTATAAAATTTATATAGAAACACATTACTCTTTCAAAAGAAATTGTAAAGAGATGTATGTTATTGTCTTTGCTAATATTAATGAACTAGGCTATAACATGCCATCATTTGATTCACTGGTAATGCATAGAATTACACATCAGTGCACCAAACGTAAATCAAAATATTAGTTCTAGTTTTTTAGGCTTAGGTAATTCAAAGTCAAATGTAAGTGTTAGATAGACTATTGTCTAATATGTTCAATCATATCTCAATACCATATTCAGATATGCATTAGATATAAGTGTAGGATGTGGGTACTTAAAAAAACAATATCGATGCAACATAGCTTTTAGATATCGAATGTTTCTATATATTTTGAAACTCATATTTGTTTTGCTCATGGTTATTAGGGAATCGAGCAAGGTGCTCAATTTGAGTGACGATACCTTCTCAAAGATGAAAAAATTGAGATTGCTCAAAGTTCTTTGCCTATCAAATTGTGATGGTCTCAAATATCTCTCTAATGAAATACGGCTTTTAGATTGGACAAGATATCCTTTAAGATATTTACCTTCAAGCTTTCGACCGGACAATCTTGTCGCACTTCTTTTACCATATAGTCACATTGAACAACTATGGAAAGGAAATAGAGTAAGAATTAACTTATCTTATCCTTGTGTTTTAGCTTATTTTAATATAAATGATTAAACTTTGATTAAGGTAAAAAAAGAAAAACAAAAACAAAATTGGGCATTATTATGTTTTCTCTCTAATTTATTATTGTCTTCAACAGCCCTTGTATAAGTTGAAAATGATCAACCTCAAAGGGTCTCAATACCTGATCAAGACGCCAGACTTCACAACAACACCAAAACTTGAAGCTTTGATTATGGAAGGTTGTACCAGATTAGTAGATGTCCATCCATCAATCAGAGTGCTTAAGATGCTTAAACTTTTAAATTTAAGAGACTGCACAAGTCTTGGGAGTCTTCCAACCAGAATTGGAATGGAATCTCTTGAAACATTAATTCTTTCAGGTTGCTCAAGTCTTGTAAGGTTTCCGGAGATTGATGGGAAAATGAAACATCTAAAAACTCTTGATCTTTCTAGTTGTTATAAAATTAAATATTTGCCAGTGAATTTGCAGCAAGTAGAGTTTTTGGAAGAGCTTGACTTGAGTGAAACAGCGATAACAGAACCACCATCCTTGATTTTTCAATTGGAAAATCTTAAAATTCTGTCTTTCAATGGGTGCAAAGGACCATCATCTAAGTTACGACCAAATATGCCTCTGATGTTGCCTTCGTTGTCAAGTTTGAGTTCATTAAGAGAGTTGAAGCTAAGGGACTGCAATCTTCGTGAAGGAGATATTCCTAGTGATATTTTTTGCCTATCCTCCTTGACACATCTTGATCTTAGTGGTAACAATTTCCTCAGCATACCTGCGTCTATTACTCGACTTCCCAAGGTTAAACTTCTTATGTTATCAAGTTGCAAAGAGCTTAAATCGTTGCCAGAGCTTCTAACAAGTATAGCAAGAGTGTGCATAGATGGTTGTGCTTCACTTGAAGTAGTTGCAAGTCCGTTAAAAGTATGCAATTTATTGGATTTAGCTTCCATTAAAGCCATTAACTGCTACAGATTGGCTGAGAACATCAATGCGTTAACATTGTTGAAAAAACATCTCAAGGTTAATTAATCTTTCTTTCCCTCTCATACTTGGGAATTTATGGTTTTATTTACCAAGTGACTGAAGTTTCATTTTGCAGGCATTTGCAAATTCAAGACAAATGTTTGATGTTATTATACCTGGAAGTGAAATCCCAGAATGGTTTAGCCAACAGAGAGGTGGCTCTACAATTAGGATACCTCTACCACTCAATATTCAGAATGATAGTCAATGGATTGGAGTAGCTTCCTGTTGCATTTTTGTCAATGATGATGCTTACCAGGATAAGTTTATCAACTGCAGAGCTGTTATCCATTGTAGAAATTCTGGACAAGGCGGTCGAGATGGATCTGTCTTCCGAGATACAGATCTTCGACGTGTCGATGCAAGTAGTTGGTTGTTTGGGAAACGTTTTAACCAGCCCATAACGAAGGATCACCTATTTCTTAGATATTGGTCGCGTGATAAATTATATCCATTTTCCTTAGAGGATAAATGTGGTGAATGTGAAATTAATAATTTGTGGACAATAGATTGCTTAGATCAGGAATGCGATGAGCTTGAATTGTCTTTCACAGACCCGGATGTTCCCTGTGTTAAGGTGAAAAAGTGTGGTGTTAGAATGGTGAATGAGAAAGATTTGGAAGACATAAAAGAGCTGCATATCCATACCACTCAATGTTCTCCAAATCTTGAAGATGTCCATCAACACTCTGCTGATAACGATGGATCAATAGATTCAATAGGTAGCACTTCCCTTGTAAAACAAAAACCAAAATGGATGCAAAATTTTTTCAATTTTATAATGAGCCGATCGAGGAAGAAGCTGTAACTGTGGTAAACTACTTCACTAGCCTTGCCCTATAAATTCTGTTTTTAGACCTTTTTATCGACCTTATTTACATCTTTCATGTTACTTAAAGTATTCATTTTGAACATCTTTACTCAACATATATTTTGATACGAGTATGAAATATGATTCTTCAAATTATGTAATCAACTCTAAATTTTGAGTATAGACATGTTGAACACCAACTTGTATCGAATGACATGTTTTGTTTGAAAGATAACATAGTGTTTTATACATTTAAAAATTTATTCATCTAATTAATTAATTTTTACATGATTGAAACTTGTACTGTTTAATGAAATTTATTATTTATTTATTTATTAAATTTTATGTTATATGTATAAACTTACTTCTATATTTTCACTGCATGAAGAAGCAGGTAATAGGGTGAAATATAATCATCTTTTATCTTTGTCATCAGACTATTTTCGCTAAATAAAACGCCATGGAACCTGTACTCTGTTTTGGTGTTGCTTAAATAGTATTTAAATAGCTTCATTTTGTAGTTTATATAGGCCCTTAATAGTTAATACTACTTAAATGGCTTCAATTCATGCTAACAGAAGATCTGTTGAAAATTGGCCAACCATGCTGCTGTGATATTTTTGGTTGAAGTGCATGCAGCTTGTAAACATGCTGCAGTACGTATGCTTGCTGTAACAGCAAGGTTTTCTCCTTAGTTTCATTGTAATCAAACTAGTTGATAATGAACAAGTTGATGACAACTTGATACATTAGGTGTTGAATGACTAGTTTAGGTGGCTTGTTTATGTGTACAAGCAATGCTTATCAAGTTACTAGGCTACTTAATGGTAATAGGTAGTATTTGGTGATGTATTTGACTATAAATGTATTGTTTTCTTATTGAATAAGTGAGCAAAAATGAGCTATCAGCCATAAGCTCCCTTGCTGCACATTTGTGAGCAAGTAAAATTTTTTTCTTGTATCTTGCTGTCTTGTCTTGTTTCCTGTTTTTCTTCCTCCGCTCTTACAAAAACCCCAACAAGATCCCATATTGACAAAACCATATCACAAATCATTCTACTCTGCAATAATCCAAGGGATGACTTCTCTGGAACACCAGTCCTTGAGCAAACTATTTTGAGACCACGGTGTGATTAAAGCTTACTTGAGGGAACATCGGTATGGAAATTGGCTATGTATGGATCCAGTGATTAATGTAATAAGGCGAATGTGGGAGGTGGACGGCAAAGGGAAATTTACTGTAAAGAAATTTGTGTTTTCTCTTGATTCTGAGGGCTCATTGGTGCATCAAAGGTGCAATGCTTCCTATTGCTCTCATTCCAGAATGGTGTGCCTTCAAAATATTTTTTAAGGGATCGAGGTATTCTAACAATTAATGATTCCATCAATTGTTGTTGGTGCAATGAAGTTGAAGGGAACTGTGATCATATTTTTCTTTCTTACTTCCTGTTGCGCGGAAGCGTGTGAAAGAGTAAAATTATTGTACTAAAAAATCACACTAAGTTCAATTCCCAGGAAAGAGAGGTGGATCACGAGGATCACTTAAGTACCAAATCTTTCCTAGCCGGAATATCCCTCTATCGTAATTTAATAGCACAATAAATCACTACAATCACTTGCAAAATATGCAGAACAAAAAATAAAGAACACCAGAATTTTAACGAGGTTCGGCAAATCTTGCCTACGTCCTCGGGCACTACCAAATATATTTCACTCCAAAAATACAAGTGAAACTTTACAAATAGGGAGAGAGAACAATTGCCTTAAGTAGAGAATGGCAAGTGTGGGATGATGAGAATGAGCAATGGTTGGCCTATTTATAGTTGAGATTCAAGGGCCACCTTGCAAAGTCACTATTCACTTAGGGACCAAAAATTGCTATTTTCCCATGCCCAACACTAAATAAATATTTGGTGCCCATAACTTTGACCTTTCCAAAGTATGGGTAGGTATGGGAAAGGTATGGGCAAGGTATGGGGTATGGGTATATTCTAATAATCTCTACCTTGAAGATTTGATTAGGATAATCTTATCTTTACACAATTCTTTCTGCTTTTGACAACAATACTTGATAGTGCCTTCTTCAACTGTTAAACTTGCAGGATATTAATCAAGTTCAAACAATGTTCGAACTTGGTTGCTGTTACCACCTTGGTCATCATGTCTGCGGGATTATCTGCAGTCTTGATCTTCTGAAGACAAATTTTCCCCTTTTCAATAATTTCCCGCACAAAATGGAATCGTACGTCGATATGTTTTGTACGTGCATGATAGACTTGATTCTTTGCTAAATGAATAGCACTTTGACTATCACAATACACGTTAATATGCTCCTGAACCAACCCCAAGGTTTTAGCCATACCTTGTAACCAAACAGCCTCCTTTACAGCCTCTGTTACAGCCATGTACTCGGCTTCTGTGGTTGACAATGCAACTGTAGACTGTAGTGTAGACTTCCAACTTATTGGTCCTCCAGCAAGTGTAAACACATAACCGGTGGTTGATCTTCGCTTGTCCAAATCACCGGCATAGTCAGAATCAACGTACCCAATAACACCTTTACCAAGTGTATTATCCTGCTTGAACAGTAATCCAACATCCACGGTCTTCTGAATATACCGTAGAATCCATTTCACAGCTTGCCAATGTCCTTTTCCAGGATTATGCATATACCTGCTCACTATACTAACTGCCTGTGAAATGTCGGGTCTTGTACACACCATTGCATATATCAAGCTACCCACTGCATTAGAATACGGAACTTGCAACATGTATTCTTGTTCCGTATTCGTCGAAGGAGATAGTTGTGCAGAAAGCTTGAAATGAGAAGCCAACGGGGTACTTACAGGTTTGGTCTGCTCGTTCATGCCAAACTGCTGTAGTACTTTCTTCAAATACTGCTTCTGAGACAAGCTAACTCTGCCATGAGCTCTATCTCTACATATTTCCATGCCGAGAATCTTTTTAGCTTCTCCTAGATTTTTCATCTCAAACTCGAGATTGAGTTGAGTCTTCAATCTTTCAATCTCAACTTTGCTCTTAGATGCTATTAGCATATCATCAACATATAAGAGCAAGTATATGAAAGTTCCTTCTTGTAGCTTCTGAAAATACACGCAATGATCAAATTTACTTCTTGTGTACCTTTGCCCTTTCATGAACTGATCAAATCGCTTGTACCACTGCCTCGGAGATTGCTTTAATCCATAAAGCGACTTTGTCAGTTTGCAAACCCAATTTTCTTTTCCAGCAACCTTGAATCCATCTGGCTGAGTCATATAGATTTCCTCTTCCAAATCACCGTGTAAAAACGCGGTCTTCACATCAAGCTGAACTAGTTCAAGATCATATTGCGCAACCAAGGCTAGCAAAATCCGAATAGACGAATGCTTCACAACTGGAGAAAACACTTCATTGTAGTCTATTCCTTCTTTCTGAGCGTAACCCTTTGCTACCAATCTAGCCTTGTATCGAATTTCATTTTTACCAGGAAATCCTTCCTTCTTTGCATATACCCATTTGCATCCAATTGCCTTCTTTCCCTTGGGTAGTGTCACCAACTCCCAGGTCTTATTTTTATGAAGAGACTGCATTTCTTCATTCATTGCTTGCTTCCACTTTACACCATCAGGGTTACTTATTGCTTCTGTGTAAGTAGAAGGAACATCATCATCTGCAATTGGAAGTGCATAGGCCACTATATCATCAAAGCGAGCAGGCTTACGAATCTCTCTTCTTGGCCTCCTATATGCAATTGAATCTTGTTGCTGTAGAGGTTCTTGGGTAGGAACCTCTTCATCATTTGTCCCTTCAATATTAGCTGGATCATCGTTAACCTTTTCAAGCTCCACCTGCTGCAAAGTACTACTGGTTTTGTCATCCTTTTGTGAATCCTCGTTCTTCATCATGGTTGATTCATCAAAAGTTACATCTCTACTGAAAACAATCTTCCTTGTATCAGGACACCAGAGACGGTATCCTTTTACACCACCAGTTATACCCATGAATAATGCTTTCTTTGCTCTTGGGTCTAACTTAGATTCTTTTACATGATAATATGCAGTGGAACCAAAAACATGTAAAGAATCATAATCAGTAGCAGGTTTACCAGTCCACATCTCCATAGGAGTTTTTCCATTTATTGCAGCTGATGGCAATCGGTTAATTAGATGGCACGCATATGTAACTGCCTCAGCCCAAAATTCCTTGCCCAATCCAGCATTGGACAACATACATCGAACTTTCTCCAGTATAGTCCGATTCATGCGTTCTGCCACCCCATTCTGCTGTGGTGTATCTCGAACAGTGAAGTGTCGCACAATGCCCTCATCTTGGCATACTTGTAGAAATGGATCGTTTTTGTACTCAGTACCATTATCTGATCGAAGTCGTTTGACCTTTCGACCAGTCTGAGTCTCCACCATCTTCTTCCACTTCAGAAATGCATCCAAAACTTCACTTTTTCTTTTCATTAGATACACCCATACTTTTCTTGAATAATCATCAAGAAAAGTGACAAAATAGTGCATACCTCCCAAAGAAGCCACTTTGGTAGGTCCCCACACATCACTGTGAACGTAGTCCAGAATTCCTTTCGTATTGTGAATTGCTGAACCAAATTTTACCCTCGTCTGCTTGCCCAGAACACAATGTTCACAGAATTCCAATTTGCAAGAATTTGCACCTTTCAACAAGCCTTGCTTCGCCAAAGTCTGCAAAGCTTTTTCACCAGCATGTCCCAATCGCCTATGCCATAACCTGGTAGCCTCTGAATCTGCATCTTTCGCAGAAGCTGTTGATGTTGATCCAATAACTGTACTTCCATTTAAATAGTACAAGTTATTTCTTCTAGTGCCTTTCATCACCGTCAATACCCCAGCTACTACCTTTAGTAATCCATCTCTCAAAGTGATTGTGAGCCCTTTAGATTCTAGGGCCCCTAATGAGATGAGATTTTTCTTCAAGCTGGGTACATAGCGAACATCTGTCAGAACTTGGATTGAGCCGTCGTGATTCTTCAATTAGACTGTACCCACTCCCATTGTCTTACAAGCACTATCATTGCCCATAAGAACAATTCCACCTTCTAGCTCTTTAAGACTAGAAAACCAGTCCTTATTAGGACACATATGGTAAGTACATCCTGAATCCAAAATCCACTCATCCGTTTGACATGCCATTGCCATGCCAACCAAGCTAAAGTCTGACTCCTCATCATGCTCCGCTACACATGCATTAGAAATAGCCTTGCCCTTTTGTAGCTTAGGACAATTCTTTTTCCAATGCCCTTTTTCACGGCAAAAGGCACATTCATCTTTGGCGGGTCTCCCTTTGGACTTTCCCCTTCTACCAGATTTGCTGCTGTGTGAACGACCTCTTACTGTTAAGACTTCTGCAGTTGTATCTCTGTGATCTCTTTTATCTTTCTTTCGAGTCTCAGATCTATACAACGCACTACAGACTGCATCAAATGTGATCGTGTCCTTCCCATGAAGCAATGTGGTGGTAAGATGATCATATTCATCAGGAAGGGAATTCAACAACAATAATGCCTTGTCTTCATCTTCAAATTTCTCATCCAAATTTAGCAAGTCTGCTAAAATTTTATTGAATGAGTTCACATGGTCATTCATCGACATACCGGGTGCATACGTGAATCGATAAAGTTTCTTTTTCATATAAAGCCTATTTTCAAGACTTTTCGTTAGAAACTTTTCTTCCAGTGTATCCCATAACTTCTTCGCTGATGTCTCCCTCATGACAGAGTACTTCTGCTCTTTGGCCAAACATAGGCGGATTGTACCACACGCCTGTCTATTGATCTTGGCCCACTCCTTGTCATCCATCTTGTCAGGTTTTTCTTCAAGGGCTATATCTAGCTCTTGCTGACATAAGACATCCAGGATCTCACATTGCCACATACCAAAATTATTGGTACCGTCAAATTTCTCTACTTCAAATTTTGCATTTGTCACAGTAGTCCTTGCTGATGACGATGCTGCTGCCATTTTTCTCCTCAATCCCAACTACTGTATACGTGAACAGTACTGTATACGTGAATAGTGCTGTATACGTGAATAGTACTGTATACGTGAATAGTGCCGTATACGTGAATAGTGCCGTAAACGGTCGTATTCCCCAAGTACGAACCTTGCTCTGATACCAATTGTTGCGCGGAAGCGTGTGAAAGAGTAAAATTATTGTACTAAAAAATCACACTAAGTTCAATTCCCAGGAAAGAGAGGTGGATCACGAGGATCACTTAAGTACCAAATCTTTCCTAGCCAGAATATCCCTCTATCGTAATTTAATAGCACAATAAATCACTACAATCACTTGCAAAATATGCAGAACAAAAAATAAAGAACACCAGAATTTTAACGAGGTTCGGCAAATCTTGCCTACGTCCTCGGGCACTACCAAATATATTTCACTCCAAAAATACAAGTGAAACTTTACAAATAGGGAGAGAGAACAATTGCCTTAAGTAGAGAATGGCAAGTGTAGGATGATGAGAATGAGCAATGGTTGGCCTATTTATAGTTGAGATTCAAGGGCCACCTTGCAAAGTCACTATTCACTTAGGGACCAAAAATTGCTATTTTCCCATGCCCAACACTAAATAAATATTTGGTGCCCATAACTTTGACCTTTCCAAAGTATGGGTAGGTATGGGAAAGGTATGGGCAAGGTATGGGGTATGGGTATATTCTAATACTTCCTTTCTTGGAAAGCTTGGGGAGTGTTGTTTCAATGGTGGGGTGTTATGTGTGCGATTCCTTGAAATGTTGTGTATGAATGTTGCTGCATGTTTGGAATGTTAAGAGGAAATGGCTTGTTGCTATGGCGCTATGTTATGGTCATTGTGGGTAGCTAGGAATGAATGTGTTTGCTAACAACTTTAAATGCAATCTCTTTTTCGGATTAGAGCCATTGTTGGTGTTACACAGGGAAGTACTTCATCCTGTTTTCTCTAACAGGTGTTAGCAAGATTGATCTACTAACAATCCTTTGGGATGGCAACTACTATGATTCGTGTACTAGCAATGTGAAAAGTTATTATGGATAATATTATAGCTGAATCGTGACTGTGTCGTATCATTTACCAGCGATGTAAAAAGTTATTATGGATATACCCTTTACTAATTGCTCGCTTATTCTTTTCGGTATATAATCCTTATTCATCAAAAAGCTTGATGAAAGAAATCTTAATTTAATTTAACTAGAACTCTACAAGTTTTAATAAACGAGAATTTTATATATGAGTCCACAAGAAGCTCAGCAAGCTAACTTGAGGAAAGCTGAAGGCAAGAGGCAAACAATTGAGGCAAATCTAGCTCTCAGACAGGCTAGGATACGAGGTTATCAACGCGATTTCGTAACAAGTTGGAGAATTTCCGTAAAAACAAAATTTTCGTTTATACATCTCATGTTGATTCTGCCAATTAAATAGAATCAAATATAATCAAAAGTGAAATCGAATTTTGATCGAACGAAAAATTTAAAAATTGAAAACAGAAATAGAATAGGATAAAAAAGATAAAAAATCAATAAAAGAAGGTGGATAGAAAAACTTATTAGACACCGGGATCGACGGTATCTAATAAATTTTACCTATGACTCCCGCTGTATGAAAGCAATACTCTAATTAATTATAATTAAAAAAATTATGTAATTATCAAAAATATTTAATTAATGCTGTTACATAGAGCTAAAACTCAACTTTCAACACAATTTGCTGATTTAATCTCATATCACTGATTATATAAATCTATTTAAAACAGCAAATAAATCAAAGTAAATATCTTTTGAAAATCAAGTATTTGATAGAATTCAATCACTACGCTTATAAATACGTTATCATACTCTACTGATTTTTCAATCAACACTTCTTTTTAGCTTTAGTAGATGGGAAAAAAAAATGAATATATTCACTATTTTAGTTTTTCTCTTATTTTTTGTTTCATCCTATTTTATTCGAACGAGCTTAATGTCACTTATGATTCAAGATCTATCATAATTGATGGAAATCATAGAATTATTTTTTTGGGTTCGATTCATTATCTGAGAAGTACTGCTCAGGTAATAATTTACAATTGAGTTATTCGGGATATTTTTTGTAATTTGAATCTGAATGATTGATTGATTTTTTTTTAATTTTTATTAGATATGGCTGGATCTTATAAGAAAAGCCAAAGAATGTGGATTGGATGTAGTTGAAACATATGTATTTTGAAATGCGCATGAACCAGCTCGTCATCAATATGATTTTAATGAAAATCTTGATCTTCTTCGATTTCTTAAAGTGATTCAAGACCAAGGTTTATATGCAATTCTTCGAATTGGATCTTATACTTGTGCCGAGTGAAATTATTGGTAAATTAATTTATTTTAAAATTTTAACTAATTATGTTATTTCATAAATTATTTAGCTATTTTTTTCCGTATTAATAGTTTTATTTTTTTTATTGGAGGCTTTCCTGTATGGATGCATAACATGCTTGGAGTTTCTCTCCATACTAAAAATGATGTTTTTATGGTAATTCTTTTAATTTTCAGTAAATTTTTATATATAAATAATGTCTTTAATTTTTTTTATTTTTTTATTTTTTTAGAATGAAATGAAAAATTCCATAACTTTGATAGTTGATATGGTCAAAAAAGAGAAACTATTTGCATCCAAGGAGGAAACATCATTCTTGCTGAGGTATATATGATAAAATTTTATGTTTTATTAAATTTATTTTTATTATATATTTAAAGAATATCAAAATAAAATGTATATATATAGGTTGAGAATGAATATGGGAATGTTATGGATGTATATGGAGATGATGGGAAATCATATATTAACTGGTGTACCCAAAAAGGAAGGACAAATTCTATGCCTCTGATGTTGCCTTCGTTGTCAAGTTTGAGTTCATTAAGAGAGTTGAAGCTAAGGGACTGCAATCTTCGTGAAGGAGATATTCCTAGTGATATATCTTGCCTATCTTCCTTGATAGATCTTGATCTTATTGGTAACAATTTCATCAGCATACCTGCATCTCTAACTCTACTCTCGAAGATTTGGTTTCTTGATTTGTCAAATTGCAACATGTGCACTCTTGGTGAAGCGGATATTCATGGTCTATCCTCTTTGAGTTATCTTAAACTTAGAGGTAGCAATTTCATCACCATTCCTTTGGCTCTTACTCAACTTTCCAGGCTTCAAGTGCTTGCATTATCAAATTGCATGAAGCTTAAATCGTTACCTGGGCTTCTAACAACCACAAGAAATATGGAGATAGATGGTTGTTCTTCACTTCAATTAGTTGCAAGTCCATCAAAAGTATGCAATTTAGTGAATTCGGCTGCCATTAAAGCCTTTAACTGCTTCAAATTGGCTGAGAATATCAATGCATTAACACTGCTGAAAAAACATCTCAAGGTCGATTAATCTCTTTATTCTCCCTTACAAAATCTCATACTTTAGAATTTATGGTTTTAGTTACCAAACTACTTGTGTTTTATTTTGCAGGCATTTGCAAATTCAATAAAAAGGTTTGACATTATTATGCCCGGAAGTGAAATCCCAGAATGGTTTAGCCAACAAAAAAGTGACTCTTCAATTAAGATACCCCTTCGGAAAGATGGTCAATGGATTGGAGTTGCTTCTTGCTGCATTTTTGTCAATAATGATGCTTCAAGGGATGACGAGGTTATCAATTGTCGAACATTTATCTATTGTAAAAATCCTCGACTGATTGATTGGACAGGCTCGTTGGTGGGTAAACGACTTAAGGAGCCCATAATGAAAGATCACCTTTTTCTTCATTATTGGTCTCGTGATAACTTATATTCATCTTCCTTGGAGGACAAATATGGTGACTGTGAAACCAATAATTTATGGGCAACAGATTGCTTAGATAAAAAATGGGATGAGCTTGAGGTGTCTTTCATAGATCCATTTGGACGCAGTGCCAAGGTGAAGAAGTGTGGTGTTAGAATAGTGTATGAGAAAGATTTGGAAGAAATAAAAGAGTTGCAGTGCCATACCACTCAATGAACACATCCACCAACACTCTGCTCACAACGATGGATTAGTAGGTAGCACTACTCACATAAAACGAAAACATAATATCTACAAGGAAGCAGGGGAAGAAGGGCCGCAACCAAAACGGATGCAAAAGTTTTTCACTTTTTATAATGGGTCAGTCGAAGAAGCATTAACTGTGGTAAGCTACTTAACCAACCTTGTCCTAATAATTTTTTTAACATATCTACGTTGTTTATATTTTTTATTTCATTTAAAGTAATCATTCTAAATTTACTTGCATTTGAGATATGATATTTCCATTATATACCAAAAAAAATTAAAATCTGCATTCATACTCATTTTGAACATGAGCTCATATTCTATTTAAAATTTTAATCATTTAATTCATTTTTTTATATAATTGAAATGTGTATATTTTGATTGGTTTCATTTTTTTATTAAAATTTTTTCATTATATATTCACTTAGAGATAGAAAATATGAATACAAGTATTGACAAAGTTAGTATAAAAATATATTAAAGAACCGGTAATTAAGTCGAGAAAATCAATAATTAAAGTTTAGGCCGTAAATTTTAAAAGTTTAATCGCTATTAAATTTTAATTTAGAAAATAATTGAGGACTTAATTAATAATTAATCTAAGGACCTTAAAATAAATTGATCATTATCAAAATATGATAGTGCAATAGTAAGATTACATCCAAATATCTTAATTGACTTGATTAATTAAAACACTTATTAAAATTATATTATTAATGATGATTAATTAATCTAATTAAGATTTTAAAAGTGTGTGGAGAGTAAGATGAAGTTATCTTTCTTATTGTGTTTGGTCGTCCCAAGCTAAGAAGAAGAAGGAAAAACTTCTTTCTTTTCTTTTCCATTTTAATCCAAAATTAATCAAGGTAATTAAGTTCTTTCCTTAAGATTTTTATGAATTTTGAATCATTAGAGTTTGGTTTAGCTACCCATGCATCGATTTCTTTAATTGTCAAGTTATCATTGATGTATAATTGATAAAATTAAGCTTGAAATTGAAGAGATTGTTAGTTAGTAAACTTAAATCATGTTAAGGTTTAAGTTAGAAATCAAGTTAAGCTTTAAATATAATTTTGTGGCCTTAGGGATGAATTTAATAAATTGAAAATTTTTAATAAATTATGCTATAGATAAAAAGTATAATGTCTCTAATGAAAGGATATATGAAATCAGATTTTCATCCGCTATTAAATATTGGAAAATATGAGTATTTGACTAAAATGAATAAAATGCAAAATATGTTTGATTATTTGTTTTTAATGTGATTGGATGAAAAACTAATATCATTTCTATACTTATATTATTGTACATAGCTAAAGATGATGTTAGATTGTCTCGATAAAAAGGAAATGCGAGAGTCGTAGACGAGAAACGAATATGGTTTGTACTTTTATGCATGGTTTGAATTCAATTTATATATATGTCTTGTTACAAACTAGCTTTGCAACATTGTAACGCTCCAAAATTGGAGTTTTAATTGCTAAGTTGTGTCAATGAAAATGTGTTTGCTTCTGTGGTTGTGTGCTTTGTTTGCTCACTAAAGGTTTGAGGTTTGTGTTACATAAATTTCAGAATTTTGTTAAATTTCTTACTTGAACCCTTAACTTAGGATTCTTTGTTTAAGTTTAGTTTTGTGCAGCTTATGTCAAAAATAAACTTGCTGGTTCACCGGTTAAATGTCTGTCTACTCTCTAATTCTACGTTCAAGTTATAGCGTTTGCAACAATGATTTTATTTTTGGATATTCAGTAAAAATTGATTTGAAATTTAAATGTCCTTCCCTCTTGGATTTGACGTTCTTCTTCATTTTTTTTCTTTCCCAAATTGTTCTTTTTCTTTCTTTCTTTTCTGTTCATATTTCCTTAATTCTTTTCTTTTATTGTCTGTTCTTTCGTATAAATTGCTTCGTTAGACGCGTTTTTGCTTGTTCTGGTGTGTTTCAAGGTAAGTTAAGTCGATATTTTCATAAAGTCTGTCATTGTGAATTTGGGGTTTTCATAAGTCTTGAGGTCTGATAACTTGTTATGCGTTGTTTCGATACATTAGGGAGGAATTCAAAAGATGCCTAACGCCTATCGTTTACTTAGGAATTGAGTGAGTACTAGGAATCCGTGATAAGTAATCTTTCACTTGTTTCGTGTAGTGAGTCGAAAGTTTCGACGAAGTTGGATTGTTGGTGCTTGCGTATTTTGCGGAAGTTTTATTGAATTGAGTGTTTTGAACTTGTTTTAGGCTTGGATTTTATAATTGGGTGCTTCTTCAGCATTGGGTAACAGGTGGGTGCCAAAACCCCTCTTTTTCTGTGTTTTTTTCTTCGCCAGAATCGGGAGTGTCGACTGCACACGGGCGCGTGCGCTGGCCGTGTGAGTCACACGGCTATGTGGAAGGCTGTGTGGCGGGCCGAGTAACTCCTTGACTTTGAATTTGTAGACGCGCGGGCGTGAGAGAGGCTGTGTGTAGGTAATGAGAGGTAGGGGTCACACGGGTGAGACACACTGCGTATGTCCAGGCCGTGTAACTCACTAAATTCATATTAGAGTCACACAGGTGACACACATGGGTGTGTGTCCAGACCGTGTGACTCACTGAGTTTATGTTTGATAACTTCATTCAATAATTGTATACAAATAATTTAATAGCACTATTATATATATCCGATATAAAATCAACTCTCACCTTCTTGGAAAGAACATCATCCCTCATCTATTTGTAGATCTGCTTTTCTCTTTCTTATCCTCATCAACCCATTGTTCCCAGTTTCTTTCTGTGGTATTGAGCGAACTATTTTCTGATTTTGAGCACCAAATTGAGATATCTTTTTCTTCTCATATATCCTCATGTTGTCGTTACCTTCAACTCCATCGCCCATTTCTAAAAAGAAATATGATGTTTTCTTGAGTTTTAGAGGTGAAGATACTCGCAACAACTTCACAGATCATCTCTACAATGCTCTAAAGAGGCGTGGGATTGTCACTTTTAGAGATGATCCCAAGTTGGAGGCCGGGGAAGAGATCGCACCTGAACTCTTTAAAGCAATTCAACAATCATGGTGCTCGATTTTTTCAAAAACCTATGCCTTTTCAAGTTGGTGCTTGGAGGAGCTTGCTCAGATTGTTCATCAAAAAAAGGATAAGGAACATAAAATATTCTACTAAGTGGATCCATCCGATTTAAGAAAACAGAAGGGAAAAGTTGAAGAAGCCTTTGCAAAACATGAAGAGAGATATAAGGACGATAGAGAAAAGATCCAAAGGTGGCCAAACGCTTTGAGGGAAGTGGCTAACATCAAGGGATGGCATTTAAATAACAGGTCATTCTTTCTTCTCTATTTTCTAGTTTTAGTGTCTAACAATATTGTTATTTTTTGAATTGATATATATATATGTTTATTTCCAATATTCCTATTTGTTTTGTCGGAACAGTATTTAGGTAGCTAGACTCTTTTTTGAATTGAAATTAACAATATTGTTAATTTCTTTGTTTTATTTCTGTCTTTCTATTGGCTCACCCTGTCGCTGGGTGTGTCTTTCTGTCTCTCTTTTAACTCTTTCCCTTCCCTTTTATTAATAAATAATAGCTATAATTCTAATTAATAATAAAATTACAAAAATAAGAAATAATAATATTTAAAAAATATAAAATTCGAACTCAATTTTAGTTACTACATATTTAATTGTAAAGTTCAATATTTCAACTAAAGAGAAAGTTGTGTATTTTGATGTGGTAACAGATCTTGCTTTCTTGTTCTTGCTTTTTGTTTGCTCCAAACTATATTATGATTCAACAATTTTTTTAAAAGAATTAAATCATATTTCCTTATAGGCATGAATCAGAATTTATCGAAGATATTGCTAAGAAGATATCAGTGAAATTATGTCAGACCTATACTGATGTTCATGATGAGCTGGTTGGAATTAGTTTACGTTTGGAGGAGTTGTAGTCGAAAATAGACATTGGGGAAGATGATGTTCGTATTATAGGAATTTGCGAAATGGGTGGCATTGGTAAGACAACTCTTGCAAGAATTGCTTATACTCAAATGTCACCTCATTTTGAAGGTAAAACCTTCCTTGCTGACGTTCGAGAAGTTTCAGATAAACGTGGACTTGTTTTTTTACAGAAACAACTTCTTTCCCAGATATTGCTTGATGAATACTTCAATTTTTTCAATGTTCACAAAGGGAATGCCATAATTAGCCACAGGTTGTCTAGGAAAAAGGTTCTTATTGTCCTTGATGATGTTGATAACATACAACACTTGAAATGCTTGGTTGGAAATCGTGATGGTTTGGTTTAGTAAGTAGAATCATTGTAACGACATTTGCTTCGATCTTACCGAGTTGATGATGTGTATAAGCCTACAACATTGAATCATTAATTGAATCCTAATGATGCCCTTAGGCTTTTTAATTTGAAAGCTTTTGGTAGTGAAACAACATTGAAAGATGATTTCATTGAACTTTCTAAACGTATTGTACATTATGCTGGTGGTCTCCCCTTAGCTCTTGAAGTTTTGGGTTCATTTTTGTGCGGTAGAGATGTAGCTCAATGGAGAAGTGCGATTGAAAGACTTAACGAAATTCTAGCAAAGAAATTCTCGATAGGCTTCGAATTAATTAGGTTAACCGATCAAATTAACTGAAATATTTCAATTCAGTTAATGTATTTGAAAAAAAATCCAGTTCAGTTAACGGTTAAAGATTTTTATCTTTCGGGTAATTCAGTTAATAATAATTAAGTTCGGTTAATAACCAAACCGATTATTTAAACACCCTTTGTGCAGGAGGAAAGTCCAAAATAGATTACAAGGCCCTAACAAATTAGACAAAAAAAATAATTATTTAGAAAAAGAAACCTAAAAGAAGTCATTTCCATTTCTAACAATTATTATTGGGTTGGATCATCAATTAAAGTTACTGGCAAGGGAGCTGGACGATTTTGTTGAATCAAAAAAATAAAAAAAAAAATAGGAAGGAAAATGGACTCACCACAACGATCACCAAATCCATTCTCTCTAAGCAATCGAAATTGAGGAGAAGTAGTCTCGAGAGTTTGGTCATCTTTATAGTCATGCTCATAAATTTTGAGCAATACTTCCTCGATGTGTCTTTCAAAATGGTAACTCACACCCAACCGTTTGATTGTATCAATTAAACGCAGTTTGTAGAGTAACTCATCATCCATCACTACCTTAATCATCCTCCTTACTTCTTTCAGTTCTTCATGTTGTAGTTTAGTTGTAGCATCAACGTTCTGCAAAATTGTAATATAGGACAAGATTTCCATGAATTAAACTATATCACATGTTACACAATACGAAATCAATACAAACATGAAACATATTTGCTCATGTGCAACCACTTGTATATATGTGATTTAAGTTAAACATTAATAAAGGTATTTACTTATGCGCAGACACACATATGTACCTAAACAATAAAGGAAAATATCCCCCCAAATGTTAGGATGAAAGTTGGCTGAGGGACGCTTCTGGTTGGATATGGATCCATGAGTTGAAGAAGGAAGCTTTGATGAAGACATTTCGTTAGCTAGTAATTATGTATGTTGGAAACCCTACGAAATGAGATGAAGTGGTGTGAGGCAAAGAGCTCCTATGTTAACGTATTTATACAACTTTCTCAGCATGTGAAAATCCTATATTTACCTATACATCTGGAAATTGAACAGTAGGATTCGGTAAAAATCAAATCGCATAGTACCTTATTAATTTTTTTAATTTAAAAAAAAGAAAGTTATTGAAATTATTTAAAAATTTTGTAAAAAAATATATATATCATAAAATTTTTAAAAATGCAAAAAATATTAAAAATTAATTAATTATTGATTTGACGTCCACGTGTATGTCCACGACAGCAAATTAAACTTTTGATAAAAAATTTCATCCATTTTAGGGTCATTTGACAAAAAAAAAAGTTCGAGGGTTAAAGAGGCAGAAAATTAAATAGTGGACTAAAAAGATTTTTTTTTGTAATGTTGGAAGCCTAAATATGTCATTATACCAAATTAATTCAATCAATTAAAAATATATATAACTAAACTATAAACAAAACAATTTTTATATGTAATTGAATCATAAGTGAAGTGATAAATAATTTGTATTCTAGTTTTAAGTTGATATTGACATTGTTACCAGTGTAGGAGGATGTGGGTTCAAGCAAGCTGAAGCATGTCATCCTCCTTTTTAAGGGTTAAGAAGGGACTATAAATAGTTTTAGACATTATATCAAAAAAAAGATTTTCAGTTGACGTCAAAATTTAATTTCATCCTCGTCCTTATAAAAAACTACTTTTTTGAAAAACAAAAATTAATGAAGTATTAATAAAGAAATAAAAATGTAAATGGTTTTGAAAAAAATTACTATTGCTAGCAAGAAGTGCGTTGCTAATAGAGACAGAACACTAAGAAATTGGTGCCTAAGTTGGTAGGCACTTCTTTAGGCACTAAATGAGAAAAAATAGAAAAACACACGAACATGATTACGCAATTCAGTTACTCTACATCTGTGGAGCCTAGCTCAATTAAAAGTTTGTACTCTTTTCAACAATTACAAAGTGAACCGTTTTTGGTTAAAATTTTGAAAACGGTTTTCTTACCCAGTGGAAAATTAAAATTTTGAAAACCGACCCAGTTTGTGATATTTATAGCAGTAAACCTTAGACCGAAATTATACCTATGTTTTTGGTTAAGTGAATCCTAAACATTTTTTGACTTTCAACCAAACGATCTTCTTCGCTATTCTCGTACCATGAACTGCTTCAAGTGTGGGCTTGAACCAATCGAATCAAAACACGGAACTAGAAAAAGTTTTCTGTTATTTTTGGGGTGAAAAAAAATCTCTTTTCTCAGATAGAAACAAGTAGAATTGATATTTCAGAAAAATATATATTTAATAATTGAGAATAAAACTCTCTATATTTTTCGGCCTAGTACTAATCTCTCAAAGTTGTGTTTTCTGTGCTATCGGTGCCACCTATTTATAATAAGAGAAGGTAGAACCCTGGTAGAGTTGTAAAAGTTTATTTTCACTAGAGAAACAAAATCCTAGTTCAACTAAGATGTAGGGGGCAGCAACCCTAGTTAAATATACTAGGCTTTGTCGTCCCTCTTTTATTACATAAGGGGCTTTTGGGCCTCTTCTGTATTGAGTCTAATTATAAGTACTTTCTAGGCTTTTAATCCAATACTTTATAATTCGATCCAATCCAATATTTGTTTTTCTATTACCAAAATAAACTTTAATATTTATATTTAATTAATTAATTTTCTCATTCCTATTTTACCCCCAATAAAATTATGGCGATCTTACTCCTGTTAAATTTCGAGAAAATATATTTGATATTTCAAAACTCAACTTGTTCACTATGATCGAATTATTTATTTTCATTTTCAGGCTCTAAAACTACTTAAAAACATAAATTCATTCTTTCAATCATTTCTAAGTAATCCATGTACATTTGTAAATGTATCATTTCTCATTTTCATTTTTATTTCTATTTCCATATTGAGAAACCCACATTCATTTCCAAAATGATTACATTTCTCCATTTCGGAGAAAACCATAATCATTTTCTGAATGTTTCCCATTTTTCTATTTCTATTCATTTCGTTTTGTGACACACTCACCCGACCTAACCACCGAATTCGGGTGTGGTGTGCCACAAATGGGCCGATTTGGACTAAATATAAAATTGTAAGCTTGATAGATTACGAGACAAACTTTATTAAGTAGTAACTATTTGCTTATAACAAAATCCTTAAAATAAAAAAAAGTTTACATCTTCAAACTCAAACTCTAATGGATCTTCATAACTACAATATGTTCCACCTCAAGGCGACTCCTTTAAAGGTACCCTCTTCATATGTGCACAACACTTTTCTAACAGTGCTCATTGATCCAACACGGTCTAACTTGGTCCCTCCTCGAGTTCCTTATTCTGCAGATCCAGCAACCACAGGTCAAAACCTTTGTAAGTTCGATTGAACTTAGTGAGTTTCTTTACTACCAAATTTCATATCCTGTCCCTTCTTTACTAGGGTAAAATCTTTAAAAGAAAATAAAATGCTTTAACTCATTGTTTATACTCAGACTTTAACGTCTTATCTGAACTATTGGCCTTTTATGCGTCTTTCGATTTTCCTAAATGGTGGTTTGACTGCTAATACCTTAAGTCTCTGGTCGAACTTATATCCTTACAATAGGATTTTGGTGGTTTCTAGGTGTCTTGTTCGAAAATTGTAAGCACCATATTCCCGACAGATACTCAAGTATTCTACTTGTGAGGCCTATCTACTGATAAGGCCTATGAGAAAGGACCATGCACTTTGGCAATCTTTTCTAATATGTATAGTTCATGGTGGACTCCCCTTTCTTACCATAGTTCCGAAGGACTTATTGTCAATCAATCCGTTGGGTTAACTAGTGAGCTCCCCCACAACTCTAGTGAACTAAGTTTCACTTGGGATGATAATTTTTCCGTCTATTTTGAGGTAATTTGACAAAAAAAGAAAGTTCGAGGGTTAATGAGAGGCAGAAAATTAAATAGATGGCTAAAAAGACTTTTATTTTTGTAATGTTGGAAGCCTAAATATGTCAATATACCAAATTAATTCAATCAATTAAAAATATTACTAAACTATAAACAAATCAATTTTTATATGTAATTGAATCACAAGTGAAGTGATAAATAATTTGTATTCAAGTTTTAAGTTGATCTTGACATTGTTGCCAGTGTAGGAGGATCTGGGTTCAAGCAAGTTGAAGCATGTTATCCTCATCTTTAAGGGTTGAGAAGGGATTATGAGTAATTCTAGGAATTGTATCAAAAAAAAAACTAGTTAACGTCAAATTTTAATTTCATCCTTGCCCTTATAAAACCTTTTTTAAAAAAAATTAATGAATTATTAATAAAGAAATAAAAATGTAAATGGTTTTGAAAAAAAAATACTTTTGCTAGCAAGAAGGGCATTGCTAATAGAGACACGACACTAAGAAATTGGTGCCTAAGTTGGTGGCACTTCTTCAAGCACTAAATGAGAAAAACAAAAAACACACATAAAACACACGAAGATTATTACGCGATTCAGTTCCTATGTCTGTGGATCAAAGCTCAGTTAAAAGTATGTACTATTTTCTACAATTACAAAGTAAACCTACCTAATCACACATATCTTGATTGTTTCCTTCACCCTTTCACTTTAAAGACACGAACCTCTCACCACTATGATCACCCCCTATGACCACAACAAGTAAAACCACAACGATAGGTTTTACTCTAAGAACACTCTTACACAAATATTCTCTTAAGAACAGATTAAGTGCTTAAAATATCAATACATTTTCCTAGGTAAGTCTCTCAAATATATAGACATTGATTTCGAGACTTGCTTGTAATAGGAGATCTAATACAATCCCAATAAAACAATAATACCATAAGATTATTACAATATAATAATGACATATGAAGTAAAAATAGACTCTTGACAGCTCATCAGAAGAACCACGATCCATAACAAAGTCTATAATCCAAGAGATTGCAATGAGAAATTTCAATCCAAATCAATTACCAATAATTCGTACTTCATAGCAGTATAATCTTCCATAACAGACTAGAAATTCACAAAGTAATTATCGTAGCCCAAAAATAACGTTGAATAAATTATCAATATCTAAATATGAAAACTGTTGCCATGCACATTTTGTGGTAGGAAACTGGGCATTTTCTTTGGCACCATGTAACACCACGTTATGTATATCTTTGTCATACCACCTTTGTTATTAGTCATATTTATTAGAATAAAGTAAGTAATTATATATTTAATAATTTTAATTAATAAGTCAAACATTTTAAGCAATTGAATTTAGTATAACTTTCAACAAGCTTGAATATTTGTAATTAAACTAAAACACATGCAATTATTTGGGGCAAGCAATGAAATTGGCTTTGGTGCTCGCAATTATTAAGGGTGATAAATGTGAAATTATTGTGTCAAGGACTTGTAAACAAGTTGGTAGAGCTGGCAGTATTTTAGTGAAAGCTAAAACAGTCGGGTTCAGTAAAAATCAAATCGCATAATGCCTTATTAATTAATTTTAAAAATTTCCAAAAAAATAGAAAGTTATTAAGATTATTTAAAATTTTTATAAAAATAAAAAATATATTATAATATTTTAAAAATTCAAAAAATATTAAAAATTAATTATTTGTTCCACATTAGCAAATTAAACGTTTGATCACTTTTGCTGTGATCTGACAAAAAAAATAAACTTAAGTTTGAGGATTAAAGAGAGGCGAAAAATTAAATAGAGTGCTAAAAAGACTTTTATTTTTGTAATGTTGGAAGCCTAAATATGTCATCAAGTTTTTGTATAGCTAAACTAAACTAGTTCAATCAATTAAAAATATAACTAAACTATAAACAAAACAATTTTTTATATGTAATTGAATAATAAGTGACGAGATAAATAATTTGTATTCAAGTTTTAAATTGACATTGACATTGTCGCCAGTGTAGGAGAATGTGAGTTTAAGTGAGCTGAAGCATGTTATTCTCCTTTTTAAGGGTTGGGAAGAGACTATGAGTAGCTTTAGCCATTATAAAAAAAAATCAAGTTGACGTCAAATTTTAATTTCATCCTTGCCCTTATGAAAAACTTTTTTTAAACAAAAACTAATGAATCATTAAAGAAATAAAAATGTAAATGGTTTTGAAAAAAAATACTATTGCTAGCATGAAGTGCGTTGCTAATAGAGATACAACACTAAGAAATTGGTACCTAAGTTAGTGGGCACTTCTTCAAGTACTAAATAAGAAAAACAAAAAAACACACAAAACACACGAAGATGATTACGCAGTTTAGTTACCCCTACGTCTGTGGAGCCTAACTCAGTTAAAAGTGTGTACTATTTTCTACAATTACAAAATAAACCTACTTAATCACACACATCTTGATTGTTTCCTTCACTCTTACACTTTAAAGACACGAACCTCTCACCACTATAATCGCCACCTATGACCACAACAATTGGATGGAATCTTAGGAGTATTCCAACCAAAATTGGAATGGAATCTCTTGAAACATTAATTCTTTCGGTTGTTCAAATCTTGTAAGGTTTCAGAGATTGATGGGAAAATGGGATGCCTACAAACTCTTGATCTTTCTGGCTGTTATATAAAGTTAGAAAATTTGCCATAGTTCACTGCAATTAGAATTTTTGGAAGAGCTTGACTTAAGTGAAACAACTATAACAAAACTACCATCCTTCATTTTTTAATTGAAAAATCTTGAAGTTTTTTCTTTCAATGGATGCAAGGGACTATCTAAGGTACAAAGAAATCTTTCTTCTCTTTCCAAGGTAATCCAAAGAGGAAGAATGAATTCCATGGCTCTGATGTTGCCTTCCTGTCCCGTTTAAGAGAGTTGAATCTAAGGGGTAGCAATCTTCGGGAAGGAGACATTCCTAGTGATATTTCTTGTTTATCCTCTTTGAAAAAACTTGATCTTAGTGGTAACAGTTTTAGCAACATACCCGTGTCTCTTATGTGACTCTCCAAGCTTCAATATCTTTGATTGTCAAATTGCAATGTTCGCAATCTTTGTGAAGCAGATATTCCAAGTGATGTTTCTGGTTTATCCTCTTTGATATTACTTGATCTTAGTGGTAACAATTTCAATGGCGTTCCTTCAACTCTTACTCAACTTTCCAAGCTTCAAACCCTTCGATTGCCAAATTGCAAGGAGCTTAAATCAGTGCCTGAGCTTCTAACAAGTATAGAAGATGTGCGGTTAGATGGTTGTGCTTCGTTTGACGTAGATGAACTTGCAAGTCCATTGGAAGTACCCAATTTAGCGCTTTTGACTTTCATTAAAGTGGTTAACTGTTATAGATTGGCAGAGTACATCAATGCATTAACATTGCTGAAAAAACTGAAGGTTAATTGATCTCTCTTATTTTTCGCTTATAGAATCTCATACTTGATAATTTATGGTTCTCGTTACCAAACGACCAGTGTTTTCTTTTGCAGCAATTTACAAATTCAAAAAAAAATATTTGATGTTATTACACCTAGAAGTGAAATTCCATAATGGTTTAATCGACAGATAGGTGACTCTTCAATCAAGATACCTCTACCTCTCAATATTCAAAATGATAGTCAATGGTTTGGAGCTTTCGAGTGTTTCATTTTTGTCAATGATGATGCTTCTAGAGATGAAGCGGGTATCACCTGTAGAGCGGTTATCCATTGTAGAATTCCAGACAAGTTGATGAGAGTGACTGCTTGGGCTGGTTGTTAGGTAAACAAAATAACCATCCTATAACGAAGGATCACCTTTTTCTTCATTATTGGTCGCGTGAAAAATTATATCTATTTTCCTTGGGAGATGAATGTGAAACCAAGAATTTATCAACAATAGATTGCTCAGATCAAGAATGCGATGAGCTTGAGCTGTCTTTCACAAAGCCAATTGGTCCCGGTGTTAAGGTGAAGAAGTGTGGTGTTAAAATAGTGTATGAGAAATATTTGGATGAAATAAAATAGCAACATAGCCTTAGCACTCAATCTTCTCCAAATTTCAAAGATATCCATCAACACTCTGCTGATAATGATGGATCAATAGGTGGCACTTCCCTTGTAAAACAAAAGCATAAGCTTAATCTCTACGAGGAGACAGAGGAAGAAGGGCTACAACCAAAACAGTTTCAATTTTATAATGAACTACTAACTTGTCAATATATATCTCTCTATAGGTTCGGAGCATATCTATTCTTTTTTTAATATAATGTCTAGAACTATCCATAGCTCCTCCCCAACCCTTAAATAGGAGAATAATGCGATTTAGCGCACTCAAACCCAAGTTCTCCTGTTGTTAGAATTGAATGACCCGAGTCCTTATTTAAATAAAATACAATGGTAAAATAAAATAAAAGTAAAATCCATATAGAACTACACTTCTTTTATTTTATTCTAGAATAAAGTTTTTAAATCTTATTAAACTCCATCCATTTGATATTGATTAGAATAAGGTGTTTCAATCTTACTACACTCCTATTAGAATATGGTTTTACAAGCCTATAAATAGACATAGTCTACTCCTTTTGTATTCATTAGAGTTAGACATAGTGAATTATCTTCTCCTCTGGCCATGGTTTTTTCCCAAAAGGGTTTTCACGTAAAATCTGTGTGTTCTTTATTTTTCTCTCTTTTTCTTTGCGATACATTGTCATTATCGACATTCTATTTTTATAAATTGGTATTAGAGCTTTTGGGTTGTTCATCTCAATTACGGTAATGGCGTCTTTGAAGTATGAAATTACGCTGTTGGATCACAACACCAGATTTGCGTTGTGGCAGATAAAGATATAAACAGTTCTTGCATAGATGTACTTAGAAGAAGCTCTGCTAAGGGTAGATAAGAAGCCTTTCACATTCACGGAGGAAGAGAAGAAGCGCAAGGACCGAACGACGTTAACACAGTTACATCTGTATTTGTCCAATGAAATTTTACAGGATGTGATGAAAGAGAAGACCGTTATTGTATTATGGAAGAGGCTGGAATAAATATGTATGTCAAAAACTCTAGTCAGCAAGCTACAGATGAAGCAGCGTATTTATGCTCATCGTTTGGAGGAAGGTGCGTCTATGCACGAACACTTAACAGTGTTTACAGAAATTCTTTCAAACTTGGAGGCCATGGAGGTTCAGTATGATAAGGAAGATCTAAGGTTGATTCTACTTTGTTCGTTGCCTCCGTCTTATTCAACTTTTAGAGACACGATTTTATATAGCCACGAGTCTCTCACAGTTGATGAGGTTTACGATTTTTTAACCTCGTATGATAAGATGGAGCATCTTGTGGTTAAAATTGACTCTCAGGGAGAGGGTCTTATTGTTCGTGAGAGACAATATCGGAATACTGATGATGATCGTGGGAATCCTCTCGGTAAATCTAAGGGTAGATCGAAGTCTTCAAACAAAAGTAAAACTTATAACTTCTACAAGAAGAAAGGGCACATTAAATCTGAGTGCTATAAGCTACAGAACAAGATCAAAAGGGAAGCTGCGAATCAAAAGGGAAATCAACAGAAAATTCCAGTAAAGCTGATGTTGTAGAAGACTACAGCGATGGTGAACTTCTAGTCACTTCTTTTAACAATTCTAAAGTAAGCGAGGAGTGGATCCTTGATTCAGGCTACACCTTCAACATGAGTCCCAATCAGGATTGGTTTACAACTTACGAAACAGTGTCTGAAGGTGTTGTTTTGATGGGAAATAATGCTTCGTGTAAAATCGCAGGTGTTGGAATAATAAAAGTTAAGATATTTGATGGAGTTATTAGAACACTTAGTGATGTACGACATGTTCCAAGAGAAATTTAATTTCGTTGAGTACTCTTGATTCAAAATGGTACAAATACACAGCTAAAAATAGGGTTTTGAATATTTCCAAAAGTTCTCTCGTTGTGATGAAAGGGCAGAGAAAGACTACCAAGTTATATGTTTTGCAAGATTCTACTGTTACTGGTGATGCAGCTGTCGCTTCCTCTTCCTTATCAGATGATGATATTACTAAACTTTGGCAAATGTGCCTAGGGCATATAAGTGAGAATGGCATGGCAGAATTGAGCAAAAGAGTACTTCTTGATAGGCAAGGAATTTGTAAACTGAAGTTTTATGAGCACTGCATTTTTGGGAAGCAAAAGAGAGTTTGATTCACCAGAGAAATCCATAACACAAAGGGGATGTTGGAGTATATTCAGTCTGATCTGTAAGGGCCATCAAGAATGCCTTCGAGAGGTGGAGCTAATTATATGCTAACATTTATTGATGATTTTTCTAGAAAAGTTTGGGCGTTCTTCCTGAAGCAAAAAAGTAATGTGTTTTTCACATTTAAGTCTTGGAAAACTATGATTGAAAAATAGACGGGAAAACAAATAAAATACCTCCACACAGACAATGACTTAGAGTTATATTCTGATGAGTTTAATAAACTATGCAAATCAGAAGGGATCATGAGACACTTGACAGTTTATCATACTCCATAGCAAAACAACATTGCAGAACGAATGAACAGAACGATCATAGAGAATGTTCGATGTATGTTGTCAAATGCCAACTTATCAAAGTCGTTTTGGGCAAAAGCACCCTCTACTTCATGTTTTTTGATCAATCGTTCTCCATCCGTTGCCATTGAGAAAAAGACTCCACAAGAGGTATGGTTTGGTAATCTTGCTGACTATTCTAATTTTAATATCTTTGGATGTCCTACGTATGCTCATGTTAATAATGGAAAATTGGAATTGAGATCCATTAAATGTGCTTTTCTTTGTTATAAAGCTAGTGTAAAAGGGTAAAAGTTATGGTATCCTGAAAATAGAAAAGTTGTGATTAGCAGAGATGTTGTTTTTGATGAAACTACTATGCTACCTAACTTATCTCTTAAAAACTCTTCCAATAAAGAAAATCAAAAGTAGGTGAAGCATCAGATTAATCCAGAATCTACAACAAAGTCGACTTCTCAAGTCAGTACAAAATTTAGAATAGAGTTGCTTCTTCACCACAATACTCTATCACCAAAAACAGAACTAGAAGAGAAATTAAACCTCTAAAGAAGTATGCTGAGACTGATCTAGTTGCTTATGCTTTAAATGTGGCTGAAGATATAGATGCAAACCAAAGCCATCTAATTATTTTGAGGCGGTTAGCTTTAAAGACTAAAAAAAGTGGATGTTTGCTATGCAATAAGAGATGAAATCACTCCACAAAAACAAAACATGGGATATTGTACTTCCAAAAGGTAAAAAGGTTATTCTTTCTAAACTTGTTGTACATTATGCTAGTGGTCTCCCCTTAACTCTTGAAGTTTTGGGTTCTTTTGTGTGCGGTAGAGATGCTTCTCAGTGGAGAAGTGGAATCAAAGATGATGCGTCTTCTTTTAATTGGGTGGGACCATAGATGATGAGGTTTTTTACACAAATAATACAAAAAAATTAAAAAATACCAAAATAATATAACCATTTTATTATGTACCAAAATGAACAGTAAAAAACCTGGTCGATGGTCTGCCATAGGCGGCACCAAAGGTGCCAGTGGCAGAGGCAGCACCAAAGATGCCATTGCCACAAGCGACACCTGTGCCATGTTTTCCCGATTTTTTGGCCCTTTGTTCGTATTTTTCTTATTTTCGGATTTTATTACTTTCAAAAAATATACTATTTTCATATTTTATTATTTTATATTATTTTAGTACATAAAGTTTGAAATGTATTAATTTAGTGTGTTTTTTTAATATAAATTTAGTAAAAACCCCTTATTTTGGTCATTTGTTCGTATTTTTCTTATTTTCGAATTTTATTACTTTCAAAAAATATACTATTTTTGTATTTTATTATTTTATATTATTTTAGTACATAAAATTAGAAATGTATTAATTTGGTGTTTTTTTTATATAAATTTAGTAAAAACCCCTTATTTTGGGAATTTGTTCGTATTTTTCTTATTTTCGGATTTTATTACTTTCAAAAAATATACTATTTTTGCATTTTATTATTTTATATTATTTTAGTACATAATGTCTAAAATATATTATTTTAGTGTGTTTTATTATAAATTTAGTAAAAAACCTTTATTTTGACCCTTTGTTCGTAATTTTCTTTTTTTCGAATTTTATTACTTTCAGTAAATATACTATTTTCATTTTTTTATTTCTTTTTGTATTTTATTTTGTCATAAAAATATTTTTTCGATATTTTATTTTTAATACTATTTTTGTAAAAAAATATCATTACAACATGCTAAATAAGTTTCATAAAAAATATATCTAATCAACATAAAATACACTTAACAAATAAATTAAATAAAATAATAAAACATAGAATGAACATAACATAAATAATAAAACATAAATAATAACATAAATGATAAAATAATAAGACATAGTATGTACATAACCTAAAAATTAAAATTAAATTATGAATGAATGAAAATATAGATAAATATAAACATATCTTAATATCTATTTTTAATCAAATAATACCTTGCAAAAAAATAAATTTAAAATTAAATCTCAATTAAATCAAAACCAATCACATCATAAACCTTAAACAACAAAAACAAACAAATTGGGGAGCCCCAGGAAAACATGGCACAGGTGCCGCCTGTGGCAGGCCCTCGATAGGTTTTTTACTGTTTGTACCATTTTGGTACATAATAAAATGGTTGTATTACTTTGGTATTTTTTTAAATTTTTTTGTATTATTTGTGTAAAAAACCCTAGATGATGTGATAAAAAGGTCCATAAAATAATTTCTCGATGCAATGTGGGTAATATAAAAATGGCTTCTTCTTTTTCTCTTTGCAAAATAGTTAGATTTTCTCTCTCTTGTTTCTTCATTTTAGAAAACATATAGTTGGGAATTTCACATTTCCATTGAAATTCATCTCAAAAGTGATTTAAGTTAACTCTCTTTTTTTTTAGAACTCCAAAATTTACATGCAAACCATTCTAAAAACTTAGAAATCCCCTACCAGTTGCACTTCCCTCCTCCAGTAAAATGCACTGCTGATTGCCCACAATTCCTTCCATCCACCCATTTTCTTTAAAACCCATACCTTTAATTTCTTAAGCAGTCACATACTTACCATCTTTAACACCTAAAAAACTTTAAAGCCAAGGTTCATTCACCATCATCCCATGTTGATATACTGTAAGGATTAGCCCTTTGCAACACAACTACCACTCATGATCCCTTGCACTAAAATCTCATAAACAAAAATCAGTTGAGACACAATCAGAACTGCACCAAAAGAACAACCATAAAACCCATTTAAATAACAACGCCTTGATTCATTCACCAACCCTTTAAGTCTCAAGAAATCTTGAGATTTGAAAATTTATCAAAATACGACATAAAACATAGTAAAAAAGAGTAACATAAATATACACCATGGATTATTGAGATGTTAGGATTTAAATAACATCTTAAAAGCATATAACATATAAAAGCTACACAAACAGGAAAGGGATCGCTAGATGATATAGAGTCTTAATTCCTCAATAGGAGACTGAGATTGGATCAATGAGCAAACAGTTATCCCATCTTTTGTATTTTTCCCAGCATGTGTGTACTCATCTCCAATCTCGTAAAATTGAGAACTCGTGTAAGAACCGGCCTTGGAACAACTTTGGATATCTGACCAAATATCATTTCCTGGTTGATATCTTTCCCAGCCACTTGCTTCTTCAATTCAGTACATGCTTCTTCTTCTGAAACTGCATGTTCTCTCATGTAGCATTCAAAGCTGATGCACAGTGCCCTCTCTCTTGCTCAAACTATATATTTATATTAGTTTTATTCATCAAATATAACTTATTGAAAATACTCTTGCAAAATTCGGGAAAAAAAGGTACCTTGTGTGAAGTAACATCATTCATGAGACGATCAACAACGGAAGAAGCATCAGTGATTTTAGGGTTCTTAGATGCCCAATTAAAAATCTCAAGTGTCACAAAATCTCCTATTCCAATAAAAGATGTGACGGTTAACATGATATAACCAACAGATAAAACCGCGTTCCTCATATACTCCTCCTTTGTTGGTACAAAGTTTTCATTGTACCATTTGGCCTCCACAAAATAGCATTCACACAATTGTTTAAACTATAAAAAGGAAGAAGAAGAAAAAAAGTCATTACCTTTAGGTCATAATAAATTTTCAAGTTTAGAGTATATAAGTACCCAACTTATAATCCTTCATATATAAATATATATATATATATAAAATGGAATATAATCATGTTAAACATATATGTATATTTAGGGATAATAAAAATGACCCAAATCCATATGTTTCGATCCAACCCTATAAAACATATTTTCTTTTTATGAAAATTAGAGTTTGGGCAGAGATAAGGTTTTACTTAAACTTGCACTATCTTAAAAAATTACCAAAATACCTTTTTAATTTCATAACTAATTTTATATATTTTAATTATAAATTTTTTAAACTTCTATAAGATTTTATAAGATTTTAAATTTTTTATTTTTTAGTTAGATATTTTAAATTTTTATATGATTTTATAATATGCATTTTATTTGATATTGTAAAAAGTAATACAACATAAAAATTATTTAATATTTTTGTGTGAGTTGGGTAAAGTTGAGAAAAAAAAATTTGTTGGATATGAAATTTCAAATAAAATCATGTTTGGAGTGGTGTCAAGGTAGGAGATATAAAGATTGGATGGGGTTAAGGTGAATAGTCCCACTCCACCTTGCTTCATTGCCAACACTACTTGTCATTTTCCTCATATAATATATGAGAAAAGGAGAAAGGGGTTACTAATTTTTACGGCTTATGTAAAATTATTTAAAAAATGAGATAAGGTACGAATGTATAATCTTTCGCATATTTGACATAACATTATTTTCCTTGCTTAATCATTGCCTACTCATTTTCTCCAAAAAGATCTAACAATGGCTTGTAAAATGACTTCATGTATTTTGGGAGTTGATCTATATAATCAGCATCCCACCTGCAAAATCAATTAGAGAAAAGTTCAAAATCAAACATATTGAGTAATGTTTTTTATACATGATTACATGAACTAACTGAATCAACTTTCAAATTTAAAATTGAATCGTGTGAAGTTGCTAACCTCTGAATTGCATTCGAGAGGAGTTGAAGTTCTTCAAGTGTGCCATATGCGTCATATATGTCATCCATTATTGATGTCATGCCCATTGTTTTTGCTAATATCTCCCTAGCAAAAGAGTATTGTGGCTCAAAATCCACTCCCAGTGCCCAAAAGTAAGCTTCTATCAATATATCTCGAACAAAAGGTAGTTTTGTAGGTAAGTCTAAACTTTTCCTCCACCTGAAACAAAACTCAAATTAGCCTAACTATGTTTAGTTCATCATTAGGTATCAATTAGTCCTTTTAAATTAGGATAAACAATTAATATTGAATGTTGAAGGAGTAATATATTGCCTTGAAATCCTTGTGTGAAATTTGTAACAAGTTGAAATCCAACTCTGCAAACTTCAACAGTGTTTTGTTATGTGAAGCATCGTCTCGGTAAATGGAAATGAATCGCCTAGCCTCCAACCTTGGCAAGCCCTTGCGGATGGGTTGTAGAACGTGGGAGACTAAGGCTGAAAGGGGATATTCGATAGCGCCAGCAGCTTTGGCTAAACCTAGATGAGTGGTGGTGAAACCAAGAGCTTCTTCAAGTATATCTTCCCCATGCACACGTAAATGTGAAGCTTCATATAATTCTAGTAAGCCTTTCACATCACTTGTTAAGGACATGTTAAAGTTTCCTTCATCATCTTTGTACTTGTTGAACCATTCTACTCAACCCATTAAGATATTATTATATTAATCATTGTAATATAGATAAATTAAATGTAAAATTTAAACTCTCGACAACAAAGTTTTGTAGGAAAAACAGAAATATAACACTTTTTTAGGCTTTTAACCAAAACTAGTATGGACTCGACCCACATTCCACGTTAGGTTAATTATTATTTGTGTCAAATTAAAGAGTAAAAATTTGAATATTAAAATATACACTAGATCCCTATATACTTTTACATTTGAAATTTAGTCCTCTATTTTTATTTTTAGGAGCATAATTTTCTAGTTTTTGAATTTAAAAATTCAGGATCGATCGTTACCCTTGTTAAAATTTTTCTATTAAATTCTCTTGCGTGACATTTTTAATTTTCTTTAAAAAAATTCACTTGATAATCACGTAACTCGTTTAGTTGAAAGTCGAAAAATGTCTAGGATTCGCTTAACCAAAAACATAGGTATAATTTCGGTCTAAGGTTTACTGCTATAAATATCACAAACTGGGTCGGTTTTTAAAATTTTAATTTTCTACTGGGCAAGAAAACCATTTTCAAATTAGATTTCTTTTCCAACAATTAGGGTTCACTTTGTAATTTTTGAAAAGAGTACAAACTTTTAACTGAGCTAGGCTCCACAGACGTAGAGTAACTGAATTGCGTAATATATTCGCTTGTTTTTCTGTTTTTCTCGTTTAGTGCCTAAAGAAGTGGCCACCAACTTAGGCACCAATTTCTTAGTGTTCTGTCTCTATTAGCAATGCACTTCTTGCTAGCAATAGTAAATTTTTTCAAAACCATTTACATTTTCATTTCTTTATTAATACTTCATTAAATTTTGTTTTTCAAAAAAGTAGTTTTTTATACGGATGAGGATGAAATTAAATTTTGACGTCAACTGAAAATTATTTTTTGATATGATGCCTAGAACTATTTATATTCTCTTCTTAACCCTTAAAGAGGAGGATGACACGCTTCAGCTTGCTTGAACTCACATCCTCCTACACTGGCAACAATGTCAATATCAACTTAAAACTTGAATACAAATTATTTATCACTTCACTTATGATTGACTTACATATAAAAATTGTTTTGTTTATAGTTTAGTTATATTTTTAATTGATTGAATTAATTTGGTATAATGACATATTTAGGCTTCCAACATTACAAAAAAAAAACCAAATCTTTTTAGCCCTCTATTTAATTTTCTAATCACCCAAACTGGATGAATTTTTTAATCAAACATTTAATTTGTTGTCGTGGACATACATGTGGATGTCAAATCAATAATTAAATATTTAATTTTTAATTTTTAAAATTTTATAATATATTTTTTATTTTTACAAAATTTTTAAATAATCTCAATAACTTTCTTCTTTTTTTAAATTTAAAAAATAATTAATAAGGCACTATGCGATTTGATTTTTACCGAATCCTACTGTTCAATTTCCAGATGTATAGGTAAATGTAGGATTTTCACATGCTGAGAAAGTTGTATAAATACGTCAACATAGGAGCTCTTTGCCTCACACCACTTCATCTCATTTCGTAGGGTTTCCAACATACATAGTTACTAGCTAACGAAATGTCTTCATCAAAGCTTCCTTCTTCAATTCATGGATCCATGTCCAACCAGAAGCGTCCTAACTAAATACCTTTATTTTATAATCAGCTATTAATCATGCCATGTCTAATATATTGTTTAACTTAAATCACGTATATACAAGTGTGTGCACATGAGCAAATATGTTTCATGTTTGTATTGATTTCGTATTGTGTAACATCTGATATAGTTTAGTTCATGGAAATCTTGTCCTACATTACAATTCTACAGAACATTGATGCTACAACTAAACTATAACATGAAGAATTGAAAGAAGAAGGAGGATGATTAAGGTAGTGATGGATGATGAGTTACTCTACAAACTGCGTTTAATTGATACAATCAAACGGTTGGGTGTGAGTTACACAAAAAAGCGATGTGTTTTCTGCATTTAAGTCTTGAAAAACTATGATTGAAAAACAGACGGGAAAACAAATAAAATACATCCGCAAAGACAATGGCTCAGAGTTCTGTTTTGATGAGTTTAATTAACTATGTAAGTCAAAAGGGATCGTGAGACACTTGATAGTTTGTCATACTCCACAGCAAAATAGCATTGCAGAACAAATGAACAAAATGGTCATGGAGAAGGTTCGATGTATGTTGTCAAATGCCAACTTACCAAAGTCGTTTTGGGCCAAAGCAACCTCTACTGCATGTTTTTTTGATCAATCGATCTCCATTCGTTTCCATTGAGAAAAGGACTCCACAAGAGGTATGGCTTGGTAATCCTGCTAATTATTCTGACTTAAAGATCTTTAGGTGTCGTACGTATGCTCATGTTAATAATGGAAAATTGGAACCGAGATCCATTAAATGTGTTTTTCTTAATTATAAAGATAGTGTAAAAGGGTATAAGTTATGGTGTCCTAAAAATAGAAATGTTGTGATTAGTAGAGATGTTGTTTTTGATGAAACTACTATGCTACCTAACTTATCTCTTAAAGACTTTTCCAATAAAGAAAA
Organism: Gossypium hirsutum; assembly: GCF_007990345.1. Taxonomy (NCBI): domain Eukaryota; kingdom Viridiplantae; phylum Streptophyta; class Magnoliopsida; order Malvales; family Malvaceae; genus Gossypium; species Gossypium hirsutum. The sequence goes on along the minus strand of NC_053447.1, from coordinate 67,681,245 downwards.
TCAAAAGTAGGTGGAGTATCAGATTAATCCAGAATATACAATAGAGTCGACTTCTCAAGCCAGTACAAAAATTCAGAATAAAGTTGCTTCTTCGCTATAATACTTTATTGCCAAAAACAGAACTAGAAGAGAAATTAAACCCCCAAAGAAGTATGCCGAGGCTGATCTAGTTGCTTATGCTTTAAATGTGGCTGAAGATATAGATGCAAACCAATAGCCATCTAATTATTTTGAGGCGGTTAGCTGTGAAAACTTAGAAAATTGGATGTTTACTATGCAAGAAGAGATGGAATCACTCCACAAAAACAAATCATAGGATCTTGTGAAACTTCCTAAAGGTAAAAAGATTGTTCGTTGTAAATGAGTGTTTAAAAAGAATGAAGGGACTCTAAGAGTTGAAGAACCCATATATAAAACAAGGCTTGCTACAAAGGGTTACAGTCAAATTCCAGGAGTGGACTTCACAGATGTGTTCTCCCCAGTTGTGAAGCATAGTTCGATTCAAGCTTTGCTTGGTATTGTGGCCGTGCATGATTTGGAGCTTGAACAGTTAGATGTAAAAACTGCATTTTTGCATAGAGAACTTGAGGATGATACTTACATGCAACAACTAGAGGGTTTTATAGTCTCAGAAAAAGAGGACTATGTTTGCTTGCTAAAAAAGTCCCTTTACAATTTGAAACAGTCACCAAGACAATGGTACAAAAGGTTTGATTTCTTTATGACTTCTCATGATTTCAAAAGAAGTAGCTATGACAGTTGTGTTTACTTTAAGAAAAACAATGATGTTTCTTTTGTGTATCTACTCATTTATGTTGATGATAGGTTGATAGCAGCGAAAGATAAATAAGAGATAAGAAAGGTCAAAGGCCAACTAAGTGAAAGATTTGAGATGAAAGGTTTGAGACCAGCAAAGAAGATACTTGGTATAGAGATTTTTAAAGACAAAAAAAGCAAGTAAATTGTACCTAAGTCAGAAAGGGTATATTGAGAAAGTTCTTTGTAGGTTCAATATGCAGAGTGCTAAGCCTGTTAATACTCCTTTAGCAGCCCATTTCAAACTTTCATCAGCTTTGTCTCCACAATCATATGATGAGATTGAGTACAAGTCACATCTTCTATACCCTAGTGCAGTGAGATCTCTCATGTATGCTATGGTTTGTTCACGTCTAGATTTATCATATGCAATCAGTGAAGTTAGTAGATACATGGCGAATCCTGGTAAAAAATATTGGAAAGAAGTTCAGTGGATTTTAAGATACTTACTAGGTACTACTGATGTTTGTTTACAGTTTGGAAGAACTAGATGTGGAGTCATTGGGTATATTGGTGCTAATTTTGCTGGAGACCTTGATAGAAGAATATCTCTCATGGGTTATGTCTTTACAACCAGAGGTTGTGCAATCAGTTGGAAAGCCACTTTGCAAATTACAATCATTTTGTCTACCACTGAAGCTGAGTATATGGCGATTACTGAGGCTTGTAAAGAAGCTATTTGGTTGAAGGGACTCTTTAGTGAACTCAATGAAGACCTTCAAATCAGTACAGTATTTTGTGACAATCAGAGTGTCATCTTCCTTACAAAAGATCAAATGTTTCATGAGAGAACAAAACACATTGATGTCCGGTATCATTTTGTTCATGATATTATTGCTCGTGGTGATATTGTTGTGAGCAAAATTAATACTCATGAAAATTCTACAGATATGATGACTAAGTCACTTCCTATGCATTGCTTAGACTTGGTTGGTGTTCATTGTTGAAGTTAAACCTTTAATGGGGTTTTATGAAAGAGGTGAAGAACTTGTTCGTTGAGAGTTTGCAATGAAGAACTTGTTCATTGAGAATTCGTGTCAAGGTGGATATTGTTAGAATTGAGTGACTTGAATCCTTATTTAAATAAAATACAATGGTAAAATAAAATAAAAGTAAAATTCATATAGAACTACACTTCTTTTATTTTATTCTAGAATAAGGTTTTTAAACCTTATTAAACTCCATCTATTTGATATTAATTAGAATAAGACATTTCAATCTTACTACACTCTTATTAAAATATGGTTTTACAAGTCTATAAATAGACATAGTCTACTCCTCTTGTATTCATTCGAATTCGGCATAGTGTATTATCTTCTCCTTCTGTGAATTTTTTTCCGAAAGGGTTTCCACGTAAAATCTATGTGTTCTTTATTTTTCTCTCTTTTTCTTTGTGATACATTGTCATTACCAATGTTCTATTTTTACACCTGTATTGACAAAAATATTGAAATCAATCGAGCTAAAACTCAATCGACTATTAATTATTTTTTAGACATACTAATCTATTTTATGCACGTCTTTTATTTGATTTGAAGTATTCATTTTGGACATCTTTACTCAACATAGGATTTGGTAATATTCTTGAAACGTTATAACTAATTCTAAATTTTGTGTATGAACATGTTAAACACTAAACTCATATTCTACACGTATCTCGAATTTGTAGAACATAATTTTTTATACCATTTAAATTTTTATTCATATAATTCATTCTTTTGTACCTGATTGAAACTTGTAAAGTTTAATGGATTTTTTTAATACATTTTATGTTATATGCATAAACTTTTTTTTTTTGCTCAACATTATATGTATGTATAAACTTACATCTATATTTTCTTTGTAGGTTCAACTTTGTAACAAAAATGTGGAGAACGCTCGATTGCTGCTATTTCTCTAAATAGAACACCATTTCATTTTTATTGGGGAATATCACAATTGATACTTGTTTATATATTAAATGTGATATGTTTCCAATTTAGTCTATTAACTATATGTAAGTCGAGCATAGTATTAAACATGAATACTTACTAGGAAAAAAAAAGAAAAAGCATGACAATGTACCATTGGATGTCTGTAATGTGTTTTGGTGTGATTCAATCCCTGCTTTAATAGTATTTAAATAGCTTCCTTTTGTAGCTTATATATAGGTCCTTAGAATTACTTATACGGCTTTAATTCCTGCTAATAGAAGTATCATTTAAACTTGTTTGGACAAAAATTTTCACATTGTGCATTAATGGTTTTATTTGTGTCGCGAACCTCATAGAACACTCATAAATAGTTTGACAAGTGTCTTCTAATGGAACCAACGATATCGCGGACTCACATCTAGTTCATGCCTAGCAAACCCATAGCTAGTCTATGGACCAGTAATTGGTCCTCGTATCACAACCTGATGAACTTTAGAACTATGCACCTCCACTAAGACAAATGAGGACTATGTAGAGACCCAGAGTAATTAATTGCTAGCTGTCCTAACATGTTTCATCCTAAGACATCATATCACCATCACTGCAAAGATATCAAATTAGACTTCCACATCATCAATCTTAGGAAACATAACTAAGTTTGTCCTCACTATAAAAGGGTCATGCAAACAACTCACTTAGGTCCACTCTTACATACTTCTCTCACTAAACCTCTGAACTACCTCCACGAGGCCAAAAATTCCTTCCAACCTTCGCACTCCCTCCTTCATCAAGCCAACATCTTCTTCCTTTTGTTCACCTCACTAGTTAACAATTGGTGCGGTGAGCATGGACAAGCATGAAACATCCAGATCCTGATGATCCTCCTATTATTGAGTTTGACCTTGCCAATGATCAAGTTACAAACCTCATTGGTCAGAGTATCGAAGCAAATATGGAGCAAACTAAGAAATCAAACCAGGATCTAATGCATGTTGGTCAACAATATCCCCCACAAAATTAAAACCAACAAATTTCATACCATCAGTTTTACCAATACTCCTCCATGGTATTATAACCCCAAAAATTAAACACCATGCCGAAGCATCACCAATGGATCAAAGGTTCTAACATAATCAATCTGGTAGTTAGCAATATTTGGACATGCAGAAGAGAATAAGAGTTATGGAGGAGCAAATGTCCTCTCAATAGAAGAAATATGAAGAACAGAAATTTATCCAGGAATAAATGGAAAGGCAAAGGCAGGCAGATAAGACATGATGAATCAAGAGCAAAATCTCAGGCGTATTTAGCTACAAAAGTTTTCAATGTCCATGAAGGGAATTTGATGGTTTTATTTACTAAGCGCTGAAGTTTTATTTTGCAGGCATTTGCAAATTCAAGACAAATGAAGGGAGTAGTTTCCTGTTGCATTTTTATCAATGATGATGCTTCTCAGAGATACAGAGGCGAATCTAGGGGATAGTAGGGTTCCCTTCTCTTAAAATGAAAAGTTTTTTATTTAAGTTTTTTAAGATTTTTAAAATTTTAAATTAGTAAAAATAAAATTACACGTTGACCCTCCTAAAAATTATAATAATTTAATTTAATATTTTAAATATTATAAAGATATAAACTGTTAAAATTATAAAATTATATTTTTACTATAATAAAAGTTACAAATTAATTTTGTACCTTAAAAAAAAATTCTACTTCTGCCCTGCCAGGGTTATCATCTCCAGAGCTGTTATCCATTGTAGAAATTCTGGACAAGCCGGTCGAAAAGGATGTGTCTCTGGAGATAGAAATCTTCCACGTGTGGATGCGAGTAGTTGGTTGTTTGGTAAACTTTTTAACCGGCCCATAAATTAATTCTACATAATTCTTAAATACGTAAAATACAAACCGCCCAACTTTTTAATTATTACGTAATTTCCATTTTGCCAACTCTCACCTTCTTGGATACTTCTTGGCAAGAACATCCATTGCTCATCTTTTGACCCCTAATTTCCGCCCCTATGCTCATATATATACTTACTCTTTCTAGTTTCTTTGTGGGTATCGGGCGATCTATTTTCTGATTTTGAACACCAGATTGAGATATCCATCTCCTTTCCACATCCTCATGTTGTCGTTACCGTCAACTTCTTCCTCCATTTCTAGAAAGAAATATGATGTTTTCTTGAGTTTTAGAGGTGAAGATACTCGCAACAACTTCACGGATCATCTTTATGATGCTCTAAAGAGGAGTGGGATCGCCACCTTCAGAGATGATCCAAAGCTGGAGGCTGGTGAAGAGATCGCACCTGAACTCTTCAATGCAATTCAGCAATCATGGTGCTCGGTAATCGTTTTTTCAAAAACCTATACCTTTTCAGGATGGTGCTTGGAGGAGCTTGCTGAGATTGTTCAACAAAAAAATGTGAACGGACATAAAGTATTTCCAATTTTCTACGATGTGGATCCATCCGATTTAAGAAAACAAAAAGGAAAAGTTGAAGAAGCCTTCGCCAAACACCAAGAGAGGTACAAGGAAGATACAGACAAGATCCAAAAGTGGCGAAATGCTTTGACTCAAGTAGCTAACATCAAAGGATGGCATTTACATAATAGGTATTTCTTTCTTTTCTTCTATATTTCCTAATTTTAATGACTAATTTTTTTTTTGGATTGCATTTTTTTATATATAATTTTGTGTTTAATTGAGAATTCCCATATTTCAACTAAGCAGCAAGTTGTGTCATTTGATGCTATAACAGATCTTGCTGTCTTATTCTTGCTTTTTGTTTGCTTCCAACTATATTATATTTCATTATTCACTGAACTAAAAATGAAGAAGTGCATTTGAAATATAGCATCGAAATTTAATTTCATTGTAGGCATGAATCAGAGTTTATTGGAGACATTGTTAAGAAGATATCAGCAAATTTATGTCAGACATATCCAGTTCTTCATGATGAGTTGGTTGGAATTAGTTCACGTTTGGAGCAGTTGTATTCGAAAATAAATATTGGGGAAGACGATGTCCGCATTATAGGAATTTGTGGAATGGGTGGCATCGGTAAAACAACTCTTGCAAGGGTTGTTTACACTCAAATGTCACCTCATTTTGAAGGTAAAAGCTTTCTTGCTGATATTCGAGAAGTTTCAAACAACTGTGGACTTGTTTCTTTACAGAAACAACTTCTTTATCAAATCTTGCCAAATGAATGCTTCAATTTTGTCAATGTTCATGAAGGGAATGCCATAATTAGCCGCAGGTTGTCTAGCAAAAAAGTTCTTGTTGTTCTTGATGATGTTGATAATGTACAACACTTGAAATGCTTGGTTGGAAGGCGTGATTGGTTCAGTTTAGGTAGTAGGATCATTGTAACAACAAGAGATGAACATTTGCTCCAATCTTATCGAATCGATGATGTGTATAAGCCTACAACATTGAACACCAACGATGCACTAAGGCTTTTCAATTTGAAAGCTTTTGGTGGTGATACAACTCCAAAAGATGATTTCAATCAACTTTCTGAACATGTTGTACATTATGTTGATGGTCTCCCCTTAGCTCTTGAAGTTTTGGGTTCATTTTTGTGCGGTAGAGATATAGTTCAATGGAGAAGTGCAATTGAAAGACTTGAACAAGATTGTGACAGAGAAATTCTTAACACACTAAGAATCAGCTTTGATGGATTAGAAGAAAGGGAGAAGAATATATTTCTAGATATAGCATGTTTTTTCAATGGGGAGAAGAAAGATTTGGTAATGAAAGTATTGGATGGTTGTGAGTTTTTCCCAGATATTGGAATTGATGTTCTCTTTAAGAAATCTCTCATAAAAGTCGATGATGACGACCGATATTTGTGGATGCATGCCTTGTTGCAAGAAATGGGAAGAAAAATTGTTGAAGAAAAATGTGTTAATGAACCTGGAAAACGTTGCAGATTGTGGAAGGAAAAGGATGTCCATCATGTTCTAACAAAAAAAACGGTAAACCATTCAACAAAATTTACATACAAAATTTTCTTTTATCAATAAATGGTGTAAATCCAAAGCTTAGTCTAATTGCTTTATATATCGATCCTTAAGTGACATCGAGCAGCTTTAAGATAATTTTCATTTGTTGATTATAAATATTAATAATGATTTGTAGTATAAATGTTTAATTTTATTGAATTACTCTCATTAGAATATATTTTATTTACTGTATTTCGACCAAAAGATTGCAATAATGTTGAACATGTATGTAAATTTTTAAAAGTTTTATTGTACAATTTAGAGCATTAATTTTATCTTCTTGATTACTTTCAGGCTACTGAAGTGATTGAAGGCATGACCATCGACAATAAAAGGTAGGAAAAGAAACATATAAATTTATCAATATGTACTCCAAGTATTGTTATTATTTTTTTTGTAAAAAGTCCAATAAAAAATAACAAGAAAAAGACCTTTTGACTTTGCTTGGTAGAGTAAACAGAAAGTTGAAAGATAATACATTTCCCTTCTCACTAGTATGAAATATTTATTTCTCCCCCTTTTTTTCTTCTCACTTTCCTTCTTTACTAAGGACAATTCATCCTCATATCCCTTGACTTTTCCACTCAACCAAGTACACCCTTAAAGCTTACTTTTTTATGTTCTATTTATAAAATTTATATAGAAACACATTACTCTTTCAAAAGAAATTATAAAGAGATGTGTGTCATCGTCTTTGCTAATGTTAATGGTTTATATTTGATGTAATGAAAATCTATATCAATGAACCAGGTTATAACATGTCATTATAAGTTTTTAAAAATAAATTTAGGTCATGCCACCATTTGGTTCACTGGGAATGTATAGAACTATACATCAGTGCACCAAACATAAATCAAAATATTAGTTCTAGATTTTTTAAGCTTAGGTAATTAAAGGTCGAATATAAGTGTTCTAATATGTTAATCATATCTCAGTACCATATTCAGATATGCAATAGATATAAGTGCTAGATATGGATACTTAAAAAAGCAATATCGATCCAGCATGGCTTTTAGATATTGAATGTTTTTGTATATTCTGAAGCTTATTTTTGTTTTGCTCGTGGTTATTAGGGAATCAAGTAAGATGCTCAATTTGAGTATCGACACCTTCTCGAAGATGAAAAAATTGAGATTGCTCAAAGTGCTTTGTGTCTCAAATTGTGATGATATCAAATATCTTTCTAATGAACTACGACTTTTAGATTGGGCAGGATATCCTTTAAGATACTTGCCTTCAAGCTTTCAACCGGACAACCTTGTCGCACTTCTTTTACCATATAGTCACATTGAACAACTATGGAAGGGAAATAGAGTAAGAATTAACTCATCGTTTTAGCTTATTTTAATATAAATGATTAAACTTTGGTTAAGGTAAAGAATACAAAAATTAGCATTATTATGTTTTCTGTCTAATTATTTATGGTCTTCAACAGCCCTTGTATAAGTTGAAAATAATGAACCTCAAAGGGTCCCAAAACCTGATCAAGATACCAGACTTCACAACAGCATCAAATCTTGAAGTTTTGATTTTGGAAGGTTGTACCAAATTAGTGGATGTTGATCCATCAATCGGAGTGCTTAACAGCCTTAAACTTTTGAATTTAAGAGATTGCAAAAGTCTTAGGAATCTTCCAACCAAAATTGGAATGGAATCTCTTGAAACATTAATTCTTTCGGGTTGCTCAAGTCTTGTAAGGTTTCCGGAGATTGATAGAAAAATGGAACGTCTAAAAACTCTAGATCTTTCTGGTTGTTATAGAGTTGAAAATTTGTCAGAGAATTTGCAGCAAGCAAAGTTACGACCAAATTTGTCTTCTCTTTTCAAGGTAATCGTAGGAAGAAGGAAGAATCCCATGCCTCAGATGTTGCCTTCGCTGTTTGGTTTGAGTTCATTAAGAGAGCTAAAACTAAGGGACTGCAATCTTTGTGAAGGAGATATTCCACGTGATATTTCTAGTCTATCCTCCTTGAAAGATCTTGATCTTGGTGGTAACAATTTCACCAGCATACCTGCATCTCTTACTGGGCTCTTGAAGCTTTGGTTTCTTGATTTGTCATATTGCAACATGTGCACACTTGGTGAAGCAGATATTCATGGTCTATCCTCTTTGAGTTATCTTCATCTTAAGGGTAACAATTTCATCACCATTCCTTTGGCTCTTACTCAACTTAGCAGGCTTAATTTCCTTGCATTATCAAATTGCAAGATGCTTAAATCGTTGCCAGAGCTTCTAACAAGTATAGCAGATGTGCGTATAGATGATTGCTCTTCACTTGAAGTAGTTGCAAGTCCATCAAAAGTGCGCAATTTAGTGGATAAGGGTATCATTAGAGCCATTAACTGCTTCAAATTAGCTGAAAATATCAATGCATTAACACTGCTGAAAAAACATCTTAAGGTCGAATAATCTCTATTTTCTCCCTTACAAAATCTCATACTTGAGAATTTATGGTTTTAGTTACCAAACGACTTGTGTTTTATTTTGCAGGCATTCGCAAATTCAAGAAAAACGTTTGATATTATGATTCCCGGAAGTGAAATCCCAGAATGGTTTAGCCAACAAAGAAGTGACTCTTCAATTAAGATACCCATTCCGAAAGATAGTCAATGGATTGGAGTTGCTTGCTGCTGCATTTTTGTCAGTAATGATGCTTCAAGGGATGACGAGTATATCGGTTGTGGAGCATTTATCTATTGTAGAAATTCTGAAGAAGCCAGTTGTAATGGATCTATTTTTCGAGGTAGAAATCCTCGACGGATTGATTGGACCGGCTGGAATATAGGTAAACGATTTAACGGGCCTATAATGAAAGATCACCTTTTTCTTCGTTATTGGTCGCGTGATGAATTATATCCATTTTCCTTGGAGGATAAATATGGTCATTGTGAAACCAATAATTTATGGGCAACAGATTGCTCAGATGAAAAATGTGATGAGTTTGAGAAGTCTTTCTCAAACCCAAATGATGAAGACTATGCTAAGGTGAAGAAGTGTGGTGCTAGAGTAGTGTATGAGAAAGATTTGGAAGAAATAAAAGAGTTGCAGTGACATACCACTCAATCTTCTCACATCCACCAACACTCTGCTCACAACGATGGATCAGTAGATAGCACTTCTAACATAAAACAGAAACCTAATATCTATGATGAAGCGAAGGAAGAAGGGCCGCAACCAAAACGGATGCAAAAAACTTTCAATTTTATAATGGCCAAATCAGGGAAGAAGCATTAAATGTGGTAAACTACTTCACTAGCCTTTTCAAGATTTTTCCCCTATTTAGTTAATTTTATAAGTTTCTCTTTTCTGATTTTTTCCTCTTTTTTTGTTTGATCGTACAAATAAATTCTTATTTACCATAATTTAGTATTCATTATATTCGTGTTCATAATACTAACATGATAAAATCCTTGATATAAATAAAAAATGATATGTTTTGATAAATATAATTTCAACTTTTCAGCTTTCTTAGTCTATTGAATGGGCACCTCAAAGAATTCAACTTTTCAAACCTTTGATTGAGATGCAAAAAAAATCATGTCCTTAGAATAGCCAATATGTAGTGCGACGATACAAGAACACCGGTGGACGACGAGAAGCCGACAAACATAGACTCATACAAATATGGAGACAGATCCTTTTTCAAGTATAAAAGTGAGGTTTTGGCTTCGTTACATTGATTGGGTACAATGTAACATCGAGTTGCTTCTAGACCCCGTCGTATTCAACCCAAACCTGCATTGGATCTCCACTCTTGAGATTGAGATTTTTGAACTCACTTTCATCAGTGAAATACCCAGCAGAAGCAGCTGTCACTGATCTTGGGCTGTTGATGTCGATGCTGACGTGGTTGCCGTCTATGTCACCGACCGCAATGGTCCGGGCCGTGCCCAGCTCAATCGCTACAACATGGTTCGAGTCTAAGCCTATGTTTGTTTCCTTGAAAAGACCGAGATAGTGGGTGGGAAGAGCTCCAGAAATTTCATCGTTAGGGGAGATAACGAAGGCCAATCCATGGCCACCAAGGTCGGTGTATCCAGGTACAATTGCAAAAATGAATGTAGTGGGGAAGGGGGAAACAGTTGCATTTGTGGAGTTCTTGAACTGGATCGGATTCTTGTAGAAGATCTGACCAATTATTCGGCTTGTGGTATTTGTAAGTGTAAACAGCCCACTTGAATCTACGCCTGCAACTCCCTCGACATTCAAGTAACCATTGAAACTAAACTGGCCCTGGTTGATATCTGAAGATGCAACAACCAGGAGGAAAAGCAGCAACACAAGCATGATCAAACACGACATTATGATAATTATTTATTACAGACGAAGTAATCTGTGTTTGGTCGACTTCATACACTTGGTAGTCCAGTATTATATAAAACTCGACCTCGTTCAAACTTAGACGAAATTCCAGGAGTTTTCCCAGTCTGTACAAGGAAATTGCTTTGGCATGTGATAAGAAGAAATAATCGGTGAAGCTGACATCGCTCATTACACAATTCCTTTTTCCTTTGATGTATACTTTCTTTTCTTGAGGGCATCATTGTGAAACTCTTTAAAATTTTGTATAAGAAAAGGAAGGTGGTTGGATTTGGCACACGGTGATCTTCATGCTTCATTCGTTTTATCTACCATAATTCCAATTCAACTTTTTCTAGAAAGTGAATGTGTATTTTTTTTAATTTCAAAATATCACATAAATTTAAGGAAAAATTTGTGTTAACAATTAAATCTGAATTTTAAAATTTTAAAATTTTAAAAATAAATAAATTAAATTCTTACAAATAAAAGTAGAAAAAATAAATTTCAAATTTATACATATCATTTTTATAAAATTTAATCACGTGAAATATATTTGACAATGTAATGTGTAATAGGTTGCACTTGTTTAATGACAGTTCAAAATTATTAAAAGTAATTAAAGATAAGAGAATAATAGCTTCTAATATTTAAAATAAATTATGCATACAAATAGTAAAAATATTATCTAAATACCTACAATAATAATGTTAAGAGTCACAAATACTAATTAAGAAAAAACTAAAAAACGGTAGGGATTGAATTAAATAAATAACATAAAATCAGGAGCTACGCATATAGTGCAGATTAATGGAATCATCACTTTTAGGGATGAGCCGAAGCTAGAGGGCAGTGAAAGGATTGCATGTCACGAAATGGAACTAAGGGCAACAGTTATGTTTAAGTTTCTGTTAATTTCTGTTTACTTCTGTTTTAGCCTTAATTATTGTAAAACACAACGTTTAGTTCAATGTTATAATGAAACAACAGGTTTAAGGGGGGAGGGTTAATATGGTCCAAACGACTACGTTTAGATTCGTTTTGTCATTTACTAAAAAACGGTACGTTTTGCTGTAGTTGTATTAACAACTGTCAATTTGTTTGAGAGGTTCGTTACCCACCCTAAAAACACCAATCAAGGGTAGGGGAAGGCAGCTATTGGAATGAATACAGTTCTCTCTTTCCTTCTATCTCTCTAATTTCTCTCAACTCCTTTTTCTTCCTCTTGCTACCCTATTTCTCTTCTACCCTAAAGATTTTCCCATGACAAAGGTATCAGAGTTGAATTCGGTTCTTATGGCAAATGATAGAGTCACCACTAGGTTACAAAAAGAGATGGGAGTGCTGCAACACGAGCTCTCTCAGATGCAATTAGAGGTTAGCTAAATTGACGCTAAGATTGAATCTCGGTTAAAGGATTTTCATGAAAGTATCAAAGGTGAGATTCGAACTGGGCTGCACTCTCTTTTTGAACACCATTTTGGTCAAAATGCTTCTACCAGTGTAACTGGAAGAGTTCAAGACAAGGGCATTATGGGAGGCTCTCCTCCTAGGTTCCCTTCCAAAGAGCCACTTACATTATCACCTGTGTCAGCTTTGGAAAACATGAATACTCTTTCTCAAGTTGGTCTTGTGGACTCTGTCAACAAAACTCTTCGACTAGAATGCCCATGATTTGATGGGACAGATTATTGAGGTTGGTGGTCCAAGTCAGAACAATTCTTTGAAGCTGCAAATATAATAGAGTAGACCAAGGTTAGAATGGTAATGTTGCACTTAGAAGGTAAAGCCCTAGATTGGCATCACTTTTGTGCAAAGACGGGAGGAATATATCACCTGACCTGGGAGATATATGTTCGAGGGTTGAGGGATCGTTTTAGATCTAACTCCTTCTTAGACCCTATGTTAGAACATGTTTCACTCAATGAGCAAGGGTCAGTGGACCATTTCCATGACCGTTTTGTAAGTTTGCTTAATTAGTTACATCTAACTGAGGATTATGTCCTCAGTGTTTTCACTTGCAATCTTAAATCTGAGATAGGACAGTATCTACGGTTGTTCAAGCCTTAAACACAGGTGCAGGGCTATCAATTAGCTCGATAGGTTAAACGTGTCGTGGCTAAGTTCCCAAAGAAGAGTTTGAATGTAAGGGGGAATAAGTCACCTTAGTCCCTTAATTCCTGGTCCCAAGGTGCAACATCACCACAGTAACTCGATAGGGCCAAGTGGACCTCCAAATAGTAACTCGAGGTAGAAATTCCAAACCAAACCGTTTTCTCAAGCTGAAATAGAAGAGAGAAGGAAGAAGGGACTTTGCTTTCGGTGTGCATCCAAATACACCCCAAGTCATAAGTGTACCAAGCCTCAACTTTATCAGCTGGTTGTGGAACTTCATGAGGGTGGAAGCAAGAGTCCAGTGTTTGAAGAATTCTAAGAATGTCCTGAACAACTGAAAGTGTTAGAACTGGAAATGAAACCCACTGCCCCAGTTTTATCCTTACACACCTTTCAAGGCTTATAGAGACATAACACTATGCAGCTTTTAGCAAGTATTGGTCACTCCAACGTCATTATCCTGGTTGACTCAGGAAGTACACACAATTTTCTAGATTCTAAGCTGGTTAAAAGGTTGGATTTATTAGTGGAGCACTTTAGTCAGCTTCATGTCATGGTGGCTAATGGGGTGAGATTGACTACTGACCGGCTACGTGCATGCGCTTAAAACACTGAATTTATATAACTATTTTAAAAGCCCAATTTTATTGCAAGCTTACACGTCAGTTTTAATATTTATAATGTTACAATGAATGCTAAAGTATTCTAAGGATTGAACACAAATGAACAGGTGATTGACCAATAACTAGCATACACAATGGAGGCTAAGTGGCTATTAATACAATTTTATATTGCGGTGATTCATAAAAGATAAGTTTGCAAGAAAATTAAATATTCTACTTTAGGGACTAAATTACAAGAAATGTAAACTAGAGGGACTATCTAGCAAATGACTAACGGGGGTTGGTTGACTTCGGTGCGGTTCACCAAATCTTGGACCAATGACATAAATCATGTAATTATCAAGTGACTCTATTTTATCTTCCGATCTTAAATTTACCGGCTTTGACAGATTAGGTCTAGTATATCTTCCAATCACATCGGATAATCCGGGACTAATGAACGGGTGCACGACAAGATTACCTTCCAGTCTCACTTTATCTTAATATTCCCTTAGGGGCATCACTACCTAAGTTCTTAGTTCTATTCAAATTAGTCCAAATTGTTACGATTTAGTCCTTTCTAAACTTGATGTACATTCTGCTAGTGGTATTTACTCTTGAAGTTTTGGGTTCTTTTTTGTGCGGTAGAGAGGCTTCTCAGTGGAGAAGTGGAATCAAAAGACTTAAACTAGATTCTAATAAAGAAATTCTCAATAGATTTCAAATAAGCTTTGGTGGATTGGAAGAATGGGAGAAGAATATATTTCTAGATATAGCATGCTTCTTCAATGGAGAAGAGAAAGATCTTGTAACCAAAGTATTGGGTGGTTGTGAGTTTTTCCCATATATTGGAATTGATGTTCTTATGAAAAAATCTCTCATAAAAGTCAATGAACTCACACATATTTTTGGATGCACGATTTGTTGCAAGAAATGAGAAGAAAAAATAATAGAGAAAAATGTGTTAATGAACCAAAAAAACGTTACAAACTGTGAGAAAAAAGGACATCCATCGTGTCTTAACGAAAAACACTGTAAGCCATTCAACAAAATTTACATACTAATTTTTTTTATTGGATCTCTAACCAATATATAATATAAACTTAAAGCTTATTCTAATTCATCTATATAACAATCCCTAAAAAGTGATATTCACTAGCTTTGAGAAAAAAACCTATTTATTGATTGAAGGCATGATCATCCACAATAAAAGGTAGGAAAGTATATATCTACTTTTATCGATGTGTATTATTAATATTGTTATTATTTAGTTTTATTTTGTAAAAAATATATAATGAAAAAAAAACACTTAATACTTAATATTTGAATGCTAATTTATGAATTTATCAAGTAACACATTATTCTTTCAGAAAAAAAAAACATAGAGAGAGATGTTTCTTTTTTATGAAAAATAAAAGTTTATATTTGATAAATTGACAATATGAACTAGATTATAACATGTCATTAAATATTATTAAAATAAATTCAAGTAATTTCATCCTTAATTATGCATCTTCATTTGCTTCACTAATAATGCATAAAATTATACATTGCAAGTGCACCAAATATAAATGAAAATAGTTTTAGTACTTTTAGATTTAGGTAATTCGGAGTCAATTGTGCGTGTTAATTGTTCAAAATGGGTATGTTCATTTTTCAAAAGATTTTTTCATGTATTAAAGAATTCTTGAAGAGTCATATCTTAATGCCCATATTTAGATTTACAGAGTTTTTAGGTATTAATGCTTTTGTGAAGCTAAGTTTTTTGTTTCGTCCATGGTTATTAGAGAATCGAGCAAGACACTTAATTTGAATGTTGATGTCTTCTCAAAAATAAAAGAGTTGAAATTACTCAAAGTCTTTTGGCCTTCAAATTGTGATGATCTCAAATATCTTTCAATGAAAACAAAATTTTTAGATTACATAATATATCCTTTAGGACTCTTGCCTTTAAGCTTCCAACCGGACCACCTTGTTGCACTTCTCTTACCATTTCAGTAGCATTGAACAATTATGGAAGAGAAATAGAGTAAAATTAATTCACCCAATCCTTATGTTTTAGCTTAAGATAAAAATAAACAACAAAAATAAGTTTTCTTATTTTTTCTCTTTTCTCTTTAATTTATTATTGTTTTTCACAGCCTATGTATAAGTTGAAAGTGATCAACCTTGAAGGGTCCCTAAACCTAATCAAGACACCAGACTTCACAATGGCCCCAAATCTTGAAATTCTGGTTTTGGAAGGTTGTACAAGAATTGTAGAAGTCATCCATCCTTGGAAGTTCTTAGGAGGCTTAAACTTTTGAATTTAAGAGGGTGCAAAAGTCTTAGGAGTCTTCCAACCAAAATTGGAATGGAATCTTGTAAGGTTTTCGGAGATCGAAGGGAAAATGGAATGTCTAAAAACTCTTAATCTTTCTAGTTGTTGTGAAGTTGAAAATTTACCAGAGAATATGAAGCAAGTAGAATATTTGGAAGAGCTTGACTTAAGTGAAACAAGCATAAGAGGACCACCATCCTTAATTTTTCAATTGAAAAATCTTAAAGTTCTGTCTTTCAATGGATGCAAGGGACCATCAAAGTTACAACAAAATCTTCCTTCTCCTTTCAAGGAAACCCAAAAAGGAAGGACAAGTTCTATGCCTCTGATGTTGCCTTCGTAGTCAAGTTTGAGTTCATTAAGAGAGTTGAGCTAAGGGACTGCAATCTTCGTGAAGGAGATATTCCTAGTGATATATCTTGCCTATCCTCCTTGACAGATCTTGATCTTAGTGGTAACAATTTCATCAGCATACCTGCGTCTCTTACTCAAAGAGCTTAAGCTTCTTATGCTATGAATTGCAAAGAGCTTAAATCCTTGCCTGAGCTTCTAACAAGTATAGCAAGAGTGTGCATAGATGGTTGTGCT
The DNA here is from genome assembly GCF_007990345.1 of Gossypium hirsutum. Taxonomy (NCBI): domain Eukaryota; kingdom Viridiplantae; phylum Streptophyta; class Magnoliopsida; order Malvales; family Malvaceae; genus Gossypium; species Gossypium hirsutum. The sequence goes on along the minus strand of NC_053447.1, from coordinate 67,664,586 downwards.
TCACTTGAAGTAGTTGCAAGTCCATCAAAAGTATGAAATTTATTGGATTTAGCTTCCATTAAAGCCATTAACTGCTACAGATTAGCTGAGAACATCACTGCATTAACATTGTTGAAAATACATCTCAAGGTTAATTAATCTCTCTTTCTTTCCCTCTCATACTTGGGAATTTTTGGTTTTATTTACTAAGCGACTGAAGTTTCATTATGCAGGCATTTGCAAATTCAAGACAAATGTTTGATGTTATTATACCTGGAAGTGAAATCCCAGAATGGTTTAGCCAACAGAGTGGTGGCTCTACAATTAGGATACCTCTACCACTCAATATTCAGAATGGTCAATGGGTTGGAGTTGCTTCCTGTCGCATTTTTGTCAGTGATGATGCTTCCATTGTAGAAATCCTGGACAAGCCAGTCGAAATGGATCTGTCTTTCGAGAAAGAACTTTTCCACGTGTCGATGCGAGTAGTTGGTTGTTTGGTAAACTTTTTAACCAGCCCATAACGAAGGATAATTATTAAAGATATATTCTAATGATTATTGTCATAATCTTACCTACGCTATAATTTTTAAATACGTAAAATACAAACCGTCCAACATTTTTAATAGCCTCCACCGTGCCAACTCTCACCTTCTTGGATTCTTCTTGGAAAGAACATCCATCACTCATCTTTGCCCCTAATTTCCGCCCCTATGCTCATATACTTACTTTTTCTAGTTTCTTTGAGAGGAACGGGCGATCTAGTTTCTGATTTTGAAAACCAGATAAAGATATCCTGCTCCTTTCATACATCCTCATGTTGTCGTTACCTTCGACTTCTTCCCCCATTTCTAGAAAGAAATATGATGTTTTCTTGAGTTTTAGAGGTGAAGATACTCGCAAGAACTTCACGGCTCATCTTTATGATGCTCTAAAGAGTAGTGGGATCGTCACCTTCAGGGATGATCCAAAGCTGGAGGCTGGCGAAGAGATCGCACCCGAACTCTCCAAAGCAATTCAACAATCATGGTGCTCGGTAATTATTTTTTCAAAAACCTATGCCTTTTCAGGATGGTGCTTGGAGGAGCTTGCTGAAATTGTTCAACAAAAAAACGCTATCGGACATAAAGTATTTCCAATTTTCTGCCACGTGGATCCATCCGATTTAAGAAACCGAAAAGAAAAAGTAGAAGAAGCCTTTGTCAAACATGAAGAGAGGTACAAGGTGTTAACATTAATGGAAGACAATTAATAATGGTTTCCATTAACATTAATGGGAGACAATCAATAATGACAACCACCAACTTTGGAAAAGTGGCAAGGGATAATTTTTTTTGGTCCTTGAGATAATGGGCTATTTATTGTTTGGTCCTTGAACCTCAACTATAAATAGGCCTTCTCATTTCTCATTTCAATTCATCCCAACCAATCTTTCTCTCTTAGTTTTCTCTCTTCTCCCATTTGAGAATTCTTAAGGAATTCTATTTGTTTGTAATACTTTGGAGATAGTAAAGTTATCATCTGGTGTTAGTGCCCGAGGACGTAGGTATAATTTACCGAACCTCGTTAAAACTCTTGTGTTCTTTCTTGTCCTATTTTTCTTTCAATATTTGAGGGTATAATAGTAGTATTTAATTGTGCTATTAAATTACTATAGAAGGGATATTCTGTCTAAGGAAAGACTTGGTATTTAAGAGATCCATGTGATCCACCTCTCTTCCCTGGGAATTGAACTTTGTGTGATTTTTTAGTACAATAATTTACACGCTTCTGACCCTATTGGAACAACAAGTGGTATCAAGAGCCGAAGGTTAATCGTAGTATGCTCTGTGGTTGCAGTTTGAACTGATCTTCCACATCAGAAAAGATTTCCTTAGGTATATTGAAAGATTATGGAGAAAACGGTCGGTGTAGGAGCTTCAACATCGTCCATGTGGACAAAACCGACAATTGCAAATGCAAGATTGGCCGTGGAGATCTTTGATGGCACGGGCCATTTTGGTATGTGGCAAAGTGAGGTTCTAGATGCCCTTTTTCAGCAGGGTCTAGACATTGCCATTGATGAAGAGAAACCAGATGATGTACAGGAGAAAGACTGGAAGGCGATCAATCGGTTGGCATGTGGCACAATTCGATCATGCCTTTCTCGAGAGTAGAGGTATGCTTTTTCAAAGGAGACTTCTGCAAATAAGTTGTGGGTGGCACTTGAAGAAAATTTTTTGAAGAAAAACAGTCAAAATAAGCTCCACTTGAAGAAAAGACTGTTTCGCTTCACATACGTCCCAAGTACCACAATGAATGATCACATCACCAAATTTAATCAGTTAGTCACTGATTTGCTGAATATGGATGAGACATTCAAAGATAAAGATTTGGCTTTGATGCTGTTGGGGTCACTTCCTGAGGAGTTTGAGTTCCTAGAAACTACTCTACTTCATGGCAGGAGTGATATATCTCTGAGCGAAGTCTGTGCGGCCTTATACAGTTATGAACAGAGAAAGAAGGACAAACAGAAAAACTCAATCAGAGATACAGAAGCTTTAGTAGTCCGAGGTCGTTCATACACTCGGAAGAAAACTCAAAAGGGGAGATCAAAGTCAAAGTCCAGACTCGGGAAAGATGAATGTGCTTTTTGTCATGAGAAAGGCCACTGGAAGAAAAATTGTCCAAAGTTGAAGAATAAGGGAAAAGCTGCTGTAGATGCTTGTGTTGCAAAGCATGATACTAGTGACTCTGAACTATCACTGGTTGCATCATCATCGTCGTTCCATTCAGATGAGTGGATATTGGATTCGGGTTGTACCTATCATATGTCCCCTAACCGGAAGTGGTTCTCTGATTTAGTAGAACTAAATGGAGGAGTTGTTTATATGGGCAATGACAATGCCTGTAAAACTGTTGGGATAGGCTCAATCCAATTAAAGAATCAAGATGGATCAACCAGAGTTCTGACTGATGTTCGGTACGTGCCCAGTTTGAAGAAAAATCTCATCTCATTGGGAGCCTTGGAATCCAATGGTTCAGTTGTTACTATGAGAGATGGGGTTTTGAAAGTGACATCTGGCGCATTTGTGATATTGAAGGGCATCAGGAAAAATAACTTGTATTACTACCAAGGTAGTACAGTTATTGGAGCAGTCGCTGCAGCTTCCGACAACAAAGAATTGGACTCAATACAGTTGTGGCATATGAAGTTGGGACATGCCAGCGAAAAATCCTTGCAAATTCTGGCAAAGCAAGGATTGTTGAAAGGTGCAAAGGCTTGCAAATTAAAATTTTGCGAGCATTGTGTTCTGGGAAAGCAAAAGAGAGTGAAATTCGGTACTGCTATCCATAATACAAAAGGTATTTTGGAATATGTTCACGCAGATGTGTGGGGGCCTTCCAAGACACCTTCATTGGGAGGAAAACACTACTTTGTTACTTTTGTTGATGACTTTTCCAGAAGAGTTTGGGTGTATACCATAGAACTAAGGATGAAGTGCTTAGAGTTTTTCTTAAATGGAAAACTATGATCAAAAACCAGACTGGCAAGAAAATCAAGCGGCTTAGGACGGACAATGGAGGGGAATATAAAAGTGATCCGTTCTTCGATGTGTGCCAAGAGTATGGTATTGTTCGACACTTCACAGTTAGGGATACACCACAGCAGAATGGATTGGCAGAGCGTATGAATCGAACATTGCTGGAGAAAGTTCGATGTATGTTGTCCAATGCTGGGTTGGGCAAGCAATTTTGGGCTGAGGCTGTGACATACGCTGGCCATCTTGTTAATCGTTTGCCATCATCTACATTAGAAAGAAAAACTCCTATGGAGGTATGGTCTGGAAAACCGGCTACAGATTATGATTCCTTACATGTGTTTGGAACCACTGCATATTACCATGTGAAGAAGTCAAAGTTAGATCCGAGGGCAAAGAAAGCTCTCTTTATGGGAATCACTTCTGGAGTGAAGGGATTTCGTCTTTGGTGCTTAAGCACAAAGAAAATGATCTGTAGCAGAGATGTTACCTTTTATGAATCTGCCACATTGAAAAAGGTAGCAGATAAAGATATTCAGACGAGCAATACTCCACAGCAGGTGGAGTGTACTCCAAAATAGGTGGAGTTTGAGCAGATGGGGATTTGCCCAGTTAATAAGTCTAATTCTCCAGCCACAATGGAGGAATTAGAGGTTGAAGAGGTTCTGACCCAAGAACCACTAAGTACACCAGAACCAGTTGCAGTTGCAAGGCCACGGAGAGAAATTCGTAAACCTGCTCGATTTACTGATATGGTGGCCTACGCCCTTCCCGTTGTTGATGATATTCCTATCACTTATCAAGAAGCAATGCAAAGCTTAGAAAGTGATAAATGGAAAAGCGCCATGGATGAAGAAATGCAGTCTCTCCGGAAGAACAATACTTGGGAGTTGGCGCAATTACCGAAAGGTAAAAGGGCAATCGGATGCAAGTGGGTATTCGTAAAGAAAGATAGATCTCCTAGCAAGAAGGATATTTGCTACAAGGTAAGATTGGTAGCTAAAGGCTATGCTCAGAAGGAGGGAATTGACTACAATGATGTATTTTCCCCTGTTGTGAAGCATTCCTCCATTAGAATTTTGTTGGCCTTGGTAGCATAGTTGAATTTGGAGCTAGCTCAACTTGATGTTAAGACAGCTTTCTTGCATGGTGAGTTAGAAGAGGAGATCTATATGACTCAGCCCGAAGGATACACAGATGCTGGTGGTAGAAATTGGGTTTGTAAGCTGAACAAATCGCTATATGGATTGAAGTAATCCCCGAGGCAGTGGTACAAGCGATTTGATAGCTTTATGAGAAGGCAGAAGTACACAAGAAGCAAATATGACAATTGTGTGTATTTGCAGAAGCTGCATGACGGATCTTTCATTTATCTACTCTTGTATGTTGATGATATGTTAATCGCTTCGAAGAGCCAAAAAGAGATAGATAAGCTGAAGGCTCAGTTGAATCAAGAGTTCGAGATGAAAGATCTAGGTGAGGCCAAGAAGATTCTCGGCATGGAGATAAGTAGAGATAGACAGAGAGGCAAGCTTTGTTTGAATCAGAAGCAATATCTGAAAAAAGGTATTACAATGTTTTGGTGTAAATGAAAACACAAAACATGTAAGTACCCCACTTGCTTCTCATTTGAAACTTAGTGCTCAATTATCTCCGAAAACTGAAGAAGAAAGAGAATATATGGCGAAAGTCCCATATGCTAATGCAGTTGGGAGTTTGATGTATGCGATGGTGTGTACGAGGCCTGACATTTCACAAGCTGTTGGAGTTGTGAGCAGGTATATGCATGATCCTGGAAAAGGACATTGGCAAGCTATGAAATGGATTCTACGGTATCTTCGAAAAACCGTAGATGTTGGTTTAATTTTTGAACAGGATGAAGCACTTGGTCAGTTTGTAGTTGGATATGTTGATTCCGACTTTGCTGGTGATTTAGATAAACGTCGTTCAACTACGGGGTATTTGTTTACTCTTGCGAAAGCCCTAGTGAGTTGGAAGTCTACCTTACAGTCTACAGTAGCTGTGTCTACTATAGAGGCAGAATATATGGCAGTTACAGAAGCTGTTAAGGAGGCTATTTGGCTTAATGGATTGTTGAAAGACTTAGGAGTTGTTCAAAGTCACATAAGTTTATATTGTGACAGTCAGAGCGCTATTCATTTAGCGAAAAATCAAGTCTATCATTCAAGAACCAAGCATATCGACGTAAGATATCACTTTGTGCGGGAAGTCTTTGAAAAATGAAAAATTCTACTTCAGAAGATTCCGACAGCAGATAATCCCGCAGATATGATGACCAAGGTGGTAACAACAATCAAGTTTAATCATTGTTTGAACTTGATTAACATCCTGAGAATTTGAGCACCTTCAGGTGTATGGCGCTCGAGAGCGCATTTGTAGGCACTACAAAAGATAGCTTTATCGAATTTGGGGAGTTGAAGGAAGTGTGTGAAGATGTGATTATCCTAATCAAATCTTCAAGGTGGAGATTGTTAACATTAATGGAAGACAATTAATAATGGTTGCCATTAACATTAATGGGAGACAATCAATAATGACAACCACCAACTTTGGAAAAGTGGCAAGGGATAATTTTTTTTGGTCCTTGAGATAATGGGCTATTTATTGTTTGGTCCTTGAACCTCAACTATAAATAGGCCTTCTCATTTCTCATTTCAATTCATCCCAACCAATCTTTCTCTCTTAGTTTTCTCTCTTCTCCCATTTGAGAATTCTTAAGGAATTCTATTTGTTTGTAATACTTTGGAGATAGTAAAGTTATCATCTGGTGTTAGTGCCCGAGGACGTAGGTATAATTTACCGAACCTCGTTAAAACTCTTGTGTTCTTTCTTGTCCTATTTTTCTTTCAATATTTGAGGGTATAATAGTAGTATTTAATTGTGCTATTAAATTACTATAGAAGGGATATTCTGTCTAAGGAAAGACTTGGTATTTAAGAGATCCATGTGATCCACCTCTCTTCCCTGGGAATTGAACTTTGTGTGATTTTTTAGTACAATAATTTACACGCTTCCGACCCTATTGGAACAACACAAGGAAGATAAAGACAAGATCCAAAAGTGGCGAAATGCTTTGACTGAAGTAGCTAAGATCAAAGGATGGCATTTACATAATGGGTAATTCTTTCATTTCTTCTCTATTTCCTAATTTTAATGACTAAAAAATTGTTTTTTTCAAGATTGCATGTAATTTTTTATAATTTTGTGTTTAATTAAGAATTCTAACGAGAAAGTTGTGTATTTTGATGCCATAATATATCTTACTGTCTTATTCTTGCTTTTTGTTTGCTTCCAACTATATTATATTTCATGATTCATTGAACTAAAAATGACAAAGAGCATTTGAAAGATAGAAACAATTTTTTATTTCGTTGTAGGAATGAATCAGAGTTTATCGGAGACGTTGTTAGGAAGATATCAGCCAAATTATGTGAGACAAATCCAATGGTTCATGATGAATTGGTTGGAATTAGCTTACCTTTGAAGGGGTTGTATTCGAAAATAAACATTGGGGAAGATGATGTCCGCATTATAGGAATTTGCGGAATGGGTGGCATCGGTAAAACAACTCTTGCGAGGGTTGTTTACACTCAAATGTCACCTCATTTTGAAGGCAAAAGCTTTCTTGCTGATATTCGAGAAGTTTCAAACAAATGTGGACTTGTTTCGTTACAGAAACAACTTCTTTCTCAAATCTTGCCTAATGAATGCTTCAATTTTTTCAATGTCCATGAAGGGAATGCCATAATTAGCCGCAGGTTGTGTAGTGAAAAGGTTCTTGTTGTTCTTGATGATGTTGATAATGTACAACACTTGAAATGCTTGGTTGGAAGGCGTGATTGGTTTGGTTTAGGGAGTCGAATCATTGTAACAACAAGAGATGAACATTTACTCCGATCTTACGGAGTCGATGGTGTGTATAAGCCTAAAACATTGAATCCAGCCGATGCACTTACACTTTTCAATTTGAAAGCTTTTCATAGTGATACAGTGCCAAAAGATGATTTCATTGAGGTTTCTGAAGAGGTTGTATGTTATGCTGGTGGTCTCCCCTTAGCTCTTGAAGTTTTGGGTTCATTTTTGTGCGATAGAGATATAGTTCAATGGAGAAGTGCAATCGGAAGACTTAAAAAGATTCTGACAAAGAAATTCTTAACACTCTAAGAATTAGCTTCGATGGATTGGAAGAAAAGGAAAAGAATATATTTCTAGATATAGCATGCTTTTTCAACGGTGAGAAGAGAGATTTGGTAATGAAAGTATTGAATGGTTGTGAGTTTTTTCCAGATATTGGAATCGATATTCTCATTAAGAAATCTCTCATAAAAGTTAGTGATGACAACCAACATTTGCGGATGCAGGCCTTGTTGCAAAAAATGGGAAGAAAAATTGTTGAAGAAAAATGTGTTGATGAACCTGGAAAACGTTGTAGATTGTGGAAAGAAAAGGATGTCCATCATGTTCTAACAAAAAACACGGTAAATCATTCAACAAAAATTATATACAAAATTTTCTTTTTATCAATATATGATGTAAATTCAAAGCTTAATCTAATTGGCTTACATATTAGTTTTAAAATAATTTCCATTTGTTGATTATATATATTAATAATGATTTGTAATATAAGTGTTTAGTTTTATTGAATTACTCTCATTCGAAAATATTTTATTTCCTATATTTCGACCAAAAGATTGTGATAATGTTGAACATATATGTAAATTTCAAAAGCTTTATTTTACAATTTAGATAATTTATTTTGTATTCTTATTATCTATTCTTGATTACTTTTAGGCTACCGAAGTGATTGAGGGTATGATCATCGACAATAAAAGGTAAGAAAACATACATATAAATTTACCAATATGTACTATTAATATTGTTATTGTTTTTTTGTAAAAAATCCAATAAAAAACAACAAAAGAAAAAACCTTCTGGTTTTCTGAGGGGATGAAAAACTTGAGTGGAAAGAGGAAAATTGAATGGAAAATATAATTTCCTCCTCACTATTGCTTGGTATAGCGAAAAGTGAAAAGGAAAGAAAATAAAATATCTCTCATTGTGTTCCTTCTCATTCCAAGTTGGAATGATTTTTTTTTCATTACAATGGAAATTGATCATCTATCGGTGCAACATAACTTTTAGATATTGAAGTCTTTGTATATTTTGAATCTCATTTTTGTCTTACTCATGGTTATTAGGGAATCGAACAAGATGCTCTATTTGAGTGCCGATACCTTCTCAAAGATGAAAAACTTGAGACTACTCAAAGTGCTTTGTCTATCAAATTGTGATGATCTCAAATATCTTTCTAATAAACTACGGCTTTTAGAATGGACAGGATATCCTTTAAGATACTTGCCTTCAAGCTTCCAACCAAACAACCTTGTTGCACTTCTTTTACCATATAGTCACATTAAACAACTATGGAAGGGAAATAGAGTAAGAATTAACTTATCTTATCCTTCTGTTTTAGCTTATTTTAATATAAATTATTAAACTCTAATTAAGGTAAAAATACAAAAACAAAAATGAGAATTATTATGCTTTCTCTTTTCTCTCTAATTTGTTATTGTCTTCAACAGCCCCTGTATAAGTTGAAAATAATGAACCTCAAAGGTTCCCAAAACCTGATCAAGACACCAAACTTCACAACAGCACCAAATCTTGAAGTTTTAATTTTGGAAGGCTGTACCAAATTAGTGGATGTTCATCCATCAATAGGAGTGCTTAAGAGCCTTCAACTTTTGAATTTAAGAGATTGCAAAAGTCTTAGGAGTCTTCCGACCAAAATTAGAATGGAATCTCTTGAAACATTAATTTTTTCGGGTTGCTCAAGTCTTGTAAGGTTTCCGGAGATTGATGGGAAAATGGAACGTATAAAAACTCTAGAGCTTTCTGGTTGTTATAGAGTTGAAAATTTCTCGGAGAATTTGCAGCAAGCAAAGTTGCGACCAAATTTGTCTTCTCTTTTCAAGGTAATCCAAGGAAGAAGGACAACTCCCATGGCTCCAATGTTGCCTTTCTTGTCAGGTTTGAGTTCATTAAGACGGCTAAGTCTAAGCGACTGCAATCTTTGTGAAGGAGATATTCCACGTGATATTTCTGGTCTATCCTCTTTGAAACATCTTGATCCTGGTCGTAACAATTTCACCAGCATACCTGCATCTCTTACTGGACTCTCGAAGCTTGAGTTTCTTGACTTGTCAAGTTGCAACATGTGCACTCTTGGTGAAGCAGATATTCATAGTTATATTTCTGGTCTATCCTCTTTGGTACATCTTGGTCTTAGTGGTAACAATTTCATCAGCATACCTTTCTCTCTTACTCGACTATCAGAGCTCCAGTTTCTTGGATTGTCGTATTGCAAGATGCTTAAATCGTTGCCTGAGATACCGACAAGGTTAGGACAAGTGTGGCTAGATGGTTGTTCTTCACTTGAAGTATGCAATTTAGTGGATTCGGCTGCCTTTAGAGCCATTAACTGCTTCAAATTGGCTGAGAATATCAATGCATTAACACTACGTGAAGTATGCAATTTATCAGGTTCGGGTTCCTTTAAAGCCATTAACTGCTTCAAATTGGCCGAGAATATGAATGCATTAACACTGCTGAAAAAACAGCTTAAGGTCGATTAATCTCCATTTTCTCCCTTGCAAAATCTCATACTTGAGAATTTATGGTTTTAGTTACCAAACGACTTGTGTTTTATTTTGCAGGCATTTGCAAATTCAAGAGAAATCTTTAATATTATCATGCCCGGAAGTGAAATCCCAGAATGGTTTAGCGAACAAACAAGTGACTCTTCAATTAACCTACCCCTGCCTATCAACCTTCAGAAAGATAGTCAATGGATTGGAGTTGCTTGCTGCTGCATTTTTGTCAGTAATGATGCTTCAAGGGATGACAAACAGGAAATCGGTTGTGGAGCATATATCTATTGTAGAAATTCTGAGCAAGCCAGCTGTAATGGATCTATTTTTCGAGGTAGAAATTATCGACGGATTGATTGGAGAGACTGGGGGCTGTGTGAACCAATAATGAAAGATCACCTTTTACTTCGTTATTGGTCGTGTGATACAATATATCCTTCCTTGGACAATAAATATGATGACTGTGAAACCACTAATTTATGGACAACACATTGCTTAGATAAAAAATGCGATGAGCTTGAGGTGTCTTTCATGGGATGCAGTGTTAAGGTGAAGAAGTGTGGTGTTAGAATAGTGTATGAGAAAGATTTGGAAGAGATAAAAGAGTTGCAGTGCCATACCACTCAATCTTCTCCAAATTTTGAACACATCCACCAACACTCTGCTCACAACCATGGATCAGTAGGTAGCACTTCTCACATAAAATAGAAACCTAATATCTACGATGAAGCGGAGGAAGAAGGGCCGCAACCAAAACGGATGCAACTTTTTTTCAATTTTTTTATAATTGGCCAATCCGGGAAGACGCATTAGCTATGGTAAATTACTTAACCAACCTTGTCCTACTAAAATTTTTTACTCATCTACCTTGTTTACATCTTTTATTTCATTTAAAGTTATCATTCTAGACTTATTTCCGTATGAGATATGATCATTTTATAATATACTAATTTTTTTAAAAAAAATACCATTTAAAATTTTATTCACTTAATTCATTCCTTTTTACATAATTGAAATGTGTACATTTTGATATTTATTAAAATTTTATTCTCATTATATATATTCACTTACGTCTATATTTTATTTTTAGGTTGAAGTAAATATAATCAATTGAGATAGAAATGTGGAGAAAAATAGATAGCTTCGACGACGATATAGGTAATAATAAGGTGAAAATCCTTTAATGAGGATTAGATCATAATTTCAGCTGAGTTAAAAACCATTTTATTTTTATTTGAGACCAACTTATGTATTCAATTTAATCAGTTAAAATTGTTTTTTATAAATTTAGAAGATTAAATATAAGTCCTTAATAGTACTTAAATAGGTTTAATTCCTTCTAACAAAAGTAGCATTTAAATTTCATGGCTTGAAGTATAAATAATATTATTCCAACTCTTCAATTTATATTTTTTTACAAAGTATTTAAGTTTAGACATTTATTTTTAACACTGGTTCAAATATAAAAATAAAGTACACTCTTTTAATTATTTGGAAAATCTTTTCCATGTGAGAGACATTTTCATATCCAATATTTTTATTTTCAAAATTCTATAATTTCATTTTTGTTATTGTTTAGAGAAATAAAAATATGATTTTTGGTCAATATGAGTAAGATTTTCAATGATTGTATTTATGTGATATCAACAAAAATTTCTGAATTTGAGGTAAGTTAATATAGATGATCTCAATGCAACAAAAATAATGATGGTGTTTTATGTTTGTCCCCTAGACCAATAGAAGCATGAAAGTCTGCTCAAAGGATCATGCAAGTGAGGGACCAACAAAAGTCTTCAAGTTGGAATGGAGGCGGACACCTTAGCAATTATAGGTTCGGACGAATTTAGGGAATTAGCAAAATATAATTAGTTGTTTTTATCATGTATTGTAATGCAAATTATACATATTGAAATGAACGTTGTTTTTAAAATGTAAATTCAAATAGTAATTTAATTGTATTGTAAATAAAACCTTTAAAATTAGGCATAATGATAAAAAAAGGTTCTTAGTGTTTATAAAATTTGACAAGTTGACCCATATTCATTTCTTTTTAGTAATTTGACTCTCAACATTTTATTGAGTCAGATTATGAATTTTTTAATGCAAAATGCTAATTGAACCATTAATTTCAATTCATTTCAATTCATCATTAAACTTTTCAAGTGTATCTCAATTGGGCCATCTTTTCCTTCAACTCAAAGACGCGATAAAAGTGAAGAAAATTGCATTTGATTAGTGCACAATTTTCTTCTGACTTCTTTCATAATTGATGCACAACTATGATTGTTTTAAATGAATGACTAATTCAAATTAAAAACCAATAGAACGAAATCATCAAATGTTTGCCTCTATTTTGAATCAAACTCTTATTGTGTTGGTTCCCAAGGTGGCAAGACCGGAATTACTATCTCATTTTAGACCGATCAATCTTTGTACGGTCTTATTTTAGTTGATCACTTAAACAATTGCAACAAAAATGAGAAGCTGGTTCGAGGATTCATTTGGGGTCAACATTTGGCAATCAGAAACCAACTTTAGTGAGCTGGTATAAATTTTGTATGCCTTTGAAGAACGGTGGAGTTAGGTTGAGGAAAGTACGAGACCACAATAAAGCTTGCATGATTAAGGTAGCTTTTAATGTCATTTCTAACGTGAATGTGATATGGGTCGAAGTCCTTGGAATCAAGTATGGGGTAATAAGTAGATGGTCGGCTTCAATACATCCTTCTAATTGCTCGCTTCTCTGGAGGGCTTTGTCCAATATTTGGGAAGATGTAGTAAATGGTGTCTATTGGGCGCTAGGAAATGGAAGAGCCACTACAGGAAAGTAGACTTTTAGCGGCATTTTTTTTTTGTCCTTTAGTGGCTTTATAAGCGCCGCTAAAGCTATTTGCCGCGCTTTCACAAACGCCGTGAAAATCGCCGCTATTGACAATGTTGAAAAATTTTACGGCGTTTATTTGAAAAAAATGCCGCTAAAGATCTCGACTTTAATTCGACTATAAGCTAAAATAAAACGATGTGTTTTGATTTACATTTTGCGGCGCTTTTACTCAAGCGCTGCTAATACTCTACCTATAGCGGCGTTTTTAGAAAAGTGCCGATAGTTCGACTAGAAGCTAAAGTAAAACGATGCGTACTGATTAACATTTTTTGTGGCGCTTTTTTACAAGCGCCGCTAATACTCCACATATAGCTTTCGACTAGAAGCTAAAGTAAAACGATGCGTACTGATTAACATTTTTGCGGCGCTTTTTCGGAATCGCCGCTAATACTCTACCTATAGCGGCGTTTCTAGAAGAGCGCCGCTAATTCGACTAGAAGCTAAAGTAAAACGATGTGTTTTGATTTTCTGCTCGAGTTTTTGCGGCGTTTATTTAATTCTGATTTTCTGCGGCGTTTTTTCTTTCAAACGCCACTATTGATCCAATCTTTTGCGGCGTTTGTTTACAACCGCCACTAATGTGCAACTTTGGCGGCGTTTTTGATGTAAACGCCGCAAATAACTCCGCTAAAAGTTTGATTTGCAGTAGTGAGCAGTGAGTTTCTCCGGAGCTCAAAGAACTTTTTCTGTGGAAGGAACTGATTGGGGTACTCTTTTTGCTATGGCTGCTAGAAACTTTGGTAAAATAGAAATGCCTTTGTTTTCAGTAGTGGCGTTGCGGGAACTAAATATGGTATTAAGGAATGAGTGCCTTTCATGGTCTCGGCATGTTATGGAGATAAAGTTAAAGCAGGGAACTAACGGTTCCAACAGCGCTAATCGTGCGCGGTGGTATTAAGGAACAGTGTTTATGATTTACATTATATAAAATTTGGTAAACTTCTTAAAATGCCTCAACTTTAATGCCTATATTTTCTAATATAATAATTATCTTTAAATTACTTCCAATTTTACTATATTAATAACTTACCTTATATAAAATTTGATATATTCTATATTTAAATATATATCATTTTCACATAATTTTATTTTTTAACCAAACATAATTTATATTATACTTTACTTATCAATCATAAGTGAATTAGATATTAACTTATTTGGAAAATGACTAGAAAATTTAATATTTTTAAAAGTAACAAATATTATTATAGTAATTATTTTTATCTTTTTATATAAAATTGAGATTAAAACCTATAACATTGGATTTCTAAAACTTTTAAGTTTAACAAACTCAACCAATGCCATGATGGTTATATAATTTTTTCTATAACTATAACATTTTCTAAACACATCAAGAGTATGTCACATTCCAATTTTTCATAATCACTAACATACATTGAATGTGATTTCAATGTATTAATAATGATGATTAAAAAATAATTGTTGAAATTTACCTTTATTTTAAAAAACAAACTCACAAAGCGTTTCACATATACCAAACAAATTGGATTGGAGTTGCATTCTGCTGCAATTTCGTCAATGATGGAGGTTCCGATGAAAGGGCTATCGGTAGTACAACTTATATCCATTATAGAAATTCCCGACAATCTAGTCATAATGGATCTGTTTTTCAAGTTAAAAATCCTCGAACGGTCGATCCCAGTTTCATTGGTTTAGGTGGGGAATATGAGCAGCCCATAACGAACAATCACCTTTTTCTTCGTTATTTCTCGCGTGAATTACAATACATGGACAATGGATTGCTCTGATCATGAATGCGATAAGCTTGAGATGTCTTTCAAAGGCGCAGATGGGTTTCCTTCTTTTAAGGTGAAGAAGTGTGGCGTTAGAATAATGTATGAGAAAGATTTGCAGTGCCATACCACTCAATCTCCTCTAAACTTTGAACATATCCATCATCACTCTACTGACAAGAATGGATCCGCAGGTAGCACTTTCCCTGTAGAACGAAAACGTAATACCCACGAGGAAACAGAGGACCTAAACAGATGAAAACAAATTTCAATTTTATAATGGGTTGTTCAGAGAAGAAGCAGAAATTGTGGTAAACTACTTGACTAGCCTTTTCAAGATATTTTCTCCTATTTAATTAAGTTTCTCCTTTCCCTGTTTTTGTTTAATTGTACAAATAGATTCTTATTTACCATAATTAAGTATTCTTTATATCCGCAACAGTGATTGATGTGATGGAACTCTTAATATATATTCGTGTCCATAATACGAATACTAGGATATCATTTGGAAGTAAAATAAAATCCTAAATATAATTTCAACTTTTCAAACCTTTGATTGAGATGGAAAAAATCTTGTCCATAGAGTTCGGGAATGTGCAAAAAGATTGTCCTCTCAGCAAACAACATTTACCAAAGAGAAAAGAACGGTGGCAATCTGTTTTTTACAAGAACATGAAAAGGAAGACAGGAATAGTAATATGTCTGAATGGATAAAAAAGTAAAAATATCCCATTTTCACCAAACAATTATTTAGTATTTAATAACACTGCCTTCCAACTCCACCATTACTTCATTTCAACTTTGTATATCTAAACTCCAAATCTCAGTCTCTAGATATCATCAAAGCTCTGTCCTTTCTAATTTACCTATCAAACTTCTTTTAATAATTGTATACAATTCCCTCACACCTCACTATTCATTTAACTTTTTTTTTGAAAAATAGATTTTGAAGGCTAAATTTTTTATTAAATCAATACACTGTAATTAACAGAAAAGTGATTAAAATATTTTATTTCAAAAAATTTAGTGATTAAATAAAAAAATTAATAATTTAGTGATCATTTTATAATTCATTTAATCGATTTGAAATAACATTAGATAATAATTACTTACTTGAATATAACATCACAAATAACTTAAAATTTAACCCGATAATACACTACTTTGATAATAAAATTTAAGACTTTGTTAAATTGAGATTGCTTTGGACTTTTTCTGAAAAGTCAATTTTGTAAGACTACAAATATAAATAGTTGGCTTGCTATTGACATATGCACTACAAAAACGGGATGCACAGTGGAATTAAGTAAAAGTATCAAAGCAGACCTTGTATTATATTTTAAATTGTATTTTGGCCTTTCATATCTTTACTGCCATAAGAGGAAAAGGATTTAACCATCACATTTCATAAAAGAAGAAGAAGAATAAAAACCATCACCTTAAAGGGAAAATGAGAGGAAACCATTGATAGAAAGAGAGGGCATGAGATTCCTAGACGATGCTCAATCAATGCATTAACCAATTGTGAATACCTTGACTTAGACCAAGAGATTTAATTTGCTTGGAGATATAAAGAACAACCAACTGCCATCATTTGTTTGCAAGGGACATTGTATAATTTGATTTTTTTTTAAAATTACTAATAAGTTGAAAGATAAAATTTGAATATAAAACTAGAAATTCATTTAACCAATTTGAAGTCATATTATTCTAAAAAGTTGTCGCTGAATTCAACGGAAATAATAAAAGAGAGATATATTTATACTGTGTAAAATTTATATGAATATAAAATTTAACAGTTGATTTGTTAAAATATCAATTATAAAAATAGAATTAAAAAGCATGCAAAGTCATGTTAGTTTTACATGTGATCCTTCCCTTATTATATATATCTAAAGTAAAAAGAACTTATCATGTGATAATTTATATTATATATATAGATAACAAAATTTAAGACTTTTATATATTGACTTTTTTTCTAAAATGAAAAATTTTTAAGGCTACAAATAAATTAATAGTTGCCTTGCTATGGAGCAAAAAGCAAATAAGATAATCATAGAGACTTACACAAGGTTTATTTGGATGGGTGGTGAAATTAGTTCTAAAGAGATTAAATATACAATTAAGGTAGTAATAAAATTAAATACTATAGCAGTGAGATAAAATCAATGATGAAATATGTAATTGAAGATAAAACCACTTACAATGGTGAGATGAAATGTAATAAAAATACAAAATGATCATTAAGGACAACAAATTTGTATATATTAATAGATATTTTACTCGTTAAACCATTAATGGCATATATATATATATTAATTTACAACTTCTATTTGCTGATGGGTTTTTACATTAATCGTCGTGAACCTTTGTTATCTCTATAAACCACTAGTGATTTACATAGCAATTGACACTTGAAACACAAAAAATATATATCAGATGTTGACTGATGTGTGGTAGTGGGCTACTGATTTTTATAATTTTAACAATTTTTTATTTTAAAAATTTTGAATTTTTTTATATTTTTATGTATCTCTCATCATTTTTAATTTTTTATATATTTTTTTTGAATTCTTACTTATTTTTATATTTTTTTGAATTTTTTATTGTTTTAATTTTTTTATAACTTTTATATATAATCATGTCCAAATTGATAGAATATATCAACATTAATAGCTAAATTTGTTATTATGACAATTAAAAAATATCATATTATTATTTTGTTACTCAATTATCGGTTGGGTGACAAAAGAAACAAAACAATGTCAAAACCTTGGGGGACCATATGATTCTAACAAAGAAATTCTTGACACACTACGAATTAGCTTTGATGGATTGGAAGAAAGGGAGAAGAATATATTTCTAGATATAGCATGCTTTTTCAATGGGGAGCAGAAAGATTTGGTAATGAAAGTATTGGATGGTTGTGAGTTTTTTCCAGATATCGGAGTCGATGTTCTCATTAAGAAATCTCTCATAAAAGTCAGTGATGACAACCAATATTTGCGGATGCATGCCTTGTTGCAAGAAATGGGAAGAAAAATTGTTGAAGAAAAATGTGTTGATGAACCTGGAAAACGTTGTAGATTGTGGAAGGAAAGGGATGTCCATCATGTCCTAACAAAAAACACGGTAAATCATTCAACAGAAATTACATACAAAGTTTTCTTTTTATCAATATATGATGTAAATCTAAAGCTTAGTTTAATTGGTTTACATATCAATCCTTAAGTGACATTGAGTAGCTTTAAGATAATTTCCATTTGTTGAATATAAATATTAATAATGATTTGCAATATAAGTGTTTAATTTTATTGAATTACTCTCATTTGAAAATATTTTATTTCCTATAAAAGATTGTGATAATGTTGAACTTATATGTAAATTTCAAAAGTTTTATTGTACAATTTAGATAATTTATTTTGTATTCTTATTGTCTATTCTTGATTACTGTTAGGCTACCGAAGTGATTGAAGGTATGATCATCGACAACGAATGGTAAGAAAACATACATATAAATTTATCAATATGTACTATTAGTATTGTTATTATTTTTTGTAAAAAATCCAATAAAAAAAAACCTTTTGGCTTTGCTTGGCAGAGTGGAAAGAAAATCAAAAGGGTGGAAAACTAAGGGGATGGAAAACTTGATTGGAAAGATAGAAAATTGAATGGAAAATATATTTTCCTCCTCAGTATTGCTTGGTATAGCGAAAAGCGAGAAGGAAAGAAAATAAAACATTTGAAAATAAAATATCTCTCTCATTGTCTTCCTTCTAATTCCAATTTGGAATGATTTTGTTTTTTTCATTACAATGGAAATTGATCATCTATCGGTGCAACATAACTTTTAGATATTGAATGTCTTTGTATATTTTGAATCTCATTTTTGTTTTACTCATGGTTATTAGGGAATCAAGCAAAATGCTCAATTTGAGTGCCTATACCTTCTCAAAGATGAAAAACTTGAGACTGCTCAAAGTGCTTTGCCAGTCAAATTGTGATGATCTCAAATATCTTTCTAATAATCTACGGCTTTTAGAATGGACAGGATATCCTTTAAGATGCTTGCCTTCAAGCTTCCGACCAAACAACCTTGTTGCACTTCTTTTACCATATAGTCACATTAAACAACTATGGAAGGGAAATAGAGTAAGAATTAACTCATCTTATCCTTCTGTTTTAGCTTATTTTAATATAAATTATTAAACCTTGATTAAGGTAAAAATACAAAAACAAAAATGAGAATTATTATGTTTTCTCTTTTCTCTCTAATTTATTATTGTCTTCAACAGCCCTTGTATAAGTTGAAAATAATGAACCTCAAAGGTTCCCAAAACCTGATCAAGACACCAAACTTCACAACAGCATTAAATCTTGAAGTTTTAATTTTGGAAGGCTGTACCAAATTAGTGGATGTTCATCCATCAATAGGAGTGCTTAAGAGCCTTAAACTTTTGAATTTTAGATATTGCAAAAGTCTTAGGAGTCTTCCGACCAAAATTAGAATGGAATCTCTTGAAACATTAATTTTTTCGGGTTGCTCAAGTCTTGTAAGGTTTCCGGAGATTGATGGGAAAATGGAACGTATAAAAACTGTAGAGCTTTCTGGTTGCTATAGAGTTGAAAATTTCTCCGAGAATTTGCAGAAGAAAGTTGCAACCAAATTTGTCCTCTCTTTTCAAGGTAATCCAAGGAAGAAGGACAACTCCCATGGCTCCAATGTTGCCTTTCTTGTCAGGTTTGAGTTCATTAAGACGGCTATGTCTAAGGGACTGCAATCTTTGTGAAGGATATATTCCACGTGATATTTCTGGTCTATCCTGTTTGAAACATCTTGATCTTCGTGGTAACAATTGTTAACATTAATGGAAGACAATTAATAATGGTTGCCATTAACATTAATGGGAGACAATCAATAATGACAACCACCAACTTTGGAAAAGTGGCAAGGGATAATTTTTTTTTGGTCCTTGAGATAATGGGCTATTTATTGTTTGGTCCTTGAACCTCAACTATAAATAGGCCTTCTCATTTCTCATTTCAATTCATCCAAACCAATCTTTCTCTCTTAGTTTTCTCTCTTCTCCCATTTGAGAATTCTTAAGGAATTCTATTTGTTTGTAATATTTTGGAGATAGTAAAGTTATCATCTGGTGTTAGTGCCCAAGGACGTAGGTATAATTTACCGAACCTCGTTAAAACTCTTATGTTCTTTTTGTCTTATTTTTCTTTCAATATTTGAGGGTATAATAGTAGTATTTAATTGTGCTATTAAATTACTATAGAAGGGATATTCTGACTAAGGAAATACTTGGTATTTAAGAGATCCATGTGATCCACCTCTCTTCCCTGGGAATTGAACTTTGTGTGATTTTTTAGTACAATAATTTACACGCTTCCGACCCTATTGGAACAACAAGTGGTATCAAGAGCCGAAGGTTAATCGTAGTATGCTCTGTGGTTGCAGTTTAAACTGATCTTCCACATCAGAAAAGATTTCCTTAGGTATATTGAAAGATTATGGAGAAAACGGTCGGTGTAGGAGCTTCAACATCGTCCATGTGGACAAGACCGACAATTGCAAATGCAAGATTGGCCGTGGAGATCTTTGATGGCACGGGCCATTTTGGTATGTGGCAAAGTGAGGTTCTAGATGCCCTTTTTCAGCAAGGTCTAGACATTGCCATTGATGAAGAGAAACCAGATGATGTACAGGAGAAAGATTGGAAGGCGATCAATCGGTTGGCATGTGGCACAATTCGATCATGCCTTTCTTGAGAGCAGAGGTATGCTTTTTCAAAGGAGACTTCTGCAAATAAGTTGTGGGTGGCACTTGAAGAAAATTTTTTGAAGAAAAACAGTCAAAATAAGCTCCACTTGAAGAAAAGACTGTTTCGCTTCACATACGTCCCAAGTACCATAATGAATGATCACATCACCAAATTTAATCAGTTAGTCACTGATTTGCTGAATATGGATGAGACATTCAAAGATGAAGATTTGGCTTTGATGCTGTTGGGGTCACTTCCTGAGGAGTTTGAGTTCCTAGAAACTACTCTACTTCATGGCAGGAGTGATATATCT
Organism: Gossypium hirsutum; assembly: GCF_007990345.1. Lineage (NCBI taxonomy): Eukaryota > Viridiplantae > Streptophyta > Magnoliopsida > Malvales > Malvaceae > Gossypium > Gossypium hirsutum. Next base: position 67,643,690 of record NC_053447.1, on the reverse strand, counting down.
CTGAGCGAAGTCTGTGCGGCCTTATACAGTTATGAACAGAGAAAGAAGGACAAACAGAAAAACTCAATCAGAGATACAGAAGCTTTAGTAGTTCGAGGTCGTTCATACACTCGGAAGAAAACTCAAAAGGGGAGATCAAAGTCAAAGTCTAGACTCGGGAAAGATGAATGTGCTTTTTGTCATGAGAAAGACCACTGGAAGAAAAATTGTCCAAAGCTGAAGAATAAGGGAAAAGCTGCTGTAGATGCTTGTGTTGCAAAGCATGATACCAGTGACTCTGAACTATCACTGGTTGCATCATCATCGTCGTTCCATTCAGATGAGTGGATATTGGATTCGGGTTGTACCTATCATATGTCCCCTAACCGGGAGTGGTTCTCTGATTTAGTAGAACTAAATGGAGGAGTTGTTTATATGGGCAATGACAATGCCTGTAAAACTGTTGGGATAGGTTCAATCCAATTAAAGAATAAAGATGGATCAACCAGAGTTCTGACTGATGTTCGATACGTGCCCAGTTTGAAGAAAAATCTCATCTCATTGGGAGCCCTGGAATCCAATGGTTCAGTTGTTACTATGAGATATGGGGTTTTGAAAATGACATCTGGCGCACTTGTGATATTGAAGGGCATCAGGAAAAATAACTTGTATTACTACGAAGGTAGTACAGTTATTGGAGCAGTCGCTGCAGCTTTCGGCAACAAAGAATTAGACTCAATACAGTTGTGGCATATGAAGTTAGGACATGCCAGCGAAAAATCCTTGCAAATTCTGGCAAAGCAAGGATTGTTGAAAGGTGCAAAGGCTTGCAAATTAAAATTTTGCGAGCATCGTGTTCTGGGAAAGCAAAAGAGAGTGAAATTCGGTACTGCTATCCATAATACAAAAGGTATTTTGGAATATGTTCACTCAGATGTGTGGGGGCCTTCCAAGACACCTTCATTGGGAGGAAAACACTACTTTGTTACTTTTGTTGATGACTTTTCCAAAAGAGTTTGGGTGTATACCATGAGAACTAAGGATGAAGTGCTTAGAGTTTTTCTTAAATGGAAAACTATGATCGAAAACCAGACTGGCAAGAAAATCAAGCGGCTTAGGACGGACAACGGAGGGGAATATAAAAGTGATCCGTTCTTCGATGTGTGCCAAGAGTATGGTATTGTTCGACACTTCACAGTTAGGGATACACCACAACAGAATGGAGTGGCAGAGCGTATGAATCGAACATTGCTGGAGAAAGTTCGATGTATGTTGTCCAATGCTGGGTTGGGCAAGCAATTTTGGGCTGAGGCTGTGACATACGCTGGCCATCTTGTTAATCGTTTGCCATCATCTGCATTAGAAAGAAAAACTCCTATGGAGGTATGGTCTGGAAAACCGGCTACAGATTATGATTCCTTACATGTGTTTGGATCCACTGCATATTACCATGTGTAGGAGTCAAAGTTAGATCCGAGGGCAAAGAAAGCTCTCTTTATGGGAATCACTTCTGAAGTGAAGGGATTTCGTCTTTGGTGCTTAAGCACAAAGAAAATGATCTGTACTAGAGATGTTACCTTTGATGAATCTGCCACATTGAAAAAGGTAGCAGATAAAAATATTCAGACGAGCAATACTCCACAGCAGGTGGAGTGTACTCCAAAACAGGTGGAGTTTGAGCAGATGGGGATTTGCCTAATTAATAAGTCTAATTCTCCAGCCACAATGGAGGAATTAGAGGTTGAAGAGGTTCTGACCCAAGAACCACTAAGTACACCAGAACCAGTTGCAGTTGCAAGGCCACGGAGAGAAATTCGTGAACCTGCTCGATTTACTGATATGGTGGCCTACGCCCTTCCCGTTGTTGATGATATTCCTATCACTTATCAAAAGCAATGCAAAGCTTAGAAAGTGATAAATGGAAAAGCGCCATGGATGAAGAAATGCAGTCTCTCCGGAAGAACAATACTTGGGAGTTGGCGCAATTACCGAAAGGTAAAAGGGCAATCGGATGCAAGTGGGTATTCGCAAAGAAAGATGGATCTCCTAGCAAGAAGGATATTCGCTACAAGGCAAGATTGGTAGCTAAAGGCTACGCTAAGAAGGAGGAAATTGACTACAATGATGTATTTTCCCCTGTTGTGAAGCATTCCTCCATTAGAATTTTGTTGGCCTTGGTAGCATAGTTGAATTTGGAGCTAGCTCAACTTGATGTTAAGACGGCTTTCTTGCATGGTGAGTTAGAAGAGGAGATCTATATGACTCAGCCCGAAGGATACACAGATGCTGGTGGTAGAAATTGGGTTTGTAAGCTGAACAAATCGCTATATGGATTGAAGCAATCCCCGAGGCAGTGGTACAAGCGATTTGATAGCTTTATGAGAAGGCAGAAGTACACAAGAAGCAAATATGACAATTGTGTGTATTTGTAGAAGCTGCATGACGGATCTTTCATTTATCTACTCTTGTATGTTGATGATATGTTAATCGCTTCGAAGAGCCAAAAAGAGATTGATAAGCTGAAGGCTCAGTTGAATCAAGAGTTCGAGATGAAAGATCTAGGTGAGGCCAAGAAGATTCTCGGCATGGAGATAAGTAGAGATAGACAGAGAGGCAAGCTTTGTTTGAATCAGAAGCAATATCTGAAAAAGGTATTACAATGTTTTGGTGTAAATGAAAACACAAAACATGTAAGTACCCCACTTGCTTCTCATTTGAAACTTAGTTCTCAATTATCTCCGAAAACTGAAGAAGAAAGAGAATATATGGCGAAAGTCCCATATGCTAATGCAGTTGGGAGTTTGATGTATGCGATGGTGTGTACGAGGCCTGACATTTCACAAGCTGTTGGAGTTGTGAGCAGGTATATGCATGATCCTGGAAAAGGACATTGGCAAGCTGTGAAATGGATTCTACGGTATCTTCGAAAAACCGTAGATGTTGGTTTAATTTTTGAACAGGATGAAGCACTTGGTCAGTTTGTAGTTGGATATGTTGATTCCGACTTTGCTGGTGATTTAGATAAACGTCGTTCAACTACGGGGTATTTGTTTACTCTTGCGAAAGCCCCAGTGAGTTGGAAGTCTACCTTACAGTCTACAGTAGCTGTGTCTACTACAGAGGCAGAATATATGGCAGTTACAGAAGCTGTTAAGGAGGCTATTTGGCTTAATGGATTGTTGAAAGACTTAGGAGTTGTTCAAAGTCACATAAGTTTATATTGTGACAGTCAGAGCGCTATTCATTTAGCGAAAAATCAAGTCTATCATTCAAGAACCAAGCATATCGACGTAAGATATCACTTTGTGCGGGAAGTCTTTGAAAAAGGAAAAATTATACTTCAGAAGATTCCGACAGCAGATAATCCCGCAGATATGATGACCAAGGTGGTAACAACAATCAAGTTTAATCATTGTTTGAACTTGATTAACATCCTGAGAATTTGAGCACCTTCAGGTGTATGGCGCTCGAGAGCGCATTTGTAGGCACTACAAAAGATAGCTTTATCGAATTTGGGGAGTTGAAGGAAGTGTGTGAAGATGTGATTATCCTAATCAAATCTTCAAGGTGGAGATTGTTAACATTAATGGAAGACAATTAATAATGGTTGCCATTAACATTAATGGGAGACAATCAATAATGACAACCACCAACTTTGGAAAAGTGGCAAGGGATAATTTTTTTTTCGTCCTTGAGATAATGGGCTATTTATTGTTTGGTCCTTGAACCTCAACTATAAATAGGCCTTCTCATTTCTCATTTCAATTCATCCCAACCAATCTTTCTCTCTTAGTTTTCTCTCTTCTCCCATTTGAGAATTCTTAAGGAATTCTATTTGTTTGTAATATTTTGGAGATAGTAAAGTTATCATCTGGTGTTAGTGCCCGAGGACGTAGGTATAATTTACCGAACCTCGTTAAAACTCTTATGTTCTTTTTGTTCTATTTTTCTTTCAATATTTGAGGGTATAATAGTAGTATTTAATTGTGCTATTAAATTACTATAGAAGGGATATTCTGACTAAGGAAAGACTTGGTATTTAAGAGATCCATGTGATCCACCTCTCTTCCCTGGGAATTGAACTTTGTCTGATTTTTTAGTACAATAATTTACACGCTTCCGACCCTATTGGAACAACAACAATTTCATCAGCATACCTGCATCTCTTACTGGAATCCCGAAGCTTGGGTATCTTGACTTGTCAAATTGCAACATGTGCACTCTTGGTGAAGCAGAAATTCATAGTTATATTTCTGGTCTATCCTCTTTCGTACATCTTGGTCTTAGTGGTAACAATTTCATCAGCATACCTGCATCTCTTACTGGACTATCCAAGCTTCAGTTTCTTGGATTGTCATATTGCAAGATGCTTAAATCGTTGCCTGAGATGTCGGCAAGGTTAAGACAAGTTTGGCTAGATGGTTGTTCTTCACTTGAAGTATGCAATTTAGTGGATTCGGCTGCCTTTAGAGCCATTAACTGCTTCAAATTGGCCGAGAATATGAATGCATTAACACTGCTGAAAGAACGGCTTAAGGTCGATTAATCTCCATTTTCTCCCTTACAAAATCTCATACTTGAGAATTTATGGTTTTAGTTACCAAACGACTTGTGTTTTATTTTGCAGGCATTTGCAAATTCAAGATTAATGTTTGATATTATTATGCCCGGAAGTGAAATCCCAGAATGGTTTAGCCAACAAACAAGTGACTCTTCAATTAACATACCCTTGCCTATCAGCCTTCAGAAAGATAGTCAATGGATTGGAGTTGCTTGCTGCTGCATTTTTGTCAATAATGATGCTTCAAGGGATGACGAATATATCGATTGTGGAGCATATATCTATTGTAGAAATTCTGAACATGCCAGCTGTAATGGATCTATTTTTCGAGGTAGAAATTATCGACGGATTGATGAGAGAGGCTGGGGGCTGCGTGAACCAATAATGAAAGATCACCTTTTACTTCGTTATTGGTCGCGTGATAAATTATATCCTTCCTTGGAGTATACATATGACGACTGTGAAACCACTAATTTATGGACAACACATTGCTTAGATAAAAAATGCGATGAGCTTGAGGTGTCTTTCATGGGATGTGTTAAGGTGAAGAAGTGTGATGTTAGAATAGTGTATGAGAAAGATTTGGAAGAGATAAAAGAGTTGCAGTGCCATACCACTCAATATTCTCCAAATTTAGAACACATCCACCAACACTCTGCTCACAACCATGGATCAGTAGGTAGCACTTCTCACACAAAATAGAAACCAAATATCTACGATGAAGCGGAGGAAGAAGGGCCGCAACCAAAACGGATGCAACTTTTTTTCAATTTTTCATAATTGGCCAATCCGGAGAGACGCATTAGCTATGGTAAATTACTTAACCAACCTTGTCCTACTAAATTTTTTTACTCATTTACCTTGTTTACATCTTTTATTTCATTTAAAGTAATCATTCTAGACTTATTTGCATATGAGATATGATCATTTTATTATGTACTAATTTTTTTTAAAAAAAGTACCATTTAAAATTTTATTCACTTAATTCATTTCTTTTTACATAATTGAAATGTGTACATTTTGATTGGTTTTTTTATTAAAATTTTATTCTCATTATATACATTCACTTACATCTATATTTTATTTTTAGGTTGAAGTAAATATAATCAATTGAGATAGAAATGTGGAGAAAAGTAGATAGCTTTGACGACGATACAGGTAATAATAAGGTGAAAATCTTTTAATGAGGATTAGATCATAATTTCGGCTGAGTTAAAAACCATTTTATTTTTATTTGAGACCAATTTATGTGTTTAATTTAATCAGTCAAAATTATTTTTTATACATTTAAAAGATTAAATATAAATCTTTAATAGTACTTAAATAGGTTTAATTCCTTCTAACAAAAGAACCATTTAAATTTCATGGCTTGAAGTATAAATAATATTATTCCAACTCTTCAATTTATATTTTTCACAAAGTTTTTTAAGTTTAGACATTTATTTTTAACACTTGTTTAAATATAAAAATAAAGTACGCTCTTTTAATTATTTGGAAAATCTTTTTCGTGTTAGAGACATTTTCATATCCAATTTTTTTTCAAAATTCTATAATTTCATTTTTGTTATTGTCTAATGTTGTTGTTTAGAGAAATAAAAATATAATTTTTGGTCGATATGAGTAAGATTTTCAATGATTGTATTTATGTGATATCAACAAAAATTTCTCAATTTGAGGTAAGTTAATATAGATGATCTCAATGCAACAAAAATAGTGATGGTGTTTTATGTTTGTCCCCTAGACCAATGGAAGCATGAAAGTCTGCTCAAAGGATCATGCAAGTGGGGGACCAACAAAAGTCATCAAGTTGGAATGGAAGCGGACACTTTAGCAATTATAGGCTCCGACGAATTTAGGGAATTAGCAAAATATAATTAGTTGTTTTTATCATGTAATGTAATGTAAATTATACATATTGAAATGAATGTTGTTTTTAAAATGCAAATTCAAATAGTAATTTAATTGTAATGTAAATAAAACCTTTAAAATTAGGCAAAATGATAAAAAAAAAAAAAGATTCTTAGTTTTTATAAAATTTGACAAGTTGACCCGTATTCATTTCTTTTTAGTAATATGGCTCTCAACATTTTATTAAGTCAAATTATGAATTTTTTAACGCAAAATGCTGATTGAACCATTAATTTAACAGTGTTGACATGACATAATAGTGAATTCATTTCAATTCATCATTAAACTTTTCAAGTGTATCTCAATTGGACCATTTTTCCTCCAACTCAAAGACACGATAAAATTGAAGAAAATTGCATTTGATTAGTGCACAATTTTCTTCTGACTTCTTTCATAATTGATGCACAATTATGATTGTTTCAAATGAATGAAGTATTCAACTTAAAAACCAATAGAATGAAATTATCAAATGTTAAACTACTTGTGGTAAACGACTTGACTAGCCTTTTCAAGATTTTTTCTTCTATTTAATTAAGTTTCTCTTTTTCCCTGTTTTTGTTTAATCGTACAAATAGATTCTTATTTACCATAATTAAGTATTCTTAATGTATATTCGTGTCCATAATACGAGCATGAAAGTTCAATACTAGGATATCATTTGGAAGTAAAATAAAATCCTAAATATAATTTCAACTTTTCAAACCTTTGATTGAGATGCAAAAAATCATGTCCATAGAGTTCGGGAATGTGCAAAAAGATTGTCCTCTCAGCAATCAACATTTACCAAAGAGAAAAGAATGGTGGGAATCTGTTTTTTACAAAAACATGGAAAGGAAGACAGGAACATGATATGTAATGGATAAAAAAGTAAAAATATCCCATTTTCACAAAACAATTATTTAGTATTTAATAACACTGCCTTCCAACTCCACCATTGCTTCATGTCAACCTTGTGTATCTAAACTCCAAATCTCAGTCACTAGATATCATCAAAAGCTCTGTCCTCTCTAATTTACCTATCAAACTTCTTTTAATAATTGTATACAATTCCTTAACACCTCACTATTCATTTAATAACTTTTTATCTGAAAAGTAGATTTTGAAGGCTAAATTTATTATTAAATTAATAAACTGTAATTAACGGAAAAGTGAGCATAATATTTTATTTCAAAAAATTTAGTGATTAAATAAAAAATTAATAATTTAATGATCATTTTATAATTTACTTAATTGATTTGAAATAACAATAGATAATAATTACATGTGAATATAAAATATCAATTACAAAAATAGAGTTAAGAAAGCATGCAAAATTATGTTAGTCTTACATGTCATCCTTCCCCTTATTATATATATCTAAAGTAAAAAGAACTTATCATGTGATAATTTATAATATATATATATATAGATAACAAAATTTAAGACTTTTATATATTGACCTTTTTCCTAAAATTAAAATTTTTTAAGGCTACAAATAAATTAATAGTTGCCTTGCTATGGAGCGAAAAGGAAATAAGATCCTAGAGACTTACACAAGGTTTATTTGGATGAATGGTGAAATTATTTCTAAAGAGATTAAATATACAGTTAAGGTAGTAATAAAATTAAATATACAGTGAGATAAAATTAATGATGAGATATGTTATTGCAGGTAAACTCACTTATGATGGTTCAATAACTCACTTATGATGGTGAGATGATATGTAATAAAAATGCAAAATGATCATTAAGGACAACAAATTTATATATATTAATAGATATTTTAATTATATATATATATATACATTAATTTACAACTTCTATTTGCTCATGGGATTTTACGATAGTCGTGAACCTTTGTCATGTCTATAAACCACTAGTGATTTACATGGCAATTGACACTTGAAACACAAAAAATATATATCAGATGTTGACTGATGTGTGGTGGTGGGCTACTGATTTTTATAATTTTAACAATTTTTTATTTTTAAAATTTTGAAGTTTTTTTTTATATTTTTATGTATCTCTCATCATTTTTTTAATTTTTATATAATTTTTTTGAATTCTTACTTATTTTTATATATTTTTTGAATTTTTTATTGTTTTAATTTTTTTATAACTTTTATATATAATCATGTCCAAATTGATAGAATATATCAACATTAAGAGCTAAATTTGTTATTATGACAATTAAAAAATGTCATATTATTATTTTGTTACTCAACTATCGGTTGGGTGACAAAAGAAACAAAACAATGTAAAACCTTGGGGACCATATGATTAAGGATTTAAAAATAACCATTTACAAATTAATACCATGTTATCATTTTGTTACTTGGGGACAAAACGAAAACTAAAAGTGCAGTTTATCCTTGTTTTAAATATTAAAGATAATATGTTGTTAAAAGAAGAGAATAATTATAAGCTTTTCCCTCGGCGATGAACGAACTGGGATCTTGCAAAGTATCAACTTTCTCTTATATTTCTTTGATCTCATTCTCAACTTCCCAGCTTGGTGTAGCTCTGATCTGGAAACGTCAGACCATTTATTGTTTAGTTGTTCCTTGATGCGTAATTTTTGGTACTGTACTTTGTCGTTGTGGGGGATTGAAGGCTGTCTATCACCATCAATCCTTGGTTTTTTTGTTGAATGCAATGGCTGGATGTTTAAAGGTGATATTAAACAGTGGTGGCTCCTCTGCTGTGCAGCGGGGTTATGGTCGATATGACTGCCGCGTAACGATTTTACTTTTAATGCGAAACTTGTTCTGGTTGAAGAGACTCTCTTTCTTGCCAAGCTTAGAGCTCTTTTTTGGGTGAGAGCCTTATCAGGTGTTGAAATCCAAGAGGATAATTAGTGGAATTGGCTTTTACAGTGTATCTCATTCTCTGCCAAATAGTAACCTTTGAGGCTATTTTGTCTGTGAATTCACCCAAAATCACCACTGATCAATCTGCCATTCTAGAACTGAATTCTCATATAACTCATGATCCTTACAACCTCTTAATAATCAAATTGGTCTACTTCTACCTCTATTTATAACCGAATTGGTCTCACATACGGATCCACACACCACAAATCACCACTCTAAATTTATCAAGCATGAATATCGCAGGCACCATTTCATCTCAATTGGAAAATCTATCTTTCCTTGCGTGGCTCTAAATTCATGAAAACAGTTCCCATAGTTCTTTACCTATTGCGTTAACAAATTTGTATCGACTGAAATTTTTGAAGTTTGGGGTTAAAGACTTCAATGGAGAAATTCCATTGTCGTTTGGTCACATCGCTGAACTTCAAGTCTTATAGTTGCACATTAACAACTTCACTGGTCTTATCCATCTATTTGGGAAATTTGTCAAAACTAGAAAAGTTAAAATTGAGTGAGAATCAAATTTTTAATAGAATTCCAAATAGCTTATTCAAGTGCAAAAAGTTGAAGCTTTTATCCTTGTATATCAACAATTTAGAGGGAAGTATATATACCTACAGAAATCGAAATTTTAACTATGCTCAACACTTGGTATCTCGATGATAACAATCTCAAATGTAAGCAATTCATGGCTATTGTTTTATTCGTTCTTTCTTATTCAATTTCTATGAACAATTGTTTAAATATTGAAGCATGACTTTAAAACAATAACCATTAAGTTTAGCTCTAGCAAAGTTAAGAGTAAATATTTTTTTTCTATTTATGACAATTGACCATCTACCAATTAATTGATGTCAATTAAGCCAACTTCTTAGATAAGCTAATTGGAATAACCTGCTTAATAATATTCCTAAAAAATGTAAGATTTTCAATGCAACTCTTAATTGGTGTCAAAAACTCATAGTCACCTCCATAATCCCATAGTTGGCGAATAATAGAGTTAGATATCTCCTCATCCTTAATTTCTTTGTGAGATGTACGAATGAGCTAAAACTAAAGTGTTGGTTTATATATTTTTTAGTGCCACTGAAATTGTTAATGTGCAACTGTAAGACTCGAAACTCAGCAAAGTGACCAAACCATGATGGAATTTCTCTATTGAAGTTGTTGCCACCAAAGTTGAAAATTTTCAGCCAATGCAAATTTGTTAAGGCAATGGGTAAAGAGCCTTGGAAACTATTTTAATGAATGTTGAACCAATCAAGAAAAGATAGAAACTTTTTTCTGGAGGGCTTTGTCCAATATTTGGGAAGATGTAGTGGATGGTGTCTATTGGGCACTAGGAAATGGGAGAACGGTGAATTTCTCCGAAACTCAAGCTGCTTTTTCTGTGAATGGGGTAATCTTTTTGCTATGGCCCGCTGGAGACTTTTGACCAATAGAAATGCCTTTGTTTTCAATAGTGGCGTCGTGGGAACTATGGTATTAAGGAATGAGTGCTTTTCGTGGTCTCCGCGTATTATGGAGGTAAAGTTAAAGCAGATTTGAACAGCACTAATCAAGCGGAGTTGAATAATTTGGCACTTGTTAATTTATTAGAAAGGAAGATGAGTGCGTAATTTGTATATATATATAACAAGGAGTTTGAAAATAATTTTGAAAATAACCTCTATTTTTTTATATTACTAATTCATATTTAAAAATAAATTATAATTTAATAGGAATTTTGATTTTGAATTGACGAGAATACCATTTGTTTTCGTTCATATTATTAAATTTATATTTAAAAATAATTATAATATTTAATTTAGAATTATTGGTTAAAGAAAGTTGAAGCAAAATAAAACTTTTGATAATTATACAGTTAAAAAAATTATAATTGCTGACTGAGTTTAACTCAGTTGATATCGATATTATTGCTAATGCAAGAGGATGTATGTTCAAGCATGTTGAAGTGCATTTATAAGGGTTGGGGAAGCGTTATGGATAATTTTAGGCATTTTATCAAAATAAAATAAGTATAATTTAATAGAAGTTGTGATAATTACCCATCTAAAAATAATTACAATTATTAATTTAAAAACTTGTACTAATGTTAAAATTGAGTTATAACTTCAATAGAACCTTAAGAATAAAATATAGGGAAAAATTTTTGTGATAATTATCATTATTAAATTTTTTTTTTGACATAAACAAAAGTTATGTTAATTTTATTGATATAAAATAGAATTATTTTTTTAATAGAATTTTAAGTATATTAATTATCACTTAATTAATATTAGTTAATTAGTTATTATTTTGAATAATAAAGTAAAACGTCAAATTTCCAATAGAATTTCCAACACTTCACTTTATAATAATTGTAGGCTCCACACCTATAACCCCGAATTTCCACACCTACTCCCTTTCATAGCTATTATTACACTGATAGATTCATTTGGCAAAGCACACAGAAATTCCTTACGAAAGTCCTCTGTTTTTCCCTCATATACTTACTGTTTCTACTTTGTTTCTGAGGTATTGAGCCATCTGTTTTCTGATTTTGAACATTACATTCACATATATTTTTCTTCTCATACATCCTCATGTCGTCATTACTTTCGACTTCCTCATCCATTTCTAGAAAGAAATACGATGTTTTCTTGAGTTTTAGAGGTGAAGATACTCGCAAGAACTTTACGGATCATCTCTACGATGCTCTAAATAGAAATGGGATCGTCACTTTTAGAGATGATCCAAAGTTGGAAGCTGGTGAAGAGATCGCACCGGAACTCTTCAACGCAATTCAGCAATCATGGTGCTCGGTAATCGTTTTTTCGGAAACCTATGCCTTTTCAGGTTGGTGCTTGGAGGAGCTTGCGGAGATTGTTAAACAAAAAAATGACAAGGGTCATAAAGTATTTCCAATTTTCTACGATGTGGATCCCTCTGATTTAAGAAACAAAAGGAAAAGTTGAAGAAGCCTTCTCCAAACACGAAGAAAGATGCAAAGAAAATAAAGACGAGATCCAAAAGTGGCGAAATGCTTTGACTGAAGTGGCTAACATCAAGGGATGGCATTTACATAATAGGTATTTCTTTCTTTTCCTCTCTATTTCCTAGTTTTAATGACTAAAAAATTATTATTATTATTATTTTGGATTGCATGTTATTTTTTATAACTTTGTTTTTAATTGAGAATTATCATATTTTAGTTGTAACACTCTAAACTTGGTCTAGATGTTATGATTAGATCCGGAGATATTACTGTAAATTATATAAAAACCCTGAGTACATTAGTTTTACAAAACGTCGTTAACTTTCGTTACATAAAAATCCGATTTGTTTGTAAGCCTATCTTTCTTATCTGATTAATAAAATCGTCGTTTATACATAAGTATATTTTTAAAACATTTGAGTTTGCAGGGGAAAAATCTTATTTAAGTCCAGTTTTTAAAACACAGTTTAATATTTTTAAATCAACATTTCACATAACATATTGTAATCCCACCAAAAACAATAAAACAATTAAAATCATAAAGTAAAGTCCAATAATTTAAACAGTCCCAAAATGACCAAAGACAGACCAAATTTTTTAAAACACGTAAATTCCAAATTTTAAGTAAGTTAGAAGAAATCAAAATATTATAACCAAGCTTCAATCGCACCAGTCCGCCTAAGTCTGAGGGTTACTTGAAAGTGACAGTCAAACAGAGAGTGAGTTTTCGAAACCCAATGTGTAACATCACATACAAAATCATTTAGACATACATATATTAGAAACAGAGCTTATTAGAACATAATAGATGCAAATTTATAGTTCTACCCCCACCCGCTACACATCATCTCCGATCATCCCAAGGCACCATATATGACATTATATACTCATCCATCCCTACACACCATTTAGCGTCGGTATGACACTTTTCAAATTATTTGTAGTTGAGTTGCCAGTTTATTAAGCGATTTATCGCCGTTTACATAAATATGTATGGTTGTGCCACCAAATACGGTAGAAATATATCTGTTCACACTTCCTCCATATACACAATCCCATCCCCAAATGCACAAACATATAGTAATCATAGATGTCGGAAATGCATATGTCATACATGCTTAATATCAAACTCAAGTCATGCTTACCGTATATCAGATCATACATAGCATATTATAGATTTTACTTAATTTATAACATACGTTCGACCCAAATGATGTTTATGGCACTAGGGAAAATTCAAAATATTGGGCCCATACAGTCTCACACACGACCGTGTGGGCAACACGGGTCCAAATGGCCCAGACTTTGTGGCTAAATAATTTCTCACAGGGCCGTGTGGCGTCGACAGTGCAGTTTTTCAACTTTTGTCATTTGTTGTTTTTCGGGTCATTACACATCCGAATACGATTCCAAAAATGAGTAATCCCCCACCTAAATTGACAATTAACACAACCAATTTTAATAATGATTTGCGAAATCTAACAAAGAATTGACCACAACCGAGCTTATACAACCCTCCAAAAATACATCCACATACTTACCATTAAACGAACAGCTTCTATGCAAATCCTAAGTCGCTGGAGGAACACAAAACGCATCTTGAACTTCTCCTAAAACATAGTGGATTAATTAGATAACACAAAAAAATACAAATTTCGCACCATACAAACAAAATTCCGAAATCCCCAAATGCCCAACGAACAATTTCACAAAAGAACACAGTAAAAGATGATAGAACCTTACCGCTAAGGATTGGGGCCAACCAAATAGAAGCTACACCATAAAGAAGTAACAAAAGAACCGAAACAAGAAGGTAAAGAAGCCAACAACCTAAAATAAAAAGAATAAAACAATAAAAATAAGAACAAAATCCCTCTCAAATCTAATCCAACAACCTGCTAACTTACCATCGTTTTTTAAGAGTTTAAAACAAAACCCAATCCCACACCACCAACCAAAACAATTAACCTAGGTGATACGGGGTTGCGCGCGGACCAAGATCGAGTTGCCAAGTCACGAGAAACTCCTACGAAAACCCTAAACAATTAGATCTGAAACGAAACAGAAAATTAAAAGATTAGATTTTTTTGAATTTTCAGATCTGAAATAAAATCCCCAAAACAGTAAAGAATCAAATAGAGAATAGAAATAAGTGTTAATAAGGAATCTTGAAACCCTAGAAGAGATTGCGATTCTGCCCAATTGAACACCCAGATAGTTTTCCCCAAATTTCGGCAATCTAATTTCTCCCAAAAAGAGTATGGATGAATCGGCAAGAACCCTAGAAATTGGGGATTTTTGGGCTAATTCCTTAAGATAGAAAAAGGCTGAAAACACAATAAGAACAGAAAATAAATTAGATAAAGATTCGGCACAAGCAGAAATAAAGAAAGAATTGACAGTAAGCAATTAAAAGATAAGTCCTAAGAAGCCTTGAAATCCCGAAAGATCTCACAACTCCCTTCAAACGGCTCTAATCTCCCCTCCAAAGAATATCAATGGCAAGAAGAAGGTTGAAGATGGCTCCCACAATCAAAAAGATTGTTAAAACAACTTCTAAAGAAAACTCAAGAGAAAATCCTTGAAGAACTCAAAGAGAATTTTCACTCAAATCAAATCTGAAATTTTCAATGTAATTGTAATGTAATGTAGGGTGGCTGGCCAAGCCATATAAATAGGCCTTTCAAATGTTTTCCTAATTTAATTAGAACACTAAAACTAAAACTAAAAAAAACTCCTAATTATTTTAATATGGAAATTCGGCCAAGGGTCTTTTATTTGGGACTCTTGGACTGAATATAAAAATTTAAACTAAGTAAAATAAATAAATAAATAAATAAAATAAAACTTTACAACTTGGGCCACTTTGACAATTTGGCCTGATTTTCAACTAAGTATGGACGGATTTCTTGATTGGGCTGGGAATTTGCTTATTGGGCCTCGCCTTCAAGAATTTGGGCTTTTGTGACTCGTATCATTCCCCCCTTCCTCAAAAAGATTCGTCCTCGAATCTGAAAAATCAAATGAACTCGACTTTCCTCTATCGAACGGGACTAATGGCAATTGAGTCCACTGAAAAGAATAGCCATGAGATAGTAAATAGCAATGGAAACAAGCTTGTAGTCCAATCATAAGCATAACAGAACAGGTATAACGCATGTGAATGGACAGATTCAGATTACCATGCAAACAATCTAATTTACTCACCACTGCCTCGTCAAATATTTGAAACAAAGATGGACATGTTTTAAGGCATTCAGTCGTCTCACATTGTTCCCACAAACCATGAATAAATTGCGAGTAATAAATCAAATGGTAAACATAATCGTCACAAGTAGGTATTTGAAAAGATTCACATGGTTCACAGAGTTGCATAATCATACCATGCATTAATCGACGGTCTATAGATTCACTCACACATGCATTATCAAAAACAAGAATCTTTTTATCAACCATCAAAACAGATAGATCATCAATAAATAAAATAGGACAGTCAAGCACGTTTCGATCTAAGTGTTCATCAACACGATCTTTATCACTATCTGAGGAGTACAAAAGTGTTTCAAAGGTTTCAAGCATCTTACCTCGATAAGCAGAAGAATAAGGGTCGATTTTACCTTTTTCATTTAAAATAAACCTTCGCTCATCGGGGGCATAGTGTAGTCGAATCTTCGTTGTTGAGTTAACGTTTGTCAAATGGAACTCAAACTTCATGTACAACCACATAAACTGTTTAAGGCACGAATATAAATTGAAAACAAATTTGGAAAATTTCGTTACCTTATTCTCCAAAATAGATTTGGACAAATTCGAGGATTTTACACAAGGTAAATCAAGAGCATAACAAATCACGCTTCTTTTCGTAATGACTTTATCAACCACAATCGAAGAGTAACAATTAATCGGATCAAAATGAGGGGATCTTTTAAGAACTAAGTCACCAAAAGTTTTATCAATAATTTTCAAATCTGCACTGGACTCGGTTTCTAAAATTTCCATACCTCGCTTACTTTCGGGATCATGTGGTGTGATTTCATCTTTGCCTAAGTTGATCGTATGAAAGCGTCTTTCATTTGAGAGGTATTGAAGTTGAAAGTTATCTTTCGGTCCTTCGGGAACCTGAAAAGTAGCAACACAAGAAAAATTCATATCTTGGTTAGTGAAAACATTCCTCACTAGCCTTTCCTCGTCTTTTTCTTTTGTTTCTTTTTCTAACTCATTTTCTCTTCTTTCTTCAACTTCTTTTTCAATTTTCTTTTCTGTTTCACATTCCTTTTCACTCTCAATCTCTTTTTGCTCTTTTTCATTCTCTTTTTCTTTTTCCTCACTTGTTTTAACAACAGAATTTTTCAGTTTGATTTGGTCCTCATGGACTTGTTCCGGAGTGAGCGGCACTAAGGTGATTTTCCTTCCTTGATACTTGAAAGAATACCTATTGGTACGACCATCGTGAGTGACTTTTCGATCCAGTTGCCATGGTTCTCCTAGCAACAAATGGCAGGCTTGAATAGGCATTACGTCGCACACAACTTCGTCTTGATACTTACCGATAGAAAAGGCAATGCGCACTTGTTGAGTGACCCTAAATTGGCCTTCGTTGCTAAGCCCTTGTAGTTGATAAGGTTGTGGATGCTTGGTAGTGGTTAAGCAAAGCTTTTCCACCATCGTCGTGCTGGCTATGTTCGAGCAACTTTCACCATCAATAATAACTCTACAAAGCTTACCTTGTACATGGCAGCGAGTATGAAAGAGATGTTCTCGTTGCTGCTCACTCTTTGGTTTTGCCAAAGAAGGTTGCCCACGATCATGAAAATCATCATCCATTCTAGGGACACGTCGAGGGTCGCGCCTATGGGGCTGGTTATCCCTATCTTCCTTGATTGGATATCGATATTGAGGTTCTTGATTCAATCGTACCTCATTGATGGTAGCAGTTAAGGCTCGAAGAGCAGCAGCCTGTTCATCCAACTGTTGTTGGAATTTTTTAAATATGTCACTATTATTATCACCTGTAGACATTTTTTTTAAAACCTGCAAAACACTCAACACTCAAAAATAAAAGTTATCAAACCTCACCATTAATCACTCAAAAAGAAAAAATCAAATTCTCAATGAGGTCGAATTCAATCTTGTGAGTTCTTTATCAGAGTTTATATCAACCAATTAGAGAGTGTGAACCAAACTACCAAAGAATCCTAATTTGCACTAGGATGCCAAAAACTGACGAGACACCAATTGATTCATGTTGCACCGAGGAAGAAGTTGTGCACACGTTTAAATCCTACTAACACAAGAAACAAGAAGGTGTTAGATAACGTAAAGGAAGAATAAAGGTAACCAAATGAAAACCTACAGCTAAGAATCAATAAAAATTGCTGAAAATAGAAAACCCGAAAAACTGCGGAGTAACTTGACAACTTCGTTCGAGGTGTTCCCGATCTCAAAAAATCACAAAATTAAATCTCGAATGTCCTTAAATATTTAATTTTTGATCTGGAAAGTTTGGGCACCAAACTCAACCCGCTGAATTTTTTTTAAAATTTTTATTGGATTTCATCTTTTTTTCGATTTTTTGACTTTTTTGACTGATTTTTTTGCGGGAATAATTTTTTTATATTCAATCACAGTGCCACAAATATGTATGTAAAATTTCAGATCAATTTGACCACGTTTACCCACTCAAATAAATTTTTTTTGAAAGATTTTTCTGGGTAAAACTGCTGTTTTTACTTTAAAATATTGAGATCAGTTTAGAAATCAACCAAGAACACCCAAAACGCCCAAAATCTGATACCAAATGATACGGAGGCGCGCGGACCAAGATCGAGTTGCCAAGTCACGAGAAACTCCTACGAAAATCCTAAACAATTAGATCTGAAACGAAACAGAAAATTAAAAGATTAGATTTTTTTGAATTTTCAGATCTGAAATAAAATCCCCAAAACAGTAAAGAATCAAATAGAGAATAGAAATAAGTGTTAATAAGGAATCTTGAAACCCTAGAAGAGATTGCGATTCTGCCCAATTGAACACCCAGATAGTTTTCCCCAAATTTCGGCAATCTAATTTCTCCCAAAAAGAGTATGGATGAATCGGCAAGAACCCTAGAAATTGGGGATTTTGGGCTAATTCCTTAAGATAGAAAAAGGCTGAAAACACAATAAGAACAGAAAATAAATTAGATAAAGATTCGGCACAAGCAGAAATAAAGAAAGAATTGACAGTAAGCAATTAAAAGATAAGTCCTAAGAAGCCTTGAAATCCCGAAAGATCTCACAACTCCCTTCAAACGGCTCTAGTCTCCCCTCCAAAGAATATCAATGGCAAGAAGAAGGTTGAAGATGGCTCCCACAATCAAAAAGATTGTTAAAACAACTTCTAAAGAAAACTCAAGAGAAAATCCTTGAAGAACTCAAAGAGAATTTTCACTCAAATCAAATCTGAAATTTTCAATGTAATTGTAATGTAATGTAGGGTGGCTGGCCAAGCCATATAAATAGGCCTTTCAAATGTTTTCCTAATTTAATTAGAACACTAAAACTAAAACTAAAAAAAACTCCTAATTATTTTAATATGGAAATTCGGCCAAGGGTCTTTTATTTGGGACTCTTGGACTGAATATAAAAATTTAAACTAAGTAAAATAAATAAATAAATAAATAAAAATAAAACTTTACAACTTGGGCCACTTTGACAATTTGGCCTGATTTTCAACTAAGTATGGACAGATTTCTTGATTGGGCTGGGAATTTGCTTATTGGGCCTCGCCTTCAAGAATTTGGGCTTTTGTGACTCGTATCACTAGGTCTAACAAAAATAATTTAATTCCCCAAAATAAAAACATGACTTAAACCCAAGACCTCACAAACAACACTAAGACACTAAACCACTAATACAAATACTGATTGATGACAAAATTTAACAAATCTGAAGTGGGCGTTAGATCAACTAACGAGCAAGTTGTGTATTTTGATGCTATAACAGATCTTGCTGTCTTATTCTTGTTTTTGTTTGCTTCCAACTACATTATATTTCATGATTCACTTACCTAAAAATGAAAAAGTTCATTTGAAAGATAACATCAGAATTTAATTTCTTTGTAGGCATGAATCAAAGTTTATCGGAGACGTTGTTAAGAAGATTTCAGCAAAACTATGTCATACATATCTGATTGTTCATGATGAGTTGGTTGGAATTAGTTTACCTTTGGAGGAGTTGCATTCGAAAATAAACATTGGGGAAGACGATGTCCGCATTATAGGAATTTGTGGAATGGGTGGCATCGGTAAAACAACTCTTGCAAAAGTTGCTTACACTCAAATGTTACCTTATTTTGAAGGTAAATGCTTGCTGATATTCGAGAAGTTTCAAACAAACATGGACTTGTTTCTTTACAGAAACAACTCCTTTCTCAAATCTTGCCAGATGAATGCTTCAATTTTTTCTATGTTCATGAAGGGAATGCCATAATTAGCCGTAGGTTGTCCAGAAAAAAAGGTTCTTGTTGTTCTTGATGATGTTGATAATGTACAACACTTGAAATGCTTGGTTGGGAGGCATGATTGGTTCAGTTTAGGGAGTAGGATCATTGTAACAACAAGAGATGAACATTTGGTCATATCTTATCGAATCGATGATGTGTATAAGCCTACAACACTGAATCCCAACGAAGCACTTAGGCTTTTCAATTTGAAAGCTTTTGATAGTGATACAACGCCGAAATATGATTTCATTGAGCTTTCTAAACAAGTTGTACATTATGCTGATGGTCTCCCCTTAGCTCTTGAATTTTTGGGTTCATTTTTGTGCGGTAGAGATATAATTCAATGGAGAAGTGCAATCGAAAGACTTAAACAAGATTCTAACAAAGAAATTCTTGACACACTACGAATTAGCTTTGATGGATTGGAAGAAAGGGAGAAGAATATATTTCTAGATATAGCATGCTTTTTCAATGGGGAGGAGAAAGATTTGGTAATGAAAGTATTGGATGGATGTGAGTTTTTTCCAGATATTGGAATCGAAGTTCTCATTAAGAAATTTCTCATAGAAGCCAGTGATGACAACCAATATTTGCAGATGCATGCCTTGTTGCAAGAAATGGGAAGAAAAATTGTTGAAGAAAAATGTGTTGATGAACCTGGAAAACGTTGTAGATTGTGGAAGGAAAGGAATGTCTATCATGTCCTAACAAAAAACACGGTAAATCATTCAACAAAAATTACATACATATTTTTCTTTTTATCAATATATGATGTAAATCCAAAGCTTAGTTTAATTGGTTTACATATCAATCATTAAGTGACATTGAGTAGCTTTAAGATAATTTCCATTTGTTGAATATGAATATTAATAAGGATTTATAAAATAAGTGTTTAATTTGATTGATTTACTCTCATTAGAAAATGTTTTACTTTATTTCTGAAATAAAATTGAGTAAGGCTTAGTACAGTTGATTAATATAGCAGTCCATAAAAAAGTGACGTTCAATAGCATTGAGATAAATTCCTTTTGTTGATGGTAACTGTTAATAAGGATTTGTATAAATAAGCAATTAATTTGATTCTCTCATTGGAAATGTTTTACTTTAATTAAAACACTTTATTCTCTATTCTTGCTTTTTTAGGTTACAGAAATAATTGAAGGTATGATCATCGACAATCAAAGGTAAGAAAATATACATACACATTTATGATGTGTATTATTAATATTGTTATTGGTTTTTTTTAGTAAAAGTATCCAATAAAAATCAATGAAAATACCTTTAATGCTTACTATTTAATATTATATTTATGAAATTTATCTAGCAACGCATTAATCTTTCAAAAGAAACACAATAGAAATATATCATTGCTAATATTAAGTGCTTATATTTGATGCACGGATAGTATATCACAGAGAATAAGATTTTAATATGTCATCAAAAGTTTTTAAAAATAAAACCAGTTGATTTCGTTTTTAATGACGTGTTACTGTTTCGTTCAATAACAATAAATAGAATTATGCATTATCATTGCACTAATTTAAATCAAGATTTATTTCTAGTTTCTAAAGCTTTAAGTAATTCGAAGTCAAAAGTGAGTGTTTGATAGATATATATATGTCTAAATTGGGTATGTGTGATTTTTTTAAAAGGCCTTTTCATGTATTTAAAGAGTTCTTGAAGGATCATATATCAATGTTTATATTTGGACACATGTTAGATATAAGTATCGGATAAAAGTCCTTAAAAAATAGTATCGGAGAAACATAGCTTTTAGGTATTGAATGTTTTTGTATATTTGAATGCTCATTTTTTGTTTGCCCGTGGTTTTTAGGGAATCAAGCAAGATGCTCAATTTGAGTGACGATGTCTTCTCAAAGATGAAAAGATTGAGATTGCTCAGAGTGCTTTGCCTGTGATGATCTCAAATATCTTTCTGATGAGCTATGACTTTTAGATTTGACAGAATATCCTTTAAAATCATTGCCTTCAAGCTTTCAACCGGACAACCTTGTCGTACTTCTCTTACCATATAGTCGCATTGAACAACTTTGGAAGGGAAATAGAGTAAGAATTAAATTCATCTAATCCTTATGTTTTAGCTTATTTTAATATCAACAATCAATTTGTTTAATATTATAAACGGTTAAAATTTGAACAAGATAATAATTATAATAATAATAATAATAATAATGAGGTTTATTATGTTGTTTTCTCCTTTCTCTCTAATCTATTATTGTTTTCGACAGCCCTTGTATAAGTTGAAAATAATCAGCCTTAAAGGGTCCCAAAATCTCATCAAGACACCAAACTTCACAACAGCCCCATATCTCGAAGTTTTAATTAATATGGAAGGTTGTACTAGATTAGTAGATGTTCATCCATCACTTGGAGTGCTTAAGAGACTTAAACTTTTGAATATAAGAGATTGCAAAAGTCTTAGGAGTCTTCCAACCAAAATTGGAATGGAATCCCTTGAAACTTTAATTCTTTCGGGTTGCTCAAATCTTGCAAGGTTTCCAGAGATTGATGGGAAAATGGAACATCTAAAAACTCTTGATCTTTCTGATTGTTATAAAGTTGAATATTTGCCAGAGAGTTTGCATCAAGCAGAATCTTTGGAAGAGCTTGACTTGAGTAAAACAGCCATAAAAGAACCACCATCCTTCATTTCTCAATTGAAAAATCTTAAAGTTCTATATTTCGATGGATGCAAGGGTCCGTGTAAGTTAAAAAGAAATCTCCTTTCTCTTTTCAAGGTAAGCCAAAGAGGAAGGATGAATTCCATAGCTTCAATGCTACCTTCATTATCCTGTTTGACTTCATTAACAAGGTTGAAACTAAGGGGCTGCAATCTTGGTGAAGGAGATATTCCTAGTGCTATTTCTTGTCTGTCCTCTTTGGCATTTCTTGATCTTAGCGTTAACAATTTCAACAGAATACCAGCATCTCTTACTCGACTCTCCAAGCTAGAAGATCTTAGGTTGTCAAGTTGCGGCTTGTTCAATATGGGTGAAGGAGATATTCCTAGTGATATTTCTGGTCTATCCTCATTGAAAGTTCTTGATCTTAATAGTAACAATTTCACCAGCATAGCTGCGTCTCTTGCTCGTCTTTCCAATCTTCAATATCTTGGAGTGTGTAATTGCAGAGAGCTTGAATCGTTGCCTGTGCTTCTAGCAAGGAAGACAAGTGATTGGAAACATAATTGGTCTTACTTTATAGCCACTAACAGCTACAGATTGGCTGAGAACATGAGTGCAATAACATTGCTGAAAACACATATTAAGGTTGATTGATCTCTCTCTTCTTTTTCATGGTTTTAGTTACAGAACCAACGATATTTTATTTTGCAAATTCAAGAACGACTGATGTTTTAATTTGCAGGCATTTGCGAATTCAAGAAAAAGATTTGATGCTGTTTTACCTGGAAATGAAATCCCAGAATGGTTCAGCCAACAGAGAGGCGGCTCTGTAATCGAAATACCTTTGCCTCTCAATATTCAGAATGACAGTCAATGGATTGGAGTTGCTTTCTGCTGCATTCTCGGCGATGATGATGGTTCCGAGATAAAGGTTATCGGTGGTCCAACTTATATCCATTCTAGATATTCTGGACAATCTAGTAGTAATGGA
The DNA here is from genome assembly GCF_007990345.1 of Gossypium hirsutum. Classification (NCBI taxonomy): domain Eukaryota; kingdom Viridiplantae; phylum Streptophyta; class Magnoliopsida; order Malvales; family Malvaceae; genus Gossypium; species Gossypium hirsutum. The sequence goes on along the minus strand of NC_053447.1, from coordinate 67,620,295 downwards.
TCTGTTTTTCAAGTTAAAAATAGTCGAATGGTCGATTCCAGTTTCCTTAATTTTTGTGGACGACGCATAACGAAGGACCACCTTTTTCTTCGATATTTTTCGCCATTATCATTAAAGGATAAATGTGAAACCAAGAATTTATCGCTTGAGATGTCTTTCCAATCTTCTCCAAAAAGGTATCCTTCTGTTAAGGTGAAGAAGTGTGGTGTTAGAATAATGTATGAGAAAGATTTGGAAGAAACAGAAGAGCTGCAGTGCCATACCATTCAGTCTTCTCCAAACTTGGAACATATCCATCATCACTCTACTGAAAACGATGGATCCGCAGGCAGCACTTCCCTTGTAAAACGAAAACGTGATATCGACGTGGAAACAGAGGAAGAAGGGCCGCACCCTAAAAGGATTCAAAACTTTTTGAATTTTATAACGGGCCAATCTGGGAAGAAGCAATAATTGTGTAAACTACTTCACTAGCCCTTTCGTACAAATTGATTTTTTCTCCTGTTTAGTTAAGTTTATCTGTTATTGTTTGATTTATGGTTGAAATATTTGATACAGCGACTTTTACAATTGAGGATTCCAACTCCAACAAGAACAAGGGGGCTTCGAGGGCTTATGCGAAACACTCTATGGCGGATGTGGCGGTGATGGTGGAAGATGATAGACCAGAGGAGTCACCAGTCTACGGACCAAGGATGCTTGTGGAGAGAAAGTTAAGGCTTAATTTTAGGGATCCTTGGAAGCCAGGCAACGCTAATTCGGGGGTTTTTGATTGGGGATTCTAGATTTAAAGTTCTTGATTCTGTCAATGATATTGGGGAATGATGGGAGGAAATAAGGGAGATAATTCTGGAAGCTAATAAAAAAGGAAAGGGTGTCTTCGTTGAGGCTTGAGGTAGTGGGGAAGGTTGGACCACTGACCCAATTCGTTTGAAGCAGGGGTCTGTAGCTAAAGTGGGCCAAGGGAGTGGTAAAGGGGTTATTGTTTATATTAAAATAATACACCAAAAATATATAAGAATTTAGAATAGCGGTGTTTGCAAGTGTACGGGTCAAAGTGTAATATAGTTAGTATAACAAAATATTTGGAAGTATTCCGAAGATCGTACCTAACAGAGAATGGAATAAATCTACGAAATCCTTTTTACAATAATAAGTCTAAGAAGTAGTAATTAATCTCTATATTACGATAAATCATAAAATAGATTAATGAGAGAATTTAAATAAGAAAAATAACAATCCACTAAAATTAATAAATTAATCAGGAAGATTAACTCGCTTCAAGATTTGTAATAAACTTTGGATTAGGGATTTAGGATGGATTAGCTATTGATAGTCAATTATTACCTCCCAACCTCTAACTAATTAATCGATTGGTTTATACCCGTTTATCTCCTGAACTCGTCTAGCCTATGATAACTTCCTAGGGTCGTCAAACCTAGTCATTTAAGAACACGTGGGTTTGAGTCCTAACTCGATTGGCATCAGTATTGTTGCTAGTGCGCTGAAGTGCATTATCCTCCTATTTAAGGGTGAGGGAGGGACTATGAATAGTTTTAGATATTCTATCAAAAAGAACAAATATGATAGGAACGTATAATAATGTTTCAAATAATAATAATAATTAGAAAACAAATGACATGAAACCGATTTGACATGTAACAAATATTATTATAATATTAAACGAGCCATTTTTTACTAATCCAAACCTATTATTCAAACTCTTTTTCGAAAATGACATGAAATAAAAGAATGGGACAAAATTTCTAAAAGTAAAAGTATATTAAAATAATTAAAATGCTACTACCATTAATAACAGCCGCATATCTCAAAGTTCTGATTATGGAAGGTTGTACTAGATTAGTAGATGTCCATCCGTCACTTGGACTGCTTAAGAGACTTAAACTTTTAGATTTAAGAAACTGCAAAAGTCTTAGGAGTCTTCCAACCAAAATTGGAGTGGAATCCATTGAAACTTTAATTTTTTTCAGGTTGCTCAAATCTTGCCAGGGTTTCAGAGATTTATGGGAAAATGGAACATCTAAAAACTCTTGATCTTTTTGGTTGTTATAAAGTTGAATATTTGCCAGAGAATTTGTAGCAGACGGAATCTTTGGAAAAGCTTGACTTGAGTGAAACAACCATAAAAGAACCATCATCCTTCATTTCTCAATTGAAAAATCTTAAAAGTTTTTTCTTTTCATAGATGCAAGGGTCCGTCTAAGTTAAAAAGAAATCACATTTCTCTTTTCAAGGTAAGCCAAAGAGGAAGGATGAATTCCACAGCTCCTATGCGACCCTCATTATCCTGTTTGAGTTCATTAACAAACTTTAAACTAAGGGATTGCAATCTTGGTGAAGGAGATATTCCTAGTACTATTTCTTGCCTATCCTCTTTTGACAGATCTTGATCTTAGCGGTAACAATTTCAACAACATACTGACATCTCTTACTCAACTCTCCAAGCTTGAAGATAAGTTGTCAAATTGCAACCTGTGCAGTATGGTGAAAGAGATATTCCTAGTGATATTTCTGGTCTATCCTCATTGAGATATCTTGTTCTTAGTGGTAACAATTTCACGAGCTACCTGCGTCTCTTACTCATCTTTTTCTTCAATATCTTGGAATGTCAAATTGCAGTGAGCTTAAATCGTTAAATGTGCTTCTAACAAGGATGACAACAGATTGGAAACATAATTGGGCTTACTTTATGCCCAGTAACAGCCGCAGATTGGAAGAGAACATTGGTGCAATAACATTGCTGAAAACAATATTAAGGTTGATTGATCTCTCTCTTTCTTTTCATGGTTTTAGTTACAGAACCACCGATATTGTTGAAAGTTGGCAACGATGCAGCAGCATGTATACAGCATGCAAATGTCCATGGTGTATTTCGGTCATTGAACTTTTGTAACATGTGACTTATGTTTGATATGATTGTAACTTTTTGTTTTGCTGAGGTTCAGCCATGTACTTGGCAGATTTAGTAGGTTTTAGGTTATCATTAAGTTGATTTTACAGCTTGGTTACTTACACAAACAATGCTTATTTTCTTCCAATGTAATAGAACTATTTATGTATATGTCATGTTACTTATTCAAGTAATGAGATAAGTCATCTTCTTCTCTCAATCCAACATATGGTTTTTGCTTCTATTTTTCATCTTTCAGACACAAATTCTTTGTTTTGATTCTTATTTAATGATTTTAACCCAACAAATGGTATCAAGAGCCTATCATCTTTTAGGGCCTTATGTTGTAAGCTATTCCTTGAGTGACTCGTGCTTGAAAGAAAAGAAACAGAAGCTGTTTTTGTTAGCTTGTTTTAGTTGCTGTAGAAGAACGAGTTTCTCACCACTACCACCACTTGTCTTTGCTGGTGAAAACTACAACATTTAGGTTGTGAAAATGAAGACATATTTGTAGGCTCATGATTTGTGGAGTGTTGTTCTAGCTGACACAGAGCCACCACCTTTGAGAGCTAATCCAATCATAGCTCAAATTAGGCAGCACAATAAGGACTGTGCCAAAAAGTATAAGGCTATGTCATGCCTTCAAAATAAAGTTTCAGATGTGATCTTCACAAGGATAATGGCTTGTGACACTCTAAAACAGGCCTGGGACAAACTCAAGGAAGAGTTTGAAGGGTCAAACAAGACCAAGTAGCAGCAATTGATAAACCTAAGGAGAGACTTCGAGAATCTGAAGATGAAAGAGTTTGAAACCATTAAGTAGTATGCTGACAGGATTATGGCTACAGCCAACAACATAAGGCTTCTTGGGGATGAGTTTAGTGACAAAAGGATAGTTGAAAAAGTCATTACAACTCTTCCAGAGAAGTATGAGTCAAAAATCTCTTCTTTGGAGGACTCTAGGGACCTATCAGCTATACCCTTGACAGAGCTGACAAATGCTCTCTATGCACAAGAGTAAAGAAGAGCAAACAAAATAGAGGAGCATTCTGAAGGAGCCTTTCAAGCTAGAAGTAGAGAAAGCTCAAACTCGAGCACAAGAAACAATGGCAAAAGGCCTTGGTCAGAAAAGAAAGAAAAAGGAAAAAATGATGCTACTAAAAGGAAGTTTCCACCATGCACTCACAGCAAAAAGTCCACTCACTGAGAAAAGTATTGCTAGTACAGCAAAAAGTTCCCATAGTTCTTTACCTATTGCGTTAACAAATTTGTATCGACTGAAATTTTTGAAGTTTGGGGACAACGACTTCAATGGAGAAATTCCATTGTGGTTTGATCACATCGCTGAACTTCAAGTCTTATAGTTGCACATTAACAACTTCACTGGTCTTATCCATCTATTTTGGGAAATTGAGTGAGAATCAAATTTTTAATAGAATTCCAAATAGCTTATTCAAGTGCAAAACGTTGAAGTTTCTAACCTTGTATATCAACAATTTAGAGGGAAGTATATATACCTACAGAAATCGAAATTTTAACTATGCTCAACACTTGGTATCTCGATGATAACAACCTCAAAAGTAAGCAATTCATGGTTATTGTTTTATTCGTTCATTCTTATTCAATTTCTATGAATAATTGTTTAAATATTGAAGCATGACTTTAAAACAATAACCATTAAGTTCAGTTCTAGCAAAGTTAGAGTAAATATATATATTTTTATTTATGACAATTAAGCCAACTTCTTAGATAAGCTAATTGGAATAACCTGCTTTAATAATATTCCTAAAAAAATGTAAGATTTTCAATGCAACTCTTAATTGGTGTCAAAAACTCATAGTCAGCTCCACAATCCTATAGTTGGCGAATAATAGAGTTAGATATCTCCTCATCCTTAATTTCTTTGTGGGATGTATGAATGAGCTAAAACTAAAGTGTTGGTTTATATATTTTTTAGTGCCACTGAAATTGTTAATGTGCAACTGTAAGACTCGAAACTCAGCAAAGTGACCAAACCATGATGGAATTTCTCTATTGAAGTTGTTGCCTCCAAAGTTGAAAATTTTCAGCCAATGCAAATTTGTTAAGGCAATGGGTAAAGAGCCTTGGAAACTATTTTAATGAATGTTGAATCAATCAAGAAAAGATAGAAACTTTTTTCTGGAGGGCTTTGTCCAATATTTGGGAAGATGTAGTGGATGGTGTCTATTGGGCACTAGGAAATGGGAGAACAGTGAATTTCTCCGAAACTCAAGCAGCTTTTTCTGTGAATGGGGTAATCTTTTTGCTATGGCCTGCTGGAAACTTTTGACTAATAGAAATGCCTTTGTTTGCAATAGTGGCGTCGTGGGAACTATAGTATTGAGTGCTTTTCGGGGTCTCCGCGTATTATGGAGGTAAAGTTAAAGCAGATTTGAACAGCACTAATCAAGCGGAGTTGAATAATTTGGCACTTGTTAATTTATTAGAAAGGAAGATGAGTGCGTAATTTGTATATATATATATATATAACAAGGAGTTTGAAAATAATTTTGAAAATAACCTCTATTTTTTCTTTATATTATTAAATTCATATTTAAAAAATAAATTATAATTTAATAGGAATTTTAATTTTAACAAAGAAAAAGTTGAAGAAGCCTTCACCAAACACGAAGAAAGGTACAAGGAAGATAAAAGATAAGATCAAATGGTGGTGAAATGCTATGACACGTAAAACACAATTTTAATATTTAATTTGTAATATATATTATATATATAACGAGTTTGAAAAAAATATTTATTTTTATATATTACTAAATTTAAAATTATCATTATAATTATCACTTAATTATTATTAGAGTTTATTGTGCTCAGTTTTTTATATATATTTGAGGGAGGAAAATGGGGTTGCTTAAGATTGAACCTAAACTCTTGTACCTACAAAACTAAGCTTTTGTAAATAGGCCAAGAGGTTGCTGGCAAATATGTTAAGTAGTTTTTATTTTGAGTAATATTACATTGCATTAGCTACATAAATGAAAACTATATTATATATTGAATATGTTAAAAATGATTTAATTATTATTTAAAAATTTTCTATTATAATAATATTTGTTTGAATTAATAAATTAATATATTTTACATATATTCAATAATTTAAATAAAAATATTATTTTATACTAATTACTTCAATTAAAAGTCTAATATTTAAAAAAATTAATCAAATATTAAATGCGTAAAATCACATATGTAACATAAGCTACTGATTATAAAGTAGGTATGATAATATAAAAAAACAAGTAAAACACAAACCGTCCAACACGTTACTTGATAACAATTGTAAGATCTATTTTCGTGTTGTTAAGTTTTATATTTTTTTCAATTATTTAATAGGTGTGTTTATGCATATAATATTAGTTTTACAAGTGGTTTTAGAGATGATTTTATTGTTGTCCTCTCTAGTTTGGTGAATGCTCGATTCTTTTGTCAATTTTTGCTCATCACTTTGGACCATCCGAGCTTGATTTCTTTATCGTATTTAGTATTTGCAATTACTTCAAATATGTCGTACTTGAGTTGTGACAAAACTAATTGTTAACGTGCCATGATGTTCTATTGATGTTAAGGCTAAAGCCTTTATTGTGATAGAATTTACTATTCATCATCTACTATGAGTATTTATTATTTTCTTTCGCCTCAATTATATGGTTCTGAATAAATTAATGAATTTAATTTTCAGAAAAATTGTAGGCTGCATTTTGTGAACTCTCACCTTCTTGGAGTCTTCCCGGAAAGAGCATCTATGACCCCGAATTTCCACACCTACTCCGTTTCATAGATATTATTATACTGATAGATTCACCTACTCCCTTTGTTCTTCCCTCGAAATTTCATCTGTTTTTCTCCGCTCATGCTCATATACTTATTGTTTCGGAGGTATTGAGCGACTGATTTTGAACACTACATCCACATAGTTTTCTTCTCATACATCCTCATGTCGTCGTTACTTTCGACTTCCTCATCCATTTCTAGAAAGAAATACGATGTGTTCTTGAGTTTTAGAGGTGAAGATACTCGCAAGAATTTTACGGATCATCTCTACGATGCTCTAAATAGAACTGGGATCGTCACTTTTAGAGATGATCCAAAGTTGGAAACTGGTGAAGAGATCGCACCGGAACTCTTCAACGCAATTCAACAATCATGGTGCTCGGTAATCGTTTTTTCCGAGACATATGCCTTTTCAGGTTGGTGCTTGGAGGAGCTTGCGGAGATTGTTAAACAAAAAAATGACAAGGGTCATAAAGTATTTCCAATTTTCTACCATGTTGATCCATCCGATTTAAGAAAACAAAAAGAAAAAGTTGAAGAAGCCTTTGCCAAACACGAAGAAAGATACAAGGAAGATAAAGACAAGATCCAAAAGTGGCGAAATGCTTTGACTGAAGTGGCTAACATCAAGGGATGGCATTTAAATAATAGGTATTTCTTTCTTATCTTCTCTATTTCCTAATTTTAATGACTAAAAAATTGTTTTTTTTATTGGATTGCATGTTATTTTTATAATTTTGTGTTTAATTGAGAATTCTCATATTTCAACTAACGAGCAAATTGTGTATTTTGATTAGAGGTGTCCATGGGCCGGGTCGACGGCCCACCCCAAATATGGGAGGGTTCGGGTAAAAATATATGCCCAAATTATGGTTTTGGACAAAAAAGAGGCCCGCTTAGAAAACGGGCCGGGCATCGGGCACCACATTTTTTGCCTGAGCTCGGCCCGGCCCGAATATAATAAATTTATATTTTTTTAATTTTTTAATTTTAAAATACTTTTTTATTTTTAAAATAAATTTTTCGTGTTTATTAAAAAATGGGCCGGGCCAGGCCAGACTCAGGCTTAGGAATTTTTTCTCGGGCCAGGCCTAGACAAAATTTCAGGCCCATATTTTGGGCCGGACCCAGGCCTAGGACGCTGGCCGAATTTTTTTGGGCCCGACCCGTCCCGGCCCATGGACACCTCTAATTTTGATGCTATAATATATCTTACTGTCTTATTCATACTTTTTGTTTACTTCCAACCATATTATACTTCATGATTCACTAAACTAAAAATGAAAAAGTGCATATCGGATTTTAATTTCATTGTAGGCACGAATTAGAGTTTATTAGAGACGTTGTTCAGAAGATATCAACAAAATTATGTCAGACATATCCAGTTGTTCATGATGAGTTGGTTGGAATTAGTTTACATTTGGAGGAGTTGTATTCGAAAATAAATATTGGGGAAGACGATTTCCGCATTATAGGAATTTGCGGAATGGGTGGATCGGTAAAACAACTCTTGCAAGGGTTGCTTACACTCAAATGTTAGCTCATTTTCAAGGTAAATGCTTTCTTGCTGATATTCGAGAAGTTTCAAACAAACATGGACTTGTTTCTTTACAGAAACAACTTCTTTCGCAAATCTTTCTGGATGAATGCTTCAATTTTTTCAATGTTCATGATGGCAATGCCATAATTAGCCACAGGTTGTCCAGTAAAAAGGTTCTTCTTGTTCTTGATGATGTTGATAAGATACAACACTTGAAATGCTTGGTTGGAAGGCGTGATTGGTTCAATTTAGGGAGTAGGATCATTGTAACAACAAGAGATGAGCATTTGCTCCGATCTTATCGAATCAATGATGTGTATAAGCCTACAATATTGAATCCCAACGATGCACTAAGGCTTTTCAATTTGAAAGCTTTTGGCGGTGATACAACGCCGAAAGTTGATTTCATTGAGCTTTCTGAACATGTTGTACATTATGCTGGTGGTCTTCCCTTAGCTCTTGAAGTTTTGGGTTCATTTTTGTGTGGTAGAGATATAGTTCAATGGAGAAGTGCAATCGAAAGACTTAAACAAGATTCTAACAAAAAAATTCTTGACACACTAAGAATTAGCTTTGATGGATTGGAAGAAAGGGAGAAGAATATATTTCTAGATATAGCATGCTTTTTCAATGTGTTTAGCGTATCAAATTGTGATGATCATCTCAAATATCTTTCTAATGAACTACGGCTTTTAGATTGGACTGAATGCCCTTTAAAATTTTTGCCTTCAAACTTCCACCCAGATAATCTTGTTGCACTTCTTTTACCATATAGTCATATTGAACAACTATGGAAGGGGAATAGAGTAAGAACTAACTCATCTTATCCTTGTGTTTTAGTTTATTTTTATATAAATGATTAAACTTTGATTAAGGTAAAAAAAAAACCAAAAATTAGCATTATTATGTCTTCGGCCTAATTTATTATTGTCTTCAACAGCCCTTGTTTAAGTTGAAAATGATCAACCTCAAAGGGTCACAAAACCTGATCAAGACACCTGACTTCACAACAGCACCAAAACTTGAAGCTTTGATTATGGAAGGTTGTACCAGATTAGTAGATGTCCATCCATCAATGGGAGTGCTTAAGAGCCTTAAACTTTTGAATTTAAGAGACTGCAAAAGTCTTAGGAGTCTTCCAACCAAAATTGGAATGGAATCTCTTGAAACATTAATTCTTGCAGGCTGCTCAAATCTTGAAAGGTTTCCAGAGATTGATGGGAAAATGGAACATCTAAAAACTCTTCATCTTTCTGGTTGTTTCAAAGTTGAATATTTACCAGAGAATTTGCAGCAAGCAGAATCTTTGGAAGAGCTTGACTTGAGCGAAACAGCCATAAAAGAACCACCATCCTTCATTTCTCAATTGAAAAATCTTAAAAGTTTTGTCTTTCAGTGGATGCAAGGGACCCTCATATAAGTCACGATCAAATTTGCCTTTTCTTTTCAAGGTAATCCAAGGAAGAAGGACGAATCCCATAGCTCCGATGTTGCCTTTGTTGTCAGGTTTGAGTTCATTAAGAAAGCTAAATCTAAGGGACTGCAATCTTTGTAAAGGAGATATTCCACGTGATATTTCTGGTCTATCCTCTTTGATACATCTTGATCTTAGTGGTAACAATTTCATCAGCATACCTGCATCTCTTACTCAGCTCTCGAAGCTTTCGTTTCTTGATTTGTCAAATTGCAACATGTGCACACTTGGTGAAGCAGATATTCATGGTCTATCCTCTTTGAGTTATCTTTATCTTAGGGGTAACAATTTCATCACCATTCCTTTGGCTCTTACTCAACTTAGCAGGCTTAATTTCCTTCGATTATCAAATTGCAAGATGCTTAAATCGTTGCCTCAGCTTCTAACAAGTATAGCAGATGTGCGTATAGATGATTGCTCTTCACTTGAAGTAGTTGCAAGTCCATCAAAAGTATGCAATTCAGTGAATTCGGGTTTCATTAAAGCCATTAACTGCTTCAAATTGGCTGAAAATATCAATGCATTAACACTGCTGAAAAAACATCTTAAGGTCGATTAATCTCTATTTTCTCCCTTGCAAAATCTCATACTTGAGAATTTATGGTTTTAGTTACCAAACGACTTGTGTTTTATTTTGCAGGCATTCGCAAATTCAAGAAAAAAGTTTGCTATTATGATACCCGGAAGTAAAATCCCAGAATGGTTTAGCCAACAAAAAAACGACTCTTCAATTAAGATACCCCTTCGGAAAGATAGTCAATGGATTGGAGTTGCTTCTTGCTGCATTTTTATCAATAATGATGCTTCAAGGGATGACGAGGATATCAGTTGTAGTACATTTATCTATTGCAGAAATTCTGAACAAGCCAGCTGTGATGGATCTATTTTTCGAGGTAGAAATCGTAGACAGATTGAGGGGATCCGCCTCTTGGTGGGTAAAGGATATAACGAGCCCATAATGAAAGATCACCTTTTTCTTCGTTATTGGTCGCGTGATAGCCTATATTCAATTTCCATCGAGGACAAATATGGTCATTGTGAAAACAATAATTTATGGGCAACAGATTGCTTAGATCAGAAATGGGATGAGCTTGAGGTGTCTTTCGCACATCCATTTGAAGGCAGTGCTAAGGTGAAGAAGTGTGGTGTTAGAATAGTGCATGAGAAAGATTTGGAAGAAATAAAAGAGTTGCAGTGCCATACCACTCAATCCTCTCCAAATTTTGAACACATCCATCAACACTCTGCTCACAACGATGGATCAACAGATAGCACTTCTCACATAAAACGAAAAGCTAATATCTACGATGAAGCGGAGGAAGAAGGGCCGCAACCAAAACGGATGCAGAAATTTTTCAATTTTATGGTGCGCCAACAGGGGAAGAAGCATTAACTGTGGTAAATTACTTAACCAACAACCTATTGATTTTTTTTTTTTACACATTTGTAGCTTTTATTTCATTTAAAGGAATCATTCTAAATTTATTTACTAACGAGATATATGCTTCTATTATATATCAAAAAGTTTTAAAATCTTTATTCATACTCATATTGAACATGAGTGCATTTTCTATGCATATTGCAAATATTGAGAACATAGGTTTTTATACCATTAAAAATTTGTCACTTAATTCATTCGTAATTCATAAAATGTCTACATTCATATTAGTTTCATTTTTTTATTAAATTTTTATTTTCATTATATATATATTCACTTACATCTATATTTTATTGGTAAGCTGAAGTAAACATAATCAATTTGTGACAAAAATACGGAGAAAAAAGAATATCTTCCATAACAAAGCACGTAATAAAAATGTGAAAATCCTCAAATGAGGATTAGATTCTAATTTCACTTGAGTTAAAAATCATCATTTTTATTTGAGATCTATTTATGTGTTCAATTTAATATATCAAAATTGTTTTTATATATTTGAAAGATTAAAATTTGATATAGATTATGTTAATAAATAATTTGTTTTTTTTTACATATAATGTAATGTAAATTATATTGTTTTAAATGTATTTTTTTCAATTTGTTGTTCGCAAAATGTAAATTCAAATAGTAATCTAATTGTAATGTCAATAAAACCTTTTAAACTAGGCAGGTTCTTAGAGTTTATAAATTTTAACAATTTGACCCTTATTTTTTTCTTTTCAACAATTTAACCCTCAACATTTTATTTTGAATCAAGTTATGGATTTTTTTATCGCAAATGTTGATTAAACCGATAATTTAATGATATTAACGTGACATGAATAATGAATTCATTTTAATTCAACATTAAACTTTTCAAGTATCATCTCATCTAGACCATCTTTTCCTCTAACTTAAATACGGGATAGATTGAAGGAAATTCCATTTGACTGGTGCGCAATTTTCCTCTGACTTTATAATTGGTGCACAATTATGATTAGAATGAAATTATCAAATGTTCACCTCTATTTTACAGTGAGAATGTTATAACCTTACAAACAAAATTCTGAAATAAATGTTCTTAAAGACAAATTTATTGCACGAAATAACTAAATCTCAAGTTTTATTCTGAATTAGATTTGTCCATTTAATACATAATAATTGAAGTTATCACTAAATCCCCCTCACTAGGAATGCATAAAAGTCTATTCGAATCAATTTATCTGACCGAAACTGATGTAATCCCTTTTATAAAGTCTGTTCAAATAAACTTATTCAGTCGAAACTGATGTAATCCCTTTATATACATATCTAGATATATATCAAACATAAGTGTTAAATACAGGTACTTAGAGAAAATGAATGGGTTCGTGTAATATAGGCTATGATATAACCAACATCCATACAAATTCGAGAAAGATATGAATGAGATGATCTTCTAACTCCCTACCCCAGGCCCTATCCGAAGAAATATAGTGACACCCAGTGTCTCATCGACTCGAGGTCGAAGTATCCCTGAACTCTTTCAATCCTATGGCATGCCAACTATATCTGACTCAGCCCGACTAGTTAGTAGGGTCTCCAAATTCACATTTCAATTAAATTTCACTTTTTCACTTTCAATCACAATTTAATTCAAAATTCACTTTTCCATTTTCAAGTCAATATTCATTTCAATTCCACACATATATTCATCATTCAATTGAATTTCTTTCAACTTAATAATAATACTTACCTTATAATTCACTTACCATACATATAAATTTAAATATAGCATTAAATAATAAATAATTTGAATTATAATAATACAAACCTTAAATCTCCCGTTCTAGTCCTCGATAGCTTTCTCCTTTCCTTTCGATGTCGATGCCTCGAGTTCTTTGTTAGCTACGAAAATAATAATTATTTTCACTATTAATTACAGCATTAATTTATTAAAAAAATAATTAAATTTTATTCAATTCCTACGTATTCCCAATTTAATTCTAACTAAGCTTACATACTTTTCTAGCTTAATTCATACTTCTTTTCTACTTAATTTCTTGCCATATTTAACTCAACTATTCAATATTCATAATTAAACTCTAATTTAAGACTTCTTATAACTTAATCTTAACTATGTAAAACTTATAGCCTAGTTTACAATTTAATCCTTTTATCGATTCTAACTAGAAATTCTATCAACTAAACCCCTAATTTAACAACTTGTTCAGCATGAATCATGTTCAAAAACCTATGAACTTCCATAACCTCCACTTAATTTCAACAAAACTTTGTTTTAAAGCTTCAAAAACATCAAAATTAAGAGAAAATGACTAAATTTAACTTACTAATTAAACTTGAAGCTTTAAAATCCCAATTTTCCCCTTTTCTTTTCTTTCCTTTTTTCTTCCCCTGTTTTCGTTTCATTCTCTGTTTCTGTTCTTCTTTTGTTTCTTTTTTTTTGTTTCTTTTTTTTTACTTACTTTACTTTATTTCTTTTGTTGTTTTTTTAATTACTAATTAATTAATATAATATCAATATAAAATATCTTATGCTTAAATATTAAGTAAACCAATTGTTTAATTACATTTGTACATATTTATTTTATTACACTTGTATAAATTTTATACCATTTATTTGTCAATTATCTTATTTATTTAATAAAAAACTATTTAACAACAAATAGTAATATTACAAATGTAAATATATATTTTATTTATAAATGTACAATATCATCTATACCATACATTTGTTGTTAGAATTGTGTGACCCAAATTCTAAGAGATTGCTTGCAAGTCAAGTTAAACAAAAATATATTTTCTTTCTAGAAGATTTAGTATTTATTAGTATAATATATTTAGCATTTATTAGTATAGTTTATTTGACTTACTAATTTAGCCTATAAATAGGCTCCTTTACAATCTTAGAATTAAAAGAGACACCCATTAGATTAGAACTCATAACACATTCAGAGAATTTTGTGTTTACATTTGAGGGTTCTTTGTTTTTCGGGTTTTCGGGGTTTAGTTTTTATCTCCATCTTTTGTACTCTTCATTCTTTTGCCATTATAGTAAAATTATCTTTGCCCGTGGTTTTTTTATCCTCTTTTGAGGGGTTTTTGCACGTTAAATTTGTGTGTTCATCTTCTCAATTTCTTCTACTATTTCTACTTGTTCGTTGCTTAATCGGGACGATCCTAACAAGTGGTATCAGAGCTAGTTTAACTTTCATAGATCAGCCCGGTCAGAGATGGCAGCAACAAGGTTTGAAATTGAGAAGTTCGATGGTGAGACAAATTTCAATCTGTGGCAAGTTCGGATGATGGCAATTCTAGTTCAAAATGGCTTGAAAAAGGTAGTTACAGGGAAAAAGCCTGAGAATCTAAATCAAACAGAATGGGAAGAGCTTGATGAAAAGGCCTTGTCTGCAATCTAGTTGTGCCTCGCGAATACAGTATTGCAGGAGGTATTGATGGAGAAGACCTCATTCGCCTTGTGGAAAAGGTTAGAAACTCTTTATGCGGCTAAGTCTTTGGTTAACCGTTTAGTGTTGAAACAACGTCTATTTACGGTTCGCATGAACGAATGTGAGCTTCTTAAAGATCACATCAGTCAATTCATTACTCTTTTAAATGATTTAAAGAACGTTGAGGTTCATATTGACGATGAAGATCAAGCTATGCTATTATTGTGCTCTTTACCCTCTTCATATAAGTCTTTCAGGGAGACCTTGATTTATGGCAGAGACAAACTCTCGTTCGAAGATGTGAAGGGTCATTTGTTGAGTAGAGACAAACTCGACAATGAGTTTGATTTGAATAGCAAAGTAGATAGACAAGCTTCCGTTTTGGTAGCATCAAAGAAACGAGACAAAAGGTGTCGCTATTGCAAAAAGTTAGGTCACGTCAAAGCAGATTGTTATAAACTGCGAAATAAAAGAGCTGCTGAGAGTAACGAGGAAGATGTAGCTGGTGCTAATTTGGTCGATGAAGGCGGTGATGATTTCTTGTTAGTGTTAACGAGCGATAACTCCAAGCTTACGTCTGAGTGGATCCTAGATTCAGGATGTTCTTTCCACATGTGTCCCAATAGAGAATGGTTCTCCACATACAGTTCAGTTGAAGGTGGAGTTGTGCACATGGGAAACGATTCATCTAGTAAAATAATCGGTATCGGTACTGTTAAAATTAGGATACACGATGGGACGATTAGGACACTCTCAGATGTCAGGTATGTACCTGATTTACGAAAGAATCTCATCTCCTTGAGTATTTCAGACTTGAAAGGATGCAGAATCAACATCGAGTCGAGCGACATTAAAGTATCTCGTTGTTTTGTTAAAAGGTAAAAGAACCGCCAGTCTTTATATTCTAGAAGGTTCTACAGTGACCAGTGAAATCGGACGTCCCTCGTCCGTTACGGAGTCAAAGTCAACTCATTTGAAGCGGAGGCAACTTGGTCATAGGAGGGAAAAAGGTATGACCGTTTCGTTGAAGAGAGGTTCTCTTTTGGATGCAGGTTTTGAAAAGTTAGGGCACTGTATTCGTGAAAATCAAACCCGGGTTAGTTTTGATTTTGCAGTGCACAAGTCAAAGGCTAGAAGTCTTCCAGCTTCTAAGCATAGATTCGACTCAGTTAATTCCCTGCATAGTTCAAGATAGGCCCGTGGCGGGTTTTGGCAAAGATGGCATTGAAAGAATTTGTGTCAAGGTGGAGATTGTTAGAATTGTGTGACCCAAATTCTAAGAGATTGCTTGCAAGTCAAGTTAAACAAAAATATATTTTCTTTCTAGAAGATTTAGTATTTATTAGTATAATATATTTAGCATTTATTAGTATAGTTTATTTGACTTACTAATTTAGCCTATAAATAGGCTCCTTTACAATCTTAGAATTAAAAGAGACACCCATTAGATTAGAACTCATAACACATTCAGAGAATTTTGTGTTTACGTTTGAGGGTTCTTTGTTTTTCGGGTTTTCGGGGTTTAGTTTTTATCTCCATCTTTTGTACTCTTCATTCTTTTGCCATTATAGTAAAATTATCTTTGCCCGTGGTTTTTTTATCCTCTTTTGAGGGGTTTTTGCACGTTAAATTTGTGTGTTCATCTTCTCAATTTCTTCTACTATTTCTACTTGTTCGTTGCTTAATCGGGACGATCCTAACATTTATCATTTATTTTATTTATCACACAAAAAAATCTTATAATTTAATTATTTATCTAATAAATATCTATCTAATAATTTAATATAATTATTAAAATGTATATACTTTTATCAATACATTTGTATTAAATCACTACCATACATTTGTCTTTCTTTAACTTATTTTATAATATTATAATAATAATAATAATAACAATTAATATAATTTATAATGAAATTTTAATAGAAAATATCACATAAAAATCTTCAAACTTACTCAGCTTACGCCGCCTCATTCTTATGAATTGGCTTAATTGCCAATTTGATCCTTTATACTTTCTTTTGATCTATAATTAAACTTTTACCCTTTACTCTATTTAGTTCTTTTTTCCTAATTATTCTTAATTAGACTAAATTCACCTAATTAATACCTAATTAAGCACTCAACTAAACTCATAATTACTTCTAAAAATTATTTATGACTCAGTTTACTAAGACGGAGGCCCGATAATGTATTTTTCCAATGCTTGTGAATTTTGGGTCATTACAAACGATGTTAACCTTTTAGTGTTTAGTTTGGGCCTGGGAATTGATTTGATGAAAGTTAATTGTTAATATTATTAACTTTGAATTTTTCATGATTTTGTTAACAGGATAAATTTAGTGTTAATTATGGATTTGTTTAATTTTGCATTTAATTTATCAAATACAGTCCAATGGAAGTGATTTAATTCAAGTTTTAGAATTGGTTCGATGAAAATACATAATTAGCAATTAATTTTCATCAAACCAACCCTAAAACTCGAATTAAACACTTAACATCATTAGTTTTGGGTGTCAAAAAATATAACTTTTGTTAAATACAGATACCTGATTGGACCAAAAAATAGCATAAGTATCACATTAGAAAATGTGTCAAATTCAAGTACTAAATTATGTGTTAAGTCTAATAAAATATTTTAATTATTTTACATTACATAAAATAATAAACGTTTTTAAATAAATAATCATATATCTTTAAATAATAATTAAATACACTAATTAATAAAATAAAAATAATTAGATGTATGTTACATATTTAAGAAACTAGTTAAGCATGTAAAACACAATTAGTTAATACTTTATAATTATGAAGTAAATATGATAATGTAAAACACAAACGGTCCAACACTTATAATTATTGTAGGCTCAATTTTGTCGACTCTTTCTTGAATTCTTCCTGGAGACAACATCTATCACTCATCTATCATCCCCCAATTTCCACACCTACGTGCTTTCATTTGGAAGAAAAAATGGAAATGTATAGAGAAATTGCTGACAAAAATCTTTGTTGTTCCCTTGAAATTTGATCTGTTTTTCTCCTTCATGTAGGATTGTAGATTAGGTGATACTTATATCATTAAAGGAGACAAGTTTAGTCTTGATTAATGTCTCAACATTGATTTTAAGATTTAAGAAAATGAAAAAAAAAACTCTTAATTAATTGTTACCGACTCCCTTTCATAGGTATTATAATGAAGATAGATTCATTTGGAAAAGTAAAAGGTGGGAAACGTATACACAAATTTCCTAGACAAGTCCTTCGTTGTTTCCTGTAAATTTCATCTGTTTTTCTCCTTCCTCATGTTCATATACTTATTGTTTCTACTTTGTTTCTGAGGTATTGAGCCATCTATTTTCTGATTTTGAACACTATATCCATATATATTTTTCATCTCATAAATCGTCATGTCATCGTCACTTTCGAATTCCTCATCCATGTCTAGAAAGAAATATTATGTTTTTTTTTAGTTTTAGAGGTGAAGATACCTGCAAAAATTTATCCATAATTTAGTGATTAATGGTATGAAAGAAGTAGATAAAAGGAAGAAATATCTATCCAAACAGAGAGTGAAATGAAGAAAATAATAGAATAAACTTCTTGTTTGTTTATTCAAATTTGCTTATCTCTTTAATTCTTAATGTACAGTATTTATAGACTTTAGTGACTACTCTGAATTTAGCAACAACCGTACCAGACTCACTAACTAACTAACAACTCCTATTCTCTAATATTCATCCATCTTCTCCACAGACAAGACTCGTAGAAAACTCCGAAAACGAGTAAAACTCGATAGCGAAAGTGGCTTAGTGAGAACATCAGCAACCTGATCACATGCTGAAACCTCACCAACAGCAACAATACCATCAGCAACCTTCTCACCAACAAAAAATAAATCTAACTCAACATACTTAAACTTTGAATAAAGAACAGGATTAGCAGCAACCGCAACTGCCCCAGAACTGGCACACCAAATATTGGGAATACTATTAAACTGAACATGTAATTCTTGAAGTAACGATAAAAGCAACGTAACCTCACTAGTAACTGCAGCAAGACTTCAGTATTCTGCCTCAGCAGCAGACCGAGCAACAACCTGTTGTTTCTTCATACACCATGACACAGGTGTATGTCCGAAATAAACACAGTATCCAGTAGTGGATCTCCGGTCATCAAAATCTAATCCCCAGTTTGCATCAGCATATCCAACTCAGGAAAAACTAGTGGACGGACGAAACACAATTCCAAAATCAACCGTTCCACCTAAATATCTCAAAATACGCTTCAGAGCGGTCATATGAATGGAAGTAGGACAATGCATAAATTGACATATTCGATTTACAGCATAGGCAACATCAGGCCGCGTAAGAGTAACATACTGTAACGCTCCTGCAAGACTCCTGTACTCAGTCGGATCCTCTAACCGCTCACCACGATCTCTAGTCATAATAGAGGAACTAACCATCGGTGTAGGAACACTCTTCGCATTTTCCATCGAACAACGTATAAGAATATCACGTATATACTTCTTCTGGCAAAGATGAAGGCATCCTGACGAAGACCAAGTAACCTCTATCCCAAGAAAATAATGAATATCACCCATATCCTTAAGTGAGAATTCACTATTCAACAATTTAACAAACCACTCTATAATAGAAGGCACATCACCAGTAATAATAATATCATCAACGTACACAAGCACATATAGTGTCAAAGCTGATACAACTCGAACAAATAAGGAAGCATCAAACTTTGAAACTACAAACCCCACAGAGACGAGAAATCCTTTTAGCTTCTCAAACCAAGCACGAGGAGCCTGACGAAGACCATACAATGCTTTCTTCAGACGGCACACCAAAGGTCTGCCTCTGAGCCATATTGAACATAACCGGGAGGTTGATGCATAAAAACTTCAGTGTCAATATCGCCATTTAGAAATGCATTATTCACATCCACTTGCCGAAGCGACCACCCCCTAGACACAGCAATGGACAAAATAACTCTGATAGTGGCCGGTTTGACCACTGGACTAAACGTTTCCTTAAAATCACAACCCAGAACTTGAGAGCAGCCTTTTGTAACTAATCGAGCCTTAAGTCGAGCAATAGTACCATCAGAATTCTTCTTGATTCGGAACAACCATTTGCACCCAATAACCTTACGATTAGACGGAGCAGGAGCTAGCTCCCATGTAGAATTACGCATAAGAGCATCATACTCATCTTGCGCAGCAGCACGCCACTCAACAGTGGCCAAAGCTTCTTCAATTGTAGTCGGTTCAATAGCTTCAACATTTAAAACCTTAGGCTTGTAAACCTCCGCTTTAGCTCGAGTAACCATTGGATGAGTATTGCCCACAGGTGTCCTAGTAATCTGATTTTCAGATGCCGATGAAACACCTACAGATATTCTCATAGTAGAATGAGAGTGAGCATTGGTATCACTTGATGATCCCGAGCCATGTACTGCTGGAAGATCACTCAACTCAGTCCCATCATTAGTTGAAGAATCAGAAGCTGGAAGATTACCCGACCCAGTCCCAACATCAGTTGAAGAATCATGAGACTGGGGCTGCTCCAAATTAACATCTAAGACAGGACCAGTGGTATGGGACTGCAACCCTTGTAAAGACGATGCAAGGCTCAAGATTTGAGGAATAAGATGGCCACACGAGAGGAACAACCGTCGAACTAGTCTGACTGGTCGTCGATACAGACTTGTCTGGACTAGTCTCAGCAAACAGAAACCTCTGCTCATCAAAGACCACATGCCTTGAAACTATAACCTTACCATCTGGTAAAAGACATTGATAACCCTTGTGACGAGGACTGTAGCCTAAAAATGTAGACGGTTGAGACCGAAATTCCAACTTATGACCTATAAACGGACGTAAGTAAGGATAACAATAGCAGCCAAACATTCGAAGATGATCATAGGTCGGATCACTTCCATATAGTGCCTTAAACGGAGAACTATCCTGAAGTACAATAGTACGAAGTCGATTTATAAGATGAACCGCGCAACAAAATGCATACCCCCAGTATTCCATAGGCAAATTTGCATGAGCCAACAATGTAATACCCATTTCAACAATGTGACGATGTTTATGCTCAGCTACTCTATTTTGTTCTGAAGTATACGGACAGGTCAGTCGATGTATGATCCCTTGAGATTCTAAGACAGACGTAAAACCACGATATTCGCCTCCCCAATCGCTCTGGAACTGCTTAATAGACTTGCCAAACTGTGTCTTAATCAATTGTTGAAACTGAGTAAAGTATTCTAGTGCTTAAGCTTTTTGACGTAAAAGATAAACCCAAGTAAACCTAGTACACATATCAATAAACGAAACATAATATCTCTTATCACCACAAGCAACAAGTGCAGGACCCCAAACATCAGACACAACCAACTCAAAAGGACGATAGCTAGTAGTCGAAGGAGAGAAAGGCAACTTATGTGACCTGCCTTTTTGACATGCAATACATATACCATCCAAACTAGTTTTATTTGAAACAACATTACATTTATTTAGAATATTTTTTACCACAAAAGTCGACGGGTGGCCTAAACGATTATGCCATAAAGCAAACACAGAAGTAGCCGAAACTGTATGTGGAACTTGAGAATGAGCAACAAATGGATCAGTCGTAGGCGAAGTAGAAACCACTGGAACAAAAAACTGATATAGACCATCATGAATGCGGCCCGTCAGCAATATCTCCCGAGTCACCGTATCCTTAATAACACAATAGGTAGGGTGAAACTCAAAAAACACACCATTATCACGAGAAAACTGTGAGACAGATATGAGGTCTTTCCGTATACTTGCACACATAAAACATTTGATAACCGTAACGATTTATATTGAGTAGGTAAAATAGTAGTACCAATTGATGAAATTACCGCAAGAGTGCCATCACCCATTAAAAGAGATGACTTACCTGAATATGGCGTGACATCATGTAAAGCCGACACATCGCGAAAGACATGATGACTCACTCCCGAGTCAGGATACCAAGATGTGGTGCCACCACGCATTGGAATGTACGGATCATCATTACCAGTACCAAATCCAAGTTGAGCAGTGTTGACATGAGAGCCGGACACTGAAGAATCAGAATAATCAGATGCGTGTAAGTCCCCTAGCCTGGGAAGCCCGATACAGGGTTCGAACCCAATATAAACTCGAGCACGCAGTTTGGTAAATCGCAGAACCTGATCGAAACCAATCGGTTCAGGCGAACCAGGATCACTCTGATCAACTTGAACAAAATTAGAAGACGGAGCCCCATTTGCATTTGGTTCAACATTCGACCCATGTGAGGAATTTACCACATTCGGCCCGTGCAACACACGTCTTCCATTTCCATCAACAAAGTCCAGTGGCCCATTTCGATTAAAACCATTGCCATTAAAACCAGGCCCATCATCATTACCAAACTGACGTAAATTGGGTTGAAAGGTATTTCCATATTGTCGGCCATATTCGTTTGTATATGACACCTGTGGCCCACGTGCCAATTTCTTACTTTGCATACCAGCACTCCAATTTTGACCACCATTTCGATTTTGACTTTGCATGCCATTACTCTAATTTTGACCACCATTTCAATTTTGACCATAAATTTTTCTCTGACTTTTGTGATAAGGGGCCACACACTGTTCTTCTTCTTGCGCACACAATCCAAAATTAGCCCTCTCAACACCCGACTGAGCCCCTTGATGAGAGACCGACGGCACCACGGAAGAGTCACTCGAGTCTCTATGATAACGATAGTAGCACTTCTGAGCCACATGACCGAATCGACTGCAGATCTGACATTGAATGCGAGATTGGAAAGTTTTACCACGGCCACGAGCAAACGCACGGCCTCCACGACTAACTCCTTCAACTGACGGTGCATCCTCAACAAGATTCGCGTTCAAACTTACATCCAACAACACTCGATCTAGACGACTCTCACAATCGACCAACGCATCCACCAAACGTTGTAACGGCAAAACTCCAGACGATAACCGAGCAGAAGAGATAACCGCCTCAAAGTCCGGCGACAAACCCGCCAGCACCACTTCGATCTTCTCTTCATCGGAGATACGAGAGCCAAAAGCATCTAACATAGCACACAAATCTTTAATCCTAGCAACATACGCCTTAATAGAAAGATTACCTTTCTTCAACGAGTGAAGCTCATGCCGAATCCTCTACTGCTTGGTGCCCGTATCAGCTGCAAAAAGATTAACGGCCATACTCCATATGTCGCACGCCGTGCAAGCATCATCAAAGGAGGATTGATGAGAGGAAGTTACAGTAGACAAAAGCCAGGACATTAGTAGCTGATCTTGCTGCGTAAACACCTGAGCCGCCAGATTTGGAGCACGAGAACCATCGGGTAGAATAACGAATCGTGATGGCGGAGCAACAGTGCCATCTAAGAAACCTGTGAGTCCATAGCCATTAACAATCAGTTTGACCTGTTTACGCCATTGAAGGTAAGTACCTTCATCGAGTTTGACCACTTCATGTCGAGGAAGGACGGTTGTGACTCGATCGACAGTAAACACACCAGAGCTAGGTTCACCAGATGCGGAATCAGCAGAAGCCATGAGAAGCAATGTCCAGAATCAATTGGCAAATGATACCATGAAAGAAGTATATAAAAGGAAGAAATATCCTTCCAAACAAAGAGTGAAATGAAGAAAATAATAGAATAAACTTCTTGTTTGTTTATTCAAATTTGCTTATCTCTTTAATTCTTAATTTACAGTATTTGTAGACTTTAGTGACTACTCTAAATTTAGCAACAACCTTACTAGACTCACTAACTAACTAACAACTCCTATTCTCTAATATGGTATAGGAATTAAATTTTAATTTTATAAAAAATGCAGGGACTTCTGGCACATTTTAACCAAGAAAAACCTAATAAATATTAACAACAACTCTCGCCTTCTTGGAGCCTTTTCGGAAAGAACATCTAAGGCTCATCTATGGCCAGCCCCCGATGTGGATCCATCCGATTTAAGAAAATAATGAAAAAGCTGAAGAAGCCTTCACCAAACACGAAGAAACGTACAAGGAAGATAAAAGATAAGATCAAATGGTGGTGAAATGCTATGACACGTAAAACACAATTTTAATACTTAATTTGTAATATATATATATAACAACGAGTTTGAAAAATATATTTATTTTTTTTATATTACTAAACTTAAAATTATCACTTAATTATTATTACAGTTTATTGTGCTCAGTTTTTTTATATATATTTGAGGGAGGAAAATGATGTTGTTTAGAATTGAACCCAAACTCTAGTACCTACAAAATCAAGCTTTTGTAAATAGGCCAAGAGGTTGCTGACAATTATATGTTAAGTAGTTATTATTTTGAGTAATATTACATTGCATTAGCTACATAAAGGAAAACTATATAATATGTTGAATATGTTCAAAATTATTTAATTATTATTTAAAAATTTTCTATTATAATATTTGTTTGAATTGATAAATTAATATATTTTACATATATTCAATAATTCAAATAAAAAATATTTTCTGTTTAATTTAGAATTCCCATATTTCAAGCAAGTTGTGTATTTTGATGCTATAATATATCTTACTGTCTTATTCATACTTTTTGTTTGCTTCCAACCATATTATACTTCATGATTCACTAAACTAAAAATGAAAAAGTGCATATCGGATTTTAATTTCGTTGTAGGCACGAATCAGAGTTTATTAGAGACGTTGTTAAGAAGATATCAGCAAAATTATGTCAGACATATCCAGTTGTTCATGATGAGTTGGTTGGAATTAGCTTACGTTTGGAGGAGTTGTATTCGAAAATAAACATTGGGGAAGACGATGTCCGCATTATAGGAATTTGCGGAATGGGTGGCATCGGTAAAACAACTCTTGCAAGGGTTGCTTACACTCAAATGTTAGCTCATTTTCAAGGTAAATGCTTTCTTGCTGATATTCGAGAAGTTTCAAACAAACATGGACTTGTTTCTTTACAGAAACAACTTCTTTCTCAAATCTTTCCGGATGAATGCTTCAATTGTTTCAATGTTCATGAAGGGAATGCCATAATTAGCCACAAATTGTCTGGTAAAAAGGTTCTTGTTGTTCTTGATGATGTCGATAACATACAACACTTGAAATGCTTGGTTGGAAGGCGTGATTGGTTCAATTTAGGGAGTAGGATCATTGTAACAACATGAGATGAACATTTGCTCCGATCTTATCGAATCGATGATGTGTATAAGCCTACAACACTGAATCCCAATGATGCACTTAGGCTTTTCAATTTGAAAGCTTTTGATAGTGATACAACGCCGAAATATGATTTCATTGAGCTTTCTAAACAAGTTGTACATTATGCTGATGGTCTCCCCTTAGCTCTTGAAGTTTTGGGTTCATTTTTGTGCGGTAGAGATATAATTCAATGGAGAAGTGCAATCGAAAGACTTAAACAAGATTCTAACAAAGAAATTCTTGACACACTACGAATTAGCTTTGATGGATTGGAAGAAAGGGAGAAGAATATATTTCTAGATATAGCATGCTTTTTCAATGGGGAGAAGAAAGATTTGGTAATGAAAGTATTGGATGGTTGTGGGTTTTTTCCAGATATTGGAATCGATGTTCTTATTAAGAAATCTCTCATAAAAGTTGATGGGTGTCGAATCCACCAATATAAACCTACGCCTTAGTTTGTAAATTATGCAGTATATGGAGTAGGGCCGATCCCTCAGAGACTAGTTTATTGTAAATTGTTGCTCTCTTGACCAGATTTATGTCGGGGCAGCTGTCGTGCCCAAGACGTTCGGGGGGATAAAAATTCGAAAACCTGAAATTAAGAGAAAAATAACGTCAAAAGTAAAAGTTGAAAACAGAATAATAAAAACTGTGAAATAAATATTAAGAAAAATTTAATTAGAATAAGCTCAGCTTTAGGCACGAATTTTCCTCGTCTTTGAACCGATCCTCGAAATTGGATGAACTCCTCTTTTCCAATAAGCTAGTTATAGCTACCAAGGACGCCTCGGACACCAACTCTTCCTTGTGTAAATTAGTTATGGAACGTCCAATAACTAACTCTTACCGATCGAACAACCACGAAACGTTCGTGATTTAGAACTCCGGTAGCTTTGCGTTCTAGAAGAGCCTAGCTCGAACCAGTGCCCTCAACTGCGTGGGGCATTCAAATCCGGTTACTACTTCCCTTGACGGAACCAAACAGCTATCTCCACTTGGCACGCCAATGTGTTCACAGAAAATCGATTAGAAACGCTCCTTTTGGAATTCCAACTGTACGTCTAATCACACTAAATCAAACGACGTCTTTTTTGACTTAGTGTTGATCTGACTTTATGAGCTGACAAAATCATACTCTTAATCCGGAGAAGTAATAAGTACTGGAATTTTAGGAGTTAAATGGGCTCGGGTTCGTAACTCACGGGTTTTGACGAGGTTAATTTCGGCCTAAAGCTGAAAATGGGTTTAGTTGGCTAAGGTTTGGGACATGTTGGTATTTGATAAATTAATTAAGGTAAATGGGTGAAAAGGTGGGTGATGTGATTGAGTATGGGAGTTGGAATATATTAAAGTGGGGTGGTTGAAAAGGGAATTTGGAAAAAGGAAAGGAATTGCAAATGGCTAAAGTTGGTTGCTGCTAGGAATAAATTGAAGGCAAAGAAACTAAAGAAACAAAGCTACGTGAGAAAGGAGAGAATTGAAAGATAGAAGCTAAATATTTTTTTGATTCATGAATTGATGAACAATACATGCTCTATTTATACTAGAGGATTTACTAATTTAGGAGCCAACTAGTCTAGAAATTCAAGGAAAAAAAATATTCCATGACAAAAAATATCCCAAAATAATCTCCCCCACTAAGTCAACAAAATTTTCAGCTAATTAATATTGGAAAAATTTTACTTTGGCCCTCCTTCTTTGCTACTTTCTTTAATTTGGCCCATTTGTTTCCTTTTTCTTCTATTTAGCCCCAAATTGCATTCCTGCACAAAATTCAATAAATATAGCAAAATTAGTGGTGCCTTCTCATAAATTAACCAATTTAATTACATAAAACATGTAATTTTAGCATTTAATCAAAAGTTGATGATGATAACAAATATTTGTGGATGCATGCCTTGTTGCAAGAAATGGGAAGAAAAATGTGTTGATGAACTCGGAAAACGTTGTAGATTATGGAAGGAAAGCAATGTCCATCATGTCCTAACAAAAAACACGGTAAATCATTCAACAAAAATTACATACAAAAATTTCTTTTATTAATATATGATGTAAATCCAAAGTTTAGTCTAATTGGTTTATATATCGATCCTTAAGTGACATTGAGTAGCTTTAATTTTATTGAATTACTTTCATTAGAAAATATTTTATTTATTATATTCCAACCAAAATATTGTGATAATGTTGAACATATGTGTAAATTTTCAAATGTTTTATCGTACAATTTAGAGCATTTATTTTATTTTCTTATTGTCTATTCTTGATTACTTCTAGGCTACCGAAATTATTGAAGGCATGATCATCGACAATAAATGGTAGGAAAACATACACGTAAATGATCATCTCTTTCTTTCTTTTTGCTTCTCACCTTTTTTTTTTACCAAGCATACTTCATTCTCATATCCCTTCACTTTTTCACCTAACTAAACACATTCTTAATGTTTAATTTTTCAATTTTTATTTATGAAATTTATAAAGAAACACATTACTCTTTCAAAAGAAATTATAAAAAAATTAATGTCATTGTCTTTGTTAATATTAATGGTTTACATATGATGTAATGACAGTTTATATCAATGAACTAGGCCATAACATACCATTAAAAGTTTTCAAAAGTAAATCCAAATAATGCCATCATTTCGCTAGTAATGTATAGAATTACACATCAATGAACTAAACATAAATAAAAATATTAGTTCTAGGTTTTTTAGGCTTAGGTAATTAAAAGTGTGAAATAAGTGTTAGATTAAGTATTGTCTAATATATTCAATTATATCGCAATACCATATTTATATATGCATTACATATATAAGAACTGAATGTGGGTACATAAAAAAATATCAATGCAGCATAGCTTTTAGATATAGAATATTTTTGTATATTTTGAAGCTCATTTTTATTTTACTCATGATTATTAGGGAATCGAGCAAGATGTTCAATTTGAGCGCCGATACCTTCTTGAAGATGAAAAATTTGAGATTGCTCAAAGTGTTTTGCGTATCAAATTGTGATGATCATCTCAAATATCTTTCTCATAAACTACGGCTTTTAAATCGGACAGAATGCCCTTTAAAATTTTTGCCTTCAAACTTCCACCCAGATAATCTTGTTGCACTTCTTTTACCATATAGTCATATTGAACAACTATGGAAGGGGAATAGAGTAAGAACTAACTCATCTTATCCTTGTGTTTTAGTTTATTTTAATATAAATGATTAAACTTTGATTAAGGTAAAAAACAAAACCAAAAATTAGCATTATTATGTCTTCGGCCTAATTTATTATATATTGTCTTCAACAGCCCTTGTTTAAGTTGAAAATGATCAACCTCAAAGGGTCCCAAAACCTGATCAAGACACCTGACTTCACAACAGCACCAAAACTTGAAGCTTTGATTATGGAAGGTTGTACCAGATTAGTAGATGTCCATCCATCAATCGGAGTGCTTAAGAGCCTTAAACTTTTGAATTTAAGAGACTGCAAAAGTCTTAGGAGCCTTCCAACCAAAATTGAAATGGAATCTCTTGAAACATTAATTCTTTCAGGTTGCTCAAATCTCGCAAGGTTTCCAGAGATTGATGGGAAAATGGAACATCTAAAAACTCTTCATCTTTCTGGTTGTTTCAAAGTTGAATATTTACCAGAGAATTTGCAGCAAGCAGAATCTTTGGAAGAGCTTGACTTGAGTGAAACAGCCATAAAAGAACCATCATCCTTCATTTCTCAATTGAAAAATCTTAAAGTTTTGTCTTTCAGTGGATGCAAGGGA
Organism: Gossypium hirsutum; assembly: GCF_007990345.1. Taxonomy (NCBI): domain Eukaryota; kingdom Viridiplantae; phylum Streptophyta; class Magnoliopsida; order Malvales; family Malvaceae; genus Gossypium; species Gossypium hirsutum. The sequence continues at coordinate 67,591,665 of NC_053447.1, read as the reverse complement.
CCATCATATAAGTCACGACCAAATTTGCCTTTTCTTTTCAAGGTAATCCAAGGAAGGAGGACGAATCCCATAGCTCCGATGTTGCCTTTGTTGTCAGGTTTGAGTTCATTAAGAAAGCTAAATCTAAGGGGCTGTAATCTTTGTGAAGGAGATATTCCACATGATATTTCTGGTCTATCGTCTTTGATACGTCTTGATCTTAGTGGTAACAATTTCATCAGCATACCTGCATCTCTTACTCGGCTCTCGAAGCTTGAGTCTCTTGACTTGTCAAATTGCAAGATGTGCATTCTTGGTGAAGCAGATATTCATGGTCTATCCTCTTTGCGTTATCTTTATCTTAGGGGTAACAATTTCATCACCATTCCTTTGGCTCTTACTCAACTTTGCAGGCTTAATTTCCTTCGATTATCAAATTGCAAGATGCTTAAATCGTTGCCAGAGCTTCTAACAAGTATAGCAGATGTGCTTATAGATGATTGTTCTTCACTTGAAGTAGTTGCTAGTCCATCAAAAGTGCGCAATTTAGTGGATAGGGGTTTCATTAGAGCCATTAACTGCTTCAAATTGGCTGAGAATATCAATGCATTAACACTGCTGAAGAAACATCTTAAGGTCGATTAATCTCTTTATTCTCCCTTACAAAATCTCATACTTTAGAATTTATGGTTTTAGTTACCAAACGACTTGTGTTTTATTTTGCAGGCATCTGCAAATTCAATAAAAATGTTTACCATTGTTATGCCCGGAAGTGAAATCCCAGAATGGTTTAGCCAACAAAAAAATGACTCTTCAATTAAGATACCCCTTCGGAAAGATACTCAATGGATTGGAGTTGCTTCTAGCTGCATTTTTATCAATAATGATGCTTCAAGGGATGACGAGGTTATCTATTGTAGTGCATTTATCTGTTGCAGAAATTCTGAACACGCCAGCTGTTATGGATCTTTTTTTCGAGGTAGAAATTGTAGACAGATTAATCGGAGCTGCTGGTTTATGGGTAAAGGATCTAACGAGCCCATAATGAAAGATCACCTTTTTCTTCGTTATTGGTCGCGTGATGAACTATATCCAATTTCCATGGAGGATAAATATGGTGACTGTGAAACCAATAATTTATGGGCAACAGATTGCTTAGATAAAAAATGGGATGAGCTTGAGGTGTCTTTCATAGATCCATTTGGACGCAGTGCCAAGGTGAAGAAGTGTGGTGTTAGAATAGTGTATGAGAAAGATTTGGAAGAAATAAAAGAGTTGCAGTGCCATACCACTCAATCTTCTCCAAATTTTGAACACATCTACCAACACTCTGCTCACAGCGATGGATTAATAGGTAGCACTACTCACATAAAACGAAAACATAATATCTACAAGGAAGCAGGTGAAGAAAGGCCGCAACCAAAACGGATGCAAAAGTTTTTCAATTTTATAATGGGTCAATCGAAGAAGCATTAACTGTGGTAAGCTACTTAACCCAACCTCCTATTGATTTTTATTTTTTGTTACACATCTATCTTGTTTGTAGATTTTATTTCATTTAAAGGAATCATTCTAAATTTATTTACTAACGAGATATGATGCTTCTATTATATATCAAAAAGTATTAAAATCTTTATTCATACTCATATTGAACATGAGTGCATTTTCTATGCATATTGCAAATATTGATAACATAGGTTTTTATACCATTAAAATTTTGTCATTCGTAATATGAAATGTCTACATTTATTTTAGTTTCATTTTTTTATTAAATTTTTATTTTCACAATATATATATATATTCACTTACATCTTTATTTTATTGGTAAGCTGAAGTAAACATAATCAATTTGTGACAAAAATGCGGAGAAAAAAGAATATCTTTCATAACAAAGCACGTAATAAAAATGTGAAAATCCTCAAATGAGGATTAGATTCTAATTTCACTTGAGTTAAAAATCATCATTTTTATTTGAGATCTATTTATGTGTTCAATTTAATATATCAAATTTGTTTTTATATATTTGAAAGATTAAATTTAAGTCCTTAATAGTACTTAAATAAGTTTAATTCCTTTTGATAAAAGTAGCATTTAAATTTCATGGCTTGAAGTACAAATAATATAATTCCAACTCTTTACTTTATATTTATTATAAAGTATTTATGTTTAGACATTTATTTTTAACACTTATTCAAATATGAATATAAAGTATACTCTTTTAATTAATTGGAAAAAAATTTGTGTGAAAAACATATTCATTTTTTACTCTTGTTTAACGTGAGCAAGATATTCATATCCAAGATTTTAATTATTTCTTACTGTAACATAAGAATATTTTTATTTATTTCTATTAAAATTAAATAAAACTTTGATGAAGTTTTGAATCACACTTTATATTCATTTTTAATTCTACTTCATTGTGATTTAAACTACTATTTTTAATATTATATTGCAACTAAATATAAATATTGATTTACATTTTATATTCTTCTTTAGTTACATTTTCATTATAATATAAACTATTCAAGTTTATAATAAAAATATTTTATTATTTTAAATAGTTATTACTTAACGTAAGAAAATATATTTATTAATATATTTAAACTAAAGTTATAATATATGTTTGATATATTATTTAAAATTAATAATTGAATATAATTAGATTATTTGATAATTTTAAATATTAAATTATGAAAAAAACTATTTTACAACTTTATCCTTAATTTTTAAACATTACACATTATTTTAAACAAAGTCATATTTTAAATAATGTTACTATAAAGATGAAATATTTATAGTAAATTATACTGTTATTTATAAAATATTATAAACATTATGAAAAATAAATATTGTACAGAGATTATGTTGAATAAAAGAACAAAGTGAAGAAAAAATTGGGACAATATAGTCTAAAAAGAAATAAAATAAAATAAAAAGAATTGAACATATTCTTTATTAAATATTAAATAGATTCCTATTTACTTATTATTTTTTACATTCTTTGTGAAAAAATTCTACAAAGTAATTTTTATTAACAGTTATTAATATATTTAAAAAATAAAATTATGGAAAATATTAAGGTTTTTAGTTGAATTCCGTTTATCAAATAGGGCTAAATAAATATTTTGAGTAGATAAAATTCGAAATATTGAATTGCACTTTTTTTTAATTTAAATTTTGATATTTATAACTAATCAATATATTTTGTAATAAAATGGTTTAATACATAATTTGGTATCCAAGTTTGACACTTTTTCTGATGTGATACCCGTGTTATTTTTTGGTCCAAATTGTTACCTGTGTTTGACAATAGTTATATATTTTGGTACCCAAAAGTAACGATATAGGTTAGTGTTTAATTCGGGTTTTAGGATTGATTTGTTGAAAGTTAATTGCTAATATTACTATGTTTAAACTTTTCATGATTTTATTAATAGAATAAATTTAATGCTAATTTTAAATTTTTTTCAAATTTTACATTTAATTTGTCAAATACATTCCAATGAATGTGATTTAATTTCAGTTTTAAGGTTGGTTTGACTAATTAATAAATAAGTATATAATTAATGAAATAAAAATTTGGGAAATGATTACAAATTTTATTGTTTTTATAAAGAGACAAATATTAATATAATAGTATTTTCATTTTTTATATTTTTATAATAAAAAATTATAAAATGATATCATGATTAGATTAAAACCGAAAACACTATATTTTTCACAATATATATAATATCCTTTTTATGTCACGCTCCAATTTTAACCGGTGCTTTTCTTTATATATATTTAAATATAATATTCTCTTTATAAAAATATAATTCTAACTTATTAATGTTAACAATTTTTAATTTTTTATTGATAATTTTTCTTACATGCCATTTAATTAAATCTAAACTTAAATTTTAATTGATATGTAATTCTAATATTAATTTAATGATAATTAAAATACTTAAAATTATACTTAAGTAATAACTTTATTTTATATCAATAAAATTAGCACAAATTAAACATGCATTTCTTGAAACTTTGACTTAGGGGATTTGAGTCTTCAATGAACGCACCGATAACTGATCCATCTCTTTTTTGGTACAAAAGTTTTTATCCACTGTTAGAGCATCCCTTCGAGGCTTCAACAATAACGTCTTGGAGTTCCAAATCTAGCCCCAATCTAATTTCTTGAAGGCAGGCAAGAGCCTCCGCCGCAAACTCAGTAGGCATGTGCTTGTTCTGTCTTATTGAGGATACAAGAGTGCCCCTTTCATGATTTCTGATGATAATCCATGTACATGATCTCAACGACTGCTTTTGAAAAGCTACATCGTAATTAATCTTAAACCAACCCCCACCCGGAGGATTCCATCTCTCTGACTCCATTATATTTGCAGATGATCCGGTCCTAAGAGCATCGAGTTCACCAATGTAAGATACTACTCTTTCAAGTATCTCCTGTGATGTTTGAGTGATTCTATCATGTATCAATCAGTAATACCTGGACTACACTTCCTATGTGCTAAACTGTTAGGATCATCCCGATTAAGCAACAAATAAGTAAAAATAGCAGAAGAAATTAAGAAGATGAACACACAAATTTAACGTGGAAAAACCCCTCTAAAGAGGATAAAAAACCACGGGCAAAGATAATTTTACTATAATGGCAAAAGAATGAAGAGTACAAAAGATGGAGATAAAAACTAAACCCGAAAATCCGAAAAACAAAGAACCCGAAAACGTAAACACAAAATTCTCTGAATGTGTTATGAGTTCTAATCTAATGGGTGTGTCTTAATTCTAATATTGTAAAGAGCTTATCTATAGGCTAAATTAGTAAGTCAAATAAACTATACTAATAAATGCTAAATATATTATACTAATAAATACTAAATCTTCTAGAAAGAAAATATATTTTTGTTTAACTTGACTTGCAAGCAATCTCTTAGAATTTGGGTCACACAATTCTAACAATCTCCACCTTGACACGAATTCTTTCAATGCCATCTTTGCCAAAACCCGCCACGGGCCTATCTTGAACTATGCAGGGAATTAACTGAGTCGAATCTATGCTTAGAAGCTGGAAGACTTCTAGCCTTCGACTTGTGCACTGCCAAATCAAAACTAACCCGGGTCTAATTTTCACGAATACAGTGCCCTAACTTTTCAAAACCTGCATCCAAAAGAGAACCTATCTTCAACGAAACAGTCATACCTTTTTCCCTCCTATGACCAAGTTGCCTCCGCTTCAAATAAGTTGACTTTGACTCCGTAACGGACGAGGGATGTCCGATTTCACCGGTCACTGTAGAACCTTCCAGAATATAAAGACTGCCAGTTCTTTTACCTTTTAACAAAACGAGAGCTCCACGAGATACTTTAATGTCGCTCGACTCAATGTTGATTCTGCATCCTTTCAAGTCTAAAATACTCAAGGAGATGAGATTCTTTCGTAAATCAGGTACATACTTGACATCTGAGAGTGTCCTAATTGTCCCATCATGTATCCTAATTTTAACAGTACCAATACCGATTATTTTACTAGATGAATCGTTTCCCATGTGCACAACTCCACCTTCAACTGAACTGTATGTGGAGAACCATTCTCTATTGGGACACATATGGAAAGAACATCCTAAATCTAGGATCCACTCAGACGTAAGCTTGGAGTTATCGCTCGTTGACACTAACAAGAAATCATCACCGCCTTCATCGACCAAATTAACACCAGCTACATCTTCCTCGTTACTCTCAGCAGCTCTTTTATTTCGCAGTTTATAACAATCTACTTTGACGTGACCTAACTTTTTGCAATAGCGACACCTTTTGTCTCGTTTCTTTGATGCTACCAAAACGGAAGCTTGCCTATCTGCTTTGCAATTTAAACCAAACTCATTGTCGAGTTTGTCTCTACTCAACAAATGACCCTTCACATCTTCGAACGAGAGTTTCTCTGCCATAAATCAGGGTTTCCCTGAAAGACTTGTATGAAGAGGGTAAAGAGCACAATAACAGCATAGCTTGATCTTCATCGTCAATATGAACCTCAACGTTCTTTAAATCATTTAAAAGAGTAACAAATTGACTGATCTGATCTTTAAGAAGCTCACCTTCGTTCATGCGAAACGTAAATAGACGTTGTTTCAACACTAAACGGTTAGCTAGAGACTTAGTCGCATAAAGAGTTTCTAACCTTTTCCACAAGGCGAATGAGGTCTTCTCCATCAATACCTCCTGCAATACTGTATTCGCGAGGCACAATTGGATTGCAGACAAGGCCTTTTCATCAAGCTCTTCCCATTCTGTTAGATTTAGATTCTCAGGCTTTTTCCCTGTAACAACCTTTTTCAAGCCATTTTGAACTAGAATTGCCATCATCCGAACTTGCCACAGATTGAAATTTGTCTCTCCATCGAACTTCTCAATTTCAAACCTTGTTGCTGCCATCTCTGAACAGGCTGATCTATGAAAGTTAAACTAGCTCTGATACCACTTGTTAGGATCGTCCCGATTAAGCAACAAACAAGTAAAAATAGCAGAAGAAATTAAGAAGATGAACACACAAATTTAACGTGGAAAAACCCCTCTAAAGAGGATAAAAAAACCACGGACAAAGATAATTTTACTATAATGGCAAAAGAATGAAGAGTACAAAAGATGGAGATAAAAACTAAACCTGAAAACCCGAAAAACAAAGAACCCGAAAACGTAAACACAAAATTCTCTGAATGTGTTATGAGTTCTAATCTAATGGGTGTGTCTTAATTCTAAAATTGTAAAGAGCTTATTTATAGGCTAAATTAGTAAGTCAAATAAACTATACTAATAAATGCTAAATATATTATACTAATAAATACTAAATCTTCTAGAAAGAAAATATATTTTTGTGTAACTTGACTTGCAAGCAATCTCTTAGAATTTGGGTCACACAATTCTAACATAAACACACCACTTTTATATCATAGTCATACTCTCTTAACTACCTGAATGATTTACGATCTTTCCATACCCTTTTTGAAAGATAAATTATTTGCTAACTTAAGCTCAACACATACTTATATTAATTATGGATCGTTTGAGACCTTCAGGTTAATTCATCGCACAACAACCCAAGATGACAAATAGCTCCAATTTCATAAGATTCTTGAGTGAGACGCCATACAATTCACTGGCAGATACTTACATTTTTGGCGGATTCCCACGTTGAGTTGAATATTATCAGTTTTTCCTTCATTCTATATTCTAATTCAACACCAACACAATAGCACACTGATAACTAACTAACCAGATCAATCAAAGAGTTCTTTATACCTCTTACAAAAAATACGTAATAACCTGTGTCGAAACCATTTTTATTTTTGGAAAAAAAATTAGTTATCGATGAAAATTGGAGTCGCCACCAATCTTTTATTAAGGTGTGATTGGACCACCTAAAAACGACTTTGGTCTACGAGTTTTAGAAAAACGGGTTTGGGAGTCGGTTACGTATGAGGAAGGATTAGCACCCTCATAACTCTCAAAAATTGGTACCTAGTTAATTAATTAATGTCTTAATGTTGAAAATTTGAAAAATATAATCCTTAGCGAAAACTTACAAGCGTTACGTATTAAGACCCTTATCATTTTAGAAAAAGAAAATGTCACACCCAATGCGTTAGGGCACGACATTCTAATTTCCTCAAAAATGAATTAGGCCAGAATACTCGTGTAATGAAAATTTAAAAGAATTTCTATTTATTCAAGATTTAAGAAATCGCGGCCCAATACGTTAGGGCACAATTTCTCAAAATCCTAAACTTGGAATATTTCCTTTATTATTTTTTAGAAAAAATCTTCATTTCGAGAAATCAATGCGTCACATCCAATACGTTAGGACACAACATGTTGAATTCCCAATAATGAGTTCTTATTTTTTTGATTAAAAAGAAATGCTCGATGGTTAGATTTAACGAAGAAAATCGGAATCCAACACGTTAGGGCTCAATTTCCTTGAAAATCCTAAATACGAGCATTGTCTCAACTTTGAAAATTTTCTATTTTTAAATTCGAGTAAAAAAATGATGTAACATTATATTATATGCTTGAATAAATGCCTCTTTAACACATATCAACAATACATACAACAATGGTATAAAAATAATATAAATAAATAAATAAGCAAAATTAAAATAATCACATGCAAAATATCAAATAAATGGTCAAAATAAAAAAAAAACATTCTTTTTAATATATAAACGAAAACATGAATTAATGATCAAATGAAGAAAATAAACAAAATATAAAAATAAAAGGGCACATAATATATGCATTGAAATTAAAAGACATACACATAATTTACATATGAAATCTTGGGCTATGAAACTTATACATATATATAATACATGATGTATTTATGAAAATAAAGGAAAACGATGTCCGCATTATTAGAATTAGCTTACATTTGGAGGAGTTGTATTCGAAAATAAACACCGGGGAAGACGATGTCCGCATTATAGGAATTTGCGAAATGGGTGGCATCGGTAAAACAACTCTTGCAAAAGTTGCTTACACTCAAATGTTACCTCATTTTGAAGGTAAATGCTTTCTTGCTGATATTCGAGAAGTTTCAAACAAACATGGACTTGTTTCTTTACAGAAACAACTCCTTTCTCAAATCTTGCCAGATGAATGCTTTAATTTTTTCAATGTTCTTGAAGGGAATGCCATAATTAGCCATAGCTTGTCTAGAAAAAAGGTTCTTGTTGTTCTTGATGATGTTGATAACGTACAACACTTGAAATGCTTGGTTGGAAGGCGTGATTGGTTCAGTTTAGGGAGTAGGATCATTGTAACAACAAGAGATGAACATTTGCTCAAATCTTATCGAAGCGATGATGTGTATAAGCCTACAACACTGAATCCCAACGATGCACTTAGGCTTTTCAATTTGAAAGCTTTTGATAGTGATATAACGCCAAAATATGATTTCATTGAGCTGTCTAAACAAGTCATACATTATGCTGATGGTCTCCCCTTAGCTCTTGAAGTTTTGGGTTCATTTTTGTGCGGTAGAGATATAATTCAATGGAAAAGTGCAATCAAAAGACTTAAACGAGATTCCAACAAAGAAATTCTTGACGCACTAAGAATCAGCTTTGATGGATTGGAAGAAAGGGAGAAGAATATATTTTTAGATATAGCATGCTTTTTCAATAGGGAGAAGAAAGATTTGGTAATGAAAGTATTGGATGGTTGTGAGTTTTTCTCAGATATTGGAATTGATGTTCTCATTAAGAAATCTCTCATAAAAGTCGATGATAACGACCAATATTTGTCGATGCATGCCTTGTTGCAAGAAATGGGAAGAAAAATTGTCGAAGAAAAATGTGTTGATGAACCTGGAAAACATTGTAGATTGTGGAACGAAAGAGATGTCCATCATGTCTTAACAAAAAACACGGTAAATCATTCATCGAAAATTACATACAATTTTTTTTATCAATAGATGATGTAAATCTAAAGGTTAGTCTAATTGATTTACATATCAATCCTTAAGTGGCATTGATTAGCTTTAAGTTAATTTTCATTTGTTGATCATAAATATTAATAAGAATTTGTAATATAAGCATTTAATTGTATTGAATTACTCTCATGATTGTGTATGTAAATTTTCAATTTTTTTATTAGTCTTCTTATTATCTATTCTTGATTACTTATAGGCTACCGAAGTAATTGAAGGCATGATTATCGACAATAAAAGGTAAGAAAACATATAAACTTATCAATATGTACTATTAATATTAATTCTAGTTTTTTTAGGCTTAGATAATTAAAAGTCGAATGGAAGTGTTAGATAGAGTATTGTCTATCATGGTTATGCTCAAACACATCTCAATATCATATTTGGATATGCATTAGATATAAGTATTGGGTATGGGTGCTTTAAAAAACAATATCAATGCAACATAGCTTGTAGATATTGAATATTTTTGTATCTTCTAAAACTCTTTTTCTCTTTTTTTGCTCATGGTTATTAGGGAATCGAGTAAGATGCTCAACTTGAGTGTCGATGCCTTCTCAAAGATGAAAAAATTGAGATTGCTCAAAGTGCTTTGCCTCTCAATTTGTGATGATCTCAAATATCTTTCTAATGAGCTACGGCTTTTAAATTGGAAAGGATGCCCTTTAAGATCATTGCCTTCAAGCTTCCAACCGGACAACCTTGTTTCTCTTCTCTTACCATACAGTTGCATTGAACAACTATGGAAGGGAAATAGAGTAAGAGTTAATTCATCTGATCCTTGTGTTTAAGCTTATTTTAATATAAATAATTAAACTTTGATTAAGATAAAAGAAAAAAGAAAAAAAGAGCATTATTATAATTTTTTATTGTTTTCAGCAGCCCTTGTATACGTTGAAAATGATGAACCTCAAGGGGTCCCAAAACCTGATCAAGACACCAGACTTCACAACAGCATCAAATCTTGAAGTTTTTATTTTGGAAGGTTGTACCAAATTAGTGGATGTTCATCCATCCATCGGAGTGCTTAAGCGTCTTAAACTTTTGGGTTTAAGAGATTGCAAAAGTCTTAGGAGTCTTCTGACCAAAATTGGAATGGAATCCCTTGAAACATTAATGCTTTTGGGTTGCTCAAGTCTTGTTAGGTTTCCAGAGATTGATGGGATAATGGAATGTCTAAAAACTCTAGATCTTTCCGGTTGTTATAGAGTTGAAAATTTATCAGAGAATTCGCAGCAAGCAAAATTTTTGGAAGAGCTCGACTTGAGTGGAACAGCCATAACAGAACCGCCATCCTTCATTTGTCAATTTAAAAATCTTAAAGTTTTGTCTTTCAATGGGAGAAAGGGACCATCATCTAAGTTACTACCAATCCTGCCTTCTCTTTTCAAGGTAATCCAAAGAGGAAGGACGCATTTCATGACTCCAATGTGGCCTTCGTTTTCAGGTTTGAGTTCATTAAGAGAGTTGAATCTAAGGGACCGCAGTCTTTGTGAAGGAGATATTCCTAGTGATATTTCTGGCCTATCCTCTTTGAGACGTCTTAATCTTAAGGGTAACAATTTCATCAGCATACCTGCATCTCTCATTCAAATTTCCAAGCTTTATTCTATCAGATTGTCAGATTGCAATATGCTCAAATCGTTGCCTGAGCTACCAACAAGTATAGAAGATGTGTGGATAGATGGTTGTTCTTCACTTGAAGTAGTTGCAAGTCCATCAAAAGTATGCAATTTAGTGGATTCTGCTTTCATTAGTGCCATTAACTGCGTCAAATTGGCTGAGAATATCAATGCATTAACACTGCTGAAAGAACTTCTTAAGGTCGATTGATCTCTTTTTTCTCCCTTACAAAATCTCATACTTGAGAATTTATGGTTTTAGTTACCAAACGACTTGTGTTTTGATTTGCAGGCATTTGCAAATTCAAGAAAAATCTTTGATATTATTATGCCCGGAAGTGAAATCCCAGAATGGTTTAGCCAACAAACAAGTGACTCTTCAATTAACATACCCCTGCCTATCAACCTTCAGAGAGATAGTCAATGGATTGGAGTTGCTTGCTGCTGCATTTTTGTCAATAATGATGCTCCAAGGGATGACGAATATATCGGTTGTGGAGCATATATCTATTGTAGAAATTCGGAACAAGCCAGCTGTAATGGATCTATTTTTAGAGGTAGAAATCCTCGACGGATTGATTGGAGAAGCTGGTTGTTGAGTATTGGCCTGAAATGCAACAAACTTCCAGCAGCAGTAATGCTAACATGTCTGTTTGAAGATTGAACCAGAAGCAACTTTCTTTTGTTTAAATTTTGTATTTTTGTGATGTTAACAAGTTGGCAAGTTGCTTGATATTTAAAGCTAGTACTTTTAGATTTGAAATTGATGGATGTAACAGCTGAATTTTTTTAGCTTTTCTTTTGTAATATTTTAGTTGGTAACTTGCCAAATTTGGTGAGAGTAGTTACGTTTAGGTAACTGACTTGTTGCTTTTGTAACCCTTATATATTTTGAAATGGAAATGAAAGTAGCAAGGGTGGACTTTTTCTTATTCGGTTACTTGCTGCTTCTCTTTGGATTTTCATTTTGTTCTTTTTGTTTTGTTTTGCTGTTAATGAGCTTTAGTCTTAGCTATTTGAATTTTGCTTAGTTGCTGTTGTTTTTTTTTCTAACAAATGGTAATCAGAGCCTCTTGTCTTTGAGGACCTCTGTTGTTTAAGTTTTTTTGTTTCAAAATAAACTCAAAAATCGTGTTTGTCAAACTAGTTTCAACAACATGAGCTTTGCACCTCCTCCACCACCAGTTTTTGCTGGAGAAAACTACCACATTTGGGTAGTTAAAATGAAAACTTACCTTCAAGCACTTGATCTGTGGAGTGCAGTTGAAAATGATGTCGAGCCACCACCATTGAGAGCAAATCCAACCATTGCTCAGATCAGGCAACATGGTGAGGAGCGAGCCAAGAAGCATAAAGCCATGGCCTGCCTACAGAATGGAGTGTCTGATGTGATTTTTACTCGCATCATGGCCTGTGACTCACCTAAACAAGCTTGGGATAAGCTGAAAGAGGAGTTCATGGGATCAGACAAGACTAGGCAGCAACAAGTCATCAACCTTAGAAGGGAATTTGAAAATTTGAAGATGAAGGAGTCAGAAACTATCAAGCAATATTCTGATAGGATTATGGCTATTGTCGATAATATTAGACTCCTTGGAGAAGATTTCAGTGACAGCAGGGTTGTTGAGAAGGTTATTACCACCTTACCTGAAAGGTTTGAGTCAAAAATCTCCTCATTGGAGGACTAGAGGGATCTCACAACCATTTCCTTGTCTGAGTTGGTTAACTCACTCTATGCACTTGAGCGGAGAAGAGCAAGTAGACAGGAGGAGAGTCCTAAAGGTGCTTTTCAAGCAAAGGTCAGAGAAGGCTCCAGCTCAAGTCAGAAAGCTAAGAAGCCTTGGTTTGAAAAGAGGGAAAGATCAAAGAAAGATACCGGTAGAAGGAGGTTTCCACCATACGTTCACTGTAAGAAGACTAATCATTTGGAGAAGTATTGCTGGAACAGACCAAACATCCAATGCAAGAGTTGCAAGCAGTATGGTCACCATGAAAAGATTTGTAGAAATCAAGAAAAGGCACAAACTCTGCCAGTACAAGCCAAGACTGCTGAAGATCTTCAAGCTCAGGAGGAGCATGTCTTCACTGCCTCATGTTCTGCAACCACAAGCAAATCCAAATGCAGTTGGCTTGTGGATAGTGGCTGCTCACATCACATGGTATCAGATGAGAGCCTATTCAAGGACCTTGACAGGAGTTTTACTTCAAAGGTCAGGATAGGCAATGTGAATCTAATTGAAGCTAAAGGCAGAGGTGATGTTGTGATCAACACTGGTTCAGGTAACAAGGTTATTACAGATGTGCTCTATGTACCTGAAATAGATCAAAATCTACTTAGTGTAGGTCAGCTGGTTAAGAAAGGCTACTCTCTAGTTTTCAAGAATGATTCTTGTGTTATTAATGATGTTCTTGGTAGAGAAGTTGTTTCAGCACCCATGGCAGATAGGTGTTTCATGCTGGATGTGAGCCAACTTGAGAGAAGAGCCTATACAAGTTCAGTTGACAATGCTGATCTGTGGCATAGAAGATTTGGCCATGTCAATTTCAGGTCACTCAATTTGCTACACAAGATGAGTTTGACAGAGGACATGATTAAGGTTGATGCAAATGAGTCTGTTTGTGAAGTGTGCCAGCTTGGTAAGCAGGCCAGGTTGCCTTTTCCAGTAAACCAAGCATGGAGGGCTCGAGAAAGACTTGAGTTGGTGCACTCAGATGTCTGTGGACCAATGAAGACCCCTTCACTGAATGGCAGTAAGTATTTTATACTGTTTATTGATGATCTGACCAGATTTTGCTGGGTTTATTTCATGAAACAAAAGTCAGAAGTGTTTGAAGTTTTTGGAAAGTTCAAGGCATTGGCAGAAAATCAAATAGGCTGCAGGATTAAGGCCTTGAGGACAGACAATGGTTCTGAATACTTGTCTGAAAGATTTCAGAAGCTATGTGAGCCGGCTGGGATTCATCATCAGTTAACCACAGTGTACACTCCTCAGCAAAATGGAGTGTGTGAGAGGAAGAACAGAACAGTGATGAACATGACCAGGTGTTTGTTGTTTCAAAGCAAGCTTCCAAGCATTTTTTGGGCTGAAGGTGTCAACACCTCAATGTACCTGCTCAATAGGCTACCAACACATGCTGTGAATGATAAAACTCCTTTTGAAGCATGGTATGATCTCAAACCAACTGTTTCCCATTTAAAAGTGTTTGGTTGCATGTGTTTTATACTTGTCCCTACAGAAAGAAGAACCAAGCTCGAGAAGAGGTCAGTTCCTGGTATATTTGTTGGCTACAGTAGCTGTAAGAAGGGCTACAGAGTATTTGATCCCTCAACCAAGAAGATTTTGGTAAGCAGGGATGTCAAATTTGATGAAGGAAGGTTTTGGAGTCTAGATGGCTCTAACACAAGTCAGTTTGAAGAAGAGCAGATTGACAGCAATCTGGAATTGGCAGAAAATGAAGTCAGTAATGCCAATGTAGATGATGCTCCTGTGAGAGGGACCAGGTCTATTGCTGATATCTACCAAAGATGCAATGTGGCCATTGTTGAGCCTTCAAGCTATGAAGAAGCTGCAAGAAGCAAGAGCTGGAAGAAGGCTATGGAGGCTGAAATCGACATGATCCACAAGAATGACACTTGGGATCTGGTAGACAGACCTGATCAGAAGAAGGTCATAGGTGTCAAGTGGGTTTTTAAGGCCAAATTCAATGCTGATGGCTCTTTGAACAAACACAAGGCAAGGCTTGTAGTAAAAGGGTACAATCAACAGTTTGGCATTGATTTTGAGGAGACATTTGCTCCAGTAGCAAGGCTGGACACCATAAAGCTCCTGTTTGTTTTGGCTGCACAGAAACAGTGGAAGGTCCGTCAACTTGATGTCAAGTCAACTTTCCTGAATGGTTTTCTTAAAGAAGAAATTTATGTTGAACAGCCTGAAGGATTTAAAGTCCAAGGAAAGGAGGACAAGGTTTACAAGCTGAAGAAGGCACTCTATGGACTAAAACAGGCTCCTCGAGCCTGGTATGACAGGATAGATGCTTACCTATCTAGGCTCAATTTCGAGAAAAGTTTGAGTGAGCCAACTTTTTTTATAAAGAAGTCCAAAGATGAGACTTTGCTGATTGTCTCAATATATGTGGATGATCTATTAGTGATTGGAAGCAGGGTCGATTTGATTCAGGAGTTCAAGAAGAATATGCAAGACATGTTTGACATGAAGGACTTGGGAATCATGACTTACTTCCTTGGTATGGAAGTAGACCAGCCTGATCAAGGCATTTTTATCAGCCATCATGCATTTGCTTTGAAAATCCTCACTAAGTTTCATATGGAAAACAGCAAACCAGTGAGCACACCATTAGCTGTGGGAGAGAAACTAAGCAGCTTTGGAAATGAAGAAAAGGTAGATGAAAAGGAGTATAGAAGCCTGATTGGTTGTTTACTATACTTGACAGCAACCAAACCTGACCTTATGCATTCTGTTAGTCTACTGTCTAGATTCATGCACAGCTGCAATACTACTCATTTGAAAGCAGCAAAGAGAATACTCAGGTATGTCAAAGGTACTTTAAAGTTTGGTGTAATGTTCAAGAAAGGAAGTGAGCTGAAATTAACTGGCTACTCAGATAGTGACTAGGGTGGATCAGTTGATGATATGAGAAGTACTTCAGGCTACTTCTTTACACTTGGTTCGGGAGTTTTCAGTTGGAGCTCAAAGAAGCAACAAACTGTTGCTCAGTCTACTGCTGAAGCTGAATACATAGCAGCACCTGCAGCAGTGAATCAAGCCATTTGGCTTAGGAAGTTGCTATGTGATTTGAATGAAGAACAGCTTGAGCCTACTGAAATTATGGTGGATAACCAGTCAGCAGTTGCCATCTCCAAAAATCCTGTTTTTCATGGCAAAACCAAACATTTTAAGCTCAAGTTTTACTTTGTTCGAGAGGTTGTTCAATCCAAAGAAGTGTGTCTAATACATTGCAGCTCACAAGATCAGTTGGTTGACATTTTGACAAAGCCTCTTGGTACAATCAGGTTTGAATTTCTAAGGGACTCAATTGGTGTTTGTTGCCTACAGTCCAAGAAGGAGTGTTGAGTATTGGCCTGAAATGCAACAAACTTCCAGCAGCAGTAATGCTAACATGTCTGTTTGAAGATTGAACCAGAAGCAACTTTCTTTTGTTTAAATTTTGTATTTTTGTGATGTTAACAAGTTGGCAAGTTGCTTGATATTTAAAGCTAGTACTTTTAGATTTGAAATTGATGGATGTAACAGCTGAATTTTTTCAGCTTTTCTTTTGTAATATTTTAGTTGGCAACTTGCCAAATTTGGTGAGAGTAGTTACGTTTAGGTAACTGACTTGTTGCTTTTGTAACCCTTATATATTTTGAAATGGAAATGAAAGTAGCAGGGGTGGACTTTTTCTCATTCGGTTACTTGCTGCTTCTCTTTGGATTTTCATTTTGTTCTTTTTGTTTTGTTTTGCTGTTAATGAGCTTTAGTCTTGGCTGTTTGAATTTTGCTTAGTTGCTGCCGTTTTTTTTTCTAACACTGGTTGTTGGGTAAACGATTTAACCAGCCCATAATGAAAGATCACCTTTTTCTTCGCTATTGGTCGCGTGATAAATTATATCCATTTTCCTTGGAGGATAAATTTGGTGACTGTGAAACCAATAAGTTATGGGCAACAGATTGCTTAGATAAAATATGCGATGAGCTTGAGGTGTCTTTCATAGATCGATTTGGACGCCGTGCTAAAGTGAAGAAGTGTGGTGTTAGAATAGTGTATGAGAAAGATTTGGAAGAAATAAAAGAGTTGCAGTGCCGTAGAAATTTTGAACACGTCCACCAACACTCTGCTCACGACGATGGATTAGTAGGTAGCACTTCTCACATAAAACGAAAACGTAATGCCTACGAGGAAGCGAAGGAAGAAGGGCGGCAACCAAAACGGTTGCAAAAAGTTTTCAATTTTATAATGGGCCAGTCGTGGAAGAAGCATTAACTATAGTAAACTATTTAACCACCTTTGTCCTATTAATTCCTTTTTTTTTTTACACATTTACGTTGTTTACATAAAATAATTATTTTCGATATCTTTACTCATAATATGAGAATGAAATATCATCCTTCAAATATATATATTTGAACGGTTAATAGTATTGTTTAAGATAACGACTGAATAAAAGAGAATAATAATACTGGAAAGCAAATGAAATCGCCATCGATCATCATTTGGAGGCATGAGAGGTAGATGAAAAGGAAGAGCAAGACGAAAGCGAAGATGAGGAAAATGTAAGCGGGAGGAGGCTGCAACGGTGGCATTCCAAGCGGACCCAAAAACAGCAGAGCAACCACCAACAGCATCATGGCTATCGAACTGATACCGCATCCGTAATCTTCCATCTTCACTGATAAGCCTTACCTCTTGCAAATGTAACCAGAAAAATTAACTTCCTTGAAGGTGCAAATGATAAGAGACGCTGATGAGCTATCTATAGAGTAGTGGCACTGTATGGATTGATGCACCTTTGGCAAAGGGTTCCGACGATTGGTTCAGCGACATATCTATGCAGCAACCGACTTGATTTTTGCCCACAACAACAAATATTTGTTTTAAGGGCACTTTATTTTTAAATTTTTCAAAAAATGCTGGGCTTCAATAATTTACTCTTTCATTTCCCCCACATTAGGTGGCAATGTTTATTCTTCATTTTTATTAACTGCTCTACACTACACATAGCAAAAGAAGCAAATTGCCATTAGTGATCAATTTTTATTCTTCATTGTGCAGCAAAGAATCTCATTCTCGCTGGTGTCAAACCAATGAGTTTGCATGATGAAGGCTGGGTGGTGGAATTGTGGGATTTATCCAGCAGTTGTGTTTTCCGAGAATGATGTTGGTACAAACAGGGCCCTTGCCTCCGTTTAGAAGTTGCAAGAGCTTAACAATGCTGTGATCATTTCCACCTTAAAAACAGAATTAACCAAGGAACAACTGTCTATAATTGCTTACCTTGTTCTTTTTTAACGAATTCAGAAGCTCCATATTTTTTGTAATAATCCTTGAGACATCATGCTGAAATTCGATTATCATCACCTCAAATTCCACTATTTATATTTGAAGAAAACTAAGTTCAACTTCTTTTAAGCTGGGGAAAGATATGATATGATTGAGCTAAAATATTGCACGAGTGTTTTTAGGATCTGCACATTCTATTCTCTTCCATCACATAACCTTATCTTCATGTTTCGTTGTATTTACTGATATCAGTTTTGAGAAAAGCCATTGAGATTAATGATTATAAGCCTCCTATCTCTTTCATCAAGGCCATGCAAAGGAGGTTTCCACAATTTATGTGCTTGGTTAAAAGTGAATATGTTCTTGTTCATATCTTCTTTCACTCTACAATTTTGGTTTCTGCTTCTTATTAACAAGCTAGAAGGGGATTTAAATTTGTCAGTGTGTTTCATGTTCATCCTTGGTGCGTGATGTATGGGTGTTGATTGCTTATTCAGTTTTCATTCTCTAATTTGTAATTTGTTTGCTTCATGTTGATTCTTTTTTCTATGCAGGTTGGAAATGCATCAACAAATAAGTAAGGATTCAAGCTTTTTCGCATAGTTTGGATGTATTTCAGAATGCTTAAAACTCAAACTTTATGTTTTATAAGAGCCTTTATTTTGTTGTAAGTTCCATCACATTCTTTTGTATACGATATTTCGTAGGACTTAGTAAGAGATATATGGTATTTTTTATGATTTTGACTATTGTCGGCAAATGTTCACACTTTACCGACACCTATGGTCAGCTCGTCAGAAAATTTTTACTGGCATCCGCCTACGACGGTCAACCAGTGGTTCATGATTGCCAGGAAAATCAATACCGGTCTTTCACCGGTGCTTATAAATGCCGGTAAAAAAGAGATCTTTTGTTCCCCATCTCTCCCAATCCCACAACTGCTAGCCAATTATGATCGCCTTTTCTGAAAGATGTCTTGCTGTTTGGGGGATAGAAAAATATTTATTATTTCTTATAGATGAGCAATATCTTATTATTTTAATTATTTCTTACTTTAACATAAGAATATTTTTATTTATTTCTATTAAAATTAAATAAAACTTTGATGAAGTTTCGAATCACACTTTATATTCATTTTTAATTCTACTTCATTGTGATTTAAACTACTATTTTTAATATTATATTGCAACTAAATATAAATATTGATTTACATTATATATTCTTCTTTAATTACATTTTCATTATAATATAAACTATTCAAGTTTATAAATAAAAATATTTTATTATTTTAAATAGTTATTACTCAACGTAAGAAAATATTTTTATTAATATATTTAAACTAAAGTCCCGTTTGATAAACTAAAAAAATTAAGTGCGGAAAAGTTAAGTTATAATATATGTTTGATATATTATTTAAAATTAATAATTGAATATAATTAGATTTTTTGATAAATTTAAATATTAAATTATGAAAAAAAACTATTTTACAATTTTATCCTTAATTTTTAAACATTACACATTATTTTAAACAAAGTCATATTTTAAATAATGTTACTATAAAGATGAAATATTTATAGTAAATTGTACTATTATTTATAAAATATTATAAACATTATGAAAAATAAATATTGTACAGAGATTATGTTGAAGAAAAGAACAAAGTGAAGAAAAAATTGGGACAATATAGTCTAAAAAGAAATAAAATAAAAAAAAGAATTGAACATATTCTTTATTAAATATTAAATAGATTCCTATTTACTTATTATTTTTTACATTCTTTGTGAAAAAAATTCTACAAAGTAATTTTTATTAACAGTTATCAAATATATTTAAAAAAATAAAATTATGAAAAATATTAAGGTTTTTAGTTGAATTTTGGTTTATCAAATAGGGCTAAATAAATATTTTGAGTAGATAAAATTCGATAAATATTGAATTGCACTTTATATTCGTCTTTGAATTACACTTTTTTTAATTTAAATATTGATATTTATAACTAATCAATATATTTTGTATACATAAATTGGTATCCAAGTTTGACAATTTTTCTATTGAGTGAGACGCCATACAATTCACTGGCAGATACTTGCATTTTTGGCGGATTCCCACGTTGAGTTGAACATTATCAGTTTTTCCTTCATTCTATATTCTAATACAGTACCCAACACAATATCACAATGAACTAACTAACCAGATCAATCAAAGAGTTCTTTGTACCTTTTACAACAAACACGTAATAACCTGAATTAACAAATGGAGTATTTACTTTGAAATTCTAGAATCGAATGAGATACTAATCAAATATGGTGGATATCACGTACCCAGATTTCAACACTATACAGCTCATTAGAACCCCAACTGCCAATTTCTCATAGCTTCCATAACCACAAATACACTCTTTCTATTCCACAAATACACTCTTTCTATACTAACACATTACCGAGGAGGATTCCCCATTCTTCAGACAAACAGATACACAATTTTTTTCTAAAAATATTCTTTAATGAACTTATTTGATTACTTCATAGGCTTAATTCGACTCATTTTAACCTTGATCATATCACAACATCCCCAGAATACATCCAGGACTTACCATAAAGAAGACAGATAGTCACCATTTCTCATGAAGACTTGGTTGAACACGCAACAAGGACCAAACAAAATGCGCCACAAAGGCTCAGTTGATCATGCCATATAGGACACATTTAGAATCATGTGTTTACTGTTCCGACGGGCTTTCACAGAAGATGTCATGGTTCCTTAGTCATGGTCTTATACTTAAACCTTATGTCGTGATCTGTCAGTCCAGTTTTTATCATAACGGAGGCATCACCATGAGTATTCATACAAACACATCTTGCCATTGTCTCAAACACATGGACTTATTCACTTCACGTATCGTGACGTACCAATCCAGACTATGTTTCACTAGAGGATACACCACATAAGTGTCATGAGTTTCCACCACATGGTCTTACACATACACTCATATCGTGATATATCAGTCTAGTTAGCAATATACCTGTCATACCAGAGGCATCACAGAAGAATGTTACTCCAACCCCACTTCTCAGATTATTCATACTTACTTGATTCTTACATATATACTTACGAACAACATTCTATTCACACTGAGTTTCATACATTCCATCATAACCACATATATCATCATTTATTTTTCACATTCTTAACAATCTTCAAAGATATCATCATCACTTATGCTTGTTTATATCTAAACAGTAAACATGCAAGAGTCAAGATAAACACTCACCTGGCACTCACCAACTGTAGTTCAAAGCTCCAAAATCGAACATCTTTTTTGGCCTAGCAGCAACAGCTAATCAAAGAACACAATTTCACCATTAAAATCCATATACACAGATTTTCAACATCTCAGTCATAGATAAACCCCATGCAAGACCTTGTTTTAGTCCTACTGCTCATTAAACTCTTAACATCATAAATCCTTCAAAACTTAACATGCAAAGCCATATAACTTACTAAGAGATAGAGTGACCTCTAACTAATCCCAGCATCTTAACATCTAACTTGAAGAGATTAAAATAGCACTTAACTTGAAGAAACAGAGAACAATATTGAAGGAAGAAATAGAAGAAGAATTCTCAATAGACCCTTTTCACCCATATATATAACCCACTCAACCTGTGGGAACTTAACAGATAGTGTGGGAACTTAACAGATGTCAATACATTTAGAACTGTCCTTCTTAATGGCCTACAAGTTCTAAGAGAAACATAAATGAAAGTCCTTTCTCAATAAATATTTGACCAGCCAATCCAGTTGGTTCTTAACCAGATCATGTTCAACTTAACTAGCCCAATGCTCAGACAAATCACGGTGTTAAACATTTGGCGGTATCCTTTACTAGAATTACTTAATTTGAGACAAAAATATTTAATCTCCTAAGCGGCAGGTACATTACACCCTATCGTACTCGCCGAAAGACCAAAAATGGCGAACTATAATACGTCAAATAGATAATATTTGCAACTCTATGCCATAATTTGGATCTACCAAACTCGGGGTGTGACAATCCTAACTAGACAAAAAGTTTCGCCACGCCCTAAACGGCCACATATGAAACAAAATAATGTGAGCTTTTCATACTGAAATCTCTTATATATGAAACTTGTTGAGGAAACCTAAATTTTCTTCCTCCTTTTCAATGGGGATCTCACATCTAATTTAACTCTTATTTGCAAATATTGACTAACACCTCTTGAAATCTGCTTCAAATTATAATCCGAAAATTTCTCAAATAAAATTACCAAACTATCTTGCCACTGCTTCAAAGAAAAATCCTAGGGGAATATCATGTACTTGAACCCAAAACCACGAATAATCACTGGTACTTGCATGGAATCTTCATTAATAGCCAAATGATGGAACACTAACAAATCATTGTTGAAAGTCCATGGTGCTCCATTAATCACCCTATCAATGTCCACCTTATTGAAAAATCTAAACAAATATCTATTCTCTCCCATATTCGAGATCTGCACACATAGTAAAGGATGTCACAAATTTGCCAATGTATTCTTCATCTTCGGGAAGTGGACTACACTAGCTGTAAGAAAACATCCCACCAAATAAAACTCTTGTTTTTAATTTAAATATTGAAATTTATAATTAAACAATATCTTGTAATAAAATAATGTAATGCATAATTTGGTACTTGAGTTTGACACTTTTTTCTAATGTGGTACTCTTGTTTTTTTTTTTGTTCAATTTGTTACATGTATTTGACAAAAATTATATATTTTGGTATTCAAAAGTAACGATGTTAACTTTTTAGTGTTTATTTCAAGTCTGGGAATTGATTTGATGAAAGTTAATTGTAAATATTATTAACATTAAATTTTTCATGATTTTGTTAATAGAATAAATTTAGTGTTAATTATAGATTTGTTTAATTTTACATTTAATTTGTCAAATACAGTCCAATGGATGTGATTTAATTCGGGTTTTAGAGTTGGTTTGGTGAAAATACATAATTAGCAATTAATTTTCATCAAATCAACCCTAAAACTCGAATTAAACACTTAACATCATTAGTTTTGGGTGTTAAAATATATAACTTTTGTCAAATACAAATACATGATTGGACCAAAAAATAACATAAGTATCACATTAAAAAAAAAGTGTCAAACTCAAGTACTAAATTATGTGTTAAGTCTAATAAAATATTTTAATTATTTTACATTACATAAAATAATATACATTTTTAAATAAATAATCATGTATCTTTAAATAATAAATAAATACACTAATTAATAAAATAAATATATAATTAATGAAATAAAAATAACTAGATGAATGTTACATAAGAAACTAGTTAAGCACGTAAAACACAATTAGTTAATACTTTATAATTATGAAGTAAATATGATAATGTAAAACACAAACGGTCCAACACTTATAATTATTGTAGGCTCAATTATGTCGACTCTTTCTTGGATTCTTCCTGGAGACAACATCTATCACTCATCCATCATCCCCCAATTTCCACACCTACGCAGTACGCACTTTCATTTGGAAGAAAAAATGGAAATGTATAGAGAAATTGCTGACAAAAATCTTCGTTGTTTCCCTTGAAATATGATCTGTTTTTCTCCTTCATGTAGGATTGTAGATTAGGTGATACTTATATCATTAAAGGAGACAAGTTTAGTCTTGATTAATGTCTCAACACTGATTTTAAGATTTAAGAAAATGAAAGAAAAATCACTATGCTTCAGAGAATCTAATGTTTGCTCAGGTTTATATGTGCAAAAAAATTGCATATATTTTTCAGATTTGAGAAATATGAGTATGGATCATGGGAAAGTAGTTCGATGATTCGTACATTATCTTCAAAACTAAAACATTACATGCTCACGTATGATAAGTTAAAAATCATGAGGTTTACAAACTTCAATTTTGTTGGAGTATAAATACAAAATTTTGCCATGTGACAATAGATTGCAATACCAATGGTCAAAACACATAGACTTTAAATTGACAGAAAAGTATAAAAATTGATGACTAAAATTGTTATTATACCAATAAAAAAAGTGTTACGTAATAATTGGATGATAAAAATTTAATTTCAAAAAGTTCTATAACCAAATTATAACTTTCTTTAGTTAAGTGACCAACACAAAAACTTATTATAATTTAGTGGCTAATAATGTAGGGACTAAATTTTAAATTTATAATAAGTACAGGGACTTGTGAAAAAATTTAACCAAAAAACTCTTAATTAATTGTTACCGACTCCCTTTCATATGTATTATAATCAAGATAGATTCATTTGGAAATGTAAAAGGTGGGAAATGTATACACTAATTTCTTAGAAAAGTCCTTTGTTGTTTCCTGTAAATTTCTTCTGTTTTTCTCCTTCCTCATTCTCATTTACTTCTTGTTTATGAGGTATTGAGCGACTGATTTTGAACACTACATCCACGTATATTATACCAACTAAAAAAGTGTCACTTAATAGTTGGGTGACAAAAAAATAATTTTGAAAAGTTTAATGATTCTTCTCACGTTCATATACTTATTGTTTCTACTTAGTTTTGAGGTAATGAGCCATCTATTTTCTGATTTTGAACACTATATCCATATATATTGTACAACTCAAATTTTGCCCGGCCCAGCAACCCAATCAATAAAACAGTCCATAAGTCCAAAACAATTGACCCGCGACCCAACCCGTCCACCGTCAGGATCCGCGTGTTTCTGCACTAAAGGTGATATTTATGCGACAAGTCCCTTTGCGTTTTCACCGTAGTGCAATCTGGTCGCTCTTGTTTTTTTAATTTGGCCACATGATTTTCTGCGCGTTTCTTTTTAGCCCGCGCCAAAACGCTGCGCATAAGGATGGGAATATTTTCCTAATCAGCCCTCAGTTCTTTGAGCGCATCCTATTTTGGTCGCCGGGGACCCCTTTCTTTTTATCTGCAACTTAAACTCTGAATTTTGGACCCGATTTCAATCCCGTCCTTAGTTCTCTTCTTTTTTTTAGATTTTTTTTTTAAAAAAGGGCTCTTTTATTATTGTTATATCTTTTAAGTGTTATATATATTATTTATTTTAAAATGTTTTATCTAATATCTACTCTTATTTTTTGTTATTTTTGACTTAATTATTATAATAATTATAGTTTCTTTTATATTTACTTGTTCATTACTATTATATTATAGTAATTTGATGTTATTATTACTATTATTATTATTATTATTCTATCTATGTTTACTTATCTAAAATTTTAAGATTTTGGTTTTTATCATATAAGTCGGAGCCAATTACAGCCGATTCTTCTGACACAAGGTGGAAATGGTTTAAGGTATTAGACTGAGTTTTATATATAGCTTGTACAACATTTAGTTGACTTAGATTTAAATTAGTATTCTAACTCAAGGTTTTATATCATGTGATATAGAATTGCTTAGGTGCTCTTGATGGAACCCACATCAAGATTAGGGTGCCAACAGTTGATAAACCTAGATATCGAACGCGAAAAGGTGACATAGCAACAAATATGCTAGGTGTTTGTACACCTGAGATGCAATTTGTTTATGTTCTTCATGGTTGGGAAGGTTCAGTTGCCGATGGACGGGTTCTTCGGGATGCCATTAGTAGAAGACATGGACTAATTGTTCCTCATGGTAAAGTGGATAGTTAGAGGACTTTGATATTGTTTTGTGGATTAAACTTTTTGAGCTGAATTAATCATTTTAAGTCCATCTAATTATTTTATAGGTTGTTATTATCTAGTTGATGCTGGCTACACAAATTGTGAGGGATTTCTTGCACCTTTTAGAGGACAACGATATCATTTGAACGAGTGGCGTCAGGGTTATCAGCCAAGTTCTCCACAAGAGTTTTTTAATATGAAACATGCCTCAGCACGTAATGTTATTGAGAGATGCTTCGGGTTATTGAAACTTAGATGGGGAATACTTAGGAGTCCATCGTTCTATCCTGTAAGGGTGCACAATAGAATTATTATTGCATGTTGTTTGCTCCATAATTTTATTCGAACGAATATGAGTATTGATCCCATTGAAGCGGAGGTGGGAGAAGGATTACCTACTAATGTGGTGGATGACGATGAACCGAATATCACAAATATTCATCCATCGGATGCTTGGGCTACTTGGAGGATGGAACTAGCGAACCAAATTTTCGATGAATGGCAAGCATCTAAAAATTAGTTTGTGAAACTTTTGTATTGATTTTTGTATTGTACTAAACTTGTTGAATTATAATCTAATTTCTTCTCATTTTAAATTTTAAATTTTTTGTGTTATAATTTTAAATTTTAAATTTTAAGTTATAGTTTGTGTTTGGGTTATTAAATTGTTTTGTGGTATGGAGCTTTTGATTCATGATGTTGAACTTAATTATAATTTTATAAAGTGTTCACCTTTTGATTCATTATATTAAAATAGTAATATGGACTAATTTGTTTTTTTTTTTTTGTTCTTAAGATAGTTATGTCAGGTGTTCCAGAACCAAATGCTTCTTCTCAAGCTTCTCAAGGAACCAAAAGAAAATGGGTTCCAGAAGAAGATGCAGCATTGGTTTCCTACATGGTGGACCTGCATAATGTTGGAACATTTAATGCTGATACCAGGTTCAAAGTCGGTTATTTAAACGAGTTGGAAAGAATGCTACAAAAGGTTTTACCAAATGCAATGTTGAAGGTGAAACCTAATATTGAATCGAGGATTAGGTTACTAAAAAGGAACTGGTCAATCGTCTATGACATGCTTAATGGCCAAAACAATAGCGGTTTTGGTTGGGACGAGCATAGGCAGCTCGTTGTTGCTGAAGATACGGTTTGGGAGTCCTATTTAAAGGTAAGATTATTTCAAGTCTTTATTATCTTATTTTTACCAAAATTATAACTAATATGATTTATTATCTTTTTAGAGTCACAAAGAAGCCGCTCAATTCAAACATCGTAGTTTCCCTTACTACGACCAGCTTACTACCATATACGGAAGAGATCAAGCAACTGAGAAAGATGCTCAATCAGATGCTGATGTTCTTCAAGAAATAAATGCTGAGGATGTACCTCCTACAGATATGAATGAAGAGAGAAACACATTCTAAGCTGACGTCTCTTTGGATGACATGGATGTTTCTGGTCCGGAGCCGCGAGGAGATAGAGACCAAGGGGGTTCCTCATCTTCAAACAAGAGAAAGAAGAAATCTGATGCTCGTGATATGTCTTCTTCATTTGATGAGGCTGCCACTTTATTGGCCGAAAACATCAAGGCCGTTGGCGATCAAATCAGTAGGACTATTACCTCGGAGGTGGTAGTTCAGCAGAAGTCAGAAGAATATCAAAAGATGGAAGAGAAAGCTTCAAATTTATATTCAGCCTTATGGGAAATTGAAGGTTTAACCGACGATCAGCGGTATGAAGCTTTGAGTAAAATTCCAGATCATCCAACTCAAATGATCGTTTTCTTTAGTTTACCTTCTGTTGCCCGATTGGAATGGGCCAGAAGATTTCTTTCTCACCATTAAAAATCATTGTTCAAACTTTTTGATATTGTAAAACTATATAACATATGGATTATGATGTAGAATTTCATTTTCATCTAACATTTTCTTAATATAAGTTAATTATGTCTATGCAGAATATAATTCTCAAGTTATATATTGATTTTAGTAAATTCATATAAGAACATTTTATGATTAAGAATTTTATGAAATTATATATCATTATTAAATTATATTTAATATTAATTATTTTAAATTGTATAAATTCATATAAGAAAATTTATTATCAAGAATTTTATGAAATTATATATTATTATTAAATTATATGTAATAATAATTATTTTAAATTATACAAATTCATATAATATAATTTATTAGTTTTAATTATTTTAAATTTTATTAAATCATATATTTTAATTAAAATATATTTAATATTAATTATTTCAAATTATCTTTTATAGTATCATATATTATGATTTGAGTAAATTCATATAAGAATATTAATTATTAAGAATTTTATTAAATTATATATTTTAATTATAATATATTTAATAATAATTATGTTAATTTATCTTTTATATTATCATATATTATGATTTGAGTAAATTCATATAAGAATATTAATTATTAAGAATTTTATTAAACCATATATTTTAATTAAAATATATTTAATATTAATTATTTCAAATTATCTTTTATAGTATCATATATTATGATTTGAGTAAATTCATATAAGAATATTAATTATTAAGAATTTTATTAAATTATATATTTTAATTATAATATATTTAATAATAATTATGTTAATTTATCTTTTATATTATCATATATTATGATTTGAGTAAATTCATATAAGAATATTAATTATTAAGAATTTTATTAAATTATATATTTTAATTATAATATATTTAATAATAAGTATGTTAATTTATATTTTATAGTATCATATATTATGATTTGAGTAAATTCATATAATAATATTAATTATTAAGAATTTTATTAAATTATATATTTTAATTTTAATATATTTAATAATAATTATGTTAATTTATATTTTATAGTATCATATATTATGATTTGAGTAAATTCATATAAGAATATTAATTATTAAGAATTTTATTAAATTATATAATTTAATTATAATATATTTAATAATAATTATGTTTAAATATGATTAAATTATTTATTATTGATATTAATAATCTTATTAAAATTTAAATAACAATAACAATAATCATTTACCAAAACAAATTTATGCTAAGGGTATTCTAGTCATTTTAGTTTTTTCCATTATGCTATTACACCTCTATTACATTCAACCAAACACAAGAATACTATTACGCCTCTATTCCATTACATTCAACCAAACAATTGATTTGCTATTACACCTCTAATCCATTACGCCTCTATTCCAATACAGCAAACCAAACGTGCTGTTATTGTTTCTACTTTGTTTTGAGGTAATGAGCCATCTATTTTCTGATTTTGAACACTATATCCATATATATATATTGTACAACTCAAATTTTGCCCGGCCCAGCAACCCAATCAATAAAACAGTCCATAAGTCCAAAACAATTTACCCAAATATAAGCCCAACTACCCAAACCCAATTCAACTCAAAATAAACCTAGCCCATAACCTAAACAAGTGACAGAAACCCTAACCTACCCTAGCCACCAACTGTTCTGCCGCCGCCGCTCCTTCAGCGCCGCAGCCGTCACTTCATCAACGCAAAAGACGCCCTCTGCCCACCTTCTCCAGCGCAGCCTGCAAGAAAAAAGGAGAAAGGACAACAAAGACCACGCAAGAACCGTAGAAAATAATATTAAAAAATGTATGAAATGGCTATATAAGCCATAGAACAAAGTTGTAACGGGGTTTTTTTTATTTTACGAACATATAAAAAAAAAGAACGATTTTGAAAGGTGAATATTTTTCTTCAGATTCGGTTTATTTCCTTCTGTTTTTATTTATTTATTTATTTATTTTATATAATGAAATAAGAAATAAAAAGGGGGAAAAGGGAACTCACCGGACGGCTGCGGATGCGCTGTCGAAGGGCTTCTCCTCCGTCGCCCGATTCGGGTCAAAAGGGCTCGAGAGTCCCCATTTTTTTCTGATCCTCGTGGGTTGAGAGAGCTCGGCTCTCAAGGAAGTCGTACAACGAGGGCCGAAAAGCCCATTTTGTGCAACACCGGCCACTGGCCACGGCGGCGGCGCAACAGAGGCCGGAGGAAAAAGGGGAAGGGCAGAGAGTTTTCCATTTTTTTTCCGAGGAAGGAGAAAAATGAAAGTTTTTAAAAAAACATTTGCGCCGTTTTGCAACTAGGGGTCAAGTGCCAAAACGACGACGTTTTGACCGTGACCCGTGACCCAACCCGTCCACCGTCAGGATCCGCGTGTTTCTGCACTAAAGGTGATATTTATGCTCCAAGTCCCTTTGCTTTTTCACCGTAGTGCAATCTGGTCGCTCTTGTTTTTTTAATTTGGCCACATGATTTTCTGCGCGTTTCTTTTTAGCCCGCGCCAAAACGCTGTGCATAAGGATGGGAATATTTTCCTAATCAGCCCTCGGTTCTTTGAGCGCATCCTATTTTTGTCGCCGGGGACCCCTTTCTTTTTATCTGCAATTTAAACTCTAAATTTTGGACCCGATTTCAATCCCGTCCTTAGTTCTCTTCTTTTTTTTAGATTTTTTTTTTAAAAAAAGGGCTCTTTTATTATTGTTATATCTTTTAAGTGTTATATATATTATTTATTTTAAAATGTTTTATCTAATATCTACTCTCTCTTTTTTGTTATTTTTGACTTAATTATTATAATAATTATAGTTTCTTTTATATTTACTTGTTCATTACTATTATATTATAGTAATTTGATGTTGTTGTTATTATTATTATTATTATTATTATTATTATTATTCTATCTATGTTTACTTATCTAAAATTTTAAGATTTTGGTTTTTATCATATATTATTTCTTTTTAGATTAATTCACTATTCTGTTAATAATTATATTATTTTTTTATTTATTTAGACCCTTTTATAATTCCAAACATTATTATTTTTATTATTATTAATATTATCATTTTCTTTTAGCCGTTTTACGTACCATTTATTTACATATTTGTTTATCTTTTTATCTAATTTTAGTTGTTTTTATTATTATTTATCATCATCTCATTTATGTATTTTATTTTTGCTTTTATTAATATTGTTTATGTTATTGCGTATATGATTCTATACACCTTAGCATCGTGTTTTATTCTTACATTTTCCTATAAAGTCACGTTACATTAGTTTTACCCGAGGTATAAATCATGTCTTTAAAACTAGTAAACTTTGTATTTTGACATTGTATTTTTGATTCGATAAGATTGTGCCCTAATTTACGGGATTTCGATTTTTTCGACAAATCCAAATACACGAATTTTTTTAAGTAAAATTTTTTAATAATCTCGGGAATTAATAAAAGATCGTGTTCTAACTTACAGAACATGATTTTCTTTTTTAAACCGAGATAATCGAATATCTTTCGAATAAGTAAAATTTTCGGCATTTATTCTCGTATCGGGAATCTAAGACATTGTGTCTTAACTTACGGGATGTAATCTTTTTTCTCGATTAACGTGAAATATGCCCTGTTCTCGAAAAATTTTCAATATTTTAACAAAAAGATCCTATTTTTAAATCTCTTCAAAATTTTTAATTTTCGACACCAAGACATTAATTAATTAACTAGGTACCAATTTTGGGCGTTATGAGGGTACTAATCATTCCTCGTACGTAATTGACTCGTCTTTTGAATTCTGTGGACCAAAATCATTGTTTTAATAAATCAAATCGTTTGTTAAAATAATTATTTTTGGAGGTGACCCGATCACATCTCATTAAAAAGGATTGGTGGCGACTCTCATATTTTTTTTTTCAAAATCCAAATCAACCCCTTTTTAGCAAAAAAATGGTTTCGACATATATTTTTCTTCTCATAAATCATCACGTCATCGTCACTTTCGAATTCCTCATCCATGTCTAGAAAGAAATATTATATTTTTTTGAGTTTTAGAGATGAAGATACCAGCAAAAATTTATCCACAATTTAGTGATTAATGATATAGGAATTAAATTTTAATTTTATAAAAAATGCAGGGACTTCTGGCACATTTTAACTAAGAAAAACTCTATAAATATTAGTTGTTATTAAAGTAGGCACCAATTGTCAACTCTCACATTCTTGGAGTCTTCTCGGAAAGAACATCTAAGGCTTATCTATGGCCCCCCCATGTGGATCCATCCGACTTAAGAAAAACAAAGAAAAAGTTGAAGAAGCCTTCACCAAGCACGACGAAACGTACAAGGAAGATAACAGATAAGATCCAATGGTGGTGAAATGCTTTGGCACGTAAAACACAATTTTAATACTTAATTTGTAATATAAATATATATATATAACAACGAGTTTGAAAAAGATATTTATTATTTTATACTACTAAATTTAAAATTATCATTATAATTATAATTATCGCTTAATTGTTATTAGAGTTTATTGGGTTCAGTATTCTTTTATATATTTGAATGAGGGAAATGGAGTTGCTTAGGATTGAACCCAAGCTCTCATACCTACAAAATCTAGTTTTTGTAAATAGGCCTTGTTAACAATTATGTTAAGTAGTTATTATTATTTTGAATAATATTACTTTGCATTAGCTACATAAAAGAAAACTATATTATATGTTGAATATGTTTAAAATTATTTAATTATTATTTAAAATTTTCTATTATAATATTTGTTTGAATTGGTAAATTGATACATTTTACATATATTCAATAATTAAAATAAAAAATATTATTTTATACTAATTACTTCAATTAAAAGTATAATATTTAAGAAAATTTAATCAAATATTAAATGCGTAAAATCACATATGTAACATAAGCTACTGATTATAAAGTAGATATGATAATATAAATAAATAAATAAAAAGTAAAACACAAACTGTCCAACACGTTACTTGATAATACTTGTAGGATCTATTTTAGTGCTGTTAAGTTTTATATATTTTTTTCTATTATTTAATAAGTATATTTATACATATAATCTTAGTTTTATAAATGATTTTAGGGATGATTTTGTTGTCGTCCTCTCTAGTTTGGTGAATGTTCGATTCTTTTATCAATTTTTGCTCGTCGCTTTGGACCATCCGAGGTTGATTTCCTTATCATATTAAGTGTTTGCAATTACTCCAAATATTTCGCACTTGAGTTGTGACAAATTTAATTGTTAATGTGTCATAAAGTTCTATTGATGTTAAGACTAAAACTTTTATTGTGTTGATAGAGTCTACCCTTCATCATCTACAACGAGTATTTATTATTTTCTTACTGCTGAATTACATGGTTCTCAATGAATTAATGAATTTAATTTTCAAAAAAATTGTAGGCTGCATTTTGTGAAGTCTCACCTTCTTCGAGTCTTCCCGGAAAGAGCATGTATGACCCCGAATTTCCACACCTACTCCTTTTCATAGGTATTATTACACTGATAGATTCACCTACTCCCTTTGTTCTTCCCTCGAAATTTCATCTGTTTTTCTCCTTCCTTATGCTCATAAACTTATTGTTTCTGAGGTATTGAGCGACTGATTTTGACCACTACATCCACATATTTTTCTTCTCATACATCCTCATGTCGTGTTACTTTCGACCTCCTCATCCATTTCTAGAAAGAACTACGATGTGTTCTTGAGTTTTAGAGGTGAAGATACTCGCGAGAACTTTACGGATCATCTCTACGATGCTCTAAATAGAACTGGGATCGTCACTTTTAGAGATAATCCAAAGTTGGAAACTGGTGAAGAGATCGCACCGGAACTCTTCAACGCAAGTCAGCAATCATGGTGCTCGGTAATCGTTTTTTCCGAGACCTATGCCTTTTCAGGTTGGTGCTTGGAGGAGCTTGCGGAGATTGTTAAACAAAAAAATGACAAGGCTCATAAAGTATTTCCAATTTTCTACCATGTGGATCCATCCGATTTAAGAAAACAAAAAGAAAAAGTTGAAGAAGCCTTTGCCAAACACGAAGAAAGATACAAGGAAGATAAAGACAAGATCCAAAAGTGGCGAAATGCTTTGACTGAAGTGGCTAACATCAAGGGATGTCATTTAAATAATAGGTATTTCTTTCTTATCTTCTCTATCTCCTAATTTTAATGACTAAAAAATTGTTTTTTTATTGGATTGCATGTTATTTTTTATAATTTTGCGTTTAATTGAGAATTCCCATATTTCAACTAACGAGCAAGTTGTGTATTTTGATGCTATAATATATCTTACTGTCTTATTCATACTTTTTGTTTGCTTCCAACCATATTATACTTCATGATTCACTAAACTAAAAATGAAAAAGTGCATATCGGATTTTAATTTCATTGTAGGCACGAATCAGAGTTTATTAGAGACGTTGTTAAGAAGATATCAGCAAAATTATGTCAGACATATCCAGTTGTTCATGATGAGTTGGTTGGAATTAGTTTACATTTGGAGGAGTTGTATTCGAAAATAAATATTGGGGAAGACGATGTCCGCATTATAGGAACTTGCGGAATGGGTGGCATTGGTAAAACAACTCTTGCGAGGGTTGCTTACACTCAAATGTTACCTCATTTTCAAGGTAAATGCTTTCTTGCTGATATTCGAGAAGTTTCAAACAAACATGGACTTGTTTCTTTACAGAAACAACTTCTTTCTCAAATCTTTCCGGATGAATGCTTCAATTTTTTTAATGTTCATGAAGGGAATGCCATAATTAGCCACAGGTTGTCTGGTAAAAAGGTTCTTGTTGTTCTTGATGATGTTGATAACATACAACACTTGAAATGCTTGGTTGGAAGGCGTGATTGGTTCAATTTAGGGAGTAGGATCATTGTAACAACAAGAGATGAACATTTGCTCAGATCTCATCGAATCGATGATGTGTATAAGCCTACAACACTGAATCCCAACGATTCACTTAGGCTTTTCAATTTGAAAGCTTTTGATAGTGATACAACGCCGAAATATGATTTCATTGAGCTTTCTAAACAAGTTGTACATTATGCTGATGGTCTCCCCTTAGCTCTTGAAGTTTTGGGTTCATTTTTGTGCGGTAGAGATATAGTTCAATGGAGAAGTGCAATCGAAAGACTTAAACAAGATTCTAACAAAAAAATTCTTGACACACTAAGAATTAGCTTTGATGGATTGGAAGAAAGGGAGAAGAATATATTCCTAGATATAGCATGCTTTTTCAATGCTTTTTCTACGATGAAGCGGAGGAAGAAGGGCCGCAACCAAAACGGATGCAGAAATTTTTCAATTTTATGGTGCGCCAATGGGGGAAGAAGCATTAACTGTGGTAAACTAGTTAACCAACCTCCTATTGATTTTTATTTTTTTTACACATATGTAGCTTTTATTTCATTTAAAGTAATCATTACATTTGTAGCTTTTATTTCATTTAAAGTAATCATTCTAAATTTATTTACTAAAGAGATATGATCCTTCTATTATATATCAAAAA
The DNA here is from genome assembly GCF_007990345.1 of Gossypium hirsutum. Taxonomy (NCBI): domain Eukaryota; kingdom Viridiplantae; phylum Streptophyta; class Magnoliopsida; order Malvales; family Malvaceae; genus Gossypium; species Gossypium hirsutum. The sequence goes on along the minus strand of NC_053447.1, from coordinate 67,556,478 downwards.
CTTTTAAAATCTTTATTCATACTCATATTGATCAACATGAGTGCATATTCTATGCATATTGCAAATATTGATAACATAGGGTTTTATACCATTAAAAATTTGTCACTTAATTCACTCGTAATTCATGATATGTCTACATTTATATTAGTTTCATTTTTTTAATTAAATTTTTATTTTCATTATATATATATATATATATTCACTTACAGCTATATTTTATTGCTAAGCTGAAGTAAACATAATCAATTTGTGACAAAAATGCGGAGAAGAAAGAATATCTTCCATAACAAAGCACGTAATAAAAATGTGAAAATCCTTAAATGAGGATTTAGATTATAATTTCACTTGAGTTAAAAACCATCATTTTTGTTGCGGAAAGGGTCGATTCGAGAACTCCGATATGACTACAAGTAAATTGACCGGAACGAAAAATAAAGTGAACACAAGGATTTACGTGGTTCGGCTTTAATGCCTACGTCCACGGGCAGAGGCGAAAAGAAATTTCACTATAACAAGATGAAGATTACAAGTGTTTTACACTCAAGACACAACCCGAGAACCTCACAACTCTCAACCCCTATAGAAAACCCGAAAGCTAAAATCCTAGCTTTCAAAGAACAAGCTTTGCTCTCTCTTGGTTTGGGATGATTAATATGGCTAATGAACCTCTCTATTTATAAGAGAGTTCAAGGACATAATTGTCCAAAACTTTGGCAAAGATTTGTGGTTGAAAATGGACACCAACAACCATCCACTAATCCACTACCACCAACAACCCACTACCAACAACAACAATCCACTACCAATTTTAAGCCATTTCTTAACAAATCTCCACCTTGGCTTGAAATTTACCAAGCTGAACATCATAGTGAATTCCTCGAACTGGATCACCTCTTCCAAACGCCTCTCTGGCGCTAATCAATCCCGAATACCTATCAAGTCCAAGCAATGCTTGAACTTATATGCAGGGATCACCTTAGTTAACATATCTGCAGGATTCTTCTCGGTAGCAACCTTGCTGATAACAATGTCACCTTGCGTAACATGTTCCCGAACAAAATGATATCTGACATCAATGTGTTTGGTCCGTTCATGAAACATCTGATTTTTAGTCAGATGTATGGCACTCTGGCTATCGCAAAATACAACAGTGAAATCCTGTTGTAAACCCAAACTGCTTACTAGACCTTTCATCCACAATGCTTCTTTCACTGCTTCTGCTAACGCCATATATTCCGCCTCAGTCGTAGATAAGGCTACGGTAGACTGTAACACAGCTTTCCAACTAATGGCTCCTCCAGAATAAGTGAAAACATAACCCGTCAGAGATCTTCTTTTGTCCAGATCTCCAGCATAATCAGAGTCCACATAGCCCGTGACACTGCTAGTGCAGTCACTCTGATCATATACCAAGCATAAATCTGCAGAACCTCTCAAGTACCTGAGAATCCATTTCACGGCCTGCCAGTGTTCCTTGCCAGGACAACTCATGTATCTGCTGACCACACTAACTGCATGTGAAATGTCTGGACGAGTGCAAACCATTGCATACATCACGCTTCCAACTGCACTCGAGTATGGAATGTGAGACATTTGCTGCTTTTCTTCATCAGATTGTGGTGACAACTCTGCAGAGAGTTTGAAATGTGGTGCCAACGGAGTACTCACAGTTTTCGCTTTATCCATGCCGAAGCGTTGAAGAACCTTTTCAATGTAGTTCTTCTGCGACACACGAAGCTTGCCTGCCTTGCGATCTCTGTGAATATCCATGCCCAAAATTTTCTTGGCAGCACCCAGATCCTTCATCTCGAACTCACCACTCAACTGCGACTTTAACTTGTTGATTTCCGACATGTTTTTGGAAGCAATTAACATGTCATCAACATACAGCAACAAATAAATGTGCGAACCATCTGAGAGCTTCCGATGATAGACACAAGCATCATAGTCACATCTTGTGTAACCATGCTGAATCATGAAGCTATCAAACCGCTTGTACCACTGCCTTGGGGATTGTTTCAATCCATATAAAGACTTCTTTAATAGACAGACATGGTCTTCTTTACCAGGAACTGTAAAACCCTCTGGTTGACGCATGTAGATTGTTTCCTCGAGCTCACCATGCAAGAACGCCGTTTTTACGTCAAGCTGCTCAAGTTCTAGATCAGACTTGGCCACCATGGCAAGTAATACACGAATGGAAGAATGCTTTACGACTGGGGAGAAAACTTCATTGTAGTCAATCCCCTCTTTCTGAGTGAAGCCTTTAGCAACCAATCGTGCCTTGAATCTAGTTGCTTCAACCCCTAGGATGCCTTCCTTTTTCTTGAAGACCCATTTGCAACCAACTATCTTCTGGTTACTTGGCGGCTTAACCAACTCCCAAGTATGGTTCTTGTGAAGAGATTCTATCTCCTCACTCATAGCAATTGCCCACTGTGCCGACTCATCACACGTGACAGCCTCATTATAACTGGAAGGTTCTATACCAATGGACTCCGCCACACTGAGCGCGAAAGACACCAGATTAGCGTAACGCGGATTTGGTTTGATTTGTCTCTTCGTTCTTCCAGTGGCAATGCTATATGGTTTTTCTTGAGGTGACTCATCTTCATCGGAATCTTGCACCTCAACTTGATCATCCTGGACTGAAGTACCTTCCGTAGGAATTGGAGCGTCCACCTGACACTCCACCTGCTTCTCAACACCGTGATCTCCCATTCTATCTGACACCTCCTTTTCCCGGGAATTTGTGGTGGATCGAAGCATGGATGACTCATCAAAAGTCACATCTCTGCTGATGATGAACTTGGACGAAACCGGATCAGGACACCACAACCTGTATCCTTTCACCCCTTGGCCGTATCCAAGAAATATGCATTTCTTCGCCCTCGGTTTGAGTTTTCCCTCATTTACATGAGCATACGCAGGGCAGCCAAACACTCTTAAACCAGAGTAATCAGCAGGAGAACCAGACCATACTTCCTCAGGAGTCTTCAGCTCAATAGCTGTTGACGGAGATCTGTTAACCAAATAACAAGCAGTATTAACAGCTTCAGCCCAAAATTCTTCACCGAGCCCAGCATTTGATCGCATGCAACGAGCTCGCTCCAAGAGAGTTCTATTCATGCGTTCTGCAACTCCATTTTGTTGTGGTGTTCGACGAACAGTGCGGTGTCTCACTATTCCTTCATTTTTGCAGAACTCATTGAATTCACCTGAGCAAAACTCCAAGCCATTATCCGTCCGGAATCGCTTGATCTTCTTTCCTGTTTGATTTTCGATCAAAGCTTTAAATTGCTTGAAGTTGATGAGAACCTCATACTTGCTCTTCAGAAAATACACCCAAACCTTTCTCGAGTAATCATCGATAAAGGTAAGCAGATATCTGTAACCACCTTTAGAAATTGTCGGAGAAGGCCCCCAAAGGTCAGAATGGAAGTAATCCACTGTGCCTTTTGTCTTGTGAATCCCAGTGCTGAACTTTACCCGAGTCTGCTTACCGAAGACGCAGTGCTCACAGAAATTCAACTTTCCTGTACACTGCCCAGACAATAATCCTCGTTTGCTTAGCACCGATAAGCCTCTCTCGCTCATATGCCCGAGCCGCATATGCCATAACTTCGTGGTGTCAGAATCTAGATCATCTGATGATGACACTCCCGCAACACCTGTAACCGAGGAACCATCGAGGAAGTAAAGGCCTCGCTCCAAATTACCACGTATCACAGTCAAAGCACCCGAGAATACCTTGAGAACTCCACCTTCAGCAGAGTACCGAAAGCCTTTCTTGTCCAACGTACTCAAAGAGATCAAATTTTTCTTCATTTCTGGAATGTGCCGAACATCAGTTAGAGTTCTAACAATACCGTCAAACATCTTTATACGAACTGTGCCAATCCCCATGACTTGACATGCGTGGTCATTTCCCATTAGTACTGAACCAGAATGCTTCTCGTATGTTGAGAATGCATCTTTCGAAGTACTTATATGAAATGTAGCTCCCGTATCAAGAATCCATCTCCCACCAGCGTAAGAGTCGGATACTGCAAGAACGATCTCGGCATCACTTGAAGAATCTGCATCAGCTACATTCGCACGATCATTTTGTTGCTCCTGTGATTCTGATTTCTCCTTCCTTTTCGGACAATCTACCTTCATGTGCCCGTACTTCTTACAGTAGTAGCACTGTATTCTCTTCTTGGACTGCGATCTAGGATGGCTTTTACTTGAACTTCCACCCTTTGCCTTGGATCTTCCTCGAGCAACCAAGCCTTCGCCTTCATTGTTTTCGACCACCTTACCAGTGATTTTCTTCCTCAACTCACTGGAACTTAAGGCATTTTTCACCTCCTCTAAAGTCAGGTCATCACGACCGTACATCATTGTATCAACAAAATTCTCATACGAGGGAGGCAAAGAACACAAAACAATTATTGCTTGGTCCTCATCATCGATTTTGTTATCGATATTATTCAAATCCATGATAATGGAATTGAATTTATCCAGGTGCTGGGAAACAGGTGTACCTTCCTCCATCTTCAGGGCATAGAGTCTTTGCTTGAGGTAGAGCCGGTTCGTCAATGACTTCGTCATGTACTTGCTCTCTAACCGGAGCCACAAACCGGACGCGGTTTTCTCATCCGCTACTTCTCGTAGCACTTCATCTCCTAGACATAGCAGAATAGCACTATGTGCTCTTTCTAGCATGTCATCCTTTTGCTCTTCCGAAAGCGTGCTTGGTAATTTATCTTTACCAGACAATGCTTTTAGCAATCCTTGTTGAACCAGCACTGCCCGCATCTTGATGCGCCATAAACTGAAACTATTTTTCCCGGTAAATTTCTCGACATCATACTTAGTCGATGAAACACTTGTAGCCATAATTTGGAACCTTTGAATGAATGATAATATTTTCTTCCTGATGTGAAAGATCAGACAAAGCTGCAGTCACAGGGCAATTCAGAAAATATTATCACTCCTTCAACTACGCTCTGATACCAATTTGTTGCGGAAAGGGTCGATTCGAGAACTCCGATATGACTACAAGTAAATTGACCGGAACGAAAAATAAAGTGAACACAAGGATTTACGTGGTTCGGCTTTAATGCCTACGTCCACGGGCAGAGGCGAAAAGAAATTTCACTATAACAAGATGAAGATTACAAGTGTTTTACACTCAAGACACAACCCGAGAACCTCACAACTCTCAACCCCTATAGAAAACCCGAAAGCTAAAATCCTAGCTTTCAAAGAACAAGCTTTGCTCTCTCTTGGTTTGGGATGATTAATATGGCTAATGAACCTCTCTATTTATAAGAGAGTTCAAGGACATAATTGTCCAAAACTTTGGCAAAGATTTGTGGTTGAAAATGGACACCAACAACCATCCACTAATCCACTACCACCAACAACCCACTACCAACAACAACAATCCACTACCAATTTTAAGCCATTTCTTAACAATTTTTATTTGAGATCTATTTATGTGTTCAATTTAATCAATCAAAATTGTTTTTATATATTTGAAAGATTAAATTTAAGTCCTTAATAGTACTTAAGTAGGTTTAATTCCTTTTAATAAACTACCATTTAAATTTCATGGCTTGAAGTACAAATAATATTATTCCAACTCTTTATTTTATATTTATTATAAAGTATCTATGTTTAGACATTTGTTTTTAACACTTATTCAAATATAAATATAAAGTATATTCTTTTAATTAATTGGAAAAATTTTTCTTTGTTAGAAACATATTCATATCCAATATATTTTTTAAATTCAATAGATTCATTTTTATTCTTGTTTATCATGAGTAAGATTTTCAACGATTGTGTTTTCTATTATATTAAGAAAAATTTCTCGATTTGAAATAAATTAATATACCATTGATATAGATTATCTCAATGCAACAAAAATAATCTTGGTGTTTTATGTTTATCCCTTAGACCGATAAAAACATGAAAGTCTGCTCAAAGGATCGTGCAAGTGAAGGACCAGCAAAAGTTATCAAGTTGAAATGGAAGCAGACACTTACGCAATTATATGCTCGGATGAATTTTGAAAATTTTTAGGTGAGTCAAAATTAAATAATAATTTTTACGATAGTAAAAATAAAATTTAATTATTTTAATAATATATATCTTCATAAATTTTAAATAATTGAATCAAATTTTTATCAATTTTAAGAAAATTAAAGTGTAATTTTATATTTACTAGTTTAAATTTTAAAAATAAAAAAAGTCTAAAAATGTAAATTTTAGGGAGATTATATGCTCGGATGAATTTTGAGAATTAAAATTTGATATAGATTATGTTAATATATAATTAGTTGTTTTTTTTTACATATAATGTAATGTAAATTATATTATTTTAAATGAAATTTTTTCAATTTGTTGTTTTCAAAATGTAATCTAATTGTAATGTCAATAAAACCTTTTAAACTAGGCAGGTTCTTAGAGTTTACAAATTTTAACAATTTGACCCTCATTTTTTTTCTTTTCAACAATTTAACCCTCAACATTTTATTTTGAGTCAAATTATTGATTTTTTATCCCAAATGTTGATTAAACCGATAATTAATGATATTAACGTGACATGAATAATGAATTTATTTTAACTCAACATTAAACTTTTCAAGTATCATCTCATCTGGACCATCTTTTCCTCTTAACTTAAATAGGGGATAGATTGAAGGAAATTCCATTTGACCGGTGCGCAATTTTCCTCTGACTTTATAATTGGTGCACAATTATGATTAGAATGAAATTATCAAATGTTCACCTCTATTTTACAGCGAGAATGTTATAACCTTACAATCAAAATTCTGAAATAAATGTTCTTAAAGACAAATTTATTGCACGAAATAACTAAATCTCAAGTTTTATTCTGAATTAGATTTGTCCTTTTAATACATAATAATTGAAGTTATCACTAAATCCTCCCTAATGCATAGAAGTCTATTCGAATCAATTTATCTGACCGAAACTGATGTAATCCCTTTTATAAAGTCTGTTCAAACAAACTTAATTATTCAGTCGAAACTAATGTAATCCCTTCATATACATATCTAGATATGTATCAAATATAAGTGTTAAATATAGGTACTTAGAGAAAATGAATGGGTTCGTGCAATATAGGCTATGATATAACCAACATCCATGCAAAATCGCGAAAGATATGAATGAGACGATATTCTAACTCCCTACCCCAGGCCCTAATATAGGTTAGCGTAATACGCTAAAAACATAGATCACCACTACTCCCCACCGTAAACATTCTAAAATCACATGCAAAATTCTTTCAAGCTCGTTTTAGCATCTAAAAAGAAAAAATAATAATAATAAAATAGATGCCTAAACAAAGTCCGAATATGGGTGGTGAGATACAAGAGATGGGAAATCAATCATACCATGCAAGATTTAGTCCTAATCCATTCCTGCCGGTTGATCTCTCCTCGCTGGACCTCCAGCTGGTTTCGCCATGATAATCTGCAAACATTGAATTAACGGCATTACTGAGCTTAGTGGAAGAAAATGTTTGGAAAATGAAATACATATGCGATCCTAAGAAACAAATACAGCTTTGCATGAGAATCTAATCCCATCAGCAAACTATTTTAAGTGCAATTTTCATTTTCAAGCTTTCTGCCTCTAGTAAATTACCCGATCTACAAGCAACACAGTGCAGGCAGCATCTGCAACATATTTGAGAGCAAAAAACCTGACAAAAAAAAGTCAACAATTGTAAATTATAAAAGAATCAGAGGTCAATTTTCGATGCAAAAGAGAACAGAACTGAGCCAGAAATAATTGTAAATAGCGACTTACTTAGTGACATAAAGGTCCCAAACATTCACGGTTGAGACATCCTTGCAAACAACATCCTCAAAGTCGTCTCCCCTCAAGTCGATGCCCACTTTAGCATTCCCAGATGCATGCTTTTCATACAACTTAGAAATAATATCCATTGGATTGAGTCCAGCATTCTCTGCCAGGGTTCAAGGTACCAATTCAAAACTTTCAGCAAACTTAGCAATACTGATCCAATCTGCAAAATATCCCGTAGTTAATATTAAAAGCTTCTTCTAGTACTCATCTAATCTACTATAAATCCCAAAAATCTGTAGGAGATACTCAACACAGCTATCAGAATGAACATGACCAATGCAAGATATAAATAACTTGACAGCCAACAATGCAGAAGTTGACTCATTTGACACCTCTCCAGCACTATGCCTGAATACCTAGTTGTTCAGCAGGTAGAATCATGATGGTCGGTTTTGCACCGGTTCCGGTCGTACCGACCAGTGTGGTACTGACTACCTTGGGTAGAATTCCATCAAGCTTAGTCTAATTGGTTTACGTATGGATTTGTTGATTATAATTATTAATAAGGATTCATAATATAAGTGTTTAATTTTATTGAACTACTCTTGTTAGAAAATGTCTTACTTAGTTCAAAATATTTTATTTACTATATTTTGACCAAAAGATTGTGATAATATTGAACATGTATGTAAATTTTCAAAAGTTTTATTGTACAATTTAAAGTATTTATTTTGCCTTCTTATTGCCTATTCTTGATTACTTTTAGGCTACCGAAGTTATTGAAGGCATGGTCATCAACAATAAAAGGTAGGAAAACATACATATAAATTTATTAATATGTACAATTAATATTGTCATTTTTTTAAAAAAATTCAATTATAAACAATGAAAAAAAACCTTTTTGCTTTGCTTGGTATAGTGAAAAAAATTTGAAGGATGAAAATTTGAAGGAATAAAAAATATTATTTTTCTATAGGTGTGCTTGGTAGGAAATATGAAAAATTGAATGGAATGTATATTTCCCTTCTCACTTGCTTTATATAGTGGAAAGTGGGAAGGAAAGAAAAAATAGAACATTTGAAAAAAAAAACATAATTCTGATTATTTCAATTTGGAATGATTGATTTTTATGCATTAAGATGCAATATGCACACTTAAAATTTATGTTCTTTTCACTTTTCCACCCAATAAAACACACACTTAATACTTAATATTTCAATGTTTTATAAATTTTTTATAGAAACACATTACTCTTTCAAAAGAAATTGTAAAGAGATGTATGTTACTGTCTTTGCTAATATTACTGGTTTATATTTGATGTAATGATAATATATATCAATGAACTAGGATATAACATGCCATCATTTGGTTCACTGGTAATGTATAGACTTACACATCAGTGCACCAAACGTAAATCAAAATATTAGTTCTAGTTTTTTAGGCTTAGGCAATTCAAAGTCAAATGTAAGTGTTAGATAGACTATTGTCTAATATGTTCAATCATATCTCAATACCATATTCAGATATGCATTAGATATAAGTGTAGGATGTGGGTACTTAAAAAAACAATATCAATGCAACATAGTTTTTAGATATCAAATGTTTCTGTATATTTTGAAACTCATATTTGTTTTGCTCATGGTTATTAGGGAATCGAGCAAGGTGCTCAATTTGAATGACGATACCTTCTCAAAGATGAAAAAATTGAGATTGCTCAAAGTTCTTTGCCTATCAAATTGTGATGGTCTCAAATATCTCTCTAATTATGAAATACGGCTTTTAGATTGAACAAGATATCCTTTAAGATATTTACCTTCAAGCTTTCGACCGGACAATCTTGTCCCGGTTCTTTTACCATACAGTCACATTGAACAACTATGGAAGGGAAATAGAGTAAGAATTAACTTATCTTATCCTTGTGTTTTAGCTTATTTTAATATAAATTATTAAACTTTGATTAAGGTGAAAAAAACAAAAACAAAAACAAAATTGAGCATTATTATGTTTTCTCTCTAACTTATTATTGTCTTCAACAGCCCTTGTATAAGTTGAAAATGATCAACCTCAAAGGGTCTCAATACCTGATCAAGACACCAGACTTCACAACAACACCAAAACTTGAAGCTTTGATTATGGAAGGTTGTACCAGATTAGTAGATGTCCATCCATCAATCAGAGTGCTTAAGATGCTTAAACTTTTAAATTTAAGAGACTGCACAAGTCTTAGGAGTCTTCCAACCAGAATTGGAATGAAATCTCTTGAAACATTAATTCTTTGAGGTTGCTCAAGTCTTGTAAGGTTTCCGGAGATTAATGGGAAAATGGAACATCTAAAAACTCTTGATCTTTCTAGTTGTTATAAAATTAAATATTTGCCAGTGAATTTACAGCAAGTAGAGTTTTTGGAAGAGCTTGACTTGAGTGAAACAGCGATAACAGAACCACCATCCGATTTTTCAATTGCAAAATCTTAAAATTCTGTCTTTCAATGGGTGCAAAGGACCATCATCTAAGTTACGACCAAATATGCCTCTGATGTTGCCTTCGTTGTCAAGTTTGAGTTCATTAAGAGAGTTGAAGCTAAGGGACTGCAATCTTCGTGAAGGAGGTATTCCTAGTGATATTTTTTGCCTATCCTCCTTGACAGATCTTGATCTTAGTGGTAACAATTTCCTCAGCATACCTGCCTCTCTTACTCCACTTCGCAAGCTTAAACTTCTTATGTTATCAAGTTGCAAACAGCTTAAATCGTTGCCTGAGCTTCTAACAAGTATAGCAAGAGTGTGCATAGATGGTTGTGCTTCACTTGAAGTAATTGCAAGTCCATCAAAAGTATGCAATTTATTGGATTTAGCTTCCATTAAAGCCATTAACTGCTACAGATTGGCTGAGAACATCAATGCGTTAACATTGTTGAAAAAACATCTCGTTAATTAATCTCTCTTTCTTTCCCTCTCATACTTGGGAATTTATGGTTTTATTTACCAAGTGACTGAAGTTTCATTTTGCAGGCATTTGCGAATTCAAGACAAATGTTTGATGTTATTATACCTGGAAGTGAAATCCCAGAATGGTTTAGCCAACAGAGAGGTGGCTCTACAATTAGGATACCTCTACCACTCAATATTCAGAATGATAGTCAATGGATTGGAGTAGCTTCCTGTTGCATTTTTGTCAATGATGATGCTTCCCGGGATAAGTTTATCAACTGCAGAGCTGTTATCCATTGTAGAAATTCTGGACAAGCCGGTCGAAATGGATCTGTCTTTCGAGATACAGATCTTCGACGTGTCGATGCAAGTAGTTGGTTGTTTGGGAAACGTTTTAACCAGCCCATAACGAAGGATCACCTATTTCTTCGATATTGGTCGCGTGATAAATTATATCCATTTTCCTTAGAGGATAAATGTGGTGAATGTGAAATTAATAATTTATGGACAATAGATTGCTTAGATCAGGAATGCGATGAGCTTGAATTGTCTTTCACAGACCCGGATGTTCCCTGTGTTAAGGTGAAGAAGTGTGGTGTTAGAATGGTGAATGAGAAAGATTTGGAAGACATAAAAGAGCTGCATAGCCATACCACTCATTGTTCTCCAAATCTTGAAGATGTCCATCAACACTCTGCTGATAACGATGGATCAATAGATTCAATAGGTAGCACTTCCCATGTAAAACAAAAACCAAAATGGATGCAAAAAAATTTCAATTTTATAATGAACCGATCGAGGAAGAAGCCGTAACAGTGGTAAACTACTTCACTAGCCTTGCCCTATAAATTCTGGTTTTAGACCTTTTTATCGACCTTATTTACATCTTTTATGTTATTTAAAGTATTCATTTTGAACATCTTTACTCAACATATATTTTGATACGAGTTTGAAATATGATTCTTCAAATTATGTAATCAACTCTAAATTTTGAGTATAGACATGTTGAACACCAACTTGTATTGAATGACATGTTTTGTTTGAAAGACAACATAGTGTTTTTATACATTTAAAAATTTATTCATCTAATTAATTAATTTTTACATGATTGAAACTTGTACTGTTTAATGAAATTTATTATTTATTTATTAAATTTTATGTTATATATATAAACTTACATCTATATTTCACTGCATGAAGAAGCAGGTAATAGGGTGAAAAATAATCATCTTTTGTCTTTGTCATCAGACTATTTTCGCTAAATAAAACGCCATGGGAACCTGTACTCTGTTTTGGTGTTGCTTAAATAGTATTTAAATTGCTGACAAAAATCTTCGTTGTTCCCTTGAAATTTGATCTGTTTTTCTCCTTCACGTAGGATTGTAGATTAGGTGATACTTATATCATTAAAGGAGACAAGTTTAGTCTTGATTCATGTCTCAACATTGATTTTAAGATTTAAGAAAATGAAAGAAAAATCACTATGCTTCAGAGAATCTAATGTATGCTCAGGTTTATATGTGCAAAAAAATTGCATACATTTTTCAGATATTGGATAGATATTTGAGAAATTTGAGTATGGATCATGGGAAAGTAGTTAGATGATTCGTACATTATCTTCAAAACTAAAACATTACATGCTCACATATGATAAGTTAAAAATCATGAGGTATACAAACTTCAATTTTGTTGGAATATAAATACAAAATTTTGCCATGTGACAATAGATTGCAATCCCAATAGTCAAAACACATAGACTTTAAATTGATAGAAAAGTATAAAAATTGATGATTAAAATTGTTACTATACCAATAAATTAAAAAAAGTGTTACGTAATAATTGGGTGATAAAAATATAATTTCGAAAAGTTCAGTGACCAAACTGTAACTTTCTTTAGTTAAGTGACCAAAACAAAAACTTATTATAATTTAGTGGCTAATCATGTAGGGACTAAATTTTAAATTTATAAAAAGTACAGGGACTTGTGAAAAATTTACTCAACATATTAAATATTAAAATGTACCGACTCCCTTTCATAGGTATTATAATGAAGATAGATTCATTTGGAAAAGTAAAAGGTGGGAAACGTATACACAAATTTCCTAGACAAGTCCTTTGTTGTTTCTTGTAAATTTCATCTGTTTTTCTCCTTCCTCGTGTTCATATACTTATTGTTTCTACTTTGTTTCTGAGGTATTGAGCCATCTATTTTCTGATTTTGAACACTATATCCATATATATTTTTCTTCTCATAAATCGTCATGTCATCGTCACTTTCGAATTCCTCATCCATGTCTAGAAAGAAATATTATGTTTTTTTGAGTTTTAGAGGTGAAGATACCTGCAAAAATTCAAATTTATCCATAATTTAGTGATTAATGGTATAGGAATTAAATTTTAATTTTATAAAAAATACAGGGACTTCTGGCACATTTTAACCAAGAAAAACTCTATAAATATTATCAACTCTCGCCTTCTTGGAGTCTTCTCGGAAAGAACATCTAAGGCTCATCTATGGCCCCCGATGTGGATCCATCCGATTTAAATAAACTATTTTCGTATTGTTAAGTTTTATATTTTTTTCCATTATTTAATAAGTGTGTTTATGCATATAATCTTAGTTTTACAAGTGATTTTAGAGATGATTTTATTGTCGTCTTCTCTAGTTTGGTGAATGTTCGATTCTTTTGTCAATTTTTGTTCGTCGTTTTGGACCATCCGAGGTTGATTTTCTTATCGTATTAAGTGTTTGCAATTACCCCAAATATGTCGTACTTGAGTTCTGACAAAACTAATTGTTAACGTGTCATGATGTTCTATTAATGTTAAGACTAAAGCCTTCATTGTGTTGATAGAGTTTATCCTTCATCATCTACTATGAGTAATTATTATTTTCTTTCTCCTGAATTATATGGTTATGAATAAATTAATGAATTTAATTTTCAAAAAAATTATAGGCTGCATTTTGTGAACTCTCACCTTCTTGGAGTCTACCCGGAAAGAGCATCCATGACCCCGAATTTCCCCACCTACTCTCTTTCATAGGTATTATTATACTGATAGATTCACCTACTCCCTTTGTTCTTCCCTCGAAATTTCATCTGTTTTTCTTCCCTCATGCTCATTTACTTATTGTTTCTGAGGTATTAAGCGACTGATTTTGAACACTACATCCACATATTTTTCTTCTCATACATCCTCATGTCGTCGTTACTTTCGACTTCCTCATCCATTTCTAGAAAGAAATACGATGTGTTCTTGAGTTTTAGAGGTGAAGATACTCGCAAGAATTTTACGGATCATCTCTACGATGCTCTAAATAGAACTGGGATCGTCACTTTTAGAGATGATCCAAAGTTGGAAACTGGTGAAGAGATCGCACCGGAACTCTTCAACGCAATTCAGCAATCATGGTGCTCGGTAATCGTTTTTTCCGAGACCTATGCCTTTTCAGGTTGGTGCTTGGAGGAGCTTGCGGAGATTGTTAAACAAAAAAATGACAAGGGTCATAAAGTATTTCCAATTTTCTACCATGTTGATCCATCCGATTTAAGAAAACAAAAAGAAAAGGTTGAAGAAGCCTTGGCCAAACACGAAGAAAGATACAAGGAAGATAAAGACAAGATCCAAAAGTGGCGAAATGCTTTGACTGAAGTGGCTAACATCAAGGGATGGCATTTAAATAATAGGTATTTCTTTCTTATCTTCTCTATTTCCTAATTTTAATGACTAAAAAATTGTTTTTTATTGGATTGCATGTTATTTTTTATAATTTTGTGTTTAATTGAGAATTCCCATATTTCAACTAACGAGCAAGTTGTGTATTTTGATGCTATAATATATCTTACTGTCTTATTCATACTTTTTGTTTGCTTCCAACCATATTATACTTAATGATTCACTAAACTGAAAATGAAAAGGCGCATATCGGATTTTAATTTCATTGTATTTGTAGGCACGAATCAGAGTTTATTAGAGACGTTGTTAAGAAGATATCAGCAAAATTATGTCAGACATATCCAGTTGTTCATGATGAGTTGGTTGGAATTAGTTTACATTTGGAGGAGTTGTATTCGAAAATAAATATTGGGGAAGACGATGTCCGCATTATAGGAATTTGCGGAATGGGTGGCATCGGTAAAACAACTCTTGCGAGGGTTGCTTACACTCAAATGTTACCTCATTTTCAAGGTAAATGCTTTCTTGCTGATATTCGAGAAGTTTCAAACAAACATGGACTTGTTTCTTTACAGAAACAACTTCTTTCTCAAATCTTTCCAGATGAATGCTTCAATTTTTTCAATGTTCATGAAGGGAATGCCATAATTAGCCACAGGTTGTCTGGTAAAAAGGTTCTTGTTGTTCTTGATGATGTTGATAACATACAACACTTGAAATGCTTGGTTGGAAGGCGTGATTGGTTCAATTTAGGGAGTAGGATCATTGTAACAACAAGAGATGAACATTTGCTCAGATCTCATCGAATCGATGATGTGTATAAGCCTACAACACTGAATCCCAACGATGCACTTAGGCTTTTCAATTTGAAAGCTTTTGATAGTGATAC
Organism: Gossypium hirsutum; assembly: GCF_007990345.1. NCBI lineage: Eukaryota > Viridiplantae > Streptophyta > Magnoliopsida > Malvales > Malvaceae > Gossypium > Gossypium hirsutum. The sequence continues at coordinate 67,541,151 of NC_053447.1, read as the reverse complement.
AACGCCGAAATATGATTTCATTGAGCTTTCTAAACAAGTTGTACATTATGCTGATGGTCTCCCCTTAGCTCTTGAAGTTTTGGGTTCATTTTTGTGTGGTAGAGATATAGTTCAATGGAGAAGTGCAATCGAAAGACTTAAACAAGATTCTAGCAAAAAAATTCTTGACACACTAAGAATTAGCTTTGATGGATTGGAAGAAAGGGAGAAGAATATATTTCTAGATATAGCATGCTTTTTCAATGGGGAGGAGAAAGATTTGGTAATGAAAGTATTGGATGGTTGTGGGTTTTTTCCAGATATTGGAGTCGATGTTCTCATTAAGAAATCTCTCATAAAAGTCAGTAATGACAACCAATATTTGCGGATGCATGTCTTGTTGCAAGAAATGGGAAGAAAAATTGTTGAAGAAAAATGTGTTGATGAACCCGGAAAACGTTGTAGATTATGGAAGAAAAGGGATGTCTATCATGTCTTAGCAAAAAACACGGTAAATCATTCAACAAAAATTACATACAAAAATTTCTTTTATCAATATATGATGTAAATCCAAAGCTTATTCTAATTGGTTTATATATTGATCCTTAGGTGACATTGAGTAGCTTTAATTTTATTGAATTACTTTCATTAGAAAATATTTTATTTACTATATTCCAACCAAAATATTGTGATAATGTTGAACATGTGTGTAAATTTTCAAATGTTTTATCGTACAGTTTAGAGCCTTTATTTTATCTTCTTATTGTCTATTCTTGATTACTTCTAGGCTACCGAAATGGTTGAAGGCATGATCATCAACAATAAATGGTAGGAAAACATACACGTAAATGATCATCTCTTTCTTTATTTTTTTCTCTCATTTTTTTTCTACCAAGCATACTTTATTCTCATATTCCTTCACTTTTTCACCTAACCAAACACATTTTTAATGCTTAATTTTTCAATCTTATATTTATGAAATTTATTAAAAAAAAACACAGTGCTCTTTCAAAAGAAATTATAAAAAAATTAATGTCATTGTCTTTGTTAATATTAATGGTTTATATATGATGTAATGATAGTATATATCAATGAACTAGGCCATAACATATCATTAAAAGTTTTCAAAAGTAAATCCAAATAATGCCATCATTTCGCTAGTAATGTGTAGAATTACACATCAATGCACTAGACATAAATCAAAATATTAGTTCTAGGTTTTTTAGGCTTAGGTAATTAAAAGTGTGAAATAAGTGTTAGATTAAGTATTGTCTAATATATTCAATTATATCGCAATACCATATTTATATACGCATTACATATAAGTACTGGATGTGGGTACATAAAAAAAATATCGATGCAACATAGCTTTTAGATATTCAATGTTTTTGTATATTTTGAAGCTTATTTTTGTTTTACTCATGATTATTAGGAAACCGAGCAAGATGTTCAATTTGAGCGCCGATACCTTCTCGAAGATGAAGAATTTGAGATTGCTCAAAGTGTTTTGCGTATCAAATTGTGATGATCATCTCAAATATCTTTCTACTGAACTACGGCTTTTAGATTGGACAGGATACCCTTTAAAATTTTTGCCTTCAAACTTCCACCCAGATAATCTTGTTGCACTTCTTTTACCATATAGTCATATTGAACAACTATGGAAGGGGAATAGAGTAAGAACTAACTCATCTTATCCTTGTGTTTTAGCTTATTTTAATATAAATGATTAAACTTTGATTAAGGTAAAAAAAAAACAAAAATTAGCATTATTATGTCTTCGGCCTAATTTATTATTGTCTTCAACAGCCCTTGTTTAAGTTGAAAATGATCAACCTCAAAGGGTCCCAAAACCTGATCAAGACACCTGACTTCACAACAGCACCAAAACTTGAAGCTTTGATTATGGAAGGTTGTACCAGATTAGTAGATGTCCATCCATCAATCGGAGTGCTTAAGAGCCTTAAACTTTTGAATTTAAGAGACTGCAAAAGTCTTAGGAGTCTTCCAACCAAAATTGGAATGGAGTCTCTTGAAACATTAATTCTTTCAGGTTGCTCAAATCTTGCAAGGTTTCCAGATATTGATGGGAAAATGGAACATCTAAAAACTCTTCATCTTTCCGGTTGTTTCAAAGTTGAATATTTACCAGAGAATTTGCGGCAAGCAGAATCTTTGGAAGAGCTTGACTTGAGTGAAACAGCCATAAAAGAACCACCATCCTTCATTTCTCAATTGAAAAATCTTAAAGTTTTGTCTTTCAGTGGATGCAAGGGACCATCATATAAGTCACGATCAAATTTGCCTTTTCTTTTCAAGGTAATCCAAGGAAGAAGGACGAATCCCATAGCTCCGATGTTGCCTTTGTTGTCAGGTTTGAGTTCATTAAGAAAGCTAAAGCTAAGGGACTGCAATCTTTGTAAAGGAGATATTCCACGTGATATTTCTGGTCTATCCTCTTTGATACATCTTGATCTTAGTGGTAACAATTTCATCAGCATACCTGCATCTCTTACTCAGCTCTCGAAGCTTTCGTTTCTTGATTTGTCAAATTGCAACATGTGCACTCTTGGTGAAGCAGATATTCATGGTCTATCCTCTTTGAGTGATCTTTATCTTATGGGTAACAATTTCATCACCATTCCTTTGGCTCTTACTCAACTTAGCAGGCTTTATTTTCTGGGATTATCAAATTGCAAGATGCTTAAATCGTTGCCAGAGCTTCTAACAAGTATAGCAGATGTGCGTATAGATGATTGCTCTTCACTTGAAGTAGTTGCAAGTCCATCAAAACTGCGCAATTTAGTGGATAGGGGTATCATTAGAGCCGTTAACTGCTTCAAATTGGCTGAGAATATCAATGCATTAACACTGCTTAAAAAATATCTTAAGGTCGATTAATCTCTTTATTCTCCCTTACAAAATCTCATACTTGGGAATTTATGGTTTTAGTTACCAAACGACTTGTGTTTTGTTTTGCAGGCATTTGCAAATTCAAGAAAAAAGTTTGATATTATGATGCCCGGAAGTGAAATCCCAGAATGGTTTAGCCAACAAAAAAGTGACTCTTCAATTAAGATACCCGTTCCGAAAGATAGTCAATGGATTGGAGTTGCTTGTTGCTGCATTTTTGTCAATAATGATGCTTCAAGGGATGACGAGCATATCGGTTGTGGAGCATTTATCTATTGTAGAAATTCTAAAGAAGCCAGTTGTAATGGAGCTATTTTTCGAGGTAGAAATCGTATACAGATTGATGGGAGCGGCTGGATGGTGGGTAAAAGCTATAACGAGCCCATAATGAAAGATCACCTTTTTCTTCGTTATTGGTCGCGTGATAAACTATATCCAAATTCCATGGAGGATAAATATGGTCATTGTTTAACCAATAATTTATGGGCAACAGATTGCTTAGATCAGAAATGGGATGAGCTTGAGGTGTCTTTCGCACATCCAATTGAAAGCAGTGTTAAGGTGAATAAGTGTGGTGTTAGAATAGTGCATGAGAGAGATTTGGAAGAAATAAAAGAGTTGCAGTGCCATACCACTCAATCTTCTCCAAATTTTGAACACATCCATCAACACTCTGCTCACAACGATGGATCAACAGATAGCACTTCTCACATAAAACGAAAAGCTAATATCTACGATGAAGCGGAGGAAGAAGGGCCGCAACCAAAACGGATGCAGAAATTTTTCAATTTTATGGTGCGCCAATGGGGGAAGAAGCATTAACTGTGGTAAACTACTTAACCAACCTCCTATTGATTTTATTTTTTTTACACATTTGTAGCTTTTATTTCATTTAAAGGAATCATTCTAAATTTATTTACTAACGAGATATGATGCTTCTATTATATATCAAAAAGTATTAAAATCTTTATTCATACTCATATTGAACATGAGTGCATATTCTATGCATATTGCAAATATTGATAACATAGGTTTTTATACCATTAAAATTCAATAGATTCATTTTTTGTTTTTATTTAACGTGAGCAAAATTTTTAACGATTGTGTTTTCTACGATATTAAGAAAACTTTCTCGATTTGAAGTAAATTAATATACCAGTGATATAGATTATCTCAATGCAACAAAAATAATCTTGGTGTTTTATGTTTATCCCTTAGACCGATAAAAACAAGAAAGTCTGCTCAAAGGATCGTGCAAGTGAAGGACCAGCAAAGGTTATCAAGTTGAAATGGAAGCAGACACTTACGCAATTATATGCTCGGACGAATTTTGAGAATTTTTAGGGAAGTCAAAATTAAATAATAATTTTTACGATAGTAAAAATACAATTAACTATTTTAATAGTCTATATCTTTATAAATTTTAAATAATTGAATCAAATTTTTATCAATTTTAGAAAAATTAAAGTGTAATTTTATATTTACTAATTTAAAATTTTAAAATAAAAAAAAGTCTAAAAATGTAAATTTTATGGAGATTATATGCTCGGATGAATTTTGAGAATTAAAATTTGATATAGATTATGTTAATATATAATTAGTTGTTGTTTTTTTACATATAATGTAATGTAAATTATATTATTTTAAATGATTTTTTTTCAATTTGATGTTTTCAAAATGTAAAATAGTAATCTAATTGTAATGTCAATAAAACCTTTTAAACTAGGCAGGTTATTCGAGTTTATAAATTTTAACAATTTGACCCTTATTTTTTTCTTTTCAACAATTTAACCTTCAACATTTTATTTTGAGTCAAATTATGGATTTTTTATTGCAAATATTGATTAAAGCGATAATTTAATGATATTAACGTGACATGAGTAATGAATTCATTTTAATTCAACATTAAACTTTTCAAGTACCATCTCATCTGGACCATCTTTTCCTCTAACTTAAATAGACGATAGATTGAAGGAAATTCCATTTGACTGCACTACACCAAAACAGGTCTTTAGCGGCATATTTTGTCGCGCTTGGACGAACAACGCCGCTAAAAATCGAGCATTAGCGGCGCAAAGAACTAAACGCCGTAAAAGAACATCATTAGTCGCGTTTACCACAATGCACCTTGAAATCTCTTAACCAAAACGCTGTGTTTTCGTCTTGATGATTCCTAAAAGTAGTGGCGTTTATGCGAAACGCCGTTAAAGGACAGTAATAGCGGTGCTTTTTGGAAACGCCGCAAAATAGCTTAACCAAAACGCAGAGTTTGGTCTTGAGGTATCTTAGAATTACTGGCGTTTATGGGAAAACGCCGTTAAAGGATAGTAATAGCGGCGCTTTACGGAAGCGCCGCAAACTATCTGAACCGAAACACATCGTTTTGGTCTTGATGTATACTAGAACTAGTGGCGCATACGGTCAAACGCCGCTAAAGAATAGTATTAGCGGCGATTCGTGGCTAGCGCCGCAAAATATATTAACCAAAACGCAACGTTTTGATCTTAATGTATATAAAATTAGTGGCGCTTACGGTAAACCGCCGCTAAAGAATATTAATAGCGGCGCTTTGTGAGAAGCGCCGCAAAATATCTTAACCAAAACGCATAATTTTGGCCTCGATGTATAGTAGAATTAGTGGCACTTAGGGAAACGCCGTTAAAGCATAGTATTAACGACGCTTGGATAAAAGCGCCACCAATTATCTGAACCAAAACGCATCGTTTTGGTCTTGATGTATACTTGATTTAGTGGCGATTACGGTAAAATACCGCTAAAGCATAGTATTAGCGGCGATTTGTTGCTAGCACCGCGACATACCATAAACAAAACGCAGTGTTTTGGTCTTGATTTATACTAAAATTAGTGGCGCTTTGTTGAAAGCGCCGCAAAATATCTTAATAGATTTTTGGGTTTTAACCATGCATTATATAATGTAGGTTACTATATATTTAGTTTATCATATTTGGTTTAGGTATAGGGTATTAGGGTTCATTATATAATGTTTAGTATTTTTGGATTACAGTGTAAAGTTTAAAGTTTAGGGTTTACGATGTAGGTTTAGGGTTAAGGTATTAGAGTGTTTAGGGTTAGGGTATTAGGGTGTTTTGGGTTTAAGGTTTAGGAGTCTGGGGTTTAAGGTTTAAGGTTTGGGGTTTAGGCTACTTTAGTCATGTTAATAGGTTAATTATTGTTTTGGATTTTGGGGTCTGGTTGTTGGTTTTAGGGTTTAAGGTTTAACGATTTAATAGCTTAGGATTTTAGGGTTTAGAGGTTTAGGGTTAAATCCCAAAAGTGTGCATGAACAACGGTTTAATGTTCAATTGTATACATGAACTTTAATTTGATATAAATATTGTAAAATATTTACACAATTATTGATATAATTAACATCATTTTTCATTTATATATTGCATACATAAATATTTATATTTATTCAATATAAAAATATATTGATGTAAAAATTTTTATAGATCATGAAATAAATTTTTAAAAATGCATTATTCTCCCATTTTTTATTAATTGATAATTTCATTTTATAAATTTTGTTTTAATTTTGGATAAATTTGGCTTGAATCTTGGAGGAAGGCATTAGCGGCGCTTGAGCAAAAGACGCTACTAAAGGTGATGTATTACCGGCATTTTATGAAGAAACACCGCCAATTTCCTTAAGTGTAACAAAGACACGGTGCCCTTTTTTGTTTTCATTTAGTGGCGCATTTGGAAAATGCCGCAAAAATTTATAACGAGTTGAGGAAACGGCGTCGTTTCCTATTTTTATTAGTGGCGCTTTTGCTAATGCGCCACAAAAATGTTACGGTATATAAGTGAAAACGGCACCGTTTTATTCTGAACTTGGAATTTTAGTGTCGTTTTTATTTAAAACCCGTCAAGTGTGGACTCAATAGCGGTGTTTGTTCTCAACGCGCCGCAAATCTGACTTAAAAATTTCTTAAACGGCGTCGTTTCTTAAGAGGACATTTAACTTAATACCCTTCTGTCGTCATCCAAAAACAGAAAGAGTGAATTTGCAGAAAAGTTAAGTGCAGACCTCAAGTGTCGAAAGGGAACAAATTTCGGACTTCTTACAAAGGAAAAAAGAAGGTCGGGGTCGGTCTTGAAAGAAGTTTGGCGCAGCTGCGAGATTTTTCAATTAAATAGGTAAGGCGTTTCTGTTATTTTTGGATTAAATTTTTAGGGTTTTAGCTCAGTCCTAGTTATTTGGGGTTTTAGGGTTTCGATTAAACAACTTCAATAATGTACTATTCCGATTAAATATGTAAGGCGTTTCTGTTAAATAGGTAAGGCGTTTCTGTTATTACAGCCACTTATAGAGTTGAGTTTCATATTCCAAATTCTGGTATTGATTTGTGGTATTGAAAAAATTTATATTACAGCCACAATATTGATTTGTGGTATCAATTTACTATTCCGATTTAGATTATAGCACATGAGAGGGTGGCAAAATTTATATTCTGATTTAGATTATAGCACATGATTATGTTGTTATGTTCTGAAATAATTGAGTGGATTTGAAATAATTTGTTTTTGATTATGTTGTTATGTTCTGAAATATGCTTTGGATTTGAAATAATTTCTGAGTCTGAAATAATTTGTTTTTGATTATGTTGTTATGTTCTGAATTATGCTTTGGTTCTGAAATCTGGATCTGGTTTTTGTCTGCGTTGCTTTCTTAGCTTGCTGGGTTGGAGCTCGTTTCATTGCTGCCGAATTTGGATATTCTTTGGCATGGAGGTAAATTTTGTAAAGGTAAATTTTATGTTACAAATAAAAGGTTTTTAGTTAATCATCTTTAGTTAATCATCTTGCTGTTCGTGGTAGTTATATACCCGTTGCATTTTGGTCAGCCTGTCATGTATTATGCAAATCCCGAAATGGTTTTAAGCAAGTGGACTTTGTTTATTTAGTTATGCACATAATACTTTTCTATTTTATTTGTTGTAGAAGTTGGTATTGTTGTTCCAATAGGGTCGGAAGCGTGTAAATTATTGTACTAAAAAATCACACAAAGTTCAATTCCCAGGGAAGAGAGGTGGATCACAATGATCTCTTAAATACCAAGTCTTTCCTTAGTCAGAATATCCCTTCTATAGTAATTTAATAGCACAATTAAATACTACTATTATACCCTCAAATATTGAAAGAAAAATAGGACAAAAAAGAACACAAGAGTTTTCACGAGGTTCGGTAAATTATACCTACGTCCTCGGGCACTAACACCAGATGATAACTTTACTATCTCCAAAATATTACAAACAAATAGAATTCCTTAAGAATTCTCAAATGGGAGAAGAGAGAAAACTAAGAGAGAAAGATTGGTTGGGATGGTTGAAATGAGAAATGGTTAGGCCTATTTATAGTTGAGGTTCAGGGACTAACTTGCAAATGGCCTAAAAAATTAGGGACCAAAATTGCAATTATCCCATTCAACTTTAAACAACTTGCCTATCACTTTTTTTTCTTTCGGTGCCACTTGCACCTCCCATTTTTGACTTTTCAACAATCTCCACCTTGAAGATTTGATTAGGATAATCACATCTTCACACACTTCCTTCAACTCCCCAAATTCGATAAAGCTATCTTTTGTAGTGCCTCCAAATGAGCTTTCGAGCGCCATACACCTAAAGGTGCTCAAATTCTCAGGATGTTAATCAAGTTCAAACAATGATTAAACTTGATTGTTGTTACCACCTTGGTCATCATATCTGCGGGATTATCTGCTGTTGGAATCTTCTGAAGTAGAATTTTTCCTTTTTCAAAGACTTCCCGCACAAAGTGATATCTTACGTCGATATGTTTGGTTCTTGAATGATAGACTTGATTTTTCGCTAAATGAATAGCGCTCTGCCTGTCACAATATAAACTTATGTGACTTTGAACAACTCCTAAGTCTTTCAACAATCCATTAAGCCAAATAGCCTCCTTAACAGCTTCTGTAACTGCCATATATTCTGCCTCTGTAGTAGACACAGCTACTGTAGACTGTAAGGTAGACTTCCAACTCACTGGGGCTTTCGCAAGAGTAAACAGATACCCCGTAGTTGAACGACGTTTATCTAAATCACCAGCAAAGTCGGAATCAACATATCCAACTACAAACTGACCAAGTGATTCATCCTGTTCAAAAATTAAACCAACATCTACGGTTTTTCGAAGATACCGTAGAATCCATTTCACAGCTTGCCAATGTCCTTTTCCAGGATCATGCATATACCTGCTCACAACTCCAACAGCTTGTGAAATGTCAGGCCTCGTACACACCATCGCATACATCAAACTCCCAACTGCATTAGCATATGGGACTTTTGCCATATATTCTCTTTCTTCTTCAGTTTTCGGAGATAATTGAGCACTAAGTTTCAAATGAGAAGCAAGTGGGGTACTTACATGTTTTGTGTTTTCATTTACACCAAAACATTGTAATACCTTTTTCAGATATTGCTTCTGATTCAAACAAAGCTTGCCTCTCTGTCTATCTCTACTTATCTCCATGCCGAGAATCTTCTTGGCCTCACCTAGATCTTTCATCTCGAACTCTTGATTCAACTGAGCCTTCAGCTTATCTATCTCATTTTGGCTCTTCGAAGCGATTAACATATCATCAACATACAAGAGTAGATAAATGAAAGATCCGTCATGCAGCTTCTGCAAATATACACAATTGTCATATTTGCTTCTTGTGTACTTCTGCCTTCTCATAAAGCTATCAAATCGCTTGTACCACTGCCTCGGGGATTGCTTCAATCCATATAGCGATTTGTTAAGCTTACAAACCCAATTTCTACCACCAGCATCTGTGTATCCTTCTGGCTGAGTCATATAGATCTCCTCTTCTAACTCACCATGCAAGAAAGCCGTCTTAACATCAAGTTGAGCTAGCTCCAAATTCAACTGTGCTACCAAGGCCAACAAAATTCTAATGGAGGAATGCTTCACAACAGGGGAAAATACATCATTGTAGTCAATTCCCTCCTTCTGAGCATATCCTTTAGCTACCAATCTTGCCTTGTAGCGAATATCCTTCTTGCTAGGAGATCCATCTTTCTTTGCGAATACCCACTTGCATCCGATTGCCCTTTTACCTTTCGGTAATTGCGCCAACTCCCAAGTATTGTTCTTCAGGAGAGACTGCATTTCTTCATCCATGGCGCTTTTCCATTTATCACTTTCTAAGCTTTGCATTGCTTCTTGATAAGTGATAGGAATATCATCAACAACGGGAAGGGCGTAGGCCACCATATCAGTAAATCTAGCAGGTTTACGAATTTCTCTCCGTGGCCTTGCAACTGCAACTGGTTCTGGTGTACTTAGTGGTTCTTGGGTCAGAACCTCTTTAACCTCTAATTCCTCCATTGTGGCTGGAGAATTAGACTTATTAACTGGGCAAATCCCCATCTGCTCAAACTCCACCTGTTTTGGCGTACACTCCACCTGCTGTGGAGTATTGCTCGTCTGAATATCTTTATCTGCTACCTTTTTCAATGTGGCAGATTCATCAAAGGTAACATCTCTGCTACAGATCATTTTCTTTGTGCTTAAGCACCAAAGACGAAATCCCTTCACTCCAGAAGTGATTCCCATAAAGAGAGCTTTCTTTGCCCTCGGATCTAACTTTGACTCCTTCACATGGTAATATGCAGTGGTTCCAAACACATGTAAGGAATCATAATCTGTAGCCGGTTTTCCAGACCATACCTCCATAGGAGTTTTTCTTTCTAATGCAGATGATGGCAAACGATTAACAAGATGGCCAGCGTATGTCACAGCCTCAGCCCAAAATTGCTTGCCCAACCTAGCATTGGACAACATACATCGAACTTTCTCCAGCAATGTTCGATTCATACGCTCTGCCAATCCATTCTGCTGTGGTGTATCCCTAACTGTGAAGTGTCAAACAATACCATACTCTTGGCACACATCGAAGAACGGATCACTTTTATATTCCCCTCCATTGTCCGTCCTAAGCCGCTTGATTTTCTTGCCAGTCTGGTTTTCGATCATAGTTTTCCATTTAAGAAAAACTCTAAGCACTTCATCCTTAGTTCTCATGGTATACACCCAAACTCTTCTGGAAAAGTCATCAACAAAAGTAACAAAGTAGTGTTTTCCTCCCAATGAAGGTGTCTTGAAAGGCCCCCACACATCTGAGTGAACATATTCCAAAATACCTTTTGTATTATGGATAACAGTACCAAATTTCACTCTCTTTTGCTTTCCCAGAACACAATGCTCGCAAAATTTTAATTTGCAAGCCTTTGCACCTTTCAACAATCCTTGCTTTGCCAGAATTTGCAAGGATTTTTCGCTGGCATGTCCCAACTTCATATGCCACAACTGTATTGAGTCCAATTCTTTGTTGCCGAAAGCTGCAGCGACTGCTCCAATAACTGTACTACCTTGGTAGTAATACAAGCTATTTTTCTTGATGCCCTTCAATATCACAAGTGCGCCAGATGTCACTTTCAAAATCCCATCTCTCATAGTAACAACTGAACCATTGGATTCCAAGGCTCCCAATGAGATGAGATTTTTCTTCAAACTGGGCAAGTACCGAACATCAGTCAGAACTCTGGTTGATCCATCTTGATTCTTTAATTGGATTGAACCTATCTCAACAGTTTTACAGGCATTGTCATTGCCCATATAAACAACTCCTCCATTTAGTTCTACTAAATCAGAGAACCACTCCCGATTAGGGGACATATGATAGGTACAACCCGAATCCAATATCCACTCATCTGAATGGAACGACGATGATGATGCAACCAGTGATAGTTCAGAGTCACTAGTATCATGCTTTGCAACACAAGCATCTACAGCAGCTTTTTCCTTATTCTTCAGCTTTGGACAATTTTTCTTCCAGTGGCCTTTCTCATGACAAAAAGCACATTCATCTTTCCCGAGTCTGGACTTTGACTTTGATCTCCCCTTTTGAGTTTTCTTCAGAGTGTATGAACGACCTCGGACTACTAAAGCTTCTGTATCTCTGATTGAGTTTTTCTGTTTGTCCTTCTTTCTCTGTTCATAACTGTATAAGGTCGCACAGACTTCGCTCAGAGATATATCACTCCTGCCATGAAGTAGAGTAGTTTCTAGGAACTCAAACTCCTCAGGAAGTGACCCCAACAGCATCAAAGCCAAATCTTCATCTTTGAATGTCTCATCCATATTCAGCAAATCAGTTACTAACTGATTAAATTTGGTGATGTGATCATTCATTGTGGTACTTGGGACGTATGTGAAGCGAAACAGTCTTTTCTTCAAGTGGAGCTTATTTTGACTGTTTTTCTTCAAAAAATTTTCTTCAAGTGCCACCCACAACTTATTTGCAGAAGTCTCCTTTGAAAAAGCATACCTCTGCTCTCGAGAAAGGCATGATCGAATTGTGCCACATGCCAACCGATTGATCGCCTTCCAATCTTTCTCCTGTACATCATCTGGTTTCTCTTCATCAATGGCAATGTCTAGACCCTGCTGAAAAAGGGCATCTAGAACCTCACTTTGCCACATACCAAAATGGCCTGTGCCATCAAAGATCTCCACGGCCAATCTTGCATTTGCAATTGTCGGTCTTGTCCACATGGACGATGTTGAAGCTCCTACATCGACCGTTTTCTCCATAATCTTTCAATATACCTAAGGAAATCTTTTCTGATGTGGAAGATCAGTTTAAACTGCAACCACAGAGCATACTACGATTAACCTTCGGCTCTTGATACCACTTGTTGTTCCAATAGGGTCAGAAGCGTGTAAATTATTGTACTAAAAAATCACACAAAGTTCAATTCCCAGGGAAGAGAGGTGGATCACAATGATCTCTTAAATACCAAGTCTTTCCTTAGTCAGAATATCCCTTCTATAGTAATTTAATAGCACAATTAAATACTACTATTATACCCTCAAATATTGAAAGAAAAATAGGACAAAAAAGAACACAAGAGTTTTAACGAGGTTCGGTAAATTATACCTACGTCCTCGGGCACTAACACCAGATGATAACTTTACTATCTCCAAAATATTACAAACAAATAGAATTCCTTAAGAATTCTCAAATGGGAGAAGAGAGAAAACTAAGAGAGAAAGATTGGTTGGGATGGTTGAAATGAGAAATGGTTAGGCCTATTTATAGTTGAGGTTCAGGGACTAACTTGCAAATGGCCTAAAAAATTAGGGACCAAAATTGCAATTATCCCATTCAACTTTAAACAACTTGCCTATAACTTTTTTTTCTTTCGATGCCACTTACACCTCCCATTTTTGACTTTTCAACAGGTATCTCACAGTTTCTCATCAAATGTATGCGAGTAGTATCGAATGCAAATTGTTTTAACAGCCATTTGATCAATTGTTCTGTTTTTTTGTAATATTCCTTTATAACATATTGGAAGATATGTTATGTTTTAACTTAATATATTTGAAACACAATATCTTATGCCTCACAAAATCCAATTTTTGATGATTGTCTTATTTTAAATAATGCTTCCAATCAATGGTATGTGTATTATTTAAACAAAATCCACGAAATAAAAATTACTTACTAAAACTTGTAATTCAAATTTTAATTTCAACTCCAAATTAATATTTTACTTAAATATATTACTTACAATTTAATTTAACTTATTAATAATATATATTGTTAAGTAATAATTTTTTGAAATTTATATCTTACATTACTTAAATATATATTTTTAAGTATATTTTACATGACTTACATTACTTACTAAAACATATTTTTCACTAAAATTTACTTGAATATATTAATTAAATAAATTACTTAAATACTTGATTGTTTGAAATTGGTTTAAATTTTAAATACATTACTTAAATATATATTACTTACTAAAATTTAAGTATATATTACATTACTTACATAACTTGTTAAAATATATTATCATTTCAATTTTTATTATATTTTTAAATATATTTTTACAATTTAATTTAACTTATTAATAATATATATTGTCTCATAACAATTATTTAAATTTTATTAAATTTTATTAATAATAAATTAATAATAAAGATTGCTTATGTAACTATATTTAAATTTTATTAATAATAAATTTATAACTTAAATAAGTATTACTATTTTTTTAATATTATACATATATTCATTTACGTATGTAAGCTATATTTAAATTTTATTAATAATATTTAAACATATTTTGTTGTCAAATCAGTGACACATATACCTCTCCACGAATTATTCAGTGGAAGATTAGTTTAAAAGCAAAGATTGCTTATGTAAGCTATATTTAAATTTTATTAATAATAAATTTATAACTTAAATAACTATTACTATATTTTTAATATTATACATATATTCATTTACATAACACATAAATTATATAACCTACTTAATATATAACTTGCATAACTTAAATAAGTTACATAATAATACATAATACACAACTTACATGTGTAAATAATATAGAACTTACATAACTTACATACCCTACATAAATTAAATAAGTTACATAATAATACATACTCTACATAAATTAAATAAGTTACATAATACACAACTTACGCATCTTACATAAGACATAACTTACATGTGTAAATAATACATAAATTACATAACTTACATAAGACATAACTTTCATAATACACAACTTACGCAACTTACATAAGACATAACTTACATGTGTAAATAATACATAAATTACATAACTTACATAAGACATAACTTTCATAATACACAACTTACGCAACTTACATAAGACATAACTTACATGTGTAAATAATACATATTTTACATAACTTACATAAGACATAACTTACATAAGTTTCTTAATACACATCTTACGCAACTTACACAACTTACATAACTTACATAACTTACATAATGTATATCTTGTTGTCAAATCCTAAACCCGTGCAATTTATTGTCAACATCAGACTTCAAGAATTAAGAAATGGACCAGTCTTGGATGAATTTGTCAAGGGTAAGCGACGGTTATCGAAATGGGGTGCAGAGTTTTCTAAATTTTGCATTTCAATATGCAAGCCAAGAGAACATGATTCTTTGCCCGTGTAAGAAGTGTGTCAACATAAACTGGCATTATCGTGAGGTTGTATACGAGCATCTAATTGTTGATGGGTTTGTTCGGGGTTATAAACAATGGTTATTTCATGGAGAATGCCAGCGTAGTACTTCCTCTTCAATGATCGATGTATCTTACTCTGGTACTACTTACCATCAGTCTGATAGAGGGGATGACATGGAAGGTATGTTGCGGGATGCATTTAATATGCACAGACATGGTGTGCAATCGTTCCCAGGGGATTTTATGGTATCTGATGATTGTAATATTGGTGGAACTGCTTTTACCGAACCGGGAAGTAGTGTACCTCATGAAGAGTCAAATGGAGAAGCGGCGAAGTTCTACGCTCTACTTAATGACATGAACGAAGAACTGTATGAGGGATCAAAATTTTCAAAAATGTCCTTCTGTGTTCGTCTTTTTCAGTTAAAATGTTTGGGAGGGTGGATCGAAAACTCGTTGACAATGCAATTACAAGTTATACTAGCACTAGGGACAATAATCCTGTCGAGGGAAATGTAGAATATTTCGGACAGCTTACTGACATAATTGAGTTGGATTACTACGGCAAATGGAAAGTTGTCTTATTTCGAGGTGATTGGGCCGATGTTAATACAGCTCGTGGAATCAAGCAAGATCAATTTGGTTTTACAATGGTGAACTTTGACCGATTGATTCACACAGGACAACAACTGATAGATGAGCCGTATGTATTCTCAAGTCAAGTCAAACAAGTTTTTTGCTCAAAAGATCTAACTGATGAGGTTGGTATGTTGTACTCCGTAACATCCCTAGAGACTTGTTTGACATGGGCAGTGGAAGTAGAGATAACATCGACGACAGATCAGAAACTTTTCCATTTCCAGAACAAAATTTAAACGATAATATCCCTAGTACTAGTGCACAATTTCAATGGCTTCGTCAGGATACGGATGAAGATATTTATGAATAATGATGTAGTAAGATTTTACGATTGTTTAATTATATGTAACTTACATTAGTATTAAATCTTGGTCTTATTATATAACTCAACTATTTTATATGTGCTGTTATTATTGTAATTAGTTATTAAGTTTAATTACATTTTATGTGTATTGCAGATAAAATGCCTAGAAGAAAAATTATAAGGGAAAGCATTGTTCAAAATGATCCAAACTCGATAGAAACAAATAGTACTGAACAACAGACAGCAATTGGATCTTCGAATGTTCCGATTACACACGAGGATCCTATGGAAGTTCAAAGTAACTTACATTAATTACATGCGTGTTGACTTATAATTGATTTATTTTTCAAATTCTTATATTATAATATACCATTTGTAGCTAAAAATGGTGGGACGCGTAGAGGTCGAGGACGTACGATACTTAGAGAGTTATACGAGTTAGATCCAGCTGAGCGTGTCAAGGTATGCAGAAACAGTTTTGGTTAGCCTGTTGGATCAGAAGCTCGACTTTTAGCAGGATACATGGGCATTTTAGCACAAAATGGGAATATGTTGCCTATCAACTACGAGTCATGGCGTCAAATGCCCGATAGCAACAAAAACCAAGCCCTCGATAATATTAAGGTAACAAAATGTTAATGTCATCTGTAATGCTTAGGAAATAGTTTCATTTATATTTACTTTATTAACTTGTGTTTTTTGTAGGCGAGGTTTGCTTTAGAGGTCTCCGATGCTTATGTAAAGAAGGCATTGGGAAAAAGATGGAGAGACAATAAAAGTACTTTGAAGAAAAATTATTATAAGACAAAAACAACCCTCGATGAGAAATTGCAAAATGTCCCGCCGGGTATGTTGAGGTACCAATGGGAAGATGCGGTTAGATTTTGGCATTATCAGAAAGGCGAGGTATGACGTACTTCCAAACTATTGTAATTATTTTGGTTTATAGTATTTACTATTTACGTACTAAAAATTTTATAACGTAGGATTGTGAACGAGTTGGAAAAAGTAGCCGGCAGCAACAAAAATTCACTCACACAGTCGGGTCGAGAAGTTTTGCATGTGTAGCTGAGGCGGAGGTATTTTTAATTTTTTAATATTCTCAAATATGTATAACTTTCTATTAAATAATATTTTTACTACTATATTATAGGAACGGTCGTCCGGTCAAAAAGTTGGACGCCTACAACTTTTTGAAATTACACATAAGAAGAAAGATGGATCTGCTATGACTCCTGAAGCTGGTGAAATTATGGTACGTTTACTTAATACGATTTCACTTGTTTTAGTTATTTATAGTGTTTATTTTCTAATGGTTTAATTCATTGCTTGCAATGCGACTATTGTTATATTGCATTTGTTTTTTTTACTATATATATTGCGTTCCTAACTATGTGATTTATTTATTAGGAAAAACTAAAGGAAAAAAAGACGGAGTACGAAGCAATTGCTTCTAGTGATAGTTTTGTTCATCTTGAAGACATTGATAACCGGATTATTACTGAAGTTTTGGGTCTTGAAAAGTATGGTCGGGTTCGATTTCAAGGATCTTTTATCAGCTCAACCCAATATTTTGGATCCAGCTCGCACCAATACATGGCTTCGGGGAGTCAATCTCAAGCTGAAGTTCAGAGGTTAAAAGACCAGATGGCTCAGATGCAAGCGACCACATTTGAGGTTCAAAGGAAATATGAAGAACTTCAGCAACAACTTAAAGCAGAGGCGGCAGCGAGAGAAGCAGAGGCTACAGTGAGAGAAGCAGGGGCCACAGCGAGAAAAGCAGCGATAGAAGCAGTGATAGAAGCAGAGGTTCAAAAGAAATATGAAGAACTACAGCTACGACTTCAAAAAGATGCGGCATCAAGAGAAGCAGAGCAGAGCAAAAAGTACGACGAACTTCAACAGCAGCTTCAGATTATGATGAAGATGTTTCAGCAGTCGCAACTTCCGCCGTCATAGTGTATGTTGCATAAATACTTTTAATGCTTTTGTAAAGAAAAGTATGAATTCAATTTTATTTATATCAATTAATATTATTTTAGTCATTTAATTTGAAATATTATATAAAATTATTGTTTTTGGTTGGTTTTGATCTGGTTGCTTTTGATTTTTTGTTGCAGGAGGGCTGAAAAAAACAGAAAATTTTATTTAAAAAAAATCCCAAAATTAGTGGCGTTTTTCAAAAAAGCGCCGCTAAAAGTCATATCAAACAGTGCCGTTTGTGAAATAAGCGCCGCTAAAGAACACTACTTTTAGCGGTATTTTTTAACAAGCGCCGCTAAAGAACATGATCTTTAGTGGTGTTTTTTTCCTTAGCGCCGCTAAAGAACATGATCTTTAGTGGCGTTTATTTCTAAGCGTCGCTAAAGAACATGATCTTTAGTGGCGTTTTTTTCTAAACGCCGCTAAAGAACATGATCATTAGTGGCGTTTATTTCTAAGCGCCGCTAAAGAACATGATCTTTAGTGGCATTTATTTCCTTAGGGCCGCTAAAGAACATGATCTTTAGCGGCGTTTTTTTCTGTAAGCGCCGCAAAAGTTTGCGACGTTGTCATTAGTGGCATTTTTGCGACGCTTCTTCAAGCGCCGAAAATAGATTTAGTGGCGTTAAAAAGTGCCGCTAAAGGCCCAAAAAAACGCCGCTAAAAACTTGTTCTGCTGTAGTGCTGGTGCACAGTTTTCCTCTGACTTTATAATTGGTGCACAATTATGATTAGAATGAAATTATCAAATGTTCACCTCTATTTTACAGCGAGAATGTTATAACCTTACAATCAAAATTCTGAAATAAATGTTCTTAAAGACAAATTTATTGCACGAAATAACTAAATCTCAAGTTTTATTCTGAATTAGATTTGTCCATTTAATACATAATAATTGAAGTTATCACTAAATCCTCCCTCACTAAGAATGCATAAAAGTCTATTCGAATCAATTTATCTGACCGAAACTGATGTAATCCCTTTTATAAAGTCTGTTCAAACAAACTTATTCAGTCAAAACTGATGTAATCCCTTTATATACATATCTAGATATGTTGCGCGGAAGCGTGTAAAAGAGTAAAATTATTGTACTAAAAAATCACTCTAAGTTCAATTCCCAGGAAAGAGAGGTGGATCACGAGGATCACTTAAGTACCAGGTCGTTCCTAGCTAGAATATCCCTCTATCATAATTTAATAGCACAATAAATCACTACAATCACATTCGCAAAATATGCAAAATAAACAATAAAGAACACTAGAATTTTAACGAGGTTCAGCAAATTTTGCCTACGTCCTCGGGCACTACCAAATATATTTCA
Source organism: Gossypium hirsutum (assembly GCF_007990345.1). Lineage (NCBI taxonomy): Eukaryota > Viridiplantae > Streptophyta > Magnoliopsida > Malvales > Malvaceae > Gossypium > Gossypium hirsutum. The sequence goes on along the minus strand of NC_053447.1, from coordinate 67,521,944 downwards.
CTCCAAAATACAAGTGAAAATTTACAAATAAGGAGAGAGAACAATGCCTTAAGTAGAGAATGGCATATGTGGGATGTGTAAAATGAGACATAGTTAGGCCTATTTATAGTTGAAGTTCAAGGATTAACTTGAAAAGTCCCTATACAACTAGGGACCAAAATTGCAATTATTCCATGCCAAATTTCAACCCAATTTCAGTGCCTTAAATGCTCAGATTTTCGGTGCCAATCTCCTGACACCCATATCTTTGAAAAGTCAAAGATTGCATGGTTGCCAATAAGATATGTATCAAACATAAGTGTTAAATATAGGTACTAAGAGAAAATGAATGGGTTCGGGTAAAATAGGCTATGATATAACCAACATCCATGCAAAATCGAGAAAGATATGAATGAGACGATCTTCTAATTCCTTATCCCAGGCCCTAATATAGGTTCGGGTAATACACTAAAAACATAGATCACCACTACTCCCCACTGTAAACATTCTAAAATCACATGCAAAAATTCTTTCAAGCTCGTTTTAGCATCTAAAAAGAAAAAATAATAATAATAATAAAATTGATGCCTAAACAAAGTCCGAATATGGGTGGTGAGATACAAGAGATGGGAAATCAATCATACCATGCAAGATTTAGTCCTCATCCATTCCTGCTGGTTGATCTCTCCTCGCTGGACCTCCAGCTGGTTTCGCCATGATAATCTACAAACATTGAATCAACGGCATTACTGAGCTTAGTGGATGAAAATGTTTGGAAAATGAAATACATATGCGGTCCTAAGTGTAATACCCAATTTTAGCCCGGGCTCACATATGGAAACATAATTTTTGAGGATATGCAATTTTAGATATGATATGCAATCCTAGATATGATATGCAATCTTAGATATGATATATATAATCTTAGATATGATATGCAATCTTAGAATATATGATTTTGTAATCTTAGAATTTAATTTGTAGATACCCTTTAATCTCAGCCGTTGATGTAATTGATCTGTACCGTTGGATTTTGGGAGGCTCAACTATAAATAGAGGCCTCTCCCTTCATTGTAAAAAAAAAAGAAGAAGAGAAAAGAGGAAGAGGAATAAAAAAGAGAACGATTGGCAATTTTTTAAAGGTGGCTTACTTTTTTTTCTTTCGATTATTTTTTTTACTTATTTATGATTTTAAAAAGGGGAGAAGGTGATACCACTGCGAATTTTATTTATTTTATTTAGCCCCTCCGCCTTTTAATATTTTTGTAATTAAGTTTTTTTTATTTTTCTTAATTTACCCTTTTATTTATTTTTATTTCAATTGGGTCTAAGTTGAACGGCGTCGTTTTAGAGGAGAAGGGAAAATTTCCCTTCTAGCCCCTCTATGTAATTCGCGCGTTCAAATTAATCCTTTTACTTTTATTTATTTGCTGATTTACCCCAGTGTTTTTATTGCAATTCAATTTAGTTTTTCTTTTCTTTTTTTGTTCTTTTCATTTATTTTATTAATTAATAACGTAATCATTTTTTTTTATTTTTTTTAAATCTATACATGTATATTTTATGCACATATTTTTAACTTATATTTTTCTCACATTTATATATGTATATATATGTATATTTATTTTTAAAAAAGATTAATTTTGATAATGTACTCATTATTTAATTTTTTTGTCCATGTATATTCCTTTTATATGTACATGTATATATTTTTTTAAAACGAATATTATCCTATATTTTTTTAATGAATATTTTCATATTTATATGTATATATTTACGTTTTTTTTTAATGATTAAATACTTACTTTTTCTTTTTTAAAATATACTTATTTTTTATTATTTCATATATGTACGTATAATTATATTTTTTCTTTATTTGCATAAGTATATTATGTATTGTATTTATATATAAATTCTATAACCCAAAATTTTATTTGTAAATTATATGTATATTTTTAATCTTCATAATTTTCATGTGTATATTATACGTCTTTTGATCCTTATTTATTTGTTTGCTATCCCATCCATTGTATAATTGTGTTTACATTTAATATTTTGCATGTCATGGATTACCTTTTTTTATTATTTCGTTTATTCATTTGCTTATATTATTTTTATGTCGATGATGTATTTATTATTGTTATTATTATTATAGCATTTGTATATGTATAAAATCACGTTACATCATTTTTTTACTCAAATTTAAAGATAGAAATTTTTTTAAATTGAGATAATGTTCGTATTTAGGATTTTCAAGGGAATTGAGCCCTAACGTATTGGGTTCCGATTTTCTTCGTTAAATCCGACAATCGAGCATTTCTCTTCAATCAAAAAAATAAAAACTCATTATTGGGAATTCAACACGTTGTGTCCTAACGTATTGGATGTGACGCATTGATTTCTCGAAATGAAGATTTTTTTTTAAAAAATCATGACGGAAATATTCCGAGTTTGAGATTCTAAAGGAATTGTGCCCTAACGTATTGGGTGTGATTTCTTAAATCTTGGATGAGTGGATGTTCTTTTAAAGTAAAGGAAATATTCCGAGTTCGGGATTCTAAAGGGATTGTGCCCTAACGTATTGGGTGTGATTTCTTAAATCTTGGATGAGTGGATGTTCTTTTAAAGTTTTATTGTATAAATATTCTGACCTAATTCATTTTGGGGGAAATTAGAATGTTGTGCCCTAACGTATTGGGTGTGGCATTTTTGCTTCTCTGAATTGAAAAGGGTCTTAATATGCAACGTTTTAAGTTTTTAAAGATTATATTTTTAAAATTTTCGACCTTAAGACATTAATTAATTAACTAGGTACCAATTTTTGGGCGTAATGAGGGTGCTAATCCTTCCTCATACGTAACCGACTTTCGAACCCGTTTTTCTAAAATTCGTAGACCAAAGTCGTTTTAGGTGATCCAATCACACCTCAATAAAAAATTGGTGGCGACTCCCAATTTTCTTTTTTTTAAAGTCGACAACCTAAAATTTTTTGTTTTCAAAAAAATAGTTTCGACACTAAACAACAAATACAACTTTGCATGAGAATCTAATCCCATCAGCAAACTATTTTAAGTGCGATTTTCATTTTCAAGCTTTCTGCCTCTAGTAAATTACCTGATCTACACGCAACACAGTGCAGGCAGCATCTGCAGCATATTTGAGAGCAAAAAACCTGACAAAAAAAAGTCAACAATTGTAAATTATAAAAGAATCAGAGGTTAATTTTCGATGCAAAAGAGAACAGAACTGAGCCAGAAATAATTGTAAATAGCGACTTACTTAGTGACATAAAGGTCCCAAACATTCACGGTTGAGACATCCTTGCAACCACAATCCTCAGAGTCATCTCCCCTCAAGTCGATGCCCACTTTAGCATTCCCAGATGCATGCTTTTCATACAAGTTAGAAATAATATCCATTGGTTTGAGTCCAGCATTCTCTGCCAGGGTTCTCGGTGCCAATTCAAAACTTTCAGCAAACTTAACAATGGCATACTGATCCAATCTGCAAAATATCCCGTAGTTAATATTAATAGCTTCTTCTAGTACGCATCTAATATCTACAATAAATCCCAAAAACCTGTAGGAGATTCTCAACACAGCTATCAAAATGAACATGACCAAAATGCAAGATATAAATAACTTGACAGCCAACGATGCAGAAGTTGACTCATTTGACACCTCTCCAGCACTATGCCTGAATACCTAGTTGTTTAGCAGGTAGAATCATGATGGTCGGTTTTGCACTGGTACCGGTGTGGTACTGACTACCTTGGGTAGAATTCCATCAAGCCACAAATGTGTTCATGTCATTCATACAAGTGTAATGCTTAAACTTGCAGCTTAAATATGAAACAACACATGCAGGATGGCATTTTGCATTAAGAAGAGCACACGGAAAAAACAAATCACCCTGTTTCCTTGAAGGAGAACTCTTTCAGTCTTCTCGCCAACCCGATTTCTGTAGCAGCAGCTCCAGGTACTATACGACTATCCCTGCACATTGCCTGACCAAAAATGAATGGGCATTAAGAATGGGATAATGATTCTTTCCTCGGAATTTACATCCAAAAAAGATGGAAAAGACAATTTCAGCAGGTGAGGTTTATATGGCATTCAAAGAAAAAGATCAGCAAAAAAAAAACCTTATATGTATTGACTCCATCATCAACAGCTCTTTCAAGATCATCCAATATACTATCAGTACTTCCTCGCAGAACCACAGTGGCAACCTTGTTACCCCCATCTTCACTTCTCACAACAGTGACCTACATTAAATTGGAAAAGGCAAAATAGAGTGAGGCAAGGACAAGGAACCAAATATAAGTAAATCCACCTCTTCAAACATACCCGAGAACCACCGATTTCCTCAACTGAAATTGAATCAACAAATCCCAAATCATCTGGCTTTGGTTGGCTGAGTTTCAGCTGTCAGAAGAATTAAAGGCCCATTAGATTGCAATCAAAATATATGATCTTTTTTCATATAACATAATCTAGATAGAATGCTCACAAGAGCAGAAGTGCCTGTTGTGCGGCAGAAGCGTCGTAGTTCAAACTTTGAGCTAATTTTCAAGACCATTAACCTGCCCAAATAAAATCACATATCAGAGATGTTGACCAAGAGAGCAAAATAATTGAAATAATTTTGAATCCAAAAAGTAGGTGAATCTATCAACACAACATATTCAACATCATGGGCTTAATATCAAATCAAAACAAGAAAGAGCAAAGTAAAGAGTCGGAAATATGGGAAGGAAGCTTGATGTACTTGTAACGGTCACAGAAATGCAATGCCATTTCCCCGACTGCTCCTCCACTAACGATAACTTTGGCACCAGAATCAGCAACTGCTTTAATGAACTCCTCAACCTTAGCTTCTTCAGTTTTTGCGTAATTCTCTAGCTATAAGAAAAAAAACATAAAGAGAAGCCTTCCACATTTAGAATATTTGACCAACAAAAGCACCCTATACCAATTTACAAAATGTAAAAACGGACAGCATGAGATAAGAAAATCATTATGCCCATATTGCCCAAAACCACAGATTTTAAAATAACAGGAATGCATTCAAAACAATTTGCCTTCTAATCGGTTGCTTCTTTCATACGATCTCCTATTTAAAAAAAGAATTAAAAAATTATCATAATTTACCTGCTCAGCAGAGTGAATCAAAACAATTCCTTTTGTTTCAGTAGCAGATGAATCAACACCAATTGCAAACACAGCCACCTAACACGAAGTGAACACAACAATACAAGTCAAAAAGCAACGAGACCTTTAACTTGGCCAAGTGAAAACTATCAAGCAGCTTTGTATAACTTAAATTAATCTGAAATGGATAAATAGAAAGAAAAAAATTAATTTAAATAATATTTTAAAAAGTTAATATATTGGTGCATAACATAAAAAATTAAATATTTTTAAATAATTAATATAAATGTTTTAAAAAATTGTATTTTGCTAAAGTATTGAATTTTAAACTATGTAATAATCACTAGCTAAATTGTTGGAGCTAAGTGCAACAAATAGCAAGGTTCAACAAAAAGCTTGCCGAGCAAGAATCGAGACTTGCGGCAGAAACAAAGAAGAAAAATGAAATAAATTTTAAGCAAAGCTAAAATAGAGAGTATATGGATGAAATCTTGATTGAATTCATTCATCTTTTTTTAAAATGGCATAAAGTCTATTTATACAAGCTTACAACTTGACAACTTAGTTGGAATACAACTAAGTTTCATCATTACATCCACTTAAAATAAATCACCACTTACTACCACTAACAAACTTAGTTGGAATACAACTAAGTTTCATCATTACATCCACTTAAAATAAATCACCACCTACTACCACTAACAAACTTAGTTGGAATACAACTAAGTTACATCATTACATCCAAATAATAATAATAATAATAATAATAATAAAACATGTGATTGCTACATGCTAACCATTGCTTCAATACTCCTCCTTGGTTTGCATGGAGCAAACACCTAGCTTCCTTCTTAGACATTCGAACCTTGTGACATTAAGGGCTTTAGTCAAAATGTCTGCAAGTTGATCCTCAGAATTACAATGGATCAGCTTCACTTCCTGAGCTTGCTCCATTTCTCGAACAACATGCAACTTGATGCTGAAATGCTTTGTTCTTCCATGGAACACTGGATTTTTAGCAATTGCAACTGAAGATTGGTTGTCACAGAAGATCTCAGTAGCTTCCTTTTGATGCACTTTCAAATCAGCTAAGATTTTCCTTAGCCAAATGGCTTGGTTGATAGCACTTGCAGCTGCCACATATTCTGCTTCAGCAGTAGATTGAGCCACCAGACTTTGCTTCTTCGAGCTCCAGCAAAACATGGCTGAACCAAGGTTGAAAGCATACCCTGAGGTGCTTTTCATGTCATCTATCGAGCCAGCCCAGTCACTATCAGTGTAGCCAACCAGCTTCAGATTTCCTTCCTTGCTGTACCTTAAACCATAGCTCAAAGTGCCTTTGACATATCTAAGCACTCTCTTAGCAGCTTGTAAATGTTTTTTATTGCAACAATGCAAGAACCTTGAGAGCAATCCTACAGCATACATTATGTCTGGTCTAGTGGCAGTTAAATATAACAGACAACCAACTAGACTTCTGTAGGTTGTTTCACAAACCTTCTCAAAATCACCTTGGCTCGATAGTTTTTCTCCAACAGCAACAGGTGTTTTAGTTGCTTTACTGTTTTGCATGGAGAACTTGGTCAGAATCTTTGTGGCAAAGTTTCTCTGACTTAGAAATATCTCATTTTGTGCTTGAGTCGCCTCCATTCCAAGGAAATAAGACATTTCCCCTAGATCAGACATTTCAAATACTTCTTGCATCTTGGTCTTGAAATCGACCAGCACTGCTCGATCTCCTCCTGTCACCAGCAGGTCATCAACATATAGGGATACAATGAGCTGTGTTTGTGTCCCTTGCTTCTTGACATACAGTGTTGGCTCACTCTTGCTTCGATCGAATCCCAAATTAGTCAAGTAGCCATCGATTCTGCTGTACCAGGCCCTTGGAGCCTGTTTTAAGCCATATAGGGCCTTCTTCAGTTTGTAGACCATATGCTCTCTGCCAGCTATCTCAAACCCTTGTGGTTGTTCAACATAGATCTCTTCATCTAAGAAACCATTCAGAAAGGCTGATTTCACATCGAGTTGATGGATCTTCCACTCGAGCTGTGCTGCTAAGGCAATCAGTAATCTGATGGTGTCTAGCCTGGCCACTGGTGCAAAGGTCTCCAGGTAGTCCAGGCCATACCTCTGACTGAACCCCTTGACAACTAGTCTTGCTTTCAGTTTGTTCAAGGTACCATCAGCATTTTGCTTGGCTTTGTACACCCATTTCACCCTAATTATCTTCCTTTTGACTGGCCTTTCAACTAATTCCCAGGTCTGGTTCTTCTCAATCATGCTAATCTCCTCAGCCATTGCCTGCTTCCACTCTTGCTGAGCTTCAGCCTCTTCAAAATTGCTTGGTTCAGCTATGGCTACATGAGCTCTTTCATAAATCTCAGTCAATGGTCTTGTTCCTCTAACTGGTTCATCATCAATGTCCATTTCAGGAACATTTTGATCTGGCTCAGCTTGATCTGCTGCAAGTCCTTCTGAAACTTCCTCAGGTTCATGTTTTTCCCAGTTCCAACATGACTTTTCATCAAATACCACATCCCTACTGACTGACACTTTCTTTGTTGAAGGATCCAAGATCCTATAGCCCTTCTCAACAGTGCTGTAGCCCACCAAAATACCAGGTCGAGCCCTTTCAGACAATTTGTCCCTTTTGACAGCAGGTACATGAGCATAACAGATGCATCCAAAGACCTTCAGATGAGCCAGTGATGGCTTGAATCCAAACCAGGCTTCGAATGGAGTCTTCTGATCCAAGGCCTTGGTTGGAAGCCTATTTTGAATGTAGTTTGCAGTGTTAACTGCCTCTGCCCATAGTGCTTTAGGCAGATTCTTCTGAATCATCAAGCACCTGGCCATATCCATCAGACTCCTATTCTTCCTTTCACTTACACCATTTTGCTGAGGTGTATATGTGTTGGTAAGTTGATGTTTGATGCCTGCCTTATCACAGAAGGCTTGGAACTGAGCTGAGGTGTACTCAGTCCCATTATCAGACCTTATGGACTTCAGCTTGCAACCTGTTTCAGTCTCAGCAGCAGTCTTGAACTTCCAAAACACTGAGGCCGCCTCTGATTTCTATTTTAGGAAGTAAAGCCAGCAATATCTTGAAAAATCATCAATGAACAGTATGAAGTACCTGTTTCCACTTAATGACTCAGTCCTCATAGGGCCACACACATCAGTGTGCACCAGTTAGAGTTTTTCAGAGGCTCTCCAGGCTTGATTCGAGGGAAATGGGAGTCTGGCCTACTTTCCTAGCTGACACACTTCACACACATCATCATGATCCACTGAGTTGATGAAGTTTTCAGCCAAGTCCTCTCTGACCATTCGAGCCATCGATCTGAAGTTGGCATGTCCCAGTCTTTGATGCCAAAGCTTGGATTCATCTGATGTGACTGTGTAGGCAATGTTTGACTCCCTGGTCCAGTCAACTACAAAGCTCTTATTAGCCATAGGAACTGCCATCAGCTTGGATCCACTTGGATCATTGATTTGGCATTGGTTGTCTTTGAACACAACAGAATACCCTTTCTCCAGCAACTGAGCTATGCTGAGCAGGTTTCTGTCAATTTCAGGCACCAAAAGCACATTTGAAATCACTTTGGCACCTGTGGGGGTGCATATCAGCACATCACCCTTGCCTTCAGCTTGAATAAAATGTCCATTTCCTATCTTGACTTTAGTTCTGCAGCTTCTGTCTAAAGACTTGAAGATTGCAGCATCAGGTGTCATGTGGTTGGTGCATCCACTGTCTAGAAGCCAACCAGATGAGAACCTTTCTTGAGTAGCTGAGCATAACACAGCAAAGACTTGCTCCTCTTGGTCACTGTCCTCCTTAGCTACTCGAGCCTCAGCTTTCATCTGTTGAAACTGACTCTGCCTTGATTTGGCCTTGCTCTTGCAGACTCTCTCAACATGACCCTTCTTTTTACAATGCTGACATACAGCATCTGGATTGAACCAGCATTTTTCTTTTGGATGACCAGCCCTTCTGCAGTGCTTGCAAGTCTGACCCTCTTTTCTTGCAACATCAGTCCTTGGCTTGTCTCTCCAGGCCTTCTTGCCTTTGTAGGCAGTGTTTGTTCTTGCCTGAAAGGCACCTTCTTGATGCTCCTCCAGTCTGCTTGCTCTTCTTTGCTCTTGAGCATATAAAGCATTGATCAACTCTGTCAGGGAGATGGTGTACAGGTCCCTTGAGTCCTCGAGAGATGAGATTTTTGCCTCATACCTCTCGGGCAGAGTTGCAATAACCTTCTCCACTATCCTAGCTTCCTTGAGCTGCTCTCCAAGGAGCCTAATGCTGTTAACCACAGCCATAATCCTGTCAGAGTACTGCTTGATAGTTTCTTCTTCCTTCATCTTCAAATTCTCGAAATCTCTCCTTAAGTTCAGCAACTGTTGCTGCCTTGTCCTCTCTGTCCCTTGAAACTCCTCTTGCAACTTGTCCCAGGCTTGTTTTGGTGATTCACAGGCCATAATTCTTGTGAAAATCACATCTGACACTGAGTTCTGGATGCAAGACATGGCTTTGTGCCTCTTGGTCCTCTCATCAGCATGCTGCCTGATTTGAGCTACTGTTGGATTGCCTCTAAGTGGCTCTGGTTCAACATCTGAGTTGACTACCTCCCACAGATCGAAAGCTTGTAGGTAGGTCTTCATTTTAACCACCCATATGTGGTAGCCTTCTCCATTGAAGACTTGAGGTGCAGCTGGTGAAAAGCTTGATGAAGCCATGAATTTGTATAACAGATCCCTTAAGAAATAGGCTCTTGATACCAATTGTTGAACCTTGCTATTTGTTGCACTTAGCTCCAACATAAATAAACACTAGATTAAGAAGAAAACCAAGAGTAATTGAAGTTTTTATTGCTAATTATGTTCCATCATTGGAAAATTGAAGGAAAAACATAAGAATGAGATGAGAAAATTAGAGAAGTGGATGAGAAGAAATTGATAGTTTGCAACAGAATACACATGCCATTTTCCTTCCCTTTCTTGCTACCTATACCCACTCCTCTCGCACAACAAAATCATTAAGTCAATGCTAATGTGGATCCATTACAAAGTCATTATATTTGTTAGGTGGCCTCATTGTACGTGTTATTCTCTTTGGATTTATTTGTCCCAGTTGCTTAGTCCCAGCATCCGTTGAATCTTGTTGATCGATTGAGCCAATGTCATTGTTGTTTACAACAATAGTCCCCCCATTGGAAAGAACCTAGTCCTCAAGGTTGTAATTGGGAAAAATCTTGAGTAATTTATCCTTGTCTTCCCAAGTAGGTTATTATTTTTTTATGATATAACTTGATCTTATCACAACATACCCAGAATACATCCAGGAATTACCATAAAGAAGACAGATAGTCATCATTTCTCATGAAGACTTGGTCGAACACGCCACAAGGACCAAACAAAATAAGCCACAAAGGCTTAGTTGATCACGCCATATAGGACACATTTAGAATCACGTGTTTATTGTCCCGACGGACTTTCACAGAAGATGTCATGGTTCCTTAGTCATGGTCTTATACTTAAACTTTATACCTTATGTCGTGATCTGCCAGTCCAATTTTTATCATAACGGAGGCATCACCATGAGTATTCATACAAACACATCTTGCCATGGGCTCAAACACACGGACTTATTCACTTCATGTATCGTGACCTGCCAATCCAGACTATGTTTCACTAGAGGATACACCATGGGTGTTTTCATATCATAGTGTCATGGGCTTCCACCACATGATCTTACACATACACTCATATTGTGATATATCAGTCTAGTTAGCAATATACCTGTCATACCAGAGGCATCACAAAAGAACGTTACTCCAACCCTACTTCTCAAATTATTCATACTTATTTGATTCTTACATATATACTTACGAACAACATTCTATTCACACTGAGTTTTATACATTCCATCATAACCACATATATCATCATTTATTTTTCACATTCTTAACAATCTTCAAAGATATCATTATCACTTATGCTTGTTTATATCTAAACAGTAAACATGCAAGAGTCAAGATAAACACTCACCTGATACTCACCAACTGTAGTTCAAAGCTCAAAACTCGAACATCTTTCTTGGCCTAGCAGCAACAGCTACTCAAAGAACACAATTTCACCATTAAAATCCTTATACACAGATTTTTAACATCTCAATCATAGATAAACCCCATGCAAGACCTTGTTTTAGTCCTACTGCTCAGTAAACTCTTAACATCATAAATCCTTCAAAACTTAACATGCAAAGCCATATTACTTACTAAGAGATAAAGTGACGTCTAACTAATCCCAGCATCTTAACATCTAACTTGAAGAGATTGAAATAGCACTTAACTTGAAGAAATAGAGAACAATATTGAAGGAAGAAATAGAAGAAGAATTCTCAATAGACCCTTCTCACCCATATATATAACCCATTTGCGGGAACTTTAACAAATGTCAATACATTTAGTGTGGGAACTTAACAGATGTTAACACAATTAGAACTATCCTTCTTAACGGCCTACAGGTTCTAAGAGAAACATAAATGAAAATCCTTTCTCAATAAATATTTGACCAGTCAATCCAGTTGATTCTTAACCAGATCATGTTCAACTTAACTAGCACAATGCTCAGACAAACCACGATGTTAAACATTTGGCAGGTACATTACACCCAATCGTACTCGCCAAAAGACAAAACATGGCGAACTATAATACGTCAAATAAATAATCTTTACAACTCTATGCCATAATTCGGATCCACCAAACTCGGGGTGTGACAAACCTAACTAGACAAAAAGTTTCTCCATGCCCTAAATGGCCACATATGAAATACAATAATGTGATTCTTTCATACTGAAATCTCGCGTATATGAAACTTGATAATGAAACCTAAATTTTCTTCCTCCTTTTCAATGGGGATCTCACATTTAATTTAACTCTTATTTGCAAATATTGACTAACACCTCTCGAAATCTGCTTCAAATCATAATCCGAAAAATTCTCAAATAAAATTACCAAACTATCTTGCCACTGCTTCAAAGAAAAATCCTAGGGGAATATCACGTACTTGAACCCAAAACCATGAAAAATCAATGGTACTTGCATGGGATCTTCATTAATAGCCAAATGATGGAACACTAACCAATGATTGTTGAAAGCCCATGGTGCTCCATTAATCACCCTATCAATGTCCACCTTATTGAAAAATCTAAACAAATATCTATTCTCTCCCATATTCAAGATCTGCACACACCTTAAAGGATGCCACAAATTTGCCAATGTATTCTTCATCGTTGGAAAGTGGACCACACTAGCAGTAAGAAAACATCCCACCAAACAAAACTCTTGTTTTTAATTTAAATATTGAAATTTATAATTAAACAATATCTTGTAATAAAATAATTTAATGCATAATTTGGTACTTGAGTTTGACACTTTTTTCTAATGTGGTACTCTTGTTTTTTTTTTGTTCAATTTGTTACATATATTTGACAAAAGTTATATATTTTGGTATTCAAAAGTAACGATGTAACACCTCTTAACCCTAAACCGTCACCGAAACAGGGTTACGAGGCATTACTGGACATCTCGAACAATTTATAAATAATTCTTAGATAAATAACGAACATACATAAAAAAATCATAAATTCATATAAATTTATGCTAATTGGCTTCATTCATTTTTTTATTTTTTTTAAATTTCGACAGTATTTCTGCTTATTTTTACATAAAACCCCCTGCAAACTTAAAACCAAAATCAAACCAATACCAATATTTCAATCAATGATTTTATACTTTAAAACGCTACTAAATCATGCTTAATAAATTGATTTACTACTTTAATTATAAAAGGTTAAAGTTAACATGTAAAAAAAAAACTAATTCATATCTTTCATTTCATTTCAAGATTTAATACTAAGTTTACTAATTTATAACTTTAAACTTTATTTATCATCCAAAAGATTATAACCATTTATTTACAACCAAGATCATTTAGCATATATATTTACATATATATACGACTCGTGTACAATCACCTAGTACATGCCACTTAAACAAAAGGAAGAAATACATCACCAAAATTTTCTTGATGGAGTCGGGATCTTTCTGGATGCTAAACTGGACCTTGAACTCTAATGACCTACGCACGGAAACAACCGTACACTGAGTATTTCATACTCAATGGTATTACCATAATTCAAATTATAATATTAATAAACATGTAATGCATAAAATCATACATACAAATTTAAACTCAAATTTCATATTTCTACAATAACAATTCATCAATTAATATCATATATCCACAATTTGAAACTTGGACACATCATGAACCTTAGATTCATTTCTCAATCTCATATCACATTTCAATTTACAATTCAACTATTTGTTTCATTTCAATAGCTCGATTGTTCAACTCATTCAGTTTATCATTTCATTATTTACCCTATTAACAAAACTCGGACTTTGACGGATACACGGATCCAACCAAACACTCTAGTATGGCACCCACTACCTTATCGAATAGTTCGAAGCAATAGTTGACACCCAGTGTCTCATCGGTAAAGCCGAAGAAAGTTGGTACCCAGTACCTCATTGAATCTATCCGAAGAAATATAGTGACACCTAGTGTCTCATCGACTCGAGGTCGAAGTATCCCTGAACTCTTTCAATCCTATGGCATGCCAACTATATCCGACTCAGCCCGACTAGTTAATAGGGTCTCCAAATTGACATTTCAATTCAATTTCACTTTTTCACTTTTAATCACAATTTAATTCAAAATTCACTTTTCCATTTTCAAGTCAATATTAATTTCAATTCCACACATATATTCATCATTCAATTGAATTTCTTTCAACTTAATAATAATACTTACCTTATATTTCACTTACCATACATATAAATTTAAATATAGCATTAAATAATAAATAATTTGAATTATAGTAATACAAACCGTAAATCTCCCGTTTTAGTCCTCGATAGCTTTCTCCTTTCCTTTCGATGTCAATGCCTCAAGTTCTTTGTTAGCTACAAAAATAATAATTATTTTCACTATTAATTACAGCATTAAATTATAAAAATAATAATAATAATTAAATTTTATTCAATTCCTACTTATTCCCAATTTAATTCTAACTAAGCTTACTTACTTTTCTAGCTTAATTCATACTTCTTTTCTACTTAATTTCTTGCCATATTTAACTCAATTATTCAATATTCATAATTAAGCCCTAATTTAAGACTTCTTATAACTTAATCCCAACTATGTAAAACTTATAGCCTAGTTTACAATTTAATCCTTTTATCTATTCTAACTAGAAATTCTATCAACTAAACCCCTAATTTAACAACTTGTTCAACATGAATCATGTTCAAAAACCTATGAACTTCCATAACCTCCACTTAATTTCAACAAAACTTTGTTTTAAAGCTTCTAAAACATCAAAATTAAGAGAAAATGGCTAAAGTTAGCTTGCCAATTAAACTTGAAGCTTTAAATCCCAATTTTCCCCATTTCTTTTCTTTCCCTTTTTCTTCCCCTGTTTTCGTTTCATTCTCTGTTCTTCTTTTGTTTCTTTTTTTTCTTTCTTTTATTTTTACTTACTTCACTTTATTTCTTTTGTTGTTCTTTTTAATTACTAAATAATTAATTTAATATCAATATAAAATATATTATGCTTATATATTAAGTAAACCAATTGTTTAATTACATTTGTACATATTTATTTTATTACACTTGTATAAATTTTATACCATTTATTTGTCAATTATCTTATTTATTTAATAAAAATCTATTTAACAACAAATAATAATATTACAAATGTACATATATTTTTTATTTATAAATATACAATATCATCTATACCATACATTTGTCATCATTTATTTTATTTATCACACAAAAAAAAATCTTATTATTTAATTATTTATATAATAAATATCTATCTAATAATTTAATATAATTATTACAAATGTATATACTTTTATCAATACATTTGTATTAAATCACTACCATACATTTGTCTTTCTTTAACTTATTTCATAATATAATAATAATAATAATAATAATTAATATTATTTATTATTTAGTACTAAACCTTAATGATTATTAATGAAATTTTAATAGAAAATATCACATAAAAATCTTCAATCATACTCAGCTTATGCCGCCTCATTCTTATGAATTGGCTTAATTGTCATTTTGATCCTTTATACTTTTTTTATTTATAATTAAACTTTTACCCTTTACTCTATTTAGTTCTTTTTTTCCTAATTATTTTTAATTAGGCTAAATTCACCTAATTAATACCTAATTATGCACTCAACTAAACTGATAATTACTTCTAATAATTATTTATGACTCAGTTTACTAAGATGGAGGCCCGATAATGTACTTTTCCAATGCCCGTGAATTTTGGGACATTACAAACGATGTTAACCTTTTAGTGTTTAGTTCAGGTCTGGGAATTGATTTAATTGTTAATATTATTAACTTTGAATTTTTCATGATTTTGTTAATAGAATAAATTTAGTGTTAATTGTGGATTTGTTTAATTTTACATTTAATTTGTCAAATACAGTCTAATGGATATGATTTAATTAGGGTTTTAGAGTTGGTTTGATGAAAATACATAATTAGCAATTAATTTTCATCAAACCAACCCTAAAACTCGAATTAAACACTTAACATCTTTATTTTTGGGTGTTAAAATATATAACTTTTGTCAAATACAAATACCTGATTGGACCAAAAAATAACATAAGTATCACATTAGAAAAAAGTGTCAAACTCAAGTACTAAATTATGTGTTAAGTCTAATAAAATATTTTAATTATTTTACATTACATAAAATAATATGCATTTTAAATAAATAATCATATATCTTTAAATAATAATCAAATACACTAATAAATAAAATAAATATATAATTAATGAAATAAAAATAATTAGATGTATGTTACATAAGAAACTAGTTAAGCATGTAAAACACAATTAGTTAATACTTTATAATTATGAAGTAAATATGATAATGTAAAACACAAACGGTCCAACACTTATAATTATTGTAGGCTCAATTTTGTTGACTCTTTCTTGGATTCTTCGTGGAGACAACATCTATCACTCATCTATCATCCCCCAATTACCACACCTACGCGCTTTCATTTGGAAGAAAAAATGGAAATGTATAGAGAAATTGATGACAAAAATCTTCGTTGTTCCCTTGAAATTTGATCTGTTTTTCTCCTTCATGTAGGATTGTAGATAAGGTGATACTTATATCATTAAAGGAGACAAGTTTAGTCTTGATTAATGTCTCAACATTGATTTTAAGATTTAAGAAAATGAAAAAAAACTCTTAATTAATTGTTACCGACTCCCTCTCATAGGTATTATAATGAAGATAGATTCATTTGGAAAAGTAAAAGGTGGGAAACATATACACAAATTTCCTAGACAAGTCCTTTGTTGTTTCCTGTAAATTTCATCTGTTTTTCTCCTTCCTCATGTTCATATACTTATTGTTTCTACTTTGTTTCTGAGGTATTGAGCCATCTATTTTCTGATTTTGAACACTATATCCATATATACAATTTTAATACTTAATTTGTAATATATATATATATAACAACGAGTTTGAAAAAGATATTTATTTTTTTATATTACTAAATTTAAAATTATCATTATAATTATCACTTAATTATTATTAGAGTTTATTGTGCTCAATTTTTTTATATATATTTGAGGGAGAAAAATAGGATTGCTTAATATTGAACCCAAACTCTCGTACCTACTGTAACACCCCTTACCCGTATTCAACTCCGGAATAGGGTATGAGGCATTACTAGAACACTTACACATGTAAACGTATTAAACCGAGTTACAAAATTTCATTCAAATTTAAACTCTTCAAAATTTTAACATGCTTTTATATTTCTTTACAACATATCCTCAAAATATTATATTCATAACAAATAGGGCCTACGAGACCCGATACTTACTCATGTAATTCAAAGCTCCATTTCCATTTTATTCAATTCACAATCTTTCATGTTCACAATTCAAATCAATTTCTCAATCCAATATATATATATTTCAATACCACACTCTCATACTATGAAACTTTATTTTCCCATATGAGCTTAAACCATGATCATCACATATTAAAGACAAATGTTCTTGACATTTCCATCACATAAACCGAATTAATCAATGCAACTCAATGATATAATCATCAATACCATTACTATCACATATATATATATATGTCATGACTAAATTTCTTAAACATTTGATCAATTGCTTTTCAATACCGCAATAGTTCCTTCAGTACCAATACGTATTTACCATTCAATTTAACATTTACCGATTATAATCAGGCATATGACCATTATACACAATTCTTTCATACATTTTATTGTCATCCTCCTCCTCTCCATTCCACATCCTTTATTATAAAACATGCTTAAATAGCATTATACGTAATTTTACTATTCACTTATATTTAAATTCAAAGCTGTCTATTTGAGTCAGAGTCACTAAATCATTTTTATCCAAAGATACAGAGCTCCAAATTAAGATCCGTTAATTTACCTTGAAACTATACTCACATTTCTTCTTACCATAAAATTTTCAGAATTTTTGACTTGGGAAATTAGTACATTTTATTCTTTAAAGTCACCCCTGTTTCACTGCTCAACATCTCTGACCTCTCTTCACTAAAAATGAATTATCTCATTGTACAGATCTCGGATGATATTTATGTTTGCTCCCTTTGAAAATAGACTCATTAAGGATAATAATAATATAAATTATAACTCATAATAATTTTTTTTACAATTTTTTATCATTTTCCAAAGTCAGAACAGGGAATTCTGAAATCAAACCAACCTTGCCTAAGTAAAATTCAAATATCTCAAAATGTATAACTCTTTTTCTTTCTCTGTTTCTTTTATGTAAAAATAGACTTCTTAAGCTTTTATTTCATATCTTATTAACTCTCTAATTCAATTTACACAATTTTTTGTGATTTTTCAAAGTCACACTATTGTTACTGTCCAAAACTGTTTTGTTACTAATTCTACTTTTTCATAATTTCACTTTTTCACTTTTTCACTTTTAATCACTATTCAATTCAAAATTCACTTTTCCATTTTCAAGTCAATATTCAATTCAATTCCACACATATATTCATTATTCAATTACACTTAATCGTTACATGATCTCATGTATTCTCACTTAGTCAATTTCCCGTTGAATACTCGGAATATACACGGATACGTAGAGAATTAGCACATAAGTGCCACACTGATATGTAGCCGAAGCTACCACTGATATGCAGCCGAAGCTACCACTGATATGCAGCCGAAGCTACCACTGATATATAGCCGAAGCTACCACTGATCAATAACACTGGAAATGTCCACGAGCCTGCTCATACAAGCTGTCAGGTGTCTGCAACACATGCTAGATCACCTAGCACCCGGGACTCACTGTAACACAGTAACACTGATCTCTAGTGACATGTCACTTGTATCCACTTCTATTCCTAAGTTCAACCGGGAATTTACACTTAACACTTTGTTTTCAACACTTTATCAATTGAGTTACTGGGACTTTAAAAACATAAAGAACATTAAAAACAGGGCTTAGAATCACTCACTATGGAGCTTGGAAGCTTGAAAACCCTAACAATGGCTTTCCCCCTTGCTGATTTCGTCCAAATGAAGAAGATGAGCACAATTTGCCATCTTTTTCCCTTTTAATTCATTTTAATTACTAGATTACCAAATTGCCCCTAACTTAAAAATTTCCTATTTCACTTATCTCATGCCCATTTTTGTCTACCAACTTAACCAATGGTCTAATTACCATATAAGGACCTCCAATTTAAAGTTTCATAACAATTGAACACCTCTAACATGTAGAACTCAACTTCTGCACTTTTTACAATTTAGTCCTTTTGACTAAATTGAGTGCCCAAACGTCGAAATTTTCGAACGAAATTTTCACAAAATCATTCCTTGAAATTGTAGACCATAAAAATATAAGAAAAATAAATTTTTCCTTGTTGGATTTGTGGTCCCGAAACTACTACTCCGACTAGGCCCAAAATCGGGCTGTTACACCTACAAAAGTAAGCTTTTGTAAATAGGCCAAGAGGTTGCTGACAATTATGTTAAGTAGTTATTATTTTGAGTAATATTACATTGCATTAGCTATATAAAGGAAAACTATATTATATGTTGAATATGTTAAAAATTATTTAATTATTATTTAAAAATTTTCTATTATAATATTTGTTTGAATTGATAAATTAATATATTTTACATATATTTAATAATTTAAATAAAAAATATTATTTTATACTAATTACTTCAATTAAAAGTATAATATTTAAAAAAATTAATCAAATATTAAATACGTAAAATCACATATGTAACATAAGCTACTGATTATAAAGTAGATATGATAATTAAAACAATAATAATAATAAAACACAAACCGTCCAACACATTACTTGATGATAATTGTAGGATCTATTTTCGTGTTGTTAAGGTTTATATTTTTTTCAATTATTTAATAAGTTTGTTTATGCATATAATCTTAGTTTTACAAGTGATTTTAGAGATGATTTTATTGTCGTCCTCTCTAGTTTGGTGAATGTTCGATTCTTTTGTCAATTTTTGCTCGTCGCTTTAGACCATCCGATGTTGATTTCCTTATCATATTAAGTATTTGTAATTACTCTAAATATGTCGTACTTGAGTTGTGACGAAACTAATTGTTAACGTGCCACGATGTTCTAATTCAATGATATTAACGTGACATGAATAATGAATTCATTCTAATTCAAGTATCATCTCATCTGGACCATCTTTTCCTCTAACTTAAATAGAGGATAGATTGAAGCAAATTCCATTTGACTGGTGTGCAATTTTCCTCTGACTTTATAATTGGTACACAATTATGATTAGAATGAAATTATCAAATGTTCACCTTTATTTTACAGCGACAATGTTATAACCTTACAATCAAAATTCTGAAATAAATGTTCTTAAAGACAAATTGCACGAAATAACTAAATCTCAAGTTTTATTCTGAATTACATAATAATTGAAGTTATCACTAAATCCTCCCTCACTAGGAATGCATAAAAGTCTATTCAAATCAATTTATCTGACCGAAACTGATGTAATCCCTTTTATAAAGTCTGTTCAAATAAACTTATTCAGTTGAAACTGATGTAATCCCTTTATATACATATCTAGATATGTATCAAACATAAGTGTTAAATATAGGTACTTAGAGAAAATGAATGGGTTCGTGTAATATAGGCTCTGATATTACCAACATCCATGCAAAATCGAGAAAGATATGAATGAGACAATCTTCTAACTCCCTATCCCAGGCCCTAGTGTAGGTTAGGGTAATACACTAAAAACATAGATCACCACTACTCCCCACCGTAAACATTCTAAAATCACATGCAAAATTCTTTCAAGCTCGTTTTAGCATCCAAAAAGAAAAAACAATAATAATAAAATAGATGCCTAAACCAAGTCCGAATATGAGTGGTGAGATACAAGAGATGGGAAATCAATCATACCATGCAAGATTTAGTCCTCATCCATTCCTGCCGGTTGATCTCTCCTCGCTGGACCTCCAGCTGGTTTCGCCATGATAATCTGCAAACAGTGAATCAACGGCATTACTGAGCTTAGTGGAAGAAAATGTTTAGAAAATGAAATACATATGCGATCCTAAGCAACAAATACAGCTTTGCATGAGAATCTAATCCCATCAGCAAACTATTTTAAGTGCGACTTTCATTTTCAAGCTTTCTGCCTCTAGTAAATTACCTGATCTACATGCAACACAGTGCAGGCAGCATCTGCAGTAGAGCTGTCCATGGGCCGGGCCGGGCCCGGAAAAAAAATTTTGACCCTACTCTTAGGCCCGGGCCCGGCCCGACCCGAAATATGGGCCTAAAATTTTGTCCAGGCCCGGCTTTTAAT
Source organism: Gossypium hirsutum (assembly GCF_007990345.1). NCBI lineage: Eukaryota > Viridiplantae > Streptophyta > Magnoliopsida > Malvales > Malvaceae > Gossypium > Gossypium hirsutum. The sequence goes on along the minus strand of NC_053447.1, from coordinate 67,500,787 downwards.
AAACACAAAAAAATATTTTAAAAATAATAAAAATAAAAATATTTTTAAAGTATTTTAAAATTTAAAAATAAAAATAAAAAATATATATTTATTATATTCGGGTCGGGTCGGGCCGGGCCAGGGCCCGGGCCAAAAAAGTTGAGCCCGAGCCCGGTCCATTTTTTAAACGGGCCTCATTTTTTTGCCCAAGCCCATATTTCGGGCCTATATTTTTACCCGAACCCTCCCATATTTCGAGCGGGCCGTCGGGCCTGGCCGGGCCGCCCGGCCCATGGACAGGTCTAATCTGCAGCATATTTGAGAGCAAAAAACCTGACAAAAAAGTCAACAATTGTAAATTATAAAAGAATCAGAGGTTAATGAAAGTATGGATTGGAAGAAAGGGAGAAGAATATATTTCTAGATATAGCATGCTTTTTCAATGGGGAGGAGAAAGATTTGGTAAGATGGTTGTGGGTTTTTTCCAGATACTGGAGTCGATGTTCTCATTAAGAAATCCCTCATAAAAGTCAGTGATGACAACCAATATTTGCGAATGCATGTCTCGTTGCAAGAAATGGGAAGAAAAATTGTTGAAGAAAAATGTGTTGATGAACCCTGAAAAGGTAATAAGGTTGAAACACCTAATTCTAATCAAAATCAAATAGATGAAGTGTAATAAGGCTGAAAAACCTTATTTTAAAATAAAATAAAAGAAGTGTAGTTTTATATGGTTTTACTTTTATTTTATTTTACCACAGTATTTCATTTTAATAAGGATTCGGATCACTAAATTCTAACAAAATATAAACATGACTTTGTTGACTTTTTAAATTGCCTTGAAAAGTATCTTACCTATAATAGGAGTTAAAAGTGTTAGGAAAACTTTTGTCGACAAATGTTCATACTTTACGAACTAAATTTTTAAAAAAATAAATTCAAGTGATTTCATCCTTCATTATGTGTTTTCATTTGGTACGCTAACAATGCATAAATTTTATAAAATGCCAGAGCACTAAATATTAATTCTAGTATTTTTAGGCTTTAATTTAAAGTCAGATGTGCTTGTTAGATATGAGTATGTATTTGAAATGTGTATGTTGATTGTTTTTTCAAAAGGTTTTTTTTTTTTCATGTATTAAAGAGTTCTTGAACGATCATGTCTCAATGCCCATATTTAGATTTAGCTGCTTCATGTGTTTGAGCTGCTGCTTGTAACAATGCAATTTATTGGATTTAGCTTCCATTAAAGCCATTAACTGCTACAGATTGGCTGAGAACATCAATGCATTAACATTGTTGATAAAACATTATAGGTTAACTAATCGCTCTTTCTTTCCCTCTCATACATGGGAATTTATGGTTCTATTTACCAAGAGACTGATGTTATTATACCTGGAAGTGAAATCCCAGAATGGTTTAGCCAACAGAGAGGTGGCTCTACAATTAGGATACCTCTATCTCTCAAAATATTAAATATTTTGTTATATGTATAAACTTACATCTATATTTTCAATATAGGTTGAAAAAACATAATCCAACTTTGAGACAAAAGTGTGGAGAAAGTTGGATTGCTCCATGAAGAAGCAGGTAATAGCGCAAAATATAATCATCTTTTATCTTTGACATCAAACGCCATGGGAACCTGTACTCTGTTTTTGTGTTGCTTAAATGGTATTTAAATAGCTACATTTTGTAGTTTATATAGGTCCTTAACACTACTTAAATGGCTTCAATTCCTGCTAACAAAAGATCCCATATTGACGAAACCATATTTCTGCTGTTATTCCAGAAAGGTATACCTTCAAAATGTTTTTTTAAGGGATCGAGGTATTCTAACAGTTAAGGTTCTATCAAATGTTGTTGGTGCAATGAAGTTGAAGAGAACTGTGATCATATTTTTCTTTCTTGGAAAGCTTGGGAAGTGTTGTTTCAATATGGTGGGTGTTATACTTGAAATATAATTAAATTGTTTGATAAATATAAATATTAAATTATAAATAAATTTATTTTAAATTTTTAAACATTGCACATTATTTTAAGCAAAATCATATATTAAATAACGTTACTATAAATATGAAATATTTGTAGTAAATTATAGTATTACATATAAAATATTATAAACATTATGAAAAATAAATATTATACCGAGAATATAAAAAAATGAAGGTTCATGTGTCATAGAAAATTTTGTTGAATAAAAAAATAAAATGAGAAAAAATTGAATCTAATGTGTGACGGTCTGATAGTTAGGATGTTCACCACCTAGGTATAGCTTGGATTCGAGTCATGTTAGTCAAGCTTGTTGTTCGGGTTTTGTCATATTATTGTAATTTACCAAAAAAATGAAGAAAAAAAATTCTATGAAGTGGTTTATATTAGCGGCTATCAAACATATTAAAATAAATAAAACTGTTGAAAATATTAATTTTTTTAGTTGATTTTTTTTCAACCATTTATCAAATAGGGCTGAATAAATGTTTCGAGTAGATAAAATTAGATAAATATTGAATTTCACTTTACATTTGTCTTTGAATTACACTTTTTTTAATTTAAATATTGAAATTTATAATTAAACAATATCTTGTAATAAAATAATTTAATGCATAATTTGGTACTTGAGTTTGATACTTTTTTTCTAATGTGGTACTCTTGTTTTTTTTTTCAATTTGTTACATATATTTGACAAAAGTTATATATTTTGGTATTCAAAAGTAACGATGTTAACTTTTTAGTGTTTAGTTCAAGCCTGGGAATTAACTTGATGAAAGTTAATTGTTAATATTATTAACTTTGAATTTTTCATGATTTTGTTAATAGAATAAATTTAGTGTTAATTGTGGATTTGTTTAATTTTACATTTAATTTGTCAAATACAGTCTAATGGATATAATTTAATTCGGGTTTTAGAGTTGGTTTAATGAAAATACATAATTAGCAATTAATTTTCATCAAATCAACCCTAAAACTCGAATTAAACACTTAACATCTTTATTTTTGGGTGTTAAAATATATAACTTTTATCAAATACAAATATCTAATTGGACCAAAAAAATAACATAAGTATCACATTTAAAAAAAAGTGTCAAACTCAAATACTAAATTATGTGTTAAGTCTAATAAAAGATTTTAATTATTTTACATTACATAAAATAATATACATTTTTAAATAAATAATCATATATCTTTAAACAATAATTAAATACACTAATTAATAAAATAAATATATAATTAATGAAATAAAAATAATTAGATGTATGTTACATAAGAAACTAGTTAAGCATGTAAAACACAATACGTTAATACTTTATAATTACGAAGTAAATATGATAATGTAAAACACAAACGGTCCAACACTTATAATTATTGTAGGCTCAATTTTGTCTGACTCTTTCTTGGATTCTTCCTGGAGACAACATCTATCACTCATCTATCATCCCACAATTTCCATACCTACGCGCTTTCATTTGGAAGAAAAAATGGAAATGTATAGAGAAATTACTGACAAAAATCTTCGTTGTTCCCTCGAAATTTGATCTGTTTTTCTCCTTCATGTAGGATTGTGAAAAAAAAGAGAACGATTTTGAAAGGTGAATATTTTTCTTCAGATTCGGTTTATTTCCTTCTGTTTTTATTTATTTATTTATTTCTTTTATATAATGAAATAAGAAATAAAAAGGGAGAAAAGGGAACTCACCGGACGGCCGCGGATGCGCTGTCGAATGGCTTCTCCTCCGTCGCCTGATTCGGCTCAAAAGGGGTCGAGAGTCCCCAGTTTTTTCTGATCCTCGCGGGTTGAGAGAGCTCGGCTCTCAAGGACGCCGTACAACGGGGGCTGGAAAGCCCATTTTGCGCAACGCCGGCCACTGGCCACTGCGGCGGCGCGACGGAGGCCGGAGAAACTCAGGCCGGAGGAAAAAGGGAAAGGGCAGAGAGTTTTCCAGTTTTTTTTTCTGAGGAAGGAGAAAAAATGAAAGTTTTTAAAAAAAAATTGGTTTATATAGCATACATAAACGGCGCCGTTTTGCAACTAGGGGTCAGGTGCCAAAACGGTGATGTTTTGACACTGACCCGCGACCCGACCCGTCCACCATCATGATCCGCGTGTTTCTGCGGTAAAGGGGATATTTATGCGCCAAGTCCCTATGATTTTGCGCCGTAGTGCAATCTGGTCCCTTTTGTTTTTTTAATTTGGCCACATGATTTTCTGCGCGTTTCGTTTTAGCCCGCGCCAAAACACTGCGCATAAGGATGGGAATATTTTCCCAATCAGCCCTCCGTTCTTTGAGCGCATCCTATTTTGATCCCCGGGGACCCTTTCTTTTTATTTATAATTTAAACCCCGAATTTTGGATCCTATTTCAATCCCGTCCTTAGTTCTCTTCTTTATTAGATTTTTTTTTAGAAAAAAAGGGGATCTTTTATTATTGTTATATCTTTTAAGTGTTATATATATTATTTATTCTAAAATGTTTTATCTAATATCTACTCTTGTTTTTTTTTTGTTTTTTTTGACTTAATTATTATAATAATTATAGTTTCTTTTATTTTTACTTGTTCATTACTATTATATTATAGTAATTTGATGTTATTATTATTATTATTATTATTATTATTATTATTATTATTATTATTATTATTATTATTATTATTATTGTTATTATCTATGTTTACTTATCTAAAATTTTAAGATTTTGGTTTTTATCATATGTTATTTCTTTTTAGATTAATCCACTATTCTGTTAATAATTATATTATTTTTTATTTATTTAGACCCTTTTATAATTCCAAACATTATTATTTTTGTTATTATTAATATTATCATTTTCTTTTAGCCGTTTTACGTACCATTTATTTACATATTTGTTTATCTTTTTATCTATTTTTAGTTGTTTTTATTATTATTTATCATCATCTCATTTTTCTATTTTATTTTTGCTTTTATTAATATTGTTTATGTTATTGTGTATATGATTCTATGCACCTTAGCATCGTGTTTTATTCTTACATTTTCCTATAAAGTCACGTTACATTAGTTTTACCCGAGGCATAAATCATGTCTTTAAAACTAGTAAACTTTGTATTTTGAGATTGTATTTTTGATTCGATAAGATTGTGCCTTAATTTACGAAGTTTCGATTTTCTTGACAAGTTCAAATACATGAATTTTTTTAAGTAAATTTTTTTAATAATTTCGGGAATTAATAAAAGATCGTGTTCTAACTTACGGAATATGATCTTTTTTTTTAAATCGAGATAATTGAATATCTTTTGAATAAGTAAAATTTTCGGTATTTATTCTCGTATCGGGAATCTAAGACATTGTGTCCTAATTTACAGGATGTAATTCTCTTTCTCGATTAATGTGAAATATGCCCTATTCTCGAAAATTTTTCAATATTTTAACAAAAAGATCGTATTTTTAAATCTCTTCAAAATTTTCAATTTTCGACACCGAGACATTAATTAATCAATTAGGTACCAATTTTGGGCGTTATGAGGGTGTTAATCATTCCTCGTACGTAACCGACTCCCGAACCCATCATTTGAATTTCGTGGACCAAAATTGTTGTTTTAATAAATCAAATCATTTGCTAAAATAATTATTTTTCGAGGTGAATCTATCACACCTCATTAAAAAAGATTGGTGGCGACTCTCATATTCGTTTTCTTTTTTTTCTTTTTTTAAAATCCAACTCGATCCCCTTTTAGCAAAAAATTGGTTTCGACATATATTTTTCTTCTCATAAATCGTCATGTCATCATCACTTTCGAATTCCTCATCCATGTCTAGAAAGAAATATTATGTTTTTTTGAGTTTTAGAGATGAAGATACATGCAAAAATTTATCCATAATTTAGTGATTAATTGTACAGGAATTAAATTTTAATTTTATAAAAAATGCAGGGACTTCTGGCACATTTAAACCAAGAAAAACTCTATAAATATTAACAACAACTCTCGCCTTCTTGGAGTCTTCTCGGAAAGAACATCTAAGGCTCATCCGATTTAAGAAAACAAAGAAAAAGTTGAAGAAGCCTTCACCAAACACGAAGAAAGGTACAAGGAAGATAAAAGATAAGATCAAATGGTGGTGAATTGCTATGACACGTAAAACACAATTTTAATACTTAATTTGTAATATATATATATATATATATAACAACGAGTTTGAAAAATATATTTATTTTTTTATATATTACGAAATTTAAAATTATCATTATAATTATCACTTAATTATTATTAGAGTTTATTGTGCTCGGTTTTTTTATATATATTTGAGGGAGAAAAATGAGATTGCTTAAGATTAAACCTAAACTCTCATACCTACAAAACTAAGCTTTTGTAAATAGGCCAAGAGGTTGCTGACAATTATGTTAAGTAGTTATTATTTTGAGTAATATTACATTGCATTAGCTACATAAAGGAAAACTATAATATATGTTGAATATGTTAAAAATTATTTAATTATTATTTAAAAAATTTCTATTATAATATTTGTTTGAATTGATAAATTAATATATTTACATATATTTAATAATTTAAATAAAAATATTATTTTATATTAATTACTTCAATTAAAGGTATAATAATTAAAAAAATTAATCAAATATTAAATGCGTAAAATCACATATGTAACATAAGCTACTGATTATAAAGTAGATATGATAATATAAAAATAAAAAGTAAAACACAAACCGTCCAACACGTTACTTGATAATAATTGTAGGATTTATTTTCGTGTTGTTAAGTTTTACATTTTTTTTAATTATTTAATAAGTGTATTTATGCATATAATCTTAGTTTTATAAGTGATTTTAGAGAAGATTTTATTGTCGTCCTCTCTAATTTGGTGAATGTTCGATTGTTTTGTTTGCTCGTCACTTTGCACCATCCGAGGTTGATTTCTTTATTGTATTAAGTGTTTACAATTACTCCAAATATGTCGTACTTGAGTTATAACAAAATTAATTGTTACCGTGTCATGATGTTCTATTAATGTTAAGGCTAAAGCTTTTATTGTGTTGATAAAGTTTATTATTCATCATCTACTATGAGTATTTATTATTTTCTTTCGCCTGAATTATATGGTTCTGAATAAATTAATGAATTTAATTTTCAGAAAAATTGTAGGCTGCATTTTGTGAACTCTCACCTTCTTGGAGTCTACCCGGAAAGAGCATCTATGACCCCGAATTTCCACACCTACTTCCTTTCATAGATATTATTATACTGATAGATTCACCTACTCCCTTTGTTCTTCCCTCGAAATTTCGTCTGTTTTTCTCCCCTCATGCTCATATACTTATTGTTTCTGAGGTATTGAGCGACTGATTTTGAACACTACATCCACATATTTTTCTTCTCATACATCCTCATGTCGTCGTTACTTTCGACTTCCTCGTCCATTTCTAGAAAGAAATACGATGTGTTCTTGAGTTTTAGAGGTGAAGATACTCGCAAGAATTTTACGGATCATCTCTACGATGCTCTAAATAGAACTGGGATCGTCACTTTTAGAGATGATCCAAAGTTGGAAACTGGTGAAGAGATCGCACCGGAACTCTTCAACGCAATTCAGCAATCATGGTGCTCTGTAATCGTTTTTTCTGAGACCTATGCCTTTTCAGGTTGGTGCTTGGAGGAGCTTGCGGAGATTGTTAAACAAAAAAATGACAAGGGTCATAAAGTTTTTCCAATTTTCTACCATGTTGATCCATCCGATTTAAGAAAACAAAAAGAAAAAGTTGAAGAAGCCTTTGCCAAACACGAAGAAAGATACAAGGAAGATAAAGACAAGATCCAAAAGTGGCGAAATGCTTTGACTGAAGTGGCTAACATCAAGGGATGGCATTTAAATAATAGGTATTTCTTTCTTATCTTCTCTATTTCCTAATTTTAATGACTAAAAAATTGTTTTTTTTATTGGATTGCATGTTATTTTTATAATTTTGTGTTTAATTGAGAATTCCCATATTTCAACTAACGAACAAGTTGTGTATTTTGATGCTATAATGTATCTTACTGTCTTATTCGTACTTTTTGTTTGCTTCCAACCATATTATACTTCATGATTCACTAAACTAAAAATGAAAAAGTGCATATCGGATTTTAATTTCATTGTAGGCACGAATCAGGGTTTATTAGAGACGTTGTTAAGAAGATATCAGCAAAATTATGTCAGACATATCCAGTTGTTCATGATGAGTTGGTTGGAATTAGTTTACATTTGGAGGAGTTGTATTCGAAAATAAATATTGGGGAAGACGATGTCCGCATTATAGGAATTTGCGGAATGGGTGGCATCGGTAAAACAACTCTTGCGAGGGTTGCTTACACTCAAATGTTACCTCATTTTCAAGGTAAATGCTTTCTTGCTGATATTCGAGAAGTTTCAAACAAACATGGACTTGTTTCTTTACAGAAACAACTTCTTTCTCAAATCTTTCCGGATGAATGCTTCAATTTTTTCAATGTTCATGAAGGGAATGCCATAATCAGCCACCGGTTGTCTAGTAAAAAGGTTCTTGTTGTTCTTGATGATGTTGATAACATACAACACTTGAAATGCTTGGTTGGAAGGCGTGATTGGTTCAATTTAGGGAGTAGGATCATTGTAACAACAAGAGATGAACATTTGCTCCGATCTTATCGAATCAATGATGTGTATAAGCCTACAATATTGAATCCCAACGATGCACTAAGGCTTTTCAATTTGAAAGCTTTTGACGGTGATACAACGCCGAAAGTTGATTTCATTGAGCTTTCTGAACATGCTGTACATTATGCTGGTGGTCTTCCCTTAGCTCTTGAAGTTTTGGGTTCATTTTTGTGTGGTAGAGATATAGTTCAATGGAGAAGTGCAATCGAAAGACTTAAACAAGATTCTAGCAAAAAAATTCTTGACACACTAAGAATTAGCTTTGATGGATTGGAAGAAGGGGAGAAGAATATATTTCTAGATATAGCATGCTTTTTCAATGGGGAGAAAAAGGATTTGGTAATGGAAGTATTGGATGGTTGTGGGTTTTTTCCAGATATTGGAATCGATGTTCTTATTAAGAAATCTCTCATAAAAGTTGATGATGATAACAAATATTTGTGGATGCATGCCTTGTTGCAAGAAATGGGAAGAAAAATTGTTGAAGAAAAATGTGTTGATGAACCCGGAAAACGTTGTAGATTATGGAAGGAAAGAGATATCCATCATGTTCTAACAAAAAACACGGTAAATCATTCAACAAGAATTACATACAAAAAATTATTTTATTAATATATGATGTAAATCCAAAGCTTAGTCTAATTGGTTTATATATTGATCCTTAAGTGACATTGAGTAGCTTTAATTTTATTGAAATACTTTCATTAGAAAATATTTTATTTACTATATTCCAACCAAAAATTGTGATAATGTTGAACATGTGTGTTAATTTTCAAAAGTTTTATCGTACAATTTAGAGCATTTATTTTCTTTTCTTATTGTCTATTCTTGATTACTTCTAGGCTACCGAAGTGGTTGAAGGCATGATCATCGACAATAAATGGTAGGAAAACATACACGTAAATGATCATCTTTTTCTCTTTTTTTTTCTTCTCATTTTTTTTTTACCAAGCATACTTCATTCTCATATCCCTTCACTTTTTCACTTAACTAAACACATTCTTAATGCTTAATTTTTCAATCTTATATTTATAAAATTTATATAAAAAAAAACACATTACTCTTTCAAAAGAAATTATAAAATATTTAATGTCATTGTCTTTGTTAATATTAATGGTTTATATATGAAGTAATGACAGTATATATCAATGAACTATGCCATAACATATCATTAAAAGTTTTCAAAAGTAAATCCAAATAATGCCATCATTTCGCTAGTAATGTATAGAATTACACATCAATGCACTAAACATAAAACAAAATATTAGTTCTAGGTTTTTTAGGCTTAGGTAATTAAAAGTGTGAAATAAGTGTTAGATTAAGTATTGTCTAATATATTCAATCATATCGCAATACCATACTCATATACGCATTACATATAAGTACTGGATGTGGGTACATAAAAAAATATCGATGCAACATAGCTTTTAGATATTGAATGTTTTGTATATTTTGAAGCTCATTTTTGTTTTACTCATGATTATTAGGGAATCAAGCAAGATGTTCAATTTGAGCGCCGATACCTTCTCGAAGATGAAAAATTTGAGATTGCTCAAACTGTTTAGCACATCAAATTGTGATGATCTCAAATATATTTCTAATGAACTACGGCTTTTAGATTGGACAGGATATCCTTTAAGATTTTTGCCTTCAAACTTCCACCCAGATAATCTTGTTGCACTTCTTTTACCATATAGTCATATTGAACAACTATGGAAGGAGAATAGAGTAAGAACTAACTCATCTTATCCTTGTGTTTTAGTTTATTTTAATATAAATGATTAAACTTTGATTAAGGTAAAAAAAAACAAAAATTAGCATTGTTATGTCTTCGGCCTAATTTATTGTTGTCTTCAACAGCCCTTGTTTAAGTTGAAAATGATCAACCTCAAAGGGTCCCAAAACCTGATCAAGACACCTGACTTCACAACAGCACCAAAACTTGAAACTTTGATTATGGAAGGTTGTACCAGATTAGTAGATGTCCATCCATCAATCGGAGTGCTTAAGAGCCTTAAACTTTTGAATTTAAGAGACTGCAAAAGTCTTAGGAGTCTTCCAACCAAAATTGGAATGGAGTCTCTTGAAACATTAATTCTTTCAGGTTGCTCAAATCTTGCAAGGTTTCCAGATATCGATGGGAAAATGGAACATCTAAAAACTCTTCATCTTTCTGGTTGTTTCAAAGTTGAATATTTACCAGAGAATTTGCAGCAATCAGAATCTTTGGAAGAGCTTGACTTGAGTGAAACAGCCATAAAAGAACCATCATCCTTCCTTTCTCAATTGAAAAAACTTAAAGTTTTGTCTTTCAGTGGATGCAAGGGACCATCATATAAGTCACGACCAAATTTGCCTTTTCTTTTCAAGGTAATCCAAGGAAGAAGGACGAATCCCATAGCTCCCATGTTGCCTTTGTTGTCAGGTTTGAGTTCATTAAGAAAGCTAAATCTAAGGGACTGCAATCTTTGTGAAGGAGATATTCCACGTGATATTTCTAGTCTATCCTCCTTGACAGATGTTGATCTTAGTGGTAACAATTTCATCAGCATACCTGCATCTCTGACTCAGCTCTCGAAGCTTTGGTTTCTTGATTTGTCAAATTGCAACATGTGCACACTTGGTGAAGCAGATATTCATGGTCTATCCTCTTTGAGTTATCTTTATCTTAGGGGTAACAATTTCATCACCATTGCTTTGGCTCCTACTCAACTTAGCAGGCTTAAGTTACTGGGATTATCAAATTGCAAGATGCTTAAATCGTTGCCAGAGCTTCTAACAAGTATAGCAGATCTGCGTATAAATGATTGCTCTTCACTTGAAGTAGTTGCAAGTCCATCAAAAGTGCGCAATTTAGTGGATAGGGGTTCCATTACAGCCATTAACTGCTTCAAATTGGCTGAGAATATCAATGCATTAACACTGCTGAAAAAACATCTTAAGGTCGATTAATCTCTATTTTCTCCCTTACAAAATCTCATACTTGAGAATTTATGGTTTTAGTTGCCAAACGACTTGTGTTTTATTTTGCAGGCATTCGCAAATTCAAGAAAAATGTTTACCATTGTTATGCCCGGAAGTGAAATCCCAGAATGGTTTAGCCAACAAAAAAGTGACTCTTCAATTAAGATACCCGTTCCGAAAGATAGTCAATGGATTGGAGTTGCTTCTTGCTGCATTTTTATCAATAATGATGCTTCAAGGGATGACGAGGTTATCAATTGTAGTGCATTTATCTGTTGCAGAAATTCTGAACAAGCCAGCTGTGATGGATCTATTTTTCGAGGTAGAAATCGTAGACAGATTGATTGGAGCGGCAGGTTGGTGGGTAAAAGATTTAACGAGCCCATAATGAAAGATCACCTTTTTCTTCGTTATTGGTCGCGTGATAAACTATATCCAATTTCCATGGAGGATAAATATGGTGACTGTGAAACCAATAATTTATGGGCAACAGATTGCTTAGATCAGAAATGGGATGAGCTTGAGGTGTCTTTCGCACATCCATTTGAAGGCAGTGCTAAGGTGAAGAAGTGTGGTGTTAGAATAGTGCATGAGAAAGATTTGGAAGAAATAAAAGAGTTGCAGTGCCATACCACTCAATCCTCTCCAAATTTTGAACACATCCATCAACACTCAGCTCACAACGATGGATCAACAGATAGCACTTCTCACATAAAACGAAAAGCTAATATCTACGATGAAGCGGAGGAAGAAGGGCCGCAACCAAAACGGATGCAGAAATTTTTCAATTTTATGGTGCGCCAATGGGGGAAGAAGCATTAACGGTGGTAAACTAGTTAACCAACCTCCAATTGATTTTTTTATTTTTTTTACACATTTGTAGCTTTTATTTCATTTAAAGTAATCATTCTAAATTTATTTACTAAGGAGATATGATCCTTCTATTATATATCAAAAACTTTTAAAATCTTTATTCATACTCATATTGTACATGAGTGCATATTCTATGCATATTGCAAATATTGATAATATAGGTTTTTATACCATTAAAATTTTGTCACTTAATTCATTCGTAATTCATGAAGTGTCTACATTTATATTAGTTTCATTTTTTTATTAAATTTTTATTTTCATTATATATATATTCACTTACATCTATATTTTATTGCTAAGCTAAAGTAAACATAATCAATTTGTGGCAAAAATGCGGAGAAAAAAGAATATCTTCCATAACAAAGCACATAATAAAAATGTGAAAATCCTCAAATGAGGATTAGATTCTAATTTCACTTGAGTTAAAAATCATCATTTTTATTTGAGATTTATGTGTTCAATTTAATATATCAAAATTGTTTTTATACATTTGAAAGATTAAATTTAATTCCTTTTAATGAAAGTAGCATTTAAATTTCATGGCTTGAAGTACAAATAACATTATTCCAACTCTTTACTTTATATTTATTATAAAGTATTTATGTTTTGACATTTATTTTTAACACTTATTCAAATATGAATATAAAGTATACTCTTTTAATTAATTGGAAAATTTTTCTTTGTGAGAAACATATTCATATCCAATATATTTTTTAAATTTTAATAGATTCATTTTTTATTCTTGTTTAACATGAGCAAGATTTTCAACGATTGTATTTTCTATGATATTAAGAAAAAATTTTCGATTTGAAGTAAATTAATAAACCAATGATATAGATTATTTCAATGCAACAAAAATAATCTTGGTATTTTATGTTTATCCCTTAGATCGATAAAAACATGAAAGTTTGCTCACAGGATCGTGCAAGTGAAGGACCAGCAAAGGTTATCAAGTTGAAATGGAAGCAGACACTTGCACAATTATATGCTCGGATGAATTTTGAGAATTTTTAGGAGAATCAAAATTAAATAATAATTTTTACAATAATAAAAATATAATTTAACCCTTTTAATAGTTTTTATCTTTATAAATTTTAAATAATTGAATCAAATTTTTATCAAATTTAGGAAAATTAAAATGTAATTTTATTTTTACTAATTTAAAATTTTAAAAATAAAAAAAAAGATTTAAAAATGTAAATTTTAGGGAGATTATATGCTCGAATGAATTTTGAGAATTAAAATTTGATATAGATTATGTTAATACATAATTAGTTGTTGTTTTTTTACATATAATGTAATGTAAATTATATTATTTTAAATGAAATTTTTTCAATTTGTTTATTTTAAATGAATTTTTTTTCAATTTGTTGTTCCAAAATGTAAATTCAAATAGTAATCTAATTGTAATGTCGATAAAACCTTTTAAACTAGGCAGGTTCTTAGAGTTTATAAATTTTAACAATTTGACCCTTATTTTTTTTCTTTTCAACAATTTAACCCTCAACATTTTATTTTGAGTCAAATTATGGATTTTTTATCGCAAATGTTGATTAAACCGATAATTTAATGATATTAACGTGACGTGAATAATGAATTCATTTTAATTCAACATTAAACCTTTCAAGTATCATCTCATCTGGACCATCTTTTCCTCTTAACTTAAATAGGGGATAGATTGAAGGAAATTCCATTTGACCGGTGCGCAATTTTCCTCTGACTTTATAATTGGTGCACAATTATGATTAGAATGAAATTATCAAATGTTCACCTCTATTTTACAGCGAGAATGTTATAACCTTACAATCAAAATTCTGAAATAAATGTTCTTAAAGACTAATTTATTGCACGAAATAACTAAATCTCAAGTTTTATTCTGAATTAGATTTGTCCATTTAATACATAATAATTGAAGTTATCACTCAATCCTCCCTCACTAGGAATGCATAAAAGTCTATTCGAATCAATTTATCTGACCCAAACTGATGTAACCCCTTTTATAAAGTCTGTTCAAACAAACTTATTCAGTCGAAACTGATGTAATCCCTTTATATACATATCTAGATATGTATCAAACATTAGTGTTAAATATAGGTACTTAGAGAAAATGAATGGGTTCGTGTAATATAGGCTATGATATAACCAACATCCATGCAAAATCGAGAAAGATATGAATGAGACAATCTTCTAACTCCCTACCCCAGGCCCTAATATAGGTTAGGGTAATACACTAAAAACATAGATCACCAATACTCCCCACCGTAAACATTCTAAAATCACATGCAAAATTCTTTCAAGCTCGTTTTAGCATCCAAAAAGAAAAAATAATAATAATAAAATAGATGCCTAAACCAAGTCCGAATATGAGTGGTGAGAAGATACAAGAGATGGGAAATCAATCATACCATGCAAGATTTAGTCCTCATCCATTCCTGCCGGTTGATCTCTCCTCGCTGGACCTCCAGCTGGTTTCGCCATGATAATCTGCAAACATTGAATCAACGGCATTACTGAGCTTAGTGGAAGAAAATGTTTGGAAAATGAAATACATATGCAATCCTAAGCAACAAATACAGCTTGGCATGAGAATCTAATCCCATCAGCAAACTATTTTGAGTGCGATTTTCTTTTTCAAGCTTTCTGCCTCTAATAAATTACCTGATCTACACGCAACACAGTGCAGGCAGCATCTGCAGCATATTTGAGAGCCAAAAACCTGACAAAAAAAAGTCAACAATTGTAAATTATAAAAGAATCAGAGGTTAATTTTCGCTGCAAAAGAGAACAGAACTGAGCCAGAAATAATTGTAAATAGCGACTAACTTAGTGACATAAAGGTCCCAAACATTCACGGTTGAGACATCCTTGCAAACACCATCCTCAGGGTCGTCTCCCCTCAAGTCGATGCCCACTTTAGCATTCCCAGATGCATGCTTTTCATACAACTTAGAAATAATATCCATTGGATTGAGTCCAGCATTCTCTGCCAGGGTTCTCGGTACCAATTCAAAACTTTCAGCAAACTTAGCAATGGCATACTGATCCAATCTGCAAAATATCCCGTAGTTAATACTAATAGCTTCTTCTAGTACTCATCTAATCTACTATAAATCCCAAAAACCTGTAGGAGATTCTCAAGACAGCTATCAGAATGAACATGACCAATGCAAGATATCAATAACTCGACAGCCAACAATGCAGAAGTTAACTCATTTGACACCTCTCCAGCACTATGCCTGAATACCTAGTTGTTCAGCAGGTAGAATCATGATGGTTGGTTTTGCACCGGTTCCGGTCGTACCGACCAGTGTGGTACTGCCTACCTTGGGTAGAGTTCCATCAAGCCACAAATGTGTTCATGTCATTCATATAAGTGTAATGCACAAAGTTGCAGCTTAAATATGAAACAATACATGCAGGATGGCATTTTGCATTAAGAAGAGCACACGGAAAAAACAAATCACCCTGTTTCCTTGAAGGAGAACTCTTTCAGTCTTCTCGCCAACTCGATTTCTGTAGCAGCAGCTCCAGGTACTATACGACTATCCCTGCACATTGCCTGACCAAAAATGAACGGGCATTAAGAATGGGATAATGATTCTTTCCTTGGAATTTACATCCAAAAAAAATGGAAAAGACAATTTCAGCAGGTGAGAATAAAAGACTTTAATCAGGTTTATATGGCATTCAAAGAAAAAGATCAGCAAAAAAAACCTTATATGTATTGACTCCATCATCAACAGCTCTTTCAAGATCATCCAATATACTATCAGTACTTCCTCGCAGAACCACAGTGGCAACCTTGTTACCCCCATCTTCACTTCTCACAACAGTGACCTACATTAAATTGGCAAAGGCAAAATAGAGTGAGGCAAGGACAAGGAACCAAATATAAGTAAATCCACCTCTTCAAACATACCCGAGAACCACCGATTTCCTCAACTGAAATTGAATCAACAAATCCCAAATCATCTGGCTTTGGTTGGCTGAGTTTCAGCTGTCAGAAGAATTAAAGGCCCATTAGATTGCAATCAAAAGAAGTGATCTTTTTTCTCATAACATAATCTAGATAGAATGCTCACAAGAGCAGAAGTGCCTGTTGTGCGGCAGAAGCGTCGTAGTTCAAACTTTGAGCTAATTTTCAAGACCATTAACCTGCACAAATAAAATCACGTATCAGAGATGTTGACCAAGAGAGCAAAATAATTGAAATAATTTTGAATCCAAAAAGTAGGTGAATCTATCAACACAACATATTCAACATCATGCGCTTAATATCAAATCAAAACAAGAAAGAGCAAAGTAAAGAGTTGGAAATAAGGGAAGGAAGCATGATGTACTTGTAACGGTCACAGAAATGCAATGCCATTTCCCCGACAGCTCCACCACTAACGATAACTTTGGCACCAGAATCAGCAACTGCTTTAATGAGCTCCTCAACCTTAGCTTCTTCAGTTTTTGCATAATTCTCTAGCTGTAAGAAAAAAAACATAAAGAGAAGCCTTCCACATTTAGAATATTTGACCAACAAAAGCACCCTATACCAATTTACAAAATGTAAAGACGGACAGCATGAGATAAGAAAATCATTATGCCCATATTGCCCAAAACCACAGATTTTAAAATAACAGGAATGCATTCAAAACAATTTGCCTTCTAATCGGTTGCTTCTTTCATACTATCTCCTATTTAAAAAAAGAATTAAAAAATTATCATAATTTACCTGCTCAGCAGAGTGAATCAAAACAGTTCCCTTTGTTTCAGTAGCAGATGAATCAACACCAGTTGCAAACACAGCCACCTAACACAAAGTGAACACAACAATACAAGTCAAAAAGCAACGAGACCTTTAACTTGGCCAAGTGAAAACTATCAAGCAGCTTTGTATAATTTAAATTAATCTGAAATGGATAAATAGAAAGAAAAAGAATTACCTTCGCCTTCTCCACACGTTTTATACTTCCCACAGCATCACCTTTTAAAACCATTCCCCTAATCACTGTGCAATTATGCAAAACTCCTCCAACAAGCTTTGACACACGGACATTATCAACATCAAAGTTCACAGGGTTCTTGGGGCATACTTGGATGCAAGCCTAATGACATAAAAAAATAAAAGAAAGAAAATGCAATTATGTTGTCCTTCAAAAGGCAATTGATTCTAGAATAATTGATTAGTTACGCAGAGAGCAACGAGTTGAGAATTACATCAGCTATGTGGGAAGACAATATATCTTCCAGTCCATATTGTTTGCTAGCAACAGCAGCTTTCATTCGACTAACAACTTGCTCTTTATTCCGTACATCCATAGTTTCAGAACCTTTCTCTACAAGCTCCTCCAAAATCTCAAGTGTCTACAAAAGTTAAAACACAAAAAACCAATTCACAAATGACAACATATTTATCATCACAATTAACAATACTCATGTCATTGAAGTCACTTAAAAGTGCAAAGGACAAACTTTAGTAATCGCTTTAGTATATCCACTGATTATCTCACTCGGATGCAAGCCAGTCCTAACAAGCTCCTCAGCATTTTGGAGAAGCTCTCCGGCAAAAGAAATTGTCAAATTAGCCCCATCACCAATTTCCTCTTGCTGAGCCTTACCCGCCAGAACTAATATCTTTGCCGCCGGATGCTGAACCTCAAGCTCATTGACAATGGTAGCAGCATCATTGGTAACAAAGAGCTTGTCTAAATGATTAATAACCATCTTATTCATTCCTAAAGAACATTAACAGAAAATTAAAGCAAATAAGGCATTACAAAAAGAACGATCAACCCGGATTTCAGGAAAAAAAAAAACAGAACAATAGTAGCACCATCACTGGCAATAAAGAGCTTATCTAAATGATTAGTAAAAATCATACTCATACCTAAAGTACATTAAAACAATTGATCCGAATTTCAAACAGAAAACAAAGCGGAATTCAAATTAAAAACAACAATTTATAAAGAAATTCGAAGAGAGAGAAGGGTACCGTCGGGGCCGAGGGAAGTGCGGGTGATTGTTGAGAGTTGCTTGCAAGCATCTATGTTTTTCAAAACAGCTTCATCGAGACCTGAGAGATGCTTGTGACCTTCCTTAAGCATCGATTGTATGCCATGAGGTTGCATTGAGATCGCCATTTTTTTCTTCTTTTTTTGCACAAATCCTAATCAAAGAAGAGTAAATTAAAAAATCCAAACCCTAGAACTGGGGGGAAATGGAACTTGAATTGGTCTTGAAGAAGGAAATAGCAAAATGGAAGTGTAAGTCAGGCAAACCCTAAAACACTTTCTATAAAGGTTTGTCTTAGATATAAGGCATAAGCTCTTCTTTTCTAAAATCCATAGATTTAAGATTTTCAAAAACTTGCAAATTTAGTCTCTAATATTTACTTTTATTATCATTTTGGTCCTTTTCTTTAAAATCACTTAACTTTTAATCTTTAAATTTTAATATTTTTAGTCACTTTTCTTTAAAAAAAACAATTTAATTCAATTTTGAAAATTTAAAGCTAAAATTATCTAAAATAAATAAATGTTAAGAAATAAATTTTTTATTATGCCTATTAAAATTGTGATTTAGATTTCAAAGGACTTGTATTTAATGAGAAATATAAATTTAGTAGGTTATTGTGAAAATAAAAAAATAAAAAAAATATATAAAACATTTATATAAAAGATATATTTATATTTTAAAGGGATAATTCTTAAAACTGCATAGTAATTTTGATTTAATGTGTAATTTAATATATAAAATTTGATGTGGTACATTTATGCAAATAAAACTTTTTTTTGAACGATATAAACATGAAATTTTGATATTGGTTTAAATTTATACATAAAATTTTTATTGTGGTTTAATCATACAGATTTAAAAAATATATAAATAAATCATTTTCTTTTCATATTAGATTAATATAATTATGTGTGTATACAATATATAAATGTAAAATGGAGTTATATTGATAATTATTTTAGTAATTTATAAAAAATTGAATCAAATAAAAATTACATTATTAAAATTGCAGAAATTCATAGTTTATGTACAAAATTACACATTTTATCAATATACATGTATAATTTTGATATTTATCTCGATTTTAAATCAATAATAGTTTTTTTTAGAAGGGTTAAATAATAATTTATCCCGTAAATTATATATCGTAATGTAGTACCTATAATATGGTGCATGTGATTTTCTTCCGTTCACCGCTTTAACCCAAACCATTACAAAAAGTGACTGTGGCAATATTGGATCTCGTCACATTGTGGGCCTTGTGACCTTAAGCTTCTGCATTCCGATGTGCAAATGAATCAAACTAAGAACTACCTAGAATCATGAAAATGGACAATCAAACAGTAACGCCAATGTGCTCTTCTTAAAGGTAGGTCTTCTTGACCAAAAGGCATTATCGGAACTCTTCTGACTGCAACCTCGTTGAGCAGATGAAGCTTCGCCTCCATGGTGTGTTGCATGTAGGACTCATCATCAGAAGTCGCATGACCTTCACTACTCTCTGACTAGCTACGATCTCTAACTCGACTTATTGGCATTTTTTGGGTTAGAACCTTTAAGGACATAGAGGGGTTAAAAGAAAGGAGAGGAAGAATAATACTACCTTCTTTGTGCATAGTCAACACTAACAAATGAAATAACATTAGACGATGGAAGGTTTGTATTAATGGAGCTACATTAGTACATTGTCAAAATGGGCGAAGTCAGAAAATTTTTTTAACGGTCAAAATTAAATTATAATTTTTAATATAGTAAAAATGTAATTTAACTATTTTAATAATCTATATCTTTATAATTTTTAAATAATTAAATCAAGTTTTTATCAATTTTAGGGAGATTAAAGTGAAATTTTCCCTTTATTAATTTAAAATTTTAAAAATTGAAAAAGTCTAAATAAAAAATTTTCCATTTTAAGAGATCGGAGTCCCTACTAGAAGCTTTGTCCAGTGAGACACGTTTTCTTCTTAATTGAGTGAAAGTGCGTCCTGCTAAAAGCGCTTTCCTGAAAAGTCAACAGAAAATACGTCTAGCATGATTTAAGTGTTTTATTTTCTCTCTCCTAAGTTGGTTGACTTTTTCTAGAATTAGGGTTTGAGTTTTTAAGGTTCAAGATTAGAGATTTTGAGAGAAATATTTAGGGTTTTTGACTTTCTCATATCTCTCGTACAAGAAGATGCTATCAACTTGTACCAATGCCTTTACAGTACTGAAATGATTTTTTGCATTGCTTGAAAGTCCAAAAGAATAGATGAAAAACTCTTTTCCCATGAACCAATTGATCACGATAGTACACAGACTCCATTTGTAGATCGATTACAAAACCTGGTACATATCGAGCCAATACCTAACACCATTGTCACAAATTATTGTATTACTTGTCCCACCCATTCTGCATCTTCCCCATAGCCTTTTGTTTTGCGACTCATGCCTATAGCCTTTTGTTTTGCGACTCATACCTTGTAGTACGACGATGTATAGTCATACTGACTATGAACATTGACAATCACCCATGGGAAAAGAGTTTTCCATCTATTCTTTTGAACTTTTCGAGCAATGAAAAGAAGCATTTCAATATTTTAAAACATTGATACAAATTGACAACATCTACCTGAATGGGAGATATGAGAAAGTCAAAAAACCCTAAAAATTTCTCTCAAAATTTCCAACCCTAAACCTTAAAAAACCAAAATCCTAACCTAAAAAAATCAATCGACTAAGGAGAGAAAAAGTGAAAACGTGTCTAATAGGGTGGGTGTGTTTTTTGCTGACTTGTCAAGAAAACACTTCCAATGGGGCACGCTTTCACCTAACTAAGAAGAAAACTCGTTTAGCTAGATGCGTTTTCACTCTCTCTCTAAAATCAATCTATTTCCTTAAATATCACAAATTTTGGCCCATTTCCCTATTTTTTTCGGCAATATGCCTAATTTAGCCATTGTTTGTTACTTTATAAAAAGTTTTTGAAAATTTTTTATTTGAGTTGAGACTCAAGTGATAAGTAATAATAAATCAATCAAACATTTTTATAGTATCTTACTAAAAATTCTATTACATATGTATGCGTTCGAAAACTCCATATTTAGAACATAAATATCTACTTAAAAATAGCACACAATAAACAATGAAACGTAAATTTTGAAACAATAACAATGACACATATGCAACATATATGAAATTAAAATAAAAAACAGTTTAAATTGTGAGTAAAATAAATTTTAATTAGGGAAATACATTAGATTAATAATATTAAATACACTCCAATTATTTATCATAATATTACCATTTTTCTTAACTTGATATCGAGTGAACTTGTGACACCAACTCAATCAACAAAATTATCACTATATACAAATAATGTGGGTGAAACAATTTGTGTACTAACATTTAAACGTATAAAAAAATGAAAATAAAACTTTGGTTAAAGTGATAAAGAAAGGATTTTATAAATTCTTGTGATAAGAGTTCAAATCTCAACATTTGTATTTTTTTTATTTTAAAATAATACAAAAATATAAAAATACCCTCATAATAACATAATTTATTTAAAATGTGTAAGGTTATTTTCGTAACTTTTTTAACTGAATTAGTGATGTGTTAACTCGTATCAACAATTCAGTCACACACTTAAATAATAGTATAAACATAGATTTTATTTATTGTTATTTATAAAGAATACATTTTAATTATGATTTTCAAATAAATAAATAAAAATATATAATAGTCTAAATTTATAATATTATTTAATTCTTTAAACTTATGTAACAAATTAAAGAGATATTAACTCAATTAAAAAATATTAAAAAATTATTATTTTTATAAAATAAGTTATATTATTGAGGAATTTTTATTGTTAAGGTATTTTTGTAAAAATCAATAAAATGATAAAATTTAAACTTAAAGATATTTAATTGTACTCTTTTATCAAAATTTTATTTTATTAACTATATTTTACATAAAAAAAATTCACCACTATCACACCACCATTACCATTCTATTTGCACTTCAACTTTCTTTTTTTTTTTTTTTAATGACACTTCAAACCCTTTTCGTCTTAGAATTTTATTATACACATTGCGAAAATCAAGGGTTTAAAATACTGTAGAATGTTTAAAAATAATATATAATAAATAATAAAATATGTGATTTGAAATTAATTAACAATAATAAATAAAATATATACGATATTAAAATAAAAATTAAATTAAATTATGAGTAAAATAAAAGTTAAACATTTAAATAATAATATTAATAATATTAAATGTATTATAATTATTTATTATAATATTGTTATTAGTATTGTGTTGATGTCTAATTAATTTATAACACAAATTCAATTCCATAAAAATAATAAAAAATAAAATTAAAATGTATAAAATATCAATTTTAGTTGAGTAGTAAAATTATTATTTTATGGATCCAAATGTTATGGTTAATGTAAAGCACTCTAAAATAATAATAATAAATAGTAATAATAATAATAATAATATTATTATTATTATTATTATTTATTATTATTATTTATGTTTGACACACAAATGACCCTCACCCGTACATAATAAAATTTGTTTTCTCAATCTTCTCTTACATTTCTATTCAATCAATCTCTCAAAGAAAAAAAAGGTTTTTTCTGTATCTTTCGATAACCCTAATTTTTGGCATACCTTTTCTTTTTCCAAATCTTGATTTTTATTTCTGGGATTTTTTTTCTAAATCAAGCCCCCAAAAATGTATTTTCTGAATATTTCATCAAGAATCGGAGCTTGACCCATCACGTTTTTTGAGGTAACCGATCTTGTAATTTTTTTGAAGTTTGTTTGATGATCGGTTTTACTTTTGATTATTTATTTTTGATGAACAATTGAATGATCAGATTAGAGATTGTTTGGTTACTAAAATCTGGTTTAAACTGATTATAAAATGGAAAGTTTTTGTGTGATGTTTTGAATATTTTCTATCTTTTGAATCATATTTTTGGGCAATGAAATATGAATATGGTTGATCAAAAGATTGTTGATTTTTATTGTAAATTATTGATTTTTTTTTCTTTTTGCTTGATATTGAAATGACTGATACAAATAATCTATGAAGTTGGGATTTTTTTTTATCAAATATGGAATGAATTTGCATTGATTTTTGTATGTTTTTAGCTACATTTGCTTTATAGCTAGTCTGTTCTTGGCAAAAAAAATAGATTTATTTTGAAAGACTATTTGCTAAATAGTCTATTTGAGATAGCTACTTAGTGGAAGAATTATTTGTTTCCTCTTTTGATATAATTTGCTCACTGATTGTATTATTATTGTTTATAATTTGATATCTGGTAATGTCATGGGAGACAGGGCTTATATAAACTTAGTTTTTTTTCTAAGGGTATGTTAAAAAAGTTCCATATATAGTTACATTGATTATATGAGAGCTTTCCGAATATGTACTGTTTTGCATGTGATGTGTTTATTGGTTTCTTTTATTGGTAAAGTTGGTTACTTTTATGTTAACAGAAGATTTGAAGGGGGTATCGAGGGAATTAATTGGAATGTGAATTGCATGGGGTGAAGTCGTGAAGATGCCAGATTTGCGAAGTGGAGCCCGGAGATCGAAACGCATTGATGATCTTCAGCCTCCTCCTCCTGCTCATCCTCAACCAGTTGAACAACCAGAGAATTGTGTACTGCTTGCTCAAAACCGAACCAGGAGGAGAGTTGGTGGAAGAAGGAGGGGTAATGCTGCAGGTGTAGCCAAAGGGCCCTCAGCGCTGGTACCTACGAGGCCAACAGCTGCTGGTAGAGGCCGGGGCATTAGGTTGATAGATTTAGACCCCGAACCTTGTCAGGCTCTTCCAGGGGCTTTACCTTTGGTTGCTGCTGAACCGGCGGCTTTTAACCGAGTAGAGGTGGTGGCAGATAAAGATATTGCAATGGAGGGTAACAGCGGTGACAAAATAGTTGGAGTTGATGAAGAAGCTAGTACAACCCCGGTTCCTGAAAGGGTATCTCCAAAGTGTTTGCCATATGTTTCCTTTTTAAATATATTTATTTTTTACTTAAATCTTCCATATTAAGTTGCTTATTCCTGGGACACCTTACTTTTGGCAAGAAAACCTGTTGAATACAGTTTTTTTTAATATCCTTCATGACAGCATTTCAAGAATGCTTCAACTATTTGGATAATCATTTCTACTTCTATTGTTCATGAAAGTGAGGGAACCAGTGTTTTAACTTTCTTACCAACTATAACGTACGTAGTTATTTTGTTGTTTCTCTCAATGCATACCATTTTTATTATTTGTTGCAGATACAAGTGGGTAATTCTCCTGTATATAAGGTAGAAAGGAAACTGGGAAAGGGTGGTTTTGGCCAGGTTTATGTTGGCCGAAGGGTAAGTGGTGGTAGTGGTAGAACTGGACCAGATGCAATTGAGGTATGTCCGAGAAACTCATTCCCATGCTTAAGGGTTTTCCAGATCAAACCACTTGGATGTGATGACATGAGATTTTTTCATAACAGGTAGCCTTGAAACTTGAGCACCGAAACAGTAAAGGTTGCAATTATGGTCCGCCTTATGAGTGGCAAGTGTACAAGTATGGCATTTATAATCCTAAAACTTTGAGTCAAGCTTTTGTTTCTACATAGTGCAGCTTCTAAATTCTTACTTCTTTTCTCTTGATGTCCTTATGAAATGCAAAGTACCCTAAACGGGTGCTACGGAGTTCCTTGGGTGCATCACAAGGGTATCCAAGGAGACTTCTACGTTCTGGTGAGCTTTTATTCGGTGCTTCTTTGTGTCATAACGCCCGAAATACTTAATGCATCTTAAAGAAAATTAATGAAAATTTCAGGTGATGGATATGCTCGGTCCTAGTCTTTGGGATGTTTGGAATTCTTTAGGACAATCGTAAGAAATAGATTCCTCCTCTTTTGTCTTTGTTGCACATATTCGAGGCATGTCTAGATGATTCTACGATACACTTTCATATTTGTAACGTGTAATATGACAGGATGTCTCCTAATATGGTTGCCTGCGTAGCAGTGGAGTCAATATCGATTCTTGAAAAGCTTCATTTAAAAGGGTATGTCATATCTGAACTTTCTGCACTTCATTAAATTCATCCTTCCGTTTTGCATTGTTGCAGCTGATTGTTTATTGTCTGCTTGAAATAAGGTTCGTGCATGGGGATGTGAAGCCTGAGAATTTTTTACTAGGTCGACCTGGATCAGCTGATGAGAAGAAGCTATATCTTATTGATCTTGGTTTAGGTAAGTTATCCTCGGTCCCAACTTCCCTTGTGCTGTATCTAGCATGAGCGTTTATAGTTAACTGTTAGTGTTCTCTTCTTCTTCAATGGGAGATTTCTCTACGAGATTATAATTTTCTCTCATGTTTTTTAACCGAGCTGGAATAAATGCTATTTGCTAATGGTATTAATTGCTATCTGCCTCTTGTGTTCTTGGATCAGCTTCTAGATGGAAAGATGCACGCTCAGGTCAACATGTTGATTATGATCAGAGGCCTGATGTATTCAGGTTTGTGGACTTTTTGCTTTAAACATAAGAGGGTATTGCTTATACTTGGTGCTAATATCTTCAATATTTCTTTTATCAGGGGAACAATTAGATATGCTAGTGTACATGCACATTTAGGTCGGACTGGAAGTCGTAGGGATGACCTCGAGTCTTTGGCATACACATTGGTATTTCTTCTAAAAGGGCGGTTACCATGGCAGGGTTATCAGGTTTGTTTCATTGTTTCGATTATGGATTTACCTAATGTGGTATACTTCATTCCTCTTTACCATCCTGCTTTTTTTGGGGCTTCACAGGGGGATAACAAGAGTTTTCTGGTTTGCAAGAAAAAGATGGCCACTTCACCCGAATTGATGTGTTGCTTTTGTCCTGCACCATTTAAGCAGTTCCTCGAAGCTGTTTCAAATATGAAGTTCGATGAGGAGCCCAATTATGCCAAGCTCATATCCTTCTTTGAAAGCCTAATTGAACCATGCACACCATTGCAACCAATTAGAATTGACGGAGCTCTTAAGGTGGTTGTTATGCCTTTTCCCACAATTAAATCGGTTCGATAGGTTGTTCAATTAAAAACCTTTTTCTTGGTTTCCTTTTGTATAAATAGATTGGGCAAAAGAGGGGAAGAATACTCATTAACTTGGAAGAAGATGAGCAACCTAAGAAAAAGTACGAATAGGTAATGCTGCTACTCAGTGGATTTCGATTTACAATGCTCATCGTCCTATGAAGCAAAGGTAAAATTGCATTTCTTGTTAAATATAGTATCCATTTCTACTAATTGTTGTGAAATGCTCAAATATTTTATTCTATCTCCAACCTTAATGTTTGTTGTATGATCTTATATTCAAGTCGGGCCCCTCCTATTGCCAATTAGTTTTATGGTTGATGCTTGACATGGTATCAGATCCTTGTTTTCTGTTTCCGGCCTATCCCCATGTGAGGTTAACTTACCCCACGTGGCTTTCCACATGTGGCCCCTTGTTAACTGCATTTAGGGGGGAGTATTAAGTGCTGTTATCCTACATCTATTAAAAGTCTTGGGTATGCTGTGGTCTTATATTCAAGATGGATTCCCCCACCTATTTTCAATCGGTTTTAGATTCAATCGATGCTTAACAACTTTCATTATTGGTGTCTTGTCTTTGATGATTAAACTTTTACAGTGACTGGCCAAAACTAAAGTAAATGACAAAAGACCCAATACTCATTTCAAAGTTTGCATGTGGTCCATTAAAATTTGATTGCCACTCCTTGATGTTTGTTTTCCAGTGCATGCCTCTTTCCGTAAAATGCGAGATATTCAACTATGATCCTTAATGTTTGTTTTTGCCTAGAGTTCACTCATCTTTGGTATGTTCTCAATCAGTGTCCATCTGACCTTTAGCTTTTTACCAATCTTGTAGATATCACTATAATGTAGCGGATTTGAGATTGAGCCAACATGTGAGTAAGGGTAATGAAGATGATTTGTTTATTAGTTGCGTGGCTTCGGCAGCTAATCTCTGGGCCCTGATCATGGATGCGGGAACTGGTTTCTCTTCCCAGGTTTATGAATTGTCAACCGTCTTTCTACACAAGGTGATCATTCTAAGGCCTTATTGGTGTCATTTTCATGCCTGCTTTATGCGCCTTTTTTACTTTGGACTTCTAATATCAACTCGATTTTGTCAGGATTGGATTATGGAGCAGTGGGAAAAGAACTACTATATTACTTCAGTAGCTGGGGCAAATAACGGGAGTTCCTTGGTTGTTATGTCGAAAGGTTGGTCATTAAATACTAAATATTTATTTTTAGACGACTTTGAAACTAGAAAATTTTTACCTTTTTAGCAGTGTCATTGAGTTTGCTTAGACCACTGTCATGCACAGATAAATTCATATATTAAAATTTATTAATGAATCGGAGTGTTAAAGAAACTTTGAATTTATGCTCATCTTCCTAAACCTGCTGCCATGATGCTGAAGTCATACTATATTATATCCGAAGTGGTATGCATAATTTGAAGGGTCTTTAGAGGGTCGTATCCCATACTCATGTCCAAAGGTGTCTGACACAGGTACTTAAAAGAAAAATGACGAGTCGAAGCAACGTAGCAGTCATACACTTTCACATCTTATTGAGATTAAATATAGTACTGATGTGAATATGAAGTAGTCTACAGTTTATGTTTCCTCCTAAAGGCTAGAACTGACTCCTTGGTTTCAAAAAAGCAAAAACCATTAGTTTTTAGGGCTTATTTTCAGTAATTAACCTTTAGAAAGAAACTAATGTCAAGCTTGTGGGTTGCAGATGAGATCAGTGAAAGCAATATGCTCCGAGCTTGCCCGAGATTCATATATATTGAAAGCATGTAAATTATATTGACCATCTAATCACTAAGCTATTATTGATACTGTGACTTCGTAGGGACTCCTTACACCCAGCAATCCTACAAGGTGAGCGAATCTTTTCCGTTCAAGTGGATAAATAAGAAGTGGAAAGAAGGCTTTTATGTAACATCGATGACAACTGCTGGGACTCGCTGGGGTGTGGTAATGTCAAGGAACGCTGGATTCTCTGATCAGGTATTCCTTTCTTTTGATCTTTACATGTATCTTCAGTTTTCCACTGTCCTCCATTTCCGAAGTATCTACTTATGCGTTGTTTTGCATTTATTTCAACCATTCAAGGTTGTGGAGCTCGACTTCTTATATCCAAGTGAAGGAATACACCGGCGATGGGAGAGCGGTTACAGAATAACATCAATGGCTGCAACTGTGGATCAAGCTGCCTTCATACTTAGCATTCCAAAACGAAAAACAACAGATGATACTCAGGAAACGCTCCGTACAACTGCCTTCCCCAGCACCCATGTAAAGGTGGGCATACCCTATTTTCACACCTCAATATCCTTTTAACATCCATATGATGATTGATCATTAGTTTGGATTTTCATGTTACAGGAAAAATGGGCAAAAAATCTATACATTGCATCGATTTGTTATGGGCGGACAGTTCGCTAATCCCGGTCTGTACATTCTGACTTAAACCAAAAAAAAAAGAAAAGAAAAAAAGAAAATGAGTTCATGGTTTGAAAGCCGCCGAGTATCTTTCGTCTCGAGTTCGGTTAATTCTTCTATATAATCTTCTCATATGTGAATGTAAAAAGGGGAAAACTTGAAAAAAGAAATAGAAAAGAGAGAAATTGGAGAAATGAATTAAAATTCCTTGAGCAGTTTTTCTTGTATAAGCATAAATTTTATGGTAAGCTGTCTTTTATTTTATTGAGAGATATCATTAATGGCTGCAAGTAAATGTGCAGTGAAAATCTTTCACCTGAGGAAATATGCCAATACTTTCATATACTTGATAATCTGTATATTTATAGCAACTCTTTTAAAGTTTATAAGAATTTGCCATATATTCATTTAGTATATTACTATTTTGGTTGGATTGGGTTAAGGTCAATATCCTACAGTTTGCCTTCGTTCTAGAGGTGATTGAATCCATAATTGAGAAGCTTTCTGATTTAATCAATTACTTTTAGTTAGTGTTTGGTGTTATTCATGTTCTCATAGGAATGTGACATTCTTTGATATGTATTTCTCGGGAAACTTTGGTTTGGTATACATTTTCAAGTGATGATAAATTTAATTTTTATTTTATTAAATAAAACTAATATTTATGTACTTGTCGATAGGTTTAATTTCTATTTTATTTTTAACAAAGATTTAAGTTAAATCTTTAATAATAAATTTTATTTGACATTTTAATTTTTTTAATTTTCTTTTAAATCTGTCTTCCATATATTTTGCAAATATAATAGTGAACGTATAGAATTATGTACATATAAAATTTGTTTTATTTATAATAATGGACATTGTGGTTAATGTAGGAAAACATTAGGGTGTGAAAATTTCAGAGAAAGTCATTGGGTAAAGCTGAGTTAATTCGGTTAACCGAATTAGTTCGATTGGGAGTTGGTTAATAATTTTTTGAAAGTTTGGTTAACGGTTAATTTAGTTTGAAATCGGTCAGTTAACCAAATTAATTGAATTTAATAAATAATATTATAACATATAAGTATTCGGTCAGGGTTGGTTAGTTTGGTTAATTTTTTGGAAGTACAAATTAATCGATCAGTTAATTCGGTTAATTTTTTTATATGTTTTATATTTGTTTTAACCAAAAGTCAAAAGATATATAAATTTTAGTTAATTCGGTTAACCGATCGAATTAACCAAAAAAATCGGTTTGGTTATTTTTTTTAATTTGGTTCTGTTAACGATTAAGGGTTTAAAATGGTCGGTTAATTCAGTTAGTGGTAGTTTGGGTCGGTTAACAGATTGAACACTCCTAGAGAACATAGGTTCGATCCTCTTATTTATGGATTGAGGAGGGGTTATACTTATAGATAGTTTTAGACATTGTGTTAAAAATAGTAAATATAAGCAGAAACTATAATAGAATTGTTAAAAAAACTTATTTTTGAATAAATTAAAAATTATTATGTATATATAATACTTACGAAAAATCCGTTGAAATATACTAAATGTAAGATAAATGAAGAAGATAATATATATATATATTTACCTTTATCAAAGAAAGTTTTTTAAATTTTCTATGTATTGAAAAAAAAATTCAAAGTCCATCATTCGTACTAAATTTTGTTTTAATACAATTTTTTTAAGAAAAATGAAAATATAAATGGAAAATTTAAGTTTAAAAAAATTAAATTGCTCAAAAATATACGAGCATTGGTCAAATAGTTTGATATGTAATAAATAGATAACATTAGTGATCATAAAAATACAATGAGGTCTTAGCTTAGTTATCAAAGACGAAGGCTCTAGGTTTTGGTATTTAGATTCGAGACTTATCATGTACAATTATATGCGTTGATTTTTGAGCCCATCGTATATGGAAGTTTTAGTCTAGATAGTCTTAGTTTGTTGGATTTAGTTAGGATTGTATCAATTTTTAGTCTATTAATATTGGGCTGTAATAGTTTGATTCTACTCGGTGATTACTCGGATAGTTCGTTTGTAATAGTTTGATACTTGTGATTACTTAGACTTGTATTTGTAATTATATGTACTTGTTACACTTAAACTTTTTTTTGAAAAATTTAGTAATCGAAGTGTTGGTAGAAGTACCTTGAATGCCATTATACTAAGAGTCAAATTGGATTCTACCCCCTCTACTAAAAAATGTGTAAATTAGTATTCGTATATTAGATCAAAGAGCAAATTGACCATTCTATTAAAAAAATCATTCATAACTACTGTTAAAAATTGGTCCTTATACATATGACGTGTAACTGTCTAATTTTTCTATGAACTACATCAGTTTTTAACAGAAGAACTGGGTTAAATTATTAACAGAAAGGATTAGTTTGCTCTTTAACCTAACGTACAAGGATTAATTTGCCCATTTTTTGAGTAAAGGGGGCAAAGATGCAATTTGAGTCCTAGTATAGGGACCTCCATGGTACTATTAGGTATAATGACATGTTTGGCCCTCCAATTTTACAAAAAAAAGGCCATTTGAGTTATTTATTTTAGCCCTTCAGGCATATGTTACGTTAGTAAAATTAACAAAATGTTAATTATTTCCATTCATTTTTAAGTGACTTGACAAATAATGCAAGTTTAAATACTAAAACAAATGAAAAATTAAATGGAAAGTTAACATGACTTTATTTTATAAAATTAGAGGTTCAAATAAGCAATTATACTATACTTTTACCTTGAAATGTGATTTTTAAGCAAGCCAATGAACTTGTAGTTCACCATCTTGAAAATGTTTAAGGCAATTTTATTTTATTTTTAAAAATATAATTTGAAATAAATGTTATTTTATTTTTTAGAACTATGAGTATATTAACAAGATAAAATCAGTAAAATAAATAATTGTTAAAATATATCAAATAATTTAAAAATATAAATTAGAAATTCAGTACAAAAGTTTATCAAACAATTTTTATTTTAATTTAATTATTAAAGTATATAAAGATTAATGGGTAAATTGGAAAAATAGTCACTTATGTTTGTTTCAAATTACATTTTAATCATTTATGTTTGAAATGTTATATTTTAATTACTTATGTTAACGTTTTATTACGAAATAATCACTCTACCGCTAAGATCTATAATCTCTAAAACCGCAGTCGAACACAATAATTAAAATATGTTTTAAATTGAGTAAAAATAATCCTATAAATTTGAGTAAAAAAATTTATAAAAATAAATTCAGATAAATTTCGAATACTCATGAACGCACATGCTTTTAACTAAAAGGATAGTTTAGTAATTTAATATACTAAGCAACTGCAAAACCCTACTTCTCCTGTTTCTTACATTTTTTCCTTCTTCAAGTATAAACCCTTTCAGAAGAAAAAACCCTTGGAAGCCTCAGCTCGAAGAAGCAAAACAGAGTGTGATAAAAAGGCAAAATCCATGCGACCACCGAGAGGAGGCGGAGGTTTCCGTGGCGGTAGGGACGGTGGCAGAGGGAGAGGAGGTGGCCGAGGAGGCTTTGGTCGTGGTGGTGGACGTGGTGGCGGTGGGTTTCGTGATGAAGGCCCTCCTGCTGAAGTAGTGGGTTAGTGTTTTTTCCCCCCTTCTGGTAATTGGTATTTTGGTTTTATTGTTTGGATGCTAAGAAAATGAGAGAAGTAACAAAAGAAACCCCATTTTGATTCAGTGAGAGTAAATACTAAGTAGTAGCATTTTTTATTTACGGTTTTTCTACCATTCCCCTTTGCTTTGTCTATACACACACATATCTTGTTGGATGCTTAGAAAATTAAATTTAATTGCAAAATTAGGGATAAAAGCAGTGATATTGTTGCAAATAAGAGCTCGGATGCAGAGTGCAAGTTATTGTTTTGGTTACTTAGCAGTAAAAGATATTATTTTGTTATGTTACTCGAACTTGAGTGTGAGTGTAAGATATAAGTATATCGGACATTGGTATGTCTAATTTCTTAAAAGAACCTTCACTTGTAGGATTGCATTTTGAAATTTGTGTCTGAAAATATGTCCGATACGGGTGTTATACACCGTACTTAAATAACAACGTACAATCTGGGCAATAATTTGACTTTCTTTTGTTTGTTATTTATGCAGAGGTATCTACATTCCTTCATGCTTGTGAGGGTGATGCAGTGACAAAGCTGACTAATGAGAAAATACCTTTCTTTAATGCTAATATCTATCTGCAAAACAAGACCCAGATCGGGAAAGTTGATGAAATCTTTGGTCCTATCAACGAATCTGTGAGTTCTGATGCTAGTTTTCGATGCATTGTTCTTAAATGTTCTGGACTTTCATATGCATGTTGGTTTATTTCCTTCTTGCTTGTTGCAGTATTTTTCAATCAAGCTGCTGGAAGGTATTGTAGCGACCTCATACACCACGGGCGATAAGTTCTATATTGACCCGAGCAAACTTTTGCCTCTTGCTAGATTTCTTCCACAACCAAAGTATGTTTGCTTTTCCTTATATTCTTTCATTTACTGTCACAAAATTGCTTTGCTTTGATTTATTTTATCCATGCTTGTGTCCTGGATTTGTTTTGAGATGATATAACCAAACTTGTCGAGTTTCAACCGAACTTACATGGGGAAAAAACCGAAATTTTTGGGTTTCAACCTCCCCCTATTAAGTCTTTTTTTTTTTTCTCACAATTGAGGTCGGAGGCTAGGCATGTTGATTTCTTATCTGAAATTTTCGGGACAAGTTGTGGGGCAGTTCTAGATAAAATCCACCTTGCCCCGAACTTATATGGGAGAAACAATTGAACTTTTTGGGTTTCAACCTCACCCTATAGGGCTTTCTTTTATCTGACAATCGAGTTCGGAGGCTAGGCATGTTGGTTTCATAGCTGAAATTTTCATGGCAGGATGGGAGTGGTTCTAGATAAAATCCACCTTGCCCCGAACATATATGAGGAAAAATAACCTAACTTTTCAGGTTTCAACCTCACCTTATAGGTCTTTCTTTTATCTGACAATCGAGTTCAGAGGCTAGGCATGTTAGTTACTTGGCTGAATTTTCAGGGCATATTGGGGGCGGTTTTAGATAAAATCCCCTTGCCTCGACTCAATATTTTTACTAAAGTACCCCCTTTTTAATTTTATAACTTTTTTTTAATATATTTTATTTAGGATTCTTTAACTTTACAAAACTTAGTCGCAAGTATTTGTTTTAGTTGGTAGATTTTTGGAAATGGTGTTCAATTTTACGGATTGGGAGGAGTTCTTTATTTCAGGGGTTTGGTTTTGGGTGCTAGATTCAAGTCAAGTTTGGGTTTCCGACCCGTTGCCATCCTCATCTGCTTCAATTTAATTTATATTTTGATGTGAAATTGGTAGTTTGCTGAAGTTTACATAATTGGTTACGGTACATAATATCACATGATGTAATTTTGTAGGGGGCAAGCACAAGGTGGTGGAAGAGGTGGTCGTGGAGGAGGCAGAGGTGGCGGTAGAGGTGGTGGTCGTGGTGGAGGTGGTGGATTTCGTGGAAGGGGTGCTCCAAGAGGTGGCAGGGGTGGTTTTAGGGGCGGTGGCCGTGGTGGTGGTTTTAGAGGCAGAGGGAGATTTTAAAGTAATAACATTTTGTAACAGTACCAATGCCCATTTATTTTATCCTTTTCCAATGTCATGGGCATTCAACTTCGAAAATTTGATTCCGAACTTGATTGCGACTGTAGCATGTTCAACACAGATACGTTCATCTCGTACTTTTGTTTATCGAAAGTGCCTATAACCAAGTTTATGATACATGCTGGTGATCCAGCTTAATCCCCTCTCCACGATAGCTTATGCTCTATTGTTCTACTCCGACATAAGCAAGCTCGAGGTTCAAATTTTATTTTATATTTTAATAATTTTATTATAGATTCTAATCATATCCGATTTTTTTAATATAATGTTTAAAATTATTTATAATCTCTCTCCTAACTCATAAATATAAGGATAGTGTGTTTCAGCGTATTCGAACTTACATCCTTCCGCATTGACAATAATATTCATATCAATCGAGTTAAGACTCAACCGATAGATTGATTTAACTAAAGAGTATTTTTGTTTTGGTTTTTGAAGTTTAAAATTTTAGGAGCTCGATTTTTATGCATTAAATTTAAACTGAATTATTTTACATTTGAGTTTAGTTTCAAAATGATTGTTATTTTGGTAAAAATACATTTTCAGTTCATCTCAATTTTGAAATTGAGCAAACTAGTATATTTAAAATATAAGACAATTTAATTTTGTCAATTTTAAAAATGAGTAATTAAAGATAATTAATCATGAAATTAATGTTTTTCATTAATTGTACATGAGTTTGATTGGTATAATAATAAATTTAGTTTTTAAAGTTTACATATTTTGCCAATTTGACCTTAATTTAACAAATATATATTGCAACATTTTCTGAATGTGTACATGTTGAGGATGAATTTGTTGAACTTTTTAGGATTAAGGTCAAAATGATAAAATATGAAAGCATCAAAAATTAAATTTATTATTATGCCAATCAAAATCATGTAGAATTGATAGAAAGCATTAACAAAGTAATTAATTATTTTTAGTTGTTCACTTGTTGTGAAACGGACAAATCAATTTACTTAATTTTGAAAACATCCTTTAACATTTTTTTGTAACTTCAAATTACTTTTATACAAATTAAATAATATACTTAAAAAAATAACTCCACACATGAGATTCTCTAGTGAATTATTATAATACTTCAGACTATTACTTTGATAGCTCCAGTTTGATTTAGTAATAATCAAATAACATTCAAATAATAGAGTCTGGAAGTCTGTCCAATCAAAATTGTGTTCATTTTAGATTAGTGATAATTTTGAGTTTAGATTTTTGGGTTGACTGTATGTTTAATTTTTAGTTATTTATTTGGTATTTTCTTGATTTATTTTATTTTTATGATGGGATTTTCGTTTTCAATAGTGTCATCTCTAATATTTAAACTCGCATTCTTTTTTGAAAGTACAATGTATCTTACTATTCCACTTAACATTGATGAAAACAATATTATTATTTTTAGTGAATATAAAGAGGACAGGTAAGGGTTTTGACTCTGCCTCAAATATAAAATTGTAATTTTAATCTCTTAAAAAATAATTAAATTATAAATTAATATGAGATAAAATTATATTTCGACTCTCTTAAAAAATATAAAAATACATTTAATTCCTTCAAAATTAATAAAATTATAAATATATATAAAATAAAATCTATATTTTAATATCTTAAAAATTTATAATTCAATTTTAACTTACTCAAAATTATTTCTGAATTTACCACTAGAAAAAAGAAGTGAGTCAGTGTGATCTAAATTTTAAGCAGAGTTGTAATCATATTGCCCAACTTGGTACTAGCAAAAGTCAAAAAGTATCGAGTGGTACCACCCAACATTGCAAAAAGTCATGCTTATCGAGTGCTACTACCCAACAATTCTAAAAGTCAAACATGTCCGTGTGGCTGCCTAACGCCTTAAAATTTTTGATTAATTACAAAAATGCTCTAACTTAAAACGATTTCTACAGTGTAATATAATCACACTTTCAATCAATCTAAAAGGAACAATTATTCATCAGGTCCTTACACATTTTATATAATTACGTTTCAGTTTTGTGCCATTAATTTATCGAGGACAATCATTAACTGATAATGGGAAGTCGACAGAAATCGGAGTACAAAACCTTTAAATTGAATTAATTTCATAATTAATAATGCCTTTGGATTTTGTTCTCTACAGGAAAGATTTTGAAAAAGCCGTAGTTAATAATTGAATGGGTATGCAAAACTTGGGCCGATCTTATTTGTCCATTTCTGCTCATAAAATAAATAATAAATAAAAAACTAAAAATAGGAAAATATCAGAAAAGTGTAATTAATGTGTATATAATATTTAATTGTTGCCTATAAATATCAATTAATAATACCTAAAATGTGAGGTCATTTTAATTTTAGTAAGAAAAAAAATTCTCTTGGGAGATTTAGAAAATGGCAGCCTCATGCTCTTTTTGACATTTTCTATGGTTCATTGTTGAATAGGCCTAAATTTTACTCTCTTTATATATATATATATGCGCACAATTCGGACCAAGCTCAAGTTAACTCATAAACCAATTCTACAATTTTTTTATATTAATATTTACATGTTTTTATTTTTATAAACAAGCAAAGAATCAAGGAAAAAATTGGATAAAACTTATCCATGACATATTTAAATATTAAGATTGAAGCTGATTAGGTATTAGCTCGATTGGTATTGATATTATTGTTAGTATGTGAGGACGTGGATTCAAGCGCACTCAAACACGTTTATCCTCTTATTTAAGAGTTAGGGTAGGATTATAGATGCTTTGCAATTGCACATGTAAAACTTAAACTTGGATAAGGGACGAAGCCAAAATATAATTTTATCATTATATTAATTTGTTATGTTAAAATCTTTAAGGAGATTAAATTGAAATTTTGTCGTATTAAAGATCAAAATAAAATTTTATCATTATATTAATTTATAATTTCAAATAAATTAAAGGGGCTCTTGTTTGCTCTCTTAGCGTGGTTTTTGACCTGGGTACTCAACAATACCTTGACCTTATTAATTAATATTCATGTATATTTAACGATTCTATTTAATATGGATTTTTTAATAGAATATTATAGGGGTATTGAGCATTGAATAAATTTAGCCATCAACTGATTAAAACATTAACTTTTTAACGATGTTAATATTAACAAGTAGGGGCGGGTAGACAGTGGCCTTGTCCTCCCTTAGTTAAGGGGTATAATATCACTTTTAGTCCCTTTTAGTTATGAAGTATTTGAACAAAATTTTTAATTTTAGCCCCTAATAATGAATTGTTGGCTTCACCCTTGAGCCCAAGTGTATTTCATACTGACATAACTCTATTTGTCTTATATTCCATGTCAACAAATAATTTAAAATTATAAAATTTCAAAAAAAATCAAAAAAAGAAAAACACAAAGTACACTTAAATTGCCATGAGAGTTGTCATATTTAAAATTTTAACATTTTAGTCAATATTTTCGTTAAAAAATAATAATTCGGTTATTTTTAAAAGGTTAATGTCAAATTCGATCCTTTTTAAAAGGTTAAGGACTAAATTTAACTAATAAGAGCTAAATTGACAAATATGAAAACATTAAGGGTTTAATTTATAAATATATCTTAAGTTAGAAACAAATTAGGGTTCTTCTTTCCCTTTTTGGTTGATATTTCCTTTTTTCTAGAAACTAAAAGCTATAATTTAATATTTCATTTTTGCTGCTAAAACCCAAAACTGAAAATCGATAAAGTTACGATCAAATTATTAATGGAGTTGGTAAGCCATCATTTGACTTTGTGAAGCCATACAATAATATACCAAAAACCCTTTTTTGAGGAGAAAACTTCAATCTTCAGCAAACGCGTTTTTTTCCAATATATCATCTAAACACTTTCGACATTCTCTGGCGTTTTCTCAAAAAAAAAATTCTGACAAAATTTTTTCTTTAATTTTCAGCTTTCTTCCTTTTACATTCTTCGTAATTCCAATCTATCATCACATAAACAAAGAAAAAAAAATTCTGGGTTTCTTATCGAATCTCCAAATCTTTCTCTTTCATTGAAGAAAAAAATTGAAAAACATGTGTCCTATGAGGTTCTTGTTGGTGTTTTTCTCGGCGATTTTAGCTGGGTATTTCGCTTGGAGAACGGCGGTGGGTTCATCGGTTGATGCCGATGATGGGGTTTCTGAAGTTTCAAGGACAATTGTTGCCAAAAATGAACAAGATTTCAGTTTCAAAATGGTATGTATTCGTGTTCGTATTATCATATAAACCATGTTCATATCATTATATTATATAAATTAATTGTAATTTTTTTCCTGTTATTGAATTTCCAGATGGTTAAGAATGGATTCTGGGTATTGGTTGATATGGCTAGTGGAAGGTATTTGTGGAGGAATTTTAAGGCATTGAAGAATAATGAGAAATTAAAGAGCTCTTAACAGTTTTTGATTGAATTGTAGAATTATGTCAAACTAATTTCCTTTTTTCTTTTTCTTATTCAATATGTATGAATGTATGTATGAGAAATTGAGTTCGTTGTTGTTTCCAAAGATAGGGAAATTTGAATCTAAAGAGATGAAGAGTTTTCAATTATTGTAGATTTACCATGTTTTATGAATCAAAATTTATATCATTATAATCTTTGGTTGATGAACTGAATTTTCTGCAAATTTTATTTCTATATTAGAGCTTAATGCTTTTTGAATAAATTTTAGATGTTTAATTTTGTGGATAGAGAAAACAGTATTCCGTGAGTTTTAATCTTGTTTAAGAGTTCGATTCGATTATAAATTTAGTTATAACTCAATGTGGTTATCGGATATTGAAAAATCGTTCATTTGTAATTGTAATGAGTTATT
The DNA here is from genome assembly GCF_007990345.1 of Gossypium hirsutum. Classification (NCBI taxonomy): domain Eukaryota; kingdom Viridiplantae; phylum Streptophyta; class Magnoliopsida; order Malvales; family Malvaceae; genus Gossypium; species Gossypium hirsutum. The sequence continues at coordinate 67,461,333 of NC_053447.1, read as the reverse complement.
GTTGACTTATAAAAACTACGATAAAAAAAACATTAAAATCTGTTGATATAAAATATCAACAAAAGAGGAGATAAGGATGAGAAGGTGAGGGAGATAAGGAAGTTGGTTTATCTATATCAAGTGGAGAGTCGGAATAGAAGGTTGAGGAGAAGAGGAATACTTGGGTTTTTCTCGAGGAAGAAGGGGATCCTTTGTCCTCATGCTCTTGGTATATATAAGGGGTATTTCTACCCGGCTATGCTGTGTAGTTGACAATATGGATGGTAGCCAGCTTGTGTGATCGGCCAGGTTGTAGAGCTGTTACAAATCAATTGTCGCAATATGTAGTACTGTGTGATCCTGCTGTGATATTTTCTTTATTGAAATTGTTATACCTTAATGGTCCCCAAAAAGAGTTCGTAGTGAATCGTCTTTAAGGTAGCTTGAGTAGGACTTGCAGAGGGTCACTTTTGAATGATTTTGGACAAGAGTCACATTAAAGGATGCTAAATGGAGGGTTACCCTCACGGGCCGTCCTAAGCAATCCTCATTGAAGGGTCAATGACAAGCCACCTCTTGCTCTACCACGTGTCCTTGTCAAGACAAATGTATAACAAAAATAAATCATAGTTGCTGAAATCAAATTAAGCCAGACGGTTGAACTGGTTGAATTAAAAATTAATTGGTTCAACGATTCAATCAACCTTACAAAACCTTGTTTTGTAATTTTCATTACATGTCAACTTAAAAAAAAAGCTAAAAAGAAAAAACTAAAATAGAAATCAATTAGGTGAACTAGTTTTTATCCGACATAATAATTTATTTGACCCTCTAACATTACTAAAAAAATTATTTTCGCTCTCCATTTAATTTTTCGTCTCTTTTAGCTTTTAAACTTATATTATTTGTCAAATCATTTCAAAATAGATAGAAAAACTAACGTTTGTTAACTTTAATAACGTGACATGTACATGGATTACCATGTAGATGTCACGTCAGCAATTAATTTTTTAAAATTAGAAAAAAATATATTAATTCTTTTTTTAAAAATTAAAAATAAATAAATTGTTAATATGACATCCACATGACAATTCAGGTACATGATACGTCAGCAAAATTAATTCATCTATTTTGAAATGAATTGATAAATAGCACAAATTTAAGATGCAAAAGAGGTGAAAAATTAAATAGAGGGTTAAAATGATAATTTTTTTTTTAAATGGAAGATGAAATAAACCTTTATGATTTTTGCCGTTTGCTACGTTGCTGTTAAAGCCCCGCCGCCTGCGGTTTGCTATTGCTTCTTCAACGTCGAAAATGACTTTAATATAACAACTATACAAAAAGAAAATAAGGAACAAATAATTGTAATTAAAAAATAGGTTGAAACAAATTTGAAACGAACAACTTCAAATCAGGAGAGAACCGGGGTGATACGCCTGCACCAAAAATAGAAAATTTCTTATTTACGTATTTTAAAATTTTTAAAATTTTAAATTAATAAAAATGACCTCTCTAAAAATATAAAATTTTAATTTAATTTTTAAAAAATTATAAAATAAAGACAATTAAAATAATAAAATTATATTTTTATTATTATAAAAATTATAATTTAATTTTAACTCTTAAAATTTGTTTCTGACTTCGCCTCTACTTCAAATTGAAGGGTTTGAGATGAGAATTTTTGTTTTGGAAGAAAATAAAGAGGATGCTAGGAGACACGTGATTTTTTTAAAATGCTTTGTATATGGCACCATCTTTACTCTCTCTTTTTATTTATTGTCATAATTACTTCAATGCTTTGTATAATGTGTAAATTTAATGGTTTAGTGGGTAGCTTTAATGACAACTGGTTTTACTGTTGGTTAAAATTTTTATAGGTTAATGTAGGCTTTTTAAAATTTTGAATTTAGTTTTTTTTATATTTTTATTTCTAGTAATTTATTTTTTAGATTTCAGCGTCTAATTATTAATAAAATTAATTATTTTGTTAAATTTATTGGTATGACATTTTGAAATAAAAAAAATTCATTTGGTAGCAATTTAACTAAAAAAATTGTAATGAAATAAATTTAACAAAATTATTCTTAATAACATTAACAATTAGACTTGAATTTTGAAATTTAAAAAATAAAAGGAATAAATTCTTAAAAATAAAAGTAAATGGACTAAATTCTAAAATTAAATATTTTCAATTCATTCCCTAGCATATTTGAATTTAAATAAACTTGAGAAAATTTTTTAAGGAACAAATTGATTAATTTAAATAAGAGTTTTATATAATTAAACGTTTTTTCCTTATACGTTTCAGTCTAGTGCCACTAATTTATTAGACGAGATAAAAAAATTATTTTTTGAGGAGAAATTTTAGGTGGTACCACCTCAGAAAACAGCAGCACCCAACTTTACTATAGAAATCAAGTTCTTCCTATAATTAATCTGGATTTTTTTATAATTTTTTAAACTTACAGAATCAAATTCCTAAAAATCCCTGACTTGTTACTTTCTTTCCTATGTCTATGCCGTCTTAAGCTCCTATAATATATTATTTTCTCTCTAAAATAATATATTTTTGGTCAAGAACTAAAAGAATAAAATTGGTTTCTCTTTTGTTTCCTTCTTACTCCCCCCCCCAACCCCGCAAAACTTGCTAAGCTTTCAACTTTCAATCAAGCCTCAATTTTGTCCTCTCTCTCAGGTACTTGCCAACCTCTTTGTTATTTACTTTCATGTGATGGGTAGTTTTTAATTTCTAGAAAGCTACTCAAAATGTGATAAAAACATGCACCCTTTTTTGGGGTTTATATGTAAATGATGAAGCATTTTCCTTTTGGGGTTTATTGAAGTCATCACTGTTAGATCACAACAACTCTGCTACGAAATGATTTGGGTTTTTCATCTTTAATCCTTTTATAGATAAATAGAATATGCATTTTATGTGTTTGTTGTTTTGCCTGTTCCATTAGCTGTTTAATGGTGGAGATTTGCTTCCCTCACTATGATGTGTAGTATTAAAGAGATTTGTGAAGAAATAAGCATGTTTTATCGATTTGAAACATATTTTAGAAGATTCCAAGTAGTGACTAGAACAATGTGAATGAAATGGAAAAAATCTTTCAGCAGCTTAATTTTTAGAAAATTAATAACATTTTATGAATTTGTATAAACTATGAAGCTATCTTTCTCTGATCCGACACATATCTGGATATGGATACGAGGGTATGATGTTCTAAGAGGGCTCCAAGTATTCAATACTGACACCTGGGTCTGAATATCGTGGCTATTAAGTATTGAGGTTTAGAGAGGCTTCTGTATATACAATGGGCACTATAAACCTCTCATACTATTTTTTAGTGGTGTCTGGCATACAGTTATCTGGTTGTCATATACTGATTCTGTGTTTACTTCTCGTATTCATAGAGAATTGAAGACTAGGGAACTTAAGATGTCGACTATGGGAAATTCGACAAATATATTTTGGCAAGAATCGCCTGTTGGGAAGCTTGAGAGGCGGAAGCTACTTAACCAAAAGGGTTGTGTTGTATGGATCACTGGTCTCAGCGGATCAGGTTTATAGTAAAAAACCACTCACTTATGTGCTTCTATTTTTCCTTCTGAGCCACGATTTCCATTCCTTGAAACTTAAAACAATTATCAGCTTGCTTTGCTTCATCCTGCTTTCAAATTTGAAAAATGCTTCTTAGATCCAATGATCATGTTTCAGGTAAAAGCACACTTGCATGTTCTCTAAGTTGGGAACTTCATACAAGAGGCAAGCTATCTTACATACTTGATGGGGACAACGTTCGGCACGGATTAAACAAGGATCTTGGTTTCAAGGCTGAGGATCGAACAGAAAATATTCGCAGGGTTGGTAAGTATGTTGAGAAGTAGAAGTCTATATAGCTAACGTGTTTGGTTTATGTAAATAGTTTTGTCCAGCAAGCAAGACTTGTAATATATGACCGCAAATCGTGGCAAAAGTTCAGCTATCTGCACTTTAATTGTTATTAAACACTGTATTATTACCGTATATGATTGTTACCTTTGTTGCTTCGATTCTTCACTTCCCCTAAAGTACCTGTATTTTCCACAATATGAGGGAATGCTTCTCCAAAGATATGAATAGGCTTAGAAAAAAAATTTAAGCATACCCATATCCAACATTCACCTTGGAGTCTTGGTAACTAGATGGTTTACACGAGTTTGGCTTTTCTTTTGGTAGAGCCTGGTTAGGTTGCTGTTCTTCTTTGATTTATTTCATTTCAAGTTGTTTCTAACATTTTGTGCGTCTAATTCAGGTGAAGTGGCAAAGCTCTTTGCAGATGCTGGTTTAATCTGCATTGCCAGTCTAATATCTCCATATGGGAAAGACCGTGATGCATGCCGAGCAATGTTGCCGGATGCTTTTATTGAGGCAAGGCTCCTTCTAAATGGTTCTCATCTTTGCTTATGTTGTTTGTACTTAAGTTGAAATGCCTTCTTCTTTGTACACTTGCAGGTTTTCATGAACATGCCCCTAGCATTATGTGAAGAGCGAGATCCGAAAGGTCTTTACAAGCTTGCCCGTGCTGGAAAGATTAAAGGTGTGCTCCATTGCCTTCATACATTCATTAACATTAAGTTGCCTTGTTCATGTTACCAGCAATATATACGCATTGTCATATAGAAATTCATGGTGATTTTTTTTAATGGATGAATTGTAGAAGATGATTCCTCATTTATCCTTTACCAACTAATTGCGTTACTTTTGCAGGTTTTACTGGCATAGATGATCCTTACGAACCACCTTTGAACTGTGAGGTATGTGTTTAGTTGAATACGGAAATTAGTAACTGCGGCATTGTGAATTAAAACTAGGCTGTTATTCTGATCCAAATACTGCTAGTTTACGGGTAATCATTTTCCTCCTTTATAGATAGAACTAAATCAGAAAGATGGAGTTTGTCCCACACCTAGTGCCATGGCTGGGGAAGTAATTACTTACTTGGAGGACAAAGGATATCTGCAAGGTTAGCGACCAATTCTCGGTTGTCATAGTTGAGCATTCTCAATCGAGTTCGATTGCCTGCCAACATCGTATTCCTTTCGTCCCAAGTAATTGTCATCTTTCAAGTGGACAGGGTTTTCAAGTTAGTGGGCACATCAAGGTCACCAACAACTCCATTGTTTTACTGGAAATTACGGATTGAGGTCATTGGATTTATTACTTGTATTCTGGATATTTATGAATGAACACCACTCGTGTCTCAGTTTGAACTTCTTATATTTACAACATTCTAGTCTTTAAAGCGAGTGCATTCGAGTGGATATGCCATGTCGCGGAATAAACTCCGTACTGGTGCATTCATGGTGGATCCGGAAATTTGTGGCATGCATCGCAAATCAAGTCTTATTTGTGTGGATTTTATCCTGCAGAAATGCAGAAATTGAAACCGAGATGGCAGGTGCATTTTCAATTCAAATTATGTAATGTATATAGGCATTATTCTCATCAATTGCGATAAATACTAGTAAATAAAGAGATTGTAAAATAACGGTCGCAACTGTCTTTATAAATAATTTCATTTTGAAAATTGTGTCCCATGAAATTCAGAAAAATAAAAATTGAGTCGGTTTTTTCAATTAACTACAAACCGGTACTTCCGACCGCCATGGAGAACAGCATCAAATGGTTTGCTTCCATAGGGCTTTCGGTGAACCTCCATACTTGTAGCTTTCAAGAACTTAAATCAATTTCCCGAAGCCTATCTACGCTGTTTAGATGCTTTGTTGAGTTGTATTCTTGTGCATCGAGGAGTTCGTTCGAGTATGTTCTTCGGATTGATCGATTCCAGGATTTTTTACAACAGTTTGCAATATGTCCATCACACCTCAGTCGTACTGTGACCTGCAACAAAAGCAAACTCGGTTAACTTGTTATTTATGTTGTTCCCAATGTACCCATTTCGCTTGTTTGCAGTGCTTCCTTCTCTTAAACAAAAAACGGACATAAAGCATGAGTCAAAGACCAAGACATCTCTTTGATGTCAAAACAAAACAATTGAAATTTTCAAACCGATCAAATGCTCACCCCTAAAATCGAGCACTTCAATAACAGTTATAAACACTTAAAAGTCATACCAACTTCAACAATCATCCGAAAATGAGAGCACCGGTATGAAAATGTTATTGTCCTTAAGTCACCAACAAGAGTTTCATTCTTGTACCTACTACTTAATGGCTTGTTTTACAGCATGAGCAACAGTCTGACAAGCGGATGCTACCGTTGAACATGAACAAACACACAAATCATAACATTGAAAAATATCAGCATGCCAGAAATAAATGAACCACCATGGATTTATCAATAAGAAAGAATTCAATCATGAAAGTACCTACGATTTCCTAGTTTAATGAGATGAACAATAATGTGTCACTCTTTGATTTTATAACTCGTAAATAGTTCTCCAGTTAATTAATTTCTTGAACAGATATTCGAAAACTTCAAAATCTATCACGAACCTGACTCATTTGAGGACGAAGAATAGGAGAGTGCTCGATGCACAGAGAGGCAGTCGAAACCATGCGATTCGCTTCCTTCGGTTCATAATCATCACCTAGGGAAGGATCAATGAGCCCTTTAATATCATTCTTATCAAGCAGAGGCTTTGCCTACAAGAATCAAAAGAGTATAAGTAACCATTTTTTTTTACGATTACAATATGATTGGAGGGATCAAATTCATCTCGAGGAAATGTACCCATATTACGATGCTTTGTTGTTGATCATCTAAAGCTCTCCGTCCTGCAATGAGCTCCAAAAGTAGAACTCCAAATGCATATACATCGGTTTTCTCATTAACTAAGCCATGCATGAAGTATTCAGGAGCCAAGTAGCTGCATCTCGAGAAACAAATGTGTCAGCGTTACCAAAGAAGTATTTATTAACTCGATACAGATACTTTAGGCTTACAAACCCAAAGGTGCCTTCAAATTTCGATACATTGTGGTGAGTCCACTGTTTTGGTAGCCACTTTGCAAGGCCAAAATCGCAAATCTGGATGAGAAATCGGCCAACATAATCAAACAATAGAACGAAGAAAGGGAATGGTAATACAACAGATCATTAAGAGCTTTATAAAACAACTGTCATAAACTTAGTTCTTATACATAAATTGTTTTATATTAACAAAGAAAAGCACGAAACTGACATCCCTGGAAGCCTCTTGGCAGGATATGGAGTCGGAAAACTCGACTTTCATAACTAAAATACACATGTAACATTCAAAACTTTCACCATAACTACAGCCACCAGCAGAGTGAGCACAAAGGAAGAAAGTAATCAATATCTCACATACGCTTCGCATTGGCTCGACCCAAAGTTGCCAAATTTACGATCTAAAGATTAAAGCTTGCACAAGGCTCCGCCCGCGCTTAATGAAAGCGTCCGGTATAACAACCATGTTCTAGGACAGCAACATAACCAATATAATTTGACCAGTTTAACTTGGAGAAATGGAAAAAATAACTAGTATTAGGCGATCCAATGTATGGCATTGAAAAGTTTCAGAGCATAGCAAATAGAAATCCTTATCGTTTTGCAGATGAAATACCCTAAGCTCAAAAATACACATGGTCGTCTATGTCTCCATAAGCAATGATTTTTTTTTCCTACATCTACTCATTAGTAGTATAAATTTTCTCGTTTTACAATGTTATACTATATTACCCCTACTCTTCATTTTCCTTGAAGTATTCTTATCCAACACATATTCAAACATGAGTATTAGAGTATGATCCTCCAAATATATCGAAAAGGCTTACAAAAACAATGTATGGGAAAATATTAGTTTCTGCATGTTTCAACACAATATGCAATTTTTTTTTGTTCCTCTAACTATATGTTATGATTTAGTACGTAAATAGCAACAGGGACAGTGGAGTAAACCATGTCCTGCAAAATTATTGAAAATTTTCAAAGAGAATAGTGATATAGATTTTGGCCACGAAGTATGCATAGATCATTTCGATATATATATAGTAGCTAGTTCACATAGATAAGCTGGATTACTTAATATTGGAGTAGCAGTTTCATGATTTCTTTGTATCATGAATGACATAGATGTGTGTTTTGGACTCCGTACACTCTGATTCCTGCAAATCTTTCACGGCCCTCTGTTTTTAAAACATTTAATTCGGTGTAGCCTACGAATTTAAGACTTGAGACGTACCTGAGGCTCAAAATTCTCGGTAAGCAGAATGTTTTCAGCCTTGATATCTCGATGAATTATCCGCCTTTCGCAATTCTCGTGAAGATATTTGAGGCCATCGGCCGTACCCAAAGCAATCTTATATCTTTTACTCCAATCTAGTATTCCTTTCGGCCCTGGATAAAGTCGAGAGCATCACAAGATTTCATATAACTTGAATAATAACTACTTCAGATAAACAATGCAGAATATTAAGAACAAACCATGAAGAACCGATGCCAAACTTCCGAATGGAGATAACAGAAAAACAAGGTGCATTCCTCCTTCTACACCACACCCAATCAATGTAGCAGTGTTCGGATGGTTTACATGCGCTATAATGCCAAGCTCACTCAGGAAGGCGGCTGTCATCTCATCCGATGTCCCTTTTGTCGCACGTTTTATTGCAACAAACCTTCCGTCTTTCAAACAACCCTTGTAGACTATCGAGTAACCACCCATCCCGATTATGTTTTCTACAAGCAAAAGAACGTTATATTCGTCTGCCTCACTAAACCTTTATGCCATTATATTTTACTGTTTTTGCAAGTATTTGAAGCCTTGAAATTAATTGCATACCGCGGTTAAAGTTGTCAGTTGCAGCTCGGAGCTCGGGTAGGCTAAAGTTTTGTAAAGAAGACTTGTAGTTGTACAATTCTTGCATCATAGGATCCTCTTCCACCCTCTTGCTGCTCTTTCTTGATCGCTTCGATGCGGAGAGAATGGGGATCGAAGCGAAGTGCTTTTTCGATCTTCTTTTCCATAATTGGAAGAGTTTTTTCCAGTTAGAAAGTGCTACCGAACCTGTGCAACTAACTACTGCGTGCGGGCTATTATCAGGTGAATTTTTGTTGGATTCCGAGCCTTCAAAGCATGCCTCTATAACTCCTTTCGGAGACGATCTATCTTGTTTCTCCTTTTCAATGTTGGGGCCCCGAAATTCTTCGATGCAATAAGAAACAAAGAGTGGTAAAGAGCTTGAAGTACTAAAACACATGAACCACATAAAAGAGACATAGAGATAACTACCATGGGATGATCCATATGAAGAAACCATAGCCTCTTGTCTTCTATGACTTGCTTGAACAACCATATCTTCGAAGTTCTCCTCCGGCCTATCACCTGAACCGATGGAGCCCGAACTGGAAGAAATCAATGGTCATTACAAATCAATAATCCAAATAAAAAGCTAGAAATCAGGATCTGTGCTTGTCTCATTATGTTTATAGGTGACTTTGCTATGGAGGAGATAGTTATAAACTTAGAAGTGAATGATTTGTTGAATAACCAAAAGAAAAAAGAATGAAAATCATAATCACACCAATGAAAACTTGAAAATCCAAAAAAAATAATATATATATATAAGCATTATTTACATAACAGGGAATAAGAAATGATGAAAATGGGAAAATTCCAGAAGGAAAATAACCAAAAATGCATGTTTATCATGTATATTTATGTTTAGAAAATCCCCAAAAATAAAGCTAGAAATCACCACTTAAATGGGAATGAAACCAACAATCTTCTTTGTAAGACAGAGAAACAGCACAAAAAAAACAAAGATCTATACATTTTTCATATCTTTTCCAAAAAAATCAAATGGAAGAAGCTATTGAGATACCACTCACCAACCATTAGACAAAATACCAAAAAGAACTCATCTAACATTCAATCAAAATTAGAAGAAAAACAAAACTTTCAATAAAACTAAGGAGAAAACAAATTAAGAACTCATTCACAAGCAATTTTTTGAAAGATAAGATATTGTCAAATGAGATGACATGAGGCATACAAACCTTAAAGTTGCTTGTTTCTGGTCATTAATGTCAGCCATGAACACTATCAAAACAAGCAAATAAACCAAACCAAACAACTATGTGAAAGAGAGAAAGCAAAGCAAGTGAGAAAAAGAGAGAGACACCAAACAAAAGGTAGAAGAAAAAATTATTAGAAATGGTTTCTATGACATTATAGCCCTGTTCTTTAGTAGTCAAATTAAATTCTGAACCCCACAAAATTCCCATCGTTTATGTTTTGCTTTCTAATTCTAAGCCCCCGAAAATGGCAACCTCAAACTCTAAAAATAACTATATATGGAAAAGTTTTTACTGCTTTCTCTCTCTCTCTCTCTCTCTCTCTCTTTAAAGATTTCTACGATACCATACAAGGCCTCTGGTGTCGACAGTATGCTTGGTTTGTTCTAACGTGGTTGAACCCATTATTATTTTTGGTTAAAATATGCTATTAGTCCTGTACTTTGATAAAATATGAGATTTAATCCTTATAGTTAAAAATTAACTTTTTATTATTTAAAAATATTAGTCCTGTTGAGTATTTTTTCGGCGTATCCTTCAAATGGTGTGGTCTACCTATTTATACGATAGGGTACTATTTATTAATAAGACAGGTTAGGTAGGCTCTATGCATGTAGACATATTCCTTACTCTAGTCTAAACATGTGTATACATGATTCCGACTTTATGCAACCTCACAATATAGGACGTCGCAATACAGAGACCAAGTCTGGCTCGTCAATCTACAAACTTAACTTGCAAACTAGAGGTGTTCATGGGCCGGGCCGGGTCGGGTCGGGCCCAGAAAAAATTCAGCCCGGGTCCGGCCTGAAATATGGGGCTAGAATTTTGCCCATGCTCGGCCCGGCCCGGCCCATTTTTTAAATAAATACCAAAAATTTATTTTAAAAATTAAAATTAAAATTAAAAAAGTATTTTAAAAATATTTTAAAATTAAAAAAATTTAAAAAAAGTATTTTAAAATTAAAAAAATAAAAAATAAATAAAAATATTTATTATTCGGGCCCGGGCCCGGCCCATATTTCGAGGCCCGGCCCGTTTTTTTGCCCAAACCCATATTTCGAGCCTATATTTTTACCCAAACCCTCTCATATTTCGGGCGGGCCGTCGGGCCGGGCCTCCCGGCCCATGAACACCTCTATTGCAAACTCACTCCGTTAGCTTAGTAATTGGGTTAAACCTACGTGTTTATTAGGATCCAGCTCAGGCCCAATAATAATTATCCTAACAAGTCTAATCATTATTATCATCGGTAATTTTTGTCAAATTTTGTTAACATGTTTATTTTTCGCTAATCATATGTCACATTATATGGAGACAACCTAATCAATGTGCGAAGTTGATAAATTTTGACAGAAAATACTAATAATGTCAATGAGTAGACTGAATTTTTATATTAAAATTTTAAGTAGGTAGACTAAATATCAAAATTTATCAAACTACAATTATTAACAGCATATTTTAAACTATTTTTTCTATATAGCTTAATGGTAATATTGAGATTAATAGGATTAATCAAACAATTTTGGTGTTCATTCCATAAGTAATTTATATTATTCTAATTGAGTGATAGTTTAGATTATTTTAATGAGATATAGTCAACCCTATCTATAACAGTCATTTGTTATAATAACATTTCGTTATCATATATACGTTTTTAGTAGAATCAATTTTTTATGTTTTATTTTAACATTCTATAACAGTTTTTCCGTTGCAACAGCAACAACCAACTATAGTTGTGAAGTACATTTTTTATTAAATTAGTTATCTATAATAAAATATTGTTTAAAATTTTAAGTAAAATTATAGGTATTTCATATAAGTAAGGTTATTAATTATAATTTATTAAATAAAAAAATCTTAATTAAAATATTTTTTTAATAAAATATTTAAATTTTACATGAAAAAAATCTATTAATTATATTTTATTAGAATTAATATTCAATAAACTATGAAGATCCCCAATTAAATATTCTACTATGAATCTGGAACTTCATAAACTTATGAATAGATTATTTGAATTTAATAACTCAAAATAAATTTATTTATTTATTTTGATAACTCATACTGCTTAATTGAACTTGTTAAATTGATGAACATTATAATTAATTATGTGAAAGAATGTAAAATGAAATGTGAATAAAAGTAATCATGCATGCACATAGTATACGTATTTTAATTTTATTAATTTAATTTCTACTTTCTCTATTTTTTTCGTATAATTCTCACTTTTTTTAGTTGATAGAAATTTAGATATAAATTCTATTGTAGGTTTATAGCAATTATCTTTCTATAACAGCATACTGTTCTAGATATATAACAACCACTTCTCTATAACAGGTAAAATCTTGACAGAAAAATAGAATTGTTATAGAGAAAATTGACTCTATACAACATGGTTATAGACAGGGGCGAAACAAAAAAAAAACAATTTAGGGGTCCAAAATTAAATTGTAATTTTTACGATGGAAAAAATACAATTCCACAATTTTAATAAATTATATTTTTATAATTTTTTAAATGATTAAATCAAATTTTTATATTTTTAGAAGGGGCAAAGTACAATTTTACCTCTACTAAATAGAAAATTTGTCATTTTAGGGGGTCGAGCCCCTACCAGCCCCCTAGTTTCATCCCTAGTTTCTCACCTAGTTTTAAGTGACATTTTATATTTTTTATTAATAAAATACTACATCTATTTAAAAAATATCTTCTCTCTACAAAACAATATAAGAAAAAAAATACAAGTCAAATTCTATTGCTATTTAAAAAAAAATCTTCCCTCTAATTTAATATTTTTCAAACCCAATCATCATTGTCGTTGATAGTGTTTTTTATAATAATTATTAACTTAATATGCTTATTTTCTGCCAATCATTTGTCACATGATATGAAGACAATCCAATTAATGTGTCAAATAATGATTGATTGGACTAAAATTTTTAAATCGAAAAAGATAAGATTATGACTTAAATTTTAACCTTTTAAGAATAGAAGAAAATGGCTTAATTATTAACTTTTTAATCTGAAATATTGTTAAATTACAATCACTATCAACATATTTTAACCCTTAATTTTTAAGTTTTTTACTTTTCAAAATATGTATTTCATGTATCAAACGTTAACTTTTTCTTTTGTTAATTCCATCAAACATATGATAAGATGACATATACATCTTTGTGTTTTTTTTATCTAATTGAACAATTTTATATATTTATTGATTTACTTAAAATTAAATTGAACAATTTTATATATTTATCGATTTACTTAAAATTAGGACTAAACTGATAAAGTTTACAAACATTAGAAAGTTAATTTTTTTTTATTATGCTAATAAAAAAAAACACATTAAGACTTTAGTCATTGACTTAACGGCAGAGTAATATATAATTCACCAAAAAAAATTAAATTGTAATAATAGATAAAAAAAATTCATTAATTATCATTTAATTACTACTTAATTAATATTAAGTTAGACTTTTATTTATATTAAATTATACTCATTGTTTTAGAATAATTATCCTATAACCAATTAAAAAAAATGAAATTTAACTGTATAAATAGCATCCTAAGAGATTGTTAATATTAAAAAGCTAGAAGTATCTCAAAATAATAAAATATTAAATTAACAGTTATTCGATAAGAAAATATCAATTTATATTTTTTTGAATAATCTCATTACAAGTTCTGATGATATTTGTTCTTTTTTTTACATAATGCTTAGAATTAAAAGAATAATGCATTTCAATGCACTCAAACTCACATCCTCCTGTATTATGTCTATGACAGTTGAGTTAAGACTCAATCTGTAAAATAATAATATTAAAATATATAAATACAATTAATAATAATATTATATTATATTATGATATTTATTTACTACACGTTTATTTAGTTTATTCATAAATGTCTTCAAATTTTCCATTTGAAATTTTATTCAAAAACTATTATCATAATCGGTAAAATCCTTGGCTCATTAGCTACTAATTTTTTAAAATTTTCTAGTTTTTGTTTGAATAATTATTTTTTAAAAAGTGTTATTCTTTTATTTTCTTGTAGATTTTGAAAGTTAAATAAATGATTTCACTCAAAATCAATATATTACGATTATTAGAACATAATTTGTAAAATTATTTACTCAATCGTTATAAATTATAGGTTCTAATCATATTTATTTTTTTTGATATAATGCCTAAAATTACTCATAATCTCTCCCAATTTATAGATGCTTCAACACATTCAAACTCACATCTTCCTACATTGATAATAATAATCACGTCAAAAGCTAAAAGTCAATCCACATGTCACTAACTCAATCTAAATTATATTTTTCAAACATTCAATTTTAATAAGATACATGAAAAAAATTGTGCCACTTTCACAACAAACAGATGATTAATTAAAAAAAAACATATTTTGAAAGGTGAAAAAAAATTAAAAAAATAAAATTATAACACATTTTATAAAATTTGACAAAAAAAGAAAGAGAAAATTAGCTAATAAAAATTATTTTTAATTAAAATGAAAATAGAAAAATATATAAATATTTAGAGTAGTTTTTAATAGTCCACTAGTGAATTGAAAGTATGATAAGTTTTACGAATATTTATATTTTTTTATTTTTTATTACATTCTTACAAGAGTCCTAATACATTTGTCAAATCTTCAACCAGCTTGAAGAATAATTTTTTTAAAAATATAAATATAAAAATTATAATAAAATCACCAAGTCTATAAAAAAAACTTGAAAAAAATTAAATCCACGAGGCGACTCAACTCACGAGTCAAAACCAGTGGCCCAACCCAAAGAAACAAATTCCTTCATACAGCGAAGAGACCATTTTAAAGTGTAAAAACTCCCTTACGTTTAGCTTTGTTCATGTAAGGTGACTCTCCAATGGCTTCTCCATTAAGGTAAAAACCTTTTCCACATTCTCATGCATGTTATTTACATGTATAATTTGATGCACTAGGCTAATCTGAAAAGGTAAAGCTTTGAATCCTTCTTCTTCTTCTTCTTCTTCTTCTTCTTCTTTCTTTTTTTTTTTTTGGAAAATCTAGTGTATAGCTTAAGCAATGTTCTTTCTGGGTTTTGGATATGATACTGAGTATTGATCATGATAATGGGTTGTCTTAAGTTTTTTTTTTATTCATGTTATTGTTGGTTCACATTTTAGTTTTTTGTTTCGTTTGACAAATGAATTGAACTATTTTGATTTAAAGTGTTTGTGATTCTATATGATTAATCTTGGGTTTGGATTTCATTTCTTAGAAACAATCTGTTCCAGAGAGGTTTTCTAGGGTTTTCTAGGCCTAATTTTTCATTTTCTTCGATATTTTTATAACTGATTAATTTAAGCCTTTCTGTTGAAAACCAAGGTTATACTCTTCTGAAGAATCAAGGGTATTGTTTATTGACTTGTCCCTGCCAAATGAAAGTTTCTTTCTTCCTTTTTTCTTGTCTAGGACAGAATTTTTCCCTAACATAAGAACGATTAAACCTTTGTTACTCGGAGTCATGAGTGTCAGCTATGGTTATGAACTTATGGTCAGATTTCTCCGAGTTTCTTCATGTTTTTGAAGGATCTTGGAGGCTGTATCTCTATATCTATGTGTCAGATACGGATACTTAAAGAAAAATGAAGATTCGGAGCAACATAGACCGAAACAACTTGATGAACCTAGTGAGTTTGCGCAACTGTTTTGACCCCGAAATGTCAAAATCCTGGCTTTTGCGGTTCATCGCGTAGATGCTAGTTGATGCATTCGGAGTGATTCCGTAATGCATATGATAAAGCTTTGGATTCATTAAAGAGTTAACCAAACATCACCTAGTACTACACTTTGGAAACACAGTTATCAGTAATGAACCCAATGATGCTTAATGATGTGGTAGATTTCATTTATTGGATAAAATCTTGAATTTACAGAAAAGGTTTTGCTTAGAAGAAGTATCTTTTATTTCCAAAAACAATTGTTATGACAAATAAAAAAGATTCGCAGTCACAAAAACCAATCCGGAACAGAATATTTGAGGTAAAAGAACTAGCGTTACGGATCATGATCGTAACGTAAGTATTGCTTGTCTTCATTGCAAAATTGACTGCTTATTTGTCTTCTGGCAGGTCGAAAAGTGAAAATGGTGAAAATAATGAGCACACAAGTCCTCAGCAACTAGTTCTTGATGTAGCTCCTCTCAATTGTGTGCCATATGTTGGCCCGACAAATCCAGATGATAAGTCTGTCTCACCTGAAGAGAATATTGATGTCACAGAAACAATCGGTCCTGCTATGATATTTCTGCCTTCCGAAACAACCAGTGAGGATTTGGATAGTATCGTGGCTTGTACCAAACATGGAGTTGCTTTGACTGGGGCTGCAGCAACCGGAACAATGGGACCGATCGTAGGGTTAGTGGACATCGGTGTATTAGAGGATTCATACTATTTTCGTGTCTCCCTTCCTGGAGTATCACCGGATAAAAGTAAGTTTTTCTAGGTTAATCGCCCTACTCATGATCGATTACTTGCTTGAAACAGGATTGAGAATGCTTATTTACCTTATTAAATCGAAAAAAAAACCTTACCATTCTTGGTTAAGAGAGGAAAGGATAGTGGCAAATGGTTCATGTGATGCATATAATTCACTAGTCCGTTGTGGATATGTACGATTTTGCCCTAAGTTTTACATGTATTCAGATTTCGAAGGGTCCTTGGAGGATCATATCTTAATACTTGTGTTCATATGCACGAGATTCAGGTGTTAAGACACCTGAGTTGGAACAACATAAGGTTAAAATGTATGTCTAATCCTGGTAGAAGTATCATGGAGGCCCCTGTATTAAGAGTAAGATTGCATTTTGCCCCCTCAAGAAATGGGCAAATTAGTCCATGTATATTAGTTCGAAGAGCATATTGGTCTTTTCTGTTAAAATTTTCTTCAATTTGTACTGTTAAAAACTTGTGTGGCTGATGAAATAACCAAATAGTAATACGTGGCATGCCACGTGTACATCATACTGACATACATGGATCGTTTTTAATAGTAGACATGAATGACAATTTTAACAGAAGCACCAATTTGTTTTTGATTTAACATAAATGGGCTAATTTGCCCATTTTTTTGAGTGAGGGGGCAAATTGCAACCCGACTCCTAGTACAGGGGCCTCCAGGATACTTTTACCGTCTAGTCCCTTGAAATAAAATGAAGTTTTGATAATTGATTTGCACTGCAGTTTTTCACCCAATGCCATTAAACCTCTATTACAAGCCTTAGGGGTTGAGTTAATGATTTTACCGCAAATGATAACCGTGTTAATTGATTTTACGAGTGCAGAAGACTTCAGCTGTGACATCGAGTCTGATGGAAAAGTGCTAATCAGAGGGATAACAACAACCGGTGAGAAAGTTGTAGTCAAGAACTTTCAAGTCTTTCATATGCTCACACAAAATCTATGCCCATCTGGACACTTCACTGTTTCATTCGAGCTACCGGGCCCTGTCGATCCCGAAAAAGTTACTAGTTGTTTAGCTAATGGATTGCTTGAAGCCGTTGTGAAGAAAAGGTAACTGAGAAGGCTCAAAGAGCAATGGTTATGGCTTTTTCTCCCCCCTGCACTGGACTTAGTAGTTAGTACTATACTCTGCATATGCTTTAAGCATGAGTTTAGAAAAGGTGAATATCCAACTTGATACTTGATGAATCTGCTACTTTTGGAATCAATGAAATAGATTTGTCTTATTTTTAAAATCAAATAGTTGGTATTAATATTTTTATTTTTTTGGTGAAATATAAAACAAAAAAAATTACATAGAGTTACTCATAAACAGAATGCCTCTAGTACTGTCTCCTTGTAGAACTTCTTTAATGAACATATGCAAATCGTCATCATCTGGACGAGCTATTTTAGTTATTGCATCTGCTGCAGAACCACTTCTCTGAATTTGTCTAACTAGAGTGGAATTTGATTTTTCAATTTTACTATCTCCAATAATTTTTACAAACTCAAGATTATCCAGAAGTAGACCATCCAAAATGTGTAGGACATTTTACCATCTAAAATCCACTTCATAAATATTTGAGAGTCCATTGAACGAGCCTGTTGAATATTTTCACTTCAAAATTTCAGAATCAAACTTACACTCAAACAATCCACTCTTTTTCTTTTTTTATTCGATCTTCTAACTTACACTCAAAGAATCCACTCTTTTTCTTTTTTTATTCGATCTTCTAAAGACATAAAGTATACATAAGGTCACTAAACTATTAAAAAATTATTTTTTAGTTACTTAATTTTAAAAAGTTACAAAATAGTTATTAAATTATACAAAAGTTTTTATGTTAAATCCAACTAGTGAGCTCCAAGTCACACTTGGTACGGTTGATCAGTACCTATCAGCAAGTAAAAAATATATACTTTAGATTCAAATTAATCTGACAATCAATGTCAAAGATCGAAAATGAAAATTGTTTGAATTTTAGTTTGTAAATTCATGTCAAAGATCGAAAATGAAAATTGTTTCATAAAAAAAATTAAATTATAAAAGTGAAGGAAAAAGACGGATTTTGATTGAAATAAACAGTGCAAATATATAAGGCCATATAATTATAATTTTAACAATACGATGGCTTAAATGGAATTTTGTGAATATTTTAAAGATTATTTTGTAATTTTTTGAAGTTAAATGATCAAATTGTAAATTTATAAATAATTTAAAGATCTTGATGTAGTTTACCCTTTGTTTCGTCTTCACTGATGATGATAGCAAAAAAACCCACACAGGCAACACAAACCAAAAAACTGCCATACACAACTCAAAATTTCGCAATACAAAATTAAAAAATTTCCTCAAAATTTATTCTACTATCAGAAACTGAGACCTCATTTTGTACCAAAAATACAATTTTCAATCCTCTAATGCCAAAAAAAAAAGAGAGAGAAGGAAATAAAAGAAATAAATTGAAAAATTCAATGAACAATGGAAAGCTTTCCCTCTTAAAATATCCATTTGCTTCTTCTTTTGCCTCTCCTTACGATCTCCATCACTGAAGAAGAAGATGAAGGAACCCTAATTTCTCTAATCCATTTCATTGCTTCATTTCCCCTTAATCCCAATCCAACAGAAACCCCAACACAACAGACCCCAAAAACCCAAGCTTTAAACCCCCTTCCCCACTCCTTAATCAATGCAAACACAAAAAAGATTAGCCCTAAGATCCCAAAAAGCAAATCACTACTTATCTCTTTCCCAAACAACAAGCAAAGAATGCAAGACCCTAAAATTACTAAGAACCCTAAAATTTTCTTCCCGTTTCTTCTTCGCATAGTTGGCTTTTTCCATCCTTTAAATCTCACTCCATTGAAGCCGTTCAAAAACCCAAGCCCTTCTTCATCTGCAGCAACTAAATTTTGAACGATCAGATCCAACGGTTGAGGTAAGATCCTGAGATTCGAAGCCAAAATTGACATCAACTCGAGTGCGAGCTTTGTCGATCTGTCAGACCCCTTTCTTCTTTTGCTTCTTCTTGCGCAAATAATTGGTTTTTGGATCTGGGTTTTGGGTGAAAGCAAAGGAGAAACGGTGAAAATGGGAGATTTCCATGAACAATTGAAAGCTTGAAGAGAAATGGTGGATTCGAGAAATGGGTTTAACAAACTATTGGTTCTGTAGTGAAGGATTTGGGATTTGAATTGAATGCTCTTCTCCATTGTTATTGAAAATGGATTGGTGAAAAAAAAAACAAAAAATAAAATAAAATGAAATTTTGAAAAAGAAATGGAATTTATAACATTAATCTTTTATATCGAATTTCGACTCTCTTTTTTTCTTTTTGAAATGAAAGGAGGAACAACTTTTGGCGGATGAGCGATTGAGCTCCATCGTGAATTTTTTTCTCCTATTTTTCAAATTTTTTGTGGCTTATTGAAGCCCCATTATTTGTCTGATAATTCAAAATCAACCCCAGCCCAGCCCAGTTCGATAGGTTGGATTAAATTGGGCATATGATCAAGTTTTTTTAAATTAGACGAATAATCGAATCAGTTAAGTAATTAGTTCATTATTTTAATTAAATCATTTATTAAATTTTAAATAATTTAAAATAATAATTAAACAATTTGTTTCAATTGATTTTTTATTCAGTTTAATCGATTCATATCAGTTTTCGAGTTAATCTTAAAGTCCTTCCTCGAATTAGTACCCCAATCTATTCTCGGTTCGGTACAATTCAAACAACATTGCAAATCACAAATCAGACCAAGAAAACACACATTAATTGGACAACTCCAAAAATATGAGGAAGAGGACTAGCTCCAAATCAAGTCAAGGCTTTCAGAATCAGATTAGTGGACGAATTAGTTAGGCCACCGATTTGTTAGTCCTACCAATTCAATGGATTCATCTAATTCGATTAAATAAATCATTAAAATTTCATAAAATAAAATAAAATAAAAATATTAAAAATCTAATTCAACCTATTTTTTGTCCGATTCAACCAATTTATATCGATTCCTAAATAAACTGGTTCAAAACCCTCTTTAAACCAAGACCCTAACGGGTTAAATCCAACCAGTTCCACCTATCAATTTAGTCTTGTTCCACCTATCAATTTAGTCTTGTTGAAACAACTTTCGTTGAAATTGTAATCAATAATTATCACCATATCTTGATTAGATGGAGCACAAGATCTTTAACCATTTATGGGTTATATTCATTGAAAGATAGAATTAAGATTAGGGAGTATTCTTAATAAAAATTTCCAACATGAGGATGGAGTAGTATGAGGGGGAAAGCCTCAACTCCTTAAAATGAAAATTTTTTCATTTAAATTTTTAATTTTTTTTAAATTTTAAATTAGTAAAGATAAATTTACATTTTACTCCCTTAAAATGATAAAAATATTATTTAATCATTTAAAAATCATAAAATTATGCTATTAAAATAGCAAAATTACATTTTTACTATCATAAAAATTATAATTTAATTTTGACTATTCTTAAAAAAAAAATTAACTTCACCCTGAATAGTATGTAAATTGTTGATATTAGGCTTTTACCTTAGCAAAGGTCATTTAAATGGGAATTATCTTATGTGTCATCAAATACAGTGACAAGCTTATTCGAAAAATCGTTGAAAACAAACAGTTTGCAGTCCATTGGAGAATTAAACCAATTTTGGAGGACATTCACATTTTGAAGGACTTCGATGCAGTGATCATCAGCAACAAGTGATGAGCCATTAGATTGGATGGTTAGAAAAGCAAAAAGTAACTTCAACAAAATCTTCGGGATGGGTTAGGTTAGATCAGATCAGATCAGATCAGGTTAATGTAAAATTTTAAACATTTTTTTAGGTTCGATTTGAAAGTATGGCTTAAAATTTTATTCTAGTCCGGCTCAAATTAAAAATGTTAAATTTGAGCCCGACTCAATCCATCCGTATTAAAAAAAAAATTAGATTATCATTTTTATATAAAAACAAATTTTAAAAAATATAATACATCAAATACATTACAAGCATAAAAATACAAGCCATCTCAGCAATAAATTAATAATTTAAAGTGTTTTTCTTCTGTATTCTTGATAAACCAACGTTTATATATAGATGTAGGAGGATTTGTTTGGGAAGTAAGAATCCCCTTTGACATCTCTTCATCTGAAAAGAATTCTCGGTGTGAAAATACAGAGACAAATGGCTGATCTCTGAATAGGAAAAAGAGTGGATCTACATGATCCCAAATGAATTGTTTTATTCAAAAACAGACTTGTTCTTTGGAAGATCTATCTCGTGCCTGGTACTGCATGGTTCCACTCTGCAAAAACGCTGAATCATTCTCTTGAAGCTGATCCTTTTCATCATAAATGATCCATTTGCCCCGAAATGACTCGGCCCAATAGGGAAATCTCAATTCATTGGGCCTTTCAATATAATCAAATAGAAAGCCCCAAGGGTGCCATATCCTAAGAGCTCAAACTATGTTATTGAATAAATCCTCCCCCATCTGTTGCGGGTAGAGTACTCCTTTTCATTCTTCAAATTCCAATTCGTATTTTTCATAGAGATTTCTCTAATCAACGATAGAACATCCCAACAAATTGAAAATATATTAAAAAATATTTATACTTAAATAACATTAAAATAGTTGAAACTTAGCAAGCAAATGTCTCTAAAATAATAGCAAAATTAACAATAAAACAAGAGTTATATAATATCCAAACAATAACAATAAAATAATAACAATATAATAACGAAATAGCAGCAAAACAACAAAAAAAAAGTTTAGACTGATTCAGACTTGGGCTAAAAAAAATATTACCTGAGACCCAACCCATTTAGAAAACAAACCTTTTTTTTTCAAACTCATTTTTTAGGTCTATATTTTTGTCCAAACCCTCTTTGACCCATAATCAAGTTTAATAATGATATATATAATGACTAATTTAAGGTTGTTGTAATTACACCATTTGACCAATGTAGGAAAAAAAAGACACATCATATGATCCAAATTAAAATTTTAACAATAAAATTATTATTTTTATTTAAATAAATATTAGTATACATATTGGTATAAAAATAAATTTAAATATTTTTATTATTTTATTATTCTTTAAATAGTTATATGGACTAATTTGAGTCTATTCGATACTGATCGAAATGGAATTAAGTATGAGATTTTAAAATTCGAAAATTTTAAAATTTGAGCATTTCTATGGCTAAAAAAAATATAGAAAATTATAACATCAAAAATAATATATCTTAGATAATGTTTCAAAACTTATTTTATGTACAATTATAAATACTAAAGTTGCATTTGTTTTACTGAAAGTAATTTTCGAAAAATGATTTCTGAAAAATTGATTAATTTTCTAAAAAAACTGATATTCTCTTGTGTTTGAACATTTCTGGTAAGATAATTTTTATTGTTTGACAAATTTTCTTAAGAGTTTTTCTTAATAAACAAACGTAACATAAATATATTTGCTACAAATTATTATTGTAACATTTATTTTAGACCACCAAAATTATTTTTTAATAATAAAATATTTTATAATAATCAATATCATATAAAAACTTAATAATAAACAATGTCTAATTAAAATTTAATTTAAATTATATATTACATATACGATAGTGAATAGTGACACGTTAGAGTTGGAAGGGATAAATGAAGTTAAACATGACCTAAACAAATACTAATATTTATATAATTAAAATTTCATATTTTATACTATAAAACATTTATTATTAATATTTATAAAATTGTAATGTATATTTATTATGAAAATAAAATTATAATATTAAATAATTTATTTAAAATAATTAATTATATTAATAATTTATTTTTATTACTAAATAGAAAATTAAATATGTATTTTAATATTATTTAATACTATAATATTTAGTATTAATATTTTAAAAATTAAAATAAAATTTTATTATTAATATAATTGTATCTTGATTAAATTTAATTTTTATATAAAAATAAAAAATATTCTTTTCTAGAAAATAACTTATGCTCTTTAAAAGGATAAGTTAATTTATAGAAAAAAAATGGCTTATTTTTTTGTTGACCTGTAAACCGTCTTCCATTAACCAAATTGTTTTCCATTAAACAAACAAAAAAATTATAGAAAACATTTTATTTTTCGTAAAACAAATGCCCACAATGTAGATGAAAAATTTTATGTAAAAATTGTATTTTTAAAATTTTTTATATAAAAATCAAGTAAAGCATTAATTGAAATGGTAAATATGAAAGTCTAGGTGTCATAATGTCTTCGGTTCAAGTAAAAATGTCCATAGATCAGATTGAGACTCGATTTGTTTATAAAATTTTAAGCCTCGATTAGAACTGACTTGCCTAAAAACTTCAAATTATTATTTAAAAATTAATAAAATATATTTTATATTAAAACATTTTATAAATCATTCTTATATAAACTTAGGTTGACCATGAACAAAATCTTTTTATTCAAACTTGATCAAATTAGATGAATTGAACTAATTGAACCATGAATAATTCTAAAGTTCAAAATTCATCTTGATTCATGAATCTTTAAGTCAACTTAATCAAGTCGATTGAGTCTTATCTCGATTGGCTTGAGTGTTATTATCAATGCAGGAAGACGTAAGTTCAAGTGTACTGAAGCACATTATCCTCCTATTTATGGGTTGGGAGGGACTATGGATAGTTCTAAACATTATGTCAAAAATAAGAAATATGACCAAAACTTATAATAAAATTGTTAAACAAATACTTTATCTAAAACATTATTATAATGCAACAAAATGTAATTACACACGAGCACCCAAATTAATGGGTTTATATATATAAAGGGTTGCTATAAGCCAATATTTAAAGGGTTGAAGTTGTATTTTATGAAAATTGTGAATTTAATTTTTATATTTTAATTTGATTAATTTTAGTTTTTGTATTTTTTGGATTTTGAAATTTTAGTTTTGGCTTAAATAGTAGTTAACTTTGTTTGGTTAAATTTAATTATTAGTTCTGTACAATGCGTACAGTCGTAGAATTAGTTCACATTCTTCAATTTAGTCATTTTAAGTCCATATAATTTTCTAATTTTAAAATTTTAGTTTTGACATAACATAACATCCGTTAATTCATTAATTGAATATTTAGTGAGTAATATGTGAAAATAATAAGTTGACATGACGTTACACGTATAATAATATGTTTGTCGCATCATATTTTAGAAATAGCACAACTTATTGAATTTAACAATTATCGTTTGGTAATGTCTGGAATTTTAAATTTTGAAAAGTAAATAAACTAAAAATGACCAAATTAAAATACAATAATTAATTTCATAATTTTTATAAAGAATAGGGTCTAATAACATAATTTAACCTTAAATTGTAACTTTTTTTTAATCAATTATCGACCATTTTAATCGATTCACTACACTCATTTCAATTTATAGGGATGAACTGTCGGATCAACTTTTTTCAGTTCTGCCTATTTAACCAACCGATCAAATCTAATTGTTTAAAGGTTAATATGCCAAAAAGGATATATATATATATTGGTGACTGAACTTGGCTTCAATGTTCAATTTGATGCTTAAGATTTTTTTTTCATTAGATGCCTAAACTTGGCCTTAAGGTTCAATTTGGTATTTAACTTAAACTTGGCTTTTTATTTAAATTTACCTCAACTTGGCTTCATATTAAGTTCAGGTGCCAATTTGAACTAAGAAGTCAAGTTCATGTGCTTAATTGGACCAAAATAAACTTTAGGTACCAAATTAAATCTTGAAGCAAAATTCAAATATTTAATTGGACAAAAAAAATCTTAGATACCAATTTGATCCCTGAAATTAAATTCAGATACCAAAATATATATTTACTCAAAAAGACTCATAAATTAGTGTGATCTGTTTAAGTGACGCTCTTATACATACTAGAGTATTAGCCTTTCTCCAAAAGTTTTAATGAAGAAAAATAAAAACAAAGTTAAAAGGATTATTTAATTAAAAAAATGTATAGGGACTTACTTGAATAGAATGAACTAGTTTAAGGACATTTTTATCATATTACCCATTTTTAATCACTGAACAAAATTATAATCACTCTTGGTTTCAAAGTTCCAATCCCAAGACCTTATCTTGAAAATCCCAAAGTCTAAATTGTTCTAATATTTGGTATTACCTTAAAAAAATTATATATAAATTCTTGGACCAACGTATAAGATTTTTCAAAGCAACACAACATTGACCAGTTGATTTGGATATTTCATAAGTTAAAAACTTATTTAACAATTAACTTAAGACGCCAATATTTAATACGTTTATTGAATTAAAAAATATATTAATTATGCGTAGCATTAAACATTGGTTAGGTCTCTATCCCCCATCCCTCTAATACTCAAAAAGTCAAAATCTAATTTTTGTATTGTAGAGTTAATTGCATCACACGTCCCTAAATTGTAATCTTTATTTTAAATTAGTTCTCAAATTTTTAAACATTCTATCAATAAACCTTTTCATTATTAAAATCATTAATTTAATCGTTAAATGAGATGTCAAATCTTATACAGTATAGCTTGAAATGAATAGTTTAGAGAAAAAAAAGAATTTTTTAAAAATAGATGATATAAAAATCATACTTTTGAGATTTTCGAAACTTTTACAAAAGCTTTTTAGCTAATTCTCTCTTCTATCGGTTTTACTTTATTTTTAGTTTTCACTTTTAAAGGTATACAATATGTTTACTTTTCTTTAATTTTTTTTATTTTAAATCATGTCATATAAGATTCGACTTGTCATAAACGATTAAATTAATAGTTTTATTAATTGAAATACTTGATTAATATAACACTGATAGTTTGAGGATATAATTAGAATGTTTTGAAGTTTAGGGGTCAATTTAAAACGAGGGTTATAGTTTGAGGATGTTTGATGTTATTAACTCTTAATGTAATAATTCTTTTGATAATTGAGGAAAGAGAATGGAGTTGTTTGGGATTAAACTCAAACTTTCATACTTACAACATAATGTTCTCGATCATCGAGTTAAGAGGTTGTTGGCAACTATTAATATAATAATTTTATTTTAAATATTATATATTCATATAATTATGGCTAAATTGGCGATTTATGCAAAAAAAAAAAAAAAGGTTCATTGGCCAAATAAGTTGGTTTTGTTAAAAATTTAGGGAAATATGTATTTTGAGAAAGAGGGTGAAAGCCCGTCCAGCTGAGCATGCTTTCTGCACAGTTGGCAGGAAAACGCTTCCAGCTAGGCGTGTTTTCCTATTGACATGTCAGTGAAAGCTTGCCTAACTAGACATAATTCCAACTGGGCGTGCTTTCACACACTCTCTCAAAAAGCAGTCTATCTTTCTAAATTTTTAAACTTTTTTTTGTTGGTGACATATTTGGTTAATTTAGCCAATACTTTTGCATAACTTAATAATTTATACTACATAAAATTTAATATTTTTTTATCTATTTATATTAGTTTTAATAATTATTTTACATTCTCCACAATATAAAAGAGTAAGGATCAAGTGTTCATTGGCATCTCGATTTAAACACTGTCATTGTCAACCTCTCGTCACTAGTAATTTATACAAAAAATAATTTGTTTACGTTGTTGCTACCATGTCTACTATTATCAGCTCTTGCGAAAAATGGCAACTTATATTTAATTTAAAAACACTATATTAATAATTAAATATAAAATAATAACAACGTAACTGTTTTTAAATGACTAATTTGAATCACATGAAATTAAACGTTGTTTTTTATTTATTTTTTTAAAGTGTGCAAACATTGAATTATGTTCAAAATTGACTTGGACTGTGTGGACTTGTTTCAGTGATATCATGGGTTGATTTTTTTCCCTCAAAATATTAATATTAAAAAAATAGTAAAATTTTCTTTCATCTCCCAAGGGATTTTCAAACACGTGCATTAAAAAGCAATAAAAAAATTAGAAGGAAAAAAATAATTGAATTTTTAACTCTGATTTTTAATAATATGACATAAATCTGAAAATTATACATAGCGCGTAATATTAGATATTAGTTTTATTTTGGTGTAATTATATATATAATTTTAATTTAATTTGTATTTTATTAACACCGTCATTTGTGTGGCGTTATTTTTCTTTTATGTTATGTGAAAATTATTAATATGACATTTTATTAAATTAAAATGCGAATGAATAAACTTAAACTACATTTTCATGTAGATTTTAAACATACATGTTTTTTTGTAATTTTAAAAATACATGTTTATTATTATGAAAATGGGAAAATAATTTAAATTTATATGAAAAATAATTAAAATTATTTTTAGAAACAAAAACACCATAATTTAAATTTACATGGAAGTATTAAAATTTATTATTTAATTTTTTTAGCTTAATAAAGTTAACAATAGTTTTTCACAAGGAAAATAGTGCCGCATAGAATAAGTTGTTAGTGATATGTGAAACTAAATAAAAAAAATTAAAATTTTATGTATAGAATATCAAATCAAAGTTCGTGTATGATATTATACATTAAATTAAAATTTATGTATAATTTTAAGATTAATTCCTTATAATATAAAAAGTAAAATACTAACCAAGTGATTTAATCTTCACAAGTATAAAATAATCATTTTAAAAAGTATCTTATCTCAAATTGTAATAAAATTAATTCTATGTTTTAGTAAAATAAAAAATAAATTTTAATTAAGATGTTATTTTAATAAAATGTTTAAATTTTATAAAAAAATATTAAATGAAAATATTTTTTAATAAATGGAATCACATTAATAAATTTTATTAAAAATAAGATATCAATTTCATTAACTAATATTATTAATTTAATATAATATTCAATTTTAATTTTTTTAAATTTTAAATATGATATTAATCTTGAATGCTATTATAAGTGTCACGGGTATTGTTATAGGTATATAACAATTATCTCTCAATTACGTCAAAATTTTGACAGGCAAATGGACTGTTATAGAGTGGTTGATTGTATAAAACATTGTTTGGGGTCCCGTCATTTTCCCATGATTTTTTAAGCCAAACTAGCTGGACTAGAAATTGATTAGAGTATCGATTCGGAATAAGAGGTTGGGTCAATTGACTCGTGAATTAGTATAGACAAATTGAATTGAATTTTTTTAATTTTATAAAATTTTAATCGAATAAATCAAAACAATCGGACCGATAAATTAATGGCTTGACCAAATCCACCATGAATTTATTTTAAAAAACGTTGCCTTTCCCATCATCCTATATTCAAAATTTAATATTTCATGTATTTGTAGTATATAGATGAATTTTTTAGTACGATAATTATATTTAAATATTTATGTTATATCAATTTTAACATTTTCATATATTTGTATCACGTTTTAATAAGAATTTTCAAGTTGTTTTCATATATGACCAATACTATTATCTTTGATAAAATAAAATAAAAATTGACGATTTTTAAAAAAGTATTTATTAATTAAATATAATAATATTTTTAAATAAAAAATATTAATTAAAACGTTTTTAAGTGACTAAATTGAATCGTACGAAATAAAACGTTGATTTTTTTATTATATAATTTTTGGGGGTAGGTGGCTATTATGAACATGCCAACATTGAATCATGTTTAAAATTGGACTTGACTGTAGAATGTGGACTTATTTTAGTGATATCATGGGTTGGTTTTTTTCCCTCAAAATGCTAATATTAATATTTTTAGAAATTTGTTCTTTTATATCTCAATGGACTTTCAAGCCCGTGCATTACAGATGCAATAAGAAATTGGTAAAAATCATCTCCACTCCCTCTTAATTTTGATATTTAGCATATTGGTCCTTTTCAAAAAAATTAAAGCAATTTAATTATTGTTGATTTCGAAAGTGAACAACTAAAGATAATTAATCACAACATTAATATTTTTTATCAATTATACGTAATTTTAATTGGTATGATAAAAATTTAAGACATTAATAATTTCATATTTTATCAATTTTATCTTAATTATAAATATATCTAAAAAGTTTAAAATTTTCAAAAAAATAAATAGCTTCAAATATATATACCAACAAACAATATGTGTAAACCTTGAGGGCTAAAATTGTTATTATACTAATTAAAATTATGTACAATTGACTAAAAATATTAGTGATGTATTAATTGTTATTAGTTACTCACTTTTAAAATTGATGGTGGTTAAATTGCTTTGACTTTTTTTAGAGGGAGCGATTTGCTTAGTATTGAAATTAAGAGGAGCCAAACAGGACCTTTTTACCAAAAAAATTAAAGAAAAATTTAGTTAAATATGCTTCAAGTTTACATATTCTTTGTACATTTAGAATTTAGTTTCTTTACTTTTATTTCAAAAAAATTACTTCATCTACTTTTCGGATTTAATAATGCGAATGCAATCGTTAACACTGTTAAAGTTGTTTTATTAAATTGAAGTTCATTATAACGTAATATTTTTATTACATAACTACTAGATGAGTGCTTTTTTATTTTAAAATATCACAATAGTGGATTTAACAAACGAAATTTAACGATGTTAACAATCAGACTTGAATTTTGAAATCTAAAAACACAGATACTGAAATTCTGAAAAAAAAGGGTTAAATTCTAAATATGTAAAGAGTATAGGGGTTTAATGAATATTCTAGTTTATTTTTTAATTTTAGTATTTACAATGTTAGAAATCCTATAATACTTTTTATTTTTGGTAAAAAATCTTATGAACTTTTTTTTTGGTAAAAAATCCTATAGAATATTAAAACTCAACTTGTAGGGAAAAGTTAACCAGTTTTATACGTAAAAAGTAAATCTTTATTTAATATCTTATTTTTTTTCTTTAATTTAAGAAAATAACATAAAAATATACACAAAATCATAATTTACCTCTAAAAAGTTTACAGTTGTTTTGAAAATAAAACAAGAATTATTCAACTTTTTTCTATCATTTTTCCTTAACAATAATCCATGGAATTATTGAAGAGAATTTCTAGAATTTATAAGACAAAATTTGGTAATAATGGTAATTTTTAATCCAACCTTTGTAAAATTCATGGGAAAAAAAAATACCATTTTTACTTTCTTTATTTGTAGTTTTTTTTTAGTTTCGATTTGTCCCACTAACTAATTATTTTTATTCAAATACTGAAAAAAATATTATATTCCCATTCCATTTCAAGAAAATACTTCGTAAAAACTAGAGTTTTAAGCTTTGATGAAAAATATTTAAAATATTTAATCTTTAGAAAGTAGTTTTTATTTAAATTTCTAAATAAAGAGCGAGATGAAAAAAAAAGAAAAGAAAAGAGATGAAGACACTATTTAAAAAAATAAAAAATAAAAACACCTTAGTTAAAAGGTAAGTATAAATAGTTTTTGGGTAAACTACCTAGCTGGCCACCCAACTTTTAGAGTGTTTTCATTTTAGTCACAAAAACGTTAAATCTCTAATTACAGTAAACTATACATGCCATATCACGTTTATGCTTTCATTTTGATCAACCCTGGACCCTAAACTTAAAAAATATTTTTTTAAGTATTGATTCTAGTAAAAGAATAAGGATAAAAGTGAAAAGTGGTAGGATCTAAAATAGTACACAAAATTTGTCAAATTGTACTTGTTTAGCTGTTTATCCATTTTGGTCGTTGAACTTGGATTCTATCAAGGTTTGGTGATGCGATCTGTGTTATTGGAACATGACTGGACCGACTAGACTGAGAATTGATCAATATAATGATCTGAACAAAGGGGTTGAACTGGTTGACTCATAAATTACTTGAAATTTGAAAAACAGGGTAAAGATCAGTAGTTGAATAGATGGAGTCTGTTAAATAATTTTTTTTATAAAATTTTAATTATTATTGGTTTAACAGTTGAAATGGACGAATTAGGAACTGGTGGTCTGACTTGTTCAATCACCAATTTGGTTATTAAAACACTAAATCTGACACATTGAAATTGTACCACATCATCACCAGAAAATTTATATGATTTTTAAGTGATGATGTGCCACATCATCAAACTTTTACATTTTTTCAAGTTAAAGGATCGAATGTATCTAGTTGTCAAGTTAAAGTGCCAAAGAAGATAAAAAAGTACAGGTATCAAAATGAATCTACTTGCTAAGTTCAGGAGCCAAAAATTATATTATCCCATTATTAATACAAAGAAGAAATATCCCAAAACTGAAAGTTGAGAATCACGTGCCAGCTAGTCGCGTGGGCATGGCATCAATCTTTAAGTGATAAAAAAAAATTGGGAATAAAACGAACAAACCAAACAAGGACAGGAATTTGGGTTGATTTAAATGGCGCGTAGAGTCCCATTTCTTTTTAACTCAGTTTTCTCCGCCCCCACCAAATCCAGCTTCCACTGACGGCGGCGTTATTTAAACGGCCTCCTCGTCTTAAGCCCACTGCGTCGACAAGCTTCTTCGTTTCCTTCTCACTCACGGGTCCAACCTGCGACACCAATTTTGCTCCCAAATTGTAACTCAAATCATCAACTAAAAAAAATCAAATTCAACATTTTTTTAATTAAAAAAAATGGAGGTAACTGCCAGAGCTCCAGGGAAGATCATTCTCGCCGGTGAACATGCTGTGGTTCATGGGTATACTGCCGTTGCTTCCTCCATTGATCTCTACACTGTTTTCTCTATTCGTCTTCGTTCTGGTAGCTTTCTGTTTCTCTTCGTCCATTCATTTAATTGTTATGTTTCTCTTCGTCCATTCATTTAATTGTTATGTATTTTTTTAAATGGTGATTTTTGGGTTGAATTTTATGAAATGAAAGTTATTTTAAGTTGGGTTGTTCTTAAATTGTGTAAAATGTTTTGGTAGTTTCCTTTTTTAGCCTATACGGAGTTTTATTCCAGTTTTCCAAGCCTTCTTTTTTAATATGAATTTGTTGCTCAAATTATTTGTTTTTGGTGTTTTATAGGTTGGAAATTGATGTTATTTTAATTTTTTTGATTGGGTTAGCCGTTATTTGGAAGATTATGTAGGTTCAGCAAAATTTTGAAGTCATCAACATTATTTGCCTTTCTTTAAGCTTTGTTTGCTTCAAATATTTTTTAGTTCTTATATCTTGAGTTGGAACAAAGTTTCTGAGATTGAGATGTGATTATGTTCTGCTTTTAATGAGGAAAAAGAGATTCATTTTTGTAGATATTGGTTTTTATCTTTTGAACAATCTAAGTATCTGGAAACAAGGTTTCCGAGATTGAACTCATTATGAGGATCCTATAAATTGGATTTAATGATTTGTTTTGGGGAACCGATTGTGCGAAGATATGTTTGTCTTTTTGTAAATTTTGCTTTGGATGTGTTTGTTGGCCATTTTTATCTTTCAACAAAACTAAGTATTCAGGAAAAGTGATTCCGAGATCGCTTTGATTATAGTTTGCTTTTAATGAGTTACGGATTTTTTATGGTTTTTTTTGGAAGACAATCGTGCAAAGATATGTTTGATTTTTGCATATGTTGCTTTGAAAGGTGTGTTTGTTGGTGCTTATCTATGAATCGACCAAGAATTTGTGAACAAAGTTTTGGTGATCGAGCTGATTATAGTTTTCTTTTAATAACGATCCGGTAAATCAGATTTGGTGGTTTCTTTTCTGCCTATGTTTCTTTGGATGTGTTTACTGGCTCTTATCTTTTGAGAAAACTAAGCATGTGAAAATGATGTTTCCAAGATTGAGCTGATCTAACACACCGGATTTGATAAATTTCGAAGTGTGCGGTTTATTTTATGGGGCATGTCAAGCTTGTGGGAAACAGAATCTTTGTGAACTTTCTAGTTTGATAAGTGCTTATAGTTGGCTGCTAACTTACTCATTTGCATGAACTAATCCGCAAACAGTCCCCTCTTGCCTTTTCCGGTATTTACTATTAATATCAATGTGTTTTTGGTAAATGTTGCTAGGAGTTTAAAAACCATAAGTTCCAGTGCATGAGTAGAACTAAAAAACCTTCTCTTTTACGATATTTCCTTCTTTGATCATCTACAATCAAACTATATGTCGATAATGACACGCTGTCAAGCTTTGATCGAAGTATCCTCTCTTGAATTTTTATAAGTTGAAATTTGATTTTGTCATAACAATTCTTGGTCAAATGATCCCTTTTGGCTTCTTATTTGTATAATCTTTGGCACTTTGAGAAGGTCCGTAACATTGTCTTGCAATCTAATATTTGTATCTTTGTTTCATTTTGTTGTATTTGTTTTTTCCATAGAAGACGACGATACAGTAAAACTTAAGCTCAATGACATCGGATTAGACTTTTCATGGTCAGTCAGAAGAATCAAGGAAGTGCTATCTCACTTAGGTTCTCCATTTTCTTCGACACCCACATCATGCTCATTGGAGACCATTAAATCTCTCGCCACTCTTGTTGATGAGCAAAGTTTCCCTGAGACAAAGATTGGACTTGCTTCTGGGGTTTATGCGTTTCTTTGGTTGTACACCTCTATTTTAGGGTATGTATCCAGTTATGGCTTTTTATTTTAATTAAAATTTTCTTCTTGATGATCTAGTTTCTGACATATTGACTCAATGAGCCAGGTTTAAGCCGGCTACAGTCACCGTTTCTTCTGAGCTTCCTGTGGGTGCGGGTCTGGGTTCATCGGCTGCATATTGTGTTTCACTCTCAGCAGCTCTATTAGCTCTTTCAGATTCCGTGAAATTGGACGTAAGCCAAAAAGGATGGTCTATGTTTAATGAGTCCGAGGCTGAATTGGTGAATAAGTGGGCTTTCGAAGGGGAGAAGATAATTCACGGAAAACCCTCTGGAGTTGACAACTCAGTTAGCACATTTGGTATCCAACTTGTTTAAATAAACTCACTAAATACTTTTTCTGCCTTCAAATTTTTTTAACAATTAATTTGTGGTCCCTCTATCATATGCATCACTATCCTGGACCAACTACGATCGGAGCAAAATTTAATTTTAGACCCAATTTGGTAACATCAGTAATCTAAAAGGAAAGGTTGGATAGAGTGAAGACCGATTTGTAGTAGCCTAAGCAAGTTGTGCTATATTACCTCATAAATGCATGATATGTTTATCAATATCTATGTGATTTAAGTAATTTATGGTTTCCATGGAACAGGAAATGTGATAAAATTCAAATCCGGTGTTATGACCCGCGTCAATTCCAATATGCCGCTGAGAATGCTCATTACCAACACAAAAGTCGGGAGGGATACAAAGGCTTTGGTTGCTAATGTTTCGGCAAGGAAATCAAGGCATCCTGATGCCATGTGTTCCGTGTTAAATGCCATTGAAGCTATCAGTGATGAATGGTCTACCATCATCCAGTCGCATGCTGTGGATGATCTGTATTTATCTGCCAATGAAGAGAAGCTCAGAGAATTGATGGAAATGAATCAGGGTTTGCTCCTCTCTATAGGTGTTAGCCATGCATCGATAGAAAATGTTCTTCAGACATCAATGAAGTATAAGCTAGCTTCCAAGCTGACTGGAGCCGGTGGCGGAGGTTGCGTGCTAACACTCTTGCCAACCCGTATCCTCTTTACTGTTCTTTTAAATTTGTTTATTTATGCCCCTGCCAATTCTTTCATTACTTATGACTGAAGGTTTTGATGAGATAAACGAGTTTGAATTCATTGCAATAAAATGCTTTCCCTTGCGTCTCTCTGCCCGTAGAAATGAATATTGTGATCTTGTTCCCCACCTAAAGGCGCAGAGGCTAAGATAGGGTTTGATAAGAAATTACTACTCAGATATTTTGACTTTGATCCGTTTTTGTTTATAGTTTCATCAATAGTTTGCTGCTTTCTGTCACTTGTTGCCTTGATAACATGAATCAGATATATCAGGAGAAGTCATCGATAAACTAGTTGAAGAGCTCGGATCATTCGGTTTCCAGAGTTTCACAGCCGGAATTGGTGGTAAAGGTGTCCAAATTTCCTTTGATCATTCTTCCTAATTTTCCGTCCCCATATTTTAGTCGTAATAAGACTCTCTTCGAATAACAACATGAAGCACATTATATCGATGTTATAGTTATTTCCCTTCCCTTTCGTTTTCTGTACACTTCATTTTCGGATTAGCCGTTTTCTAGTTAAACTGGAACGAAGAAAAACTACTGCTACAGAAAACAATGTTGTAGCTGTTTCTATTCTCCTTTGTACATTAGTTTACTGCATCAATTTGTGTTGTCTTTGCTGTTGAAAGTTAAAAGTCAATGAGGTTTTAACTTATAACCACTATAACATCAATGCTTTTCTATACTTTTTTTTTCTTTAGATGTAGGAAAGTTTGTTGGATGTTATGTTTGAAGCGTTATGTTACTTGGATACGAGTGTGAGCGGGTGTGGATAAAGTTGATAGTCGGTCCGGTATTTGTATTTTTTTTATAATATTCAAAAATAAATTAGAGTAAGTGCTTTCAAGTTGAAATTCAGTGAATTTGATTTAAATGATATTAGCCGTTGAGTATTTATGTTTACTAAGGGTGCGTTCGGAAAAACATTTAGTAATCGAGGTATAATTGCTTGTAATTACTTATATTTGGATAACGAATGTAATTAGTGGGTTCCATGTAATTGAAGCATTTCAGTTCACTTTTCAAGAGTTGAGATAGGGTGTGTTTTGATATTACAGAGTAATTAGATAAAAGTGTAATTATTAATGTAGTAATTGCACCCTGTTATAATTACAAGATATGTGTAATTTGATTGAGTGTAATTACATTATAATTCTTTGTGTCATGTTTTACGGTATAAATTGGATTTACACACTTATATAATTTTAAATTCCCAAAAAAATACTAAATATTATAAAAATTATCAATAATATTTAAAAACAAGTCTAAATAAGTAACAAAACCTAAATCCAAATTATTATATATAATATCTTAGTTCAAGAAAGTATTTGAGAATATGAGTACTAAAAAAACCATTCTATGCAATTTTATCTTATTATTCTAGTATTTCATATTTGTTAGATTGTTTTTTACATTAAATATATACTTTTTGTTATCATCAAATGATAGTTAACCAAGTATAAGTAATCTGTTGGGATCGACCCGATTAAGTAACAAGTAAAAAAAATAGCGGAATAAATTGAGAAATTGAACACACAAATTTAACTTGAAAAAACCCCTCCAAAGAGGATAAAAAATCACGGGTAAAGATAATTTTATTATAATGACAAAAGAACGAAGAGTATAAAAGCTGGAGATAAAAATTAAACCCCAAAAACCTGAAAACAATAAACACTCAAAATGTAAACACAAAATTCTCTAAATGTGTTATGAATTCTAATCTCTAATAAGTGTATTTTTTAAGGTTGTAAAAGAGCCTATTTATAGGCTAAACTTATAGGTCAAATAATAAAATAATCTAGACTAATCAGAGTTTGATTGAAACAAATAAACAGAGTATAACTGAAAGATTATTTTTCAAATTTGACTGAATTAGGAGTCATACTCAACATAATCAATAATAAATATTTTATAATTATAATAAAAATCTACATAAAAGCACGAGTTTAGATAAACTTTTGAATGGATGAGAATACTCTCGTCATTCTTTATATTACTAGACTAATATTATATAAAATATAAATTTTTATTATTTTTAAATAATAAATATTTTATTCAACTATACAATCGAGTTAAAGTTGAAATTAAAGTATTAAGAATAAGTAATATTACTTAATTATTAATAATAGATAAAATAATTTATTAGAGTATTAGTAATTATTATGCAATAATAAAAAAGTAATATTAAATAACTGTTCATGAATGTGATGGATATATTAATGTAAAATTAATAAATTCTGAAATATTTTTTAAAAAATTTACTTAAAAATATAATAAATTATTAATTAATAAAAAATTCAAATTTATAAAATCATAGAATATTTTTGGATAAATTAAAAAATAAAAATACAATATTTTTATAATTAAAATTTTTATTAAATAAATATAAATTTTATCTATAAATATTATATTATTTTAAATAATAATTAAATAATTTTAAAATCAATTTTTATAATTAATAAAAATTAAATGCATGAAATAGCATTATAGTTCAGAAAAAAAATATAATATTAATTTTCTTTTTAACTTTTAAGCTAATTTTGGAAAGTTTTGGGAAACTTTGAGAAAAGAAATCAATGGGTTTTTAACCATGCAAATCTTTAGAAGAATTCTAATAATTTTTTCTAGAATTAGAGTGGTAGTTGATTTGATTAATATGATTAGTTTAAAATAAATAATTAATTAAATTATAAAAATTAATTCAACTGATTTTTTAGTCTAATTTAATTAATTCGTATCGATTTGCGGATCAACTGACTTTTTTTTTTATCTTTTTTCGAAGAGATATCTTGATCAATTCCCAAATTTACGTGACCTGATTTAGTCCAAACAACATTAACTCTAATAAGATTAATTTACATTTTTTATTTTATTTACTCCCTCTGTCCCAATAAAAATATCACATTTAGCTTTTGTTAGTTAATTTTTTTTAAAACTTCGACTTATAATATTTTAAATATTTTAATTAATTAAAATTTATGAACTATTTAAAAATTACTTCATTGAGAATTATTAAAATATATCTTTTTCAAGATTTTATCAATATTATATTTTAATTAATAATAAGTCAAAGTTCAGAAGATTTACTTCAAAAAGTCAAAGTGGGACAGCTTTACTGGGCGGAGGTAATAATATAATTGGTTAATTTTAAATTTAGTTTAAACGACAATTAATTAGGTTGGATTTTAGATTAATATAGAATTTCTAAATTAGTAAACCTAGATTGATTAGATATAAGCTCGGGGCCTAATAAAAGTGTTACAAAATGGTGTAATTTTAGGATAGCCATTGTAATGTAATGCTGCAAACTCTTTTTCAGGTGTAATCGTACTCTCGAATGTAAATTAGTAAGATGGATTTGAATTTATTTCGTTTAAAATTCATTTGACTTTCTAGTTTAGAATGACTCGTGTTTAATATGTTAGACACTTGTTCAATACATTATAACAACTATTATTGAAATTGATGAAACCATCACTCAAGGCCTTTAAGACCTTATGTGTAGAAGTATTCTTGAAGAGCTTGGGGCCAATTGCAATCTAACTATAATTAGTTATCTCCAACTTTCTTTATTTGCAACACAATGAAAAGATTAAAGGGTCAAAAAATTCTTTAGAGAAAAATAAGAAAATCAATTGAGCCTTTATAAAGAAAAGAGTACACTCAATTGAGCCTTAATGACCTAAAAATCACAATTGAACCCTTCTATTAATTCAAACCATCGATTGATCAATTTGATTGTTAATTGCATTGATAGAAGTTACCAGAAGCTACCACCACGTCAGCAAAAATTAAAAAAAATTAATAAAATTGTGCTTGGAATGAATTTGAATTATTAATAATATTTAAACTTTTTTAAGCTTCGCATTCATCTAAAATGAATTTGGACAACCATTTATCTAGATTTTTTCCAAATGCACATTAATTTTTATTTTTTTTGCAAACATGGCATATCATGTTAGCATGCTGCCATGCGGTCGTTTCTAGTGGCTTCTGTCAACCATGTTGGTGCGGCTTATGGTAAAGTTGGTTAATTGACAATTTTCATTAATGAAAGGACCTAATTGATGTTTTCTGGGTCATTGAGGACTTAATTGGGTATAGTTTTTTCATAAGGTCTCGATTGATTTTCTGATTTTTCATAGAGGACTTTTTTTTTTACTTTTTAGCCCAATTAAAATTACATCGAAGTTTCCCTTTTGCAATCTCATCTTATCTTTTTGCATTAATGTACATGAAGGTACCTAAACTTCATAATTCATACCTACTTGGTATCTAAACATTTTTTGGACCTAACTGGCACCTAAATTTGACAACCGTAAGTCAACTTGATGCTTTTTTAAGTACCAACACCATTAAAATAAACTAACATGGCATTAGCGACCAATAGTATACTAACCTCACATTTTAACCCATAGCAAAATAAAAGATTATCATTTTTAATAAAATTTAAATATTTTTTCCTTTTTTTAAACTTTTTGTCATGTGCTAAAATGAAAGGATACCACGTGTTACCATACTATTGGTCGTCAGAGCCATGTTAACATATTTTAATGGTGTTATTCAAGTACCTACAAAAAAACAAAGTTAGCTTACGATTTTCAAGTTTAAATACCAATTAGGTAAAAAAAAGTAAATACAAAATAAGTATAAATTATCAAAGTTAAATACCTGAATATATATATTAGCTTCTTCTTCTTTTTTTTTTAGTTTGCATTGTTATTAGAAACAAAATAAAGAATGAATGAATGAGGTTCTTTAATTACCATTTCAAAATAAATGCAATGTTGCTGACGTATACACATTGGATTT
Source organism: Gossypium hirsutum (assembly GCF_007990345.1). Taxonomy (NCBI): domain Eukaryota; kingdom Viridiplantae; phylum Streptophyta; class Magnoliopsida; order Malvales; family Malvaceae; genus Gossypium; species Gossypium hirsutum. Next base: position 67,421,420 of record NC_053447.1, on the reverse strand, counting down.
TGAATGGTTAAAATTATTAATAGTTTCTTCTTAACCATTTAATAAGTGTATAATTATGCTTCAACATAATTAAATTCATGTTCTCCTACATAAACAACAATGTAAATATTAATTGAAAGTTAAATAAATTAAATTAAAAATGTCTAACAAAAAGTAAAACATGAAATTGTACCATTTAATCAAATGGGACCAAAGTCGTTATTTTGCCTCGTTGGTTTCACCCCTAACTATAGTCCCATCAAGTCTAAATTAAACTCCCGGGAAAGAAAAATAATTGATTTTCTTGGAATAATAATAATATATCAAATCTACAGCACGTTTGGTTTGCTGTATTGGATTAGAGGTGTATTGGATTAGAGGTGTAATGGAATAGAGGTGTAATGGAAAAGCTGTGTAATAGCAAATCAACTGTTTGGTTGAATGTAATGGAATAGAGGCGTAATAGTAATCCTGTGCTTGGTTGAGTGTAATAGAGGTGTAATAGCATAATGAAAAAACTAAAATGACTAGAATACCCTTAGCAGAAATTTGTTTTGGTAAATGATTATTGTTATTGTTATTTAAATTTTAATAAGATTATTATTATCAATAATAAATAATTTAATCATATTTAAACATAATTATTATTAAATATATTTTAATTAAAATATATAATTTAATAAAATTCTTAATAATTAGCATAAATTTGTTTTGGTAAATTATTATTGTTATTGTTATTTAAATTTTAATAAGATTAATATCAATAATAAATAATTTAATCATATTTAAACATAATTATTATTAAATATATTATAATTAAAATATATAATTTAATAAAATTCTTAAAAATTAATATTCTTATATGAATTTACTCAAATCATAATATATGATACTGTAAAATATAAATTAACATAATTATTATTAAATATATTATAATTAAAATATATAATTTAATAAAATTCTTAATAAATAAAATTCTTCTATGAATTTACTCAAATCATAATATATGATACTATAAAAGAAAATTTCAAATAATTAATATTAAATATGATTTAATTAAATATATGATTTAATAAAATTTAAAATTATTATAACTAATATGATTATAGTTTATGAATTTGTATAATTTAAAATAATAATTATTACATATAATTTAATAATAATATATAATTTCATAAAATTCTTGATAATAGCAATTTTCTTATATGAATTTATACAATTTAAAATAATTAATATTAAATATAATTATATAGTGATATATAATTTCATAAAATTCTTAATAATAAAATGTTCTTATATGAATTTACTAAAATCAATATATAACTTGAGAATTATATTATGCATAAACATAATTAACTTATATTAAGAAAAGGTTAGATGAAAATGAAATTGTATATTAAAATCCATATGTTATATAGTTTTACAACATCAAAAAGTTTGAACATTGATATTTAATGGTAAGAAAGAAATCTCCTAACCCATTCCAATCGGGCAACTGAAGGTAAACTAAAGAAAACGACCATTTGAGTTGGATGGTCGGGAATTTTACTCAATGCATCATACCGCTGATCGTCGGTTAAACCTTCAATTGACCATAAGGCTGAATATAAATTTGAAGCTCTCTCTTCCATATGTTGTTCTGACTTCTGCTGAACTACCACCTCGGAGGCAAAACTCCTACTGATTTGATCGCCAACGGCCTGGATTTTCTCCCCGAACAAAGTGGCAGCCTCATTAAATGAAGAAAACACATTATCACGAGCATCAGATTTCTTCTTTCTCTTGTTTGAAGATGAGGAACCCCCTTGGTCTCGATCTCCTCGCGGATCCGTACCAGAAACATCCATGTCATCTAAAGAGACGTCAGCTTCGCAGTCATAGAATGTGTTTCTCTCTTCATTCATATCTGTAGTACGTTCATCATCAGCATGTATTTCTTCAAGAACATCAGCAGCTGTTTGAGCATCTCTCCCAGTTGCTCGATCTCTTGCGTATATGGTAGTAAGCTGGTCATAGTAAGGGAAAGTACGAAATCTGAATTGGGCGGCTTCTTTGTGACTCTAAAAAAATGAGGAAATCATATTAGTCGTAAGTTTGGTAAAAATAATATAATAAAGACTTGAAATAATCTTACCTTTAAATAGGACTCCCAAACCGCATCTTCAGCAACAACGAGCTGCCTATGCTCGTCCCAACCAAAACCGCTATTGTTTTGGCCATTAAGCATGTCGTAGACGATTGACCACTCCCTTTTAAGTAACCTAATCCTTGATTCAATATTAGGTTTCGCCTTCAACATTGCATTTGGTAAAACCGTTTGTAGCATTCTTTCCAACTCGTTCAAATAACTGGCTTTGAACCCGGTATCAGCATTAAATGTTCCAACATTGTGCAGGTCTACCATGCTGGAAACTAATGCTGCATCTTCCTCGGGAACCCATTTTCTTTTGCTTCCTCGAGAAGCTTGAGCATTTGATTCTGGAACACCTGACATAATGATCTTAAGAACAAAAAAAACATTATATTAATTACTATTTTAATATCATGATTCAAAAGGTCAACACTTTATAAAATCTAAGTAATTAAGTTGAATATCATGAATCAAAAGTTCCATAGCACAAAAAATTTAAAATTATAACACATGCTGAATTAGAAGAAATTATATTATAATTTCTGTAGTTTAGTACAATACAAAAATCAATACAAAAGTTTCACAAAAGTTTCACAAACTAATTTCTAGATGCTTGCCATTCATCGAACATTTGGTTGGCTAGTTCCATCCTCCAAGTAGCCCAAGCATCCGATGGATGAATATTTGTGATATTCGGTTCATCGTCATCCACCACATTAATTGTAGGTAATCCTTCTCCCACCTCCGCTTCAATGGGATCACTACTCATATGGGTTCGAATAAAATTATGGAGCAAACAACATGCAATAATAATTCTATTGTGCACCCTTACAGGATAGAACGATGGACTCCTAAGTATTCCCCATCTAAGTTTTAATAAGCCAAAGCATCTTTCAATGACATTACGTGCTGAGGCATGTTTCATATTAAAAAACTCTTGCGGAGAACTTGGCTGATAACCCTGACGCCACTCGTTCAAATGATATCGTTGTCCTCTAAATGGTGCAAGAAATCCCTCACAATTAGTGTATCCAGCATCAACTAGATAATAACAACCTATAAAATAAGTTTCATATTAAAAAATGATTAATTCGGCACACAAAGTGTGATCTTAATGAATAAATCAAAGTCCTCTAACTATACACTTTACCATGAGGAACTTTTAATCCATGTCTTCTACTAATGGCATCTCGAAGAACCCGTCCATCAGCAACTGAACCTTCCCAACCAGGAAGAACATAAACAAATTGCATCTCAGGTGTACAAACACCTAGCATATTTGTTCCTATGTCACCTTTTCGCGTCCGATATCTAGGTTTATCAACTGTTGGAACCCTAATCTTGATGTGGGTTCCATCAAGAGCACCTAAGCAATTCTATATCACATGATATAAAACCTTGAGTTAGAATACTAATTTAAATCTAAATCAAGTAAATGTTGTTGAAGCTATATATAAAACTTAGTCCTATACCTTAAACCATTTCCACCTTGTGTCAAAAGAATCGGCTGTAATTGGCTCCGGGTTTTTAAATAACACATCTTGCAAGCGTATGATAGCATTTAAAACACTATGAAATGCTCTGCTAACAGTTTCCCCGGACCTTCTAAAGTGATGCTTGATAACTCGATTTTTCAGGTGATGGGAGATGATATGTAAAAACATTGCTACTTGCTCGTCAACAAGCATGAACCTTGTCGACTTCAATCCCCCTATCGATTCTAACATCTCACATAATTTAAAAAAGGCAGCTCTATTCATCCTAACTTGTTCAATACAGGTCTCGTCACTAGCATATACAAGCCTATTCACATAATCCCGTTTTGCATAAAAATCTACGGTATAGGACCTAATCCTTGGTCTATGTAGGCTAAGGCTGGCACCCATTCTAAATAAGAACCAAATCGCGATTCTACAGATTTCCAACCATATTGTCACAGCAATACTAATCCTTTTACGCCTCACACTTTGTGCAATTAAAGGCAGACGAGCCATTACTGCAACATTTTAAAATTAGAACACACTATCAAAGAATTGAAGTTGCAATTACACATTATCAAATAAAAATAAACAGCACAAATTTAGAACACACGAAGCAAAAAATTATCTACTAAATGATATCGTTGCAACTTTAATTTCATTTCTTTATCAATCACCCAAATAATAATGAAAGAGTATATTTAATTACTGATGATTAGTTTAATTAAGGTTTTCTTATTTCAAAATAAGTAAAATGAAGAATGAGGATTTGGTTTAATAATGAAATTGAAGTTTTATAACTTTTATAACATTTTAAATGGTAATTTCATTTTGTAAAAATATATATAACTTTGAAGAGGACTTATTTTTTACAAGAATTGTTACTTATCTTTCTAGTATCAAGTTTAAAATACATGTTTAACATTTTTTCATCAAAAATTATTATTATTAAAATTTCAGAATTCTATAGAATTTATTAATTTAACAGCCAAATTTGACTTTTTAAGTAAAATTTGTATAATTTTATTTATCATATTATATATACGTTAATTTTAAAAACTTCCTTACACTTTCACAATTATAATTTATGTATTATAGGGAAATCATATTATGAATGAGGAATATTTTATGTATAATGTAATTGACTTAAAATCTAAGATAGAATTAGACAATAATAAATTTCAGTCCATTTATCCATTTTTATAATTAAGATAACATTATTTCCATTATAGGGGAAAATAATGTTTGAATCAATTAACATTTGTTTTAAATAACATGTATTGCGTGCATAAAAGGTTAATTATAATCCATGAGCATTTTAAATGGTAATATAATTTCATAAAAAATATATAACTTTTATCTCATTTACATGTACAAATTTATTATTAACAGTATTGTATTTACATGTACAAATAATTGTGATTTGAAGCCCATTATTTGTAGGCATAATGCTCTTTAAAAAAAATGTTACCTAATCGTAAAAACATATAACTTGGCTGATAAATTCAAAAAGAACAATGGTCATGCAACAATAACCATAACCATACAAACAAAAGCTTTAATGAGCATTACAAACATACAAACAAAACCATATTCATTTGGGAAACAACAGAACCTGCTACATCAATACTAACCTGTAATGCTCAAATCTGGGACGACTGCGATGTGGAAGTGTTGGAAAAATGTTACCTGTAATGAGAAAAGTGCTCGGATCAACCTTTTTTTTGGGGAAAATATTTATGCTATAGCTAAATATAGTATATCAAAGCACAGAACAACCTCCTCATTTCCCTCATTATTTGTAATTAGTTCTCACCTCATTATTTGATATCACTAATGCATGAAGTCAAGCTATTTAGTATAGTAAGCCTACTTGATCTAGCTTGTAAATGAGCAAAATACAAGTATATGAAAGAGCTCAGCTTGACTTATCACAATTAAAACCCATCATTCCCCTTTCCCTACATTCCTCAAAAGGAATTAGAATGAGGATAGATGTTTGCTCATTAAACAAGTCAAGTAATGGAGGCTCTTGCCATTCATCTTTAGTCAAGTAAATCCCATTAAACAAGTGCTATTCATATCAGGCCTAGTAAAGTGTCCTATGAGTGGGATAAGGGGAAAAATAACAGTTAATCCATGGCTGGCTCAAGCACAAGAACCAACGTCCCCGAATGACATAAAACAAACATCATCTAACAGAAGAATATGAATTTAGGTACGAAAATAGTCTAGACTGACCATAGTCCAAACCTACGATATAAATAGTTTCATCACAGAACATGTGCAGATTTGGGTGAATTTGTAGCAAATAATATGAAATAACTAGATTATAAATTATCCATGCTCAATGATTACATAACAGGACCGAGTCCTAAACCTAAGAATATAAAATGTGCAACTTCAGCACTCTCTGGTCAAATACACACCCAAAAGTCAGGGATAGAGACTTAATTGTGTGACCAAACTAGCAGCAACAGAACTTATGACTATTCTTTATACAATCTTCAGTGCAGTGAAAAATGTGAGCTACACAAATGAAGACCAAAGTCGAGCAATGAGGCACTCACACCTCTAAATCTTATAGGATTATTCTTATACAACATTCACAGCAGTGAAGAACACAAATTAATGAAACGAAGATCAGAGCAGAGCAATAAGGCACTCACGATTCTAAATGTTCGAAATGCAGAGACCAAGTATGTTAAACTCAAGAATCACCCTTGATTTCATCCGAATCTGAATCACTCGCATTATAACCTGATAAAAGACCCACCACAGCAAACAGCAAATTTCAAACAATTAGGAAATTATCACTTACAAGGTGATGAAGATACTAACATTTACAGAGGTGAACCTGGATGCTTATGGCTGACTTTCCAAACTGAAGACCGCAGCCTCGACGCCCTTGTCATCCAAATTCTTCCCTATAATACCAATACACCGAAGCTAAACTTAGAAACAAAGACAAGCTTAGTTGGAAGAAACAAAATGAGAAATAAGATAAACTAATCCAAAAACCCTGTTGCTGCTTCTAGTTAATCTTGGAACCTAAGAATATAGAACAAAAGCTCCAAACTTTTCTTCATCTTGTAATGAATTTTATACAGCAAAATGTAAAATTTGTCATACGAAAATGGAAATATGATTTACTGAAAGAAGTATATGCTTTAAACTTTTTGATGTTGCTCTTTCAAAAATCAGGATTTATAAATTACACCGCACATAATTTATATGAAATCACCATCAGAAAGCAAGGGATATTAAACCCAGAAAAACTTTCGTTAACTAAAACTACAGAAGAGTAAAAGATTCATAACCATGAAATCAGCATTAAACTACTGAAGAATAAAAAGCCACAAGTGCAATTATACAATAATTCCAATGAAATCAGCAACAATTTCATAAAATAAAATAGCAATTTCAACAGAAACTACTAAAGACTAAAGATTCATAACCATGCAAAATTATTTGATAAAAGATTGTCGAACAAAAGAATTGGCAGATTAATTTCAGTCCGAAATAAAACTCACCCGATATTGGATTAAAGATGATGACCCAAAAAACGCTTCACTCTTTTTTCAATGGATTCAGCTATCAGGTATTTCCAATTTTGTGAAAATATTGAAGAGCAGTAGAGAGTTGCAGATAGGGTTGGGAGGAAATGGGAGGAGACAGAGACTGAAGAAACGATGAGGACAGAATAATAAACAAAAACGGTGGGAGATGGAAGGAGAAATTTTGAGGACAGAATAGGAGAGGGTCGGGTAGGGAGGGAGGGTAAAACAGAGAGCAGGGGACGGAAGGCGGACGTAATAGGTATTACAGGGATTTGGGAAGGGATTACAAAAGCAGCGAAAAAGGGGATTAGGTCGGGATTGGTTTACGCCTGTAATGCCTATTACAGCGAACCAAACGCCGGATTAGAGGCGTCATGTAATACGCGCGTATTCGGCCTGTATTGTATTAGGTAATACACTGAACCAAACATGTTGTTATAATTTATCTATAATATATATAAAAGCGCGAGTTTAAAATTTTTTAAACTGATAAAATATTTTTATTGTGAATTATTTTATTAAATTAAAATTAGAGTAATAATTTATTAATATTATGATGTTGATAATAGTAAAAGTAATATTAATTAATGTAATAGTATATTAATGTGATATTAATTAATTTGGTCATATATCTTTAAAAATTCTACTTAAAAAATAATGTAATATATTATTAATTAATAAAATTATAAATCTATAAAATAATTGAATAAATTAAAAATTAATAAAAAATCAAGTTTTTAATTAAATAAATATATTTTATTTTATTTTATTTTATTTTAAATATGATAATTAATGATGTTAAAATAATTTTTATAATTAATAAAAATTAAATGTGTGAGATTAGCAAAAAAATATAAAAAGATAGTATTAATATATTGGTAATCTAACCTATAATGTATGAAATTATTTATTAATGTTCTCGTTATCAATTTAATAGTTATTATAATTTAATTAGATTTTAGATCAATATTAAATTAAATTTATTATTTTAATTTAATTCTCACTTAATTAATATTATAGTTATATACAAATTTAAGTTAATATTTAGCACTGCATTTTCGTTCAAAATAAACAAAATAAAATCTAAAAAATTATTGGAATTACCATGAGTTATCTCCCACTTTTTTTTCATTACTTCTAAAATATTATTTTATTCTCTCAATTATTTTTCAAAAATAATGGACTTTTATTATAAATTAGACCAATTTTTATTCAATTAGAAAAATATATTTATAATAATTATGAAAATATATTATTTAAAAAATAAACACATAAATAACGTGCAAGACACATGACGTGGGAACTAGTATATATAAAAGCATGATTTGAAAAAAAAAATTATATTGAAGAGAATACTGTTTATTTTCCATCATATTACTAATTCACATTTAAAAATAAAAAAATAAAAGTAAAATAAAAGTTATTATAATTATGCATTAAAAATAATTATAACTTGTTCGAATTTGAAGTTGTCAGAAATACACATTTAAAAATAATTATAATTTAATTTACAATTAATGGTTTAAAATGTTAAGCTAATTTGAAAATAGAAGTATTAATTGAATTGAAATCTAAGCATAAAATATAGGAAAAAGTTAAATGTAATATAGTTAAAAAAAATGGTGAATATATTTTTAAGCCTCCTAATTATCACTTAATTAATATTAGAGTAAAAATTTGATTAAATATTAAACGTGTAAAATCACATATAAAGCATGTGGCATTAGAAGCTAGTAATAATCAAAAGCATAATTTTTGGCGATGAAAAAAAAACCAATTAAAAAATGCTAAAATATACTTTTTAGTAATTTTTTAGATGCTATTTGAACGAAAATGTATTGCTAATACATTTATTTATAGTATTAAATATTATTTTTAATTGATATATAACTATAAATTGTAACATTAATCAAATGATAATTAATCAAAAACAATTAACGTAATTTAATATGGATTCAGAGTTTAATAAAGTGATAATAACTGTAACACTAATAATGAAAATATTATTATTCTATATTTATAATGTGTTATAAAAAAATGAATGTAAAACCTATATATATTAGTTTTATATTAAATATTATGGTAGAAATATTATTAATAAAATATTTTATTTTTATTTTATATTAAATTTATTGATTTTACAGATAAAAATACATAACTAACACAAAATAATAATTTTTAATGAACTTTTTTTTTATCTTAGTCTTTTAAATAGATAAATAGTTTATCTGATTAAATTTTCTTTTAACACAAAATGCTATTCAGTCGATGAATAAGAAGAAATGATTGTATGAAATAGTGACGCCACATCATCTGTATATCTTTTCTAATAGTTTTAATGCCACATAACATTTTCATCCCAAAAAAATTAAATCCAATTGAAAATCCTGAAATTCAGGATGAAATTGTTAATGTGACATTAAACTATTGGAAAATGATAATGTCACTGTTTCATATAATCTTTTTTTTCATAAATAATATATATAAACAGAACTCGAATCTAACTAGCATAAATATAATTAACAAATATCAGCGTTGTATTGATATATATAGAGAGAGAGAAAGAGACGGTTGAATATAAAGCTTATATTAAAACTATATACATGAACATAATTTGCATGCTTAGTTATTATACAAGTTTATTCTGGAATTATTGAAAAAGGAGATTGATCTTTATTCTTTTACACCTTTAATAAAAGCACGGTACCACTTTGCAGAATCCTTAGGTGAACGAACGAGAGTTTTAAAGTCAACATGATAAAGTCCATACCTGACCGTGTAGCCTTCGCCCCATTCGAAAGAATCAAGTAAACTATAATAGAAATATCCTTTGACATTCACACCATTTTTTATTGCAATTTCGAGTTGACGCAAATGTTTTCGAACAAATTCAATTCTGATGGAATCCGTTTGTGACTCGGAGAATGGCACGCTGAAGTTGCTTTTTTCCGTATAACCATTCTCAGTAATATAAATCGCAAGGTTTTTGCTGTAGTTCTCTTGAATAAAATTCAAAAGTTTATAAAGCCCTTCAGGATAAATGTAAATAAAGATACTCCCTCCTGCATTTGGACCGATAAGGACTCCATCTTTGTCAATCGAGACATTTACATTTGGATCTACCAAGTAGCTAACTGGTTCATTTGGATTAGGTGGAATGTTTTTAGCATATCTTGAAGTATAATAATTGATTCCAATGAAATCAAAAGATCCTTTAACAAGCTTCTTTTGTTCTGCAGTGAAAACAGGTAGCCTATCTTTAACCAAACTTCTCATGGTTTCTGGGTATTCTCCATGCGTTAATGGTTCCATATACCATCCCAACTCAAAATCCATGGCTCTTTTTGCTGCCTCTATATCAAGGGATGTGTTTGTATATGGCTCACAATAATGAGAATTAAGGGTTATGCCAATTTGTCCTCCTTGTGTTTCCTGGTACTTCTTTTTGTAAAGATCAGCAGCTGTTGCATGGGTAAGCAGAAGGTTATGGGAAACAATGTAAGGTTCAGTGCCTGAATTACCATTGACACACATTTTCCTCTCTGAACATCTAACCGGTGGAGCCACTCCCATGGCATACCCCATTTTAGCCATAATTAGTGGCTCATTAATTGTAATCCAATATTTAACTCGATCTCCGAATGTTTTAAAACAAATTTCAGCATAGTCCTTGAAATCATTCACAATTCTATGACTTAAGAAGCTTTCATACTTCTTTTCAAGGGCTTCCGGCGGATCAAAGTGCAGAAGTGTCACAACAGGCTCGATGTCATTTTCAATCAACTCATCGATGAATCTGTTGTAATGATCGATACCCTCTTGATTTATTCCACCACTCAAAGTTCCATCAGGCAAAATCCTTGTCCAAGCTATGGAAAATCTATAGGAATTAACCCCAAGGTCTTTCAAAATCGATACATCTTCCTTGTAGCGGTTATATGAATCAGCAGCTACATCCAAGTTGCTTTTGTCTATTATTATGTCCGGGTATTCTCGAATAAATTGGTCCCAAACACTTGGTCCTTTGCCTCCTGATTTAGCCGATCCTTCAGTCTGGGCAGCAGCAGTTGATGCTCCAAAAAGAAAATCATTTGGAAAATCTGACCTTTTAATGCTGGAATGGGATACTTGAGTTGATTCGCCATTGGAAGACAAGCAAGCAAGCAAAACAAAAACAGAGATCCTTACCAGACACCGAGTTACAGAAATTGACAACATTCTTAAGAGTTGTAACCTTGTGGTTTCCGCAACACACAAAGTTAACAACAAAAAAGAATTGTGTGCAAGGATACGCGGAAGAATGGCATTTTATGAATGAGTACCCATCAAAACTATCTAACAGAAAACCTATTTTAAGTATAGTTCCTAAACCGTGAAGGAGTCAATATTTCCAATTATTTCTTTTAGTTAACTAATTGTAAATTGCTAAACAATTTTTTCCAAAATAAGCATATTTACTATTTATATAAAAATTACTAATTAACTAACATAATAAAAACAATTTGAGGAAAATCTGAACCTCATGTGGACCAGGGGCGAATTCAAAGAAATTTTTTAGGGGGGTCGAAATGAAATTTTAATTTTTAATAGTCTATATCTTTATAATTTCTAAATGATTAAATTAAATTTTTATAATTTTAGGGGGGTCAAAGTACAATTTTACCTTTATTAATTTAAAATTTTAAAATTTTCTAAATGACCAAAACAATAATTTTCTATTTTAGGGGGACCGAAGCCCCTACTAACCTCATGAATTCGCCTCTGAATATGGCTTAAGTTGTAATTAAGTCAGTTGTTCAGGCTTTGTCCTATTGTTATAATTAAAAAAATAGCGAAATCTCTTTTAGAATTTGCCAACAATTTGTACCAAAATCATTAAACCAAATAAATTCATCCACTCTTCAGATTCAATCAAATTATTTAATCAAATGTTTTCTTCTTTTTTCTTTAATTTAAAAGGATTAATTCATGATTTGGTCTTTACTTAATTTTTTTTATCCCAATTAAAATTTTGAAGTATCCAAATATTATATAGTTTAGTCCAAGATTTAACTACATTAAAAAAAAAAACCTTATCGGGTTAAATTATGTCATAATCCCTCTAATAGTTAGAAAATGAATCGAAAAGAATTAAAGGCCACCGTACAAATTCCAAAAATCATAATTGAATTTATATTTTAACTTACCTTGTAGTATCCTATTCCCACACTCATAAAATTAGCTCTTAATGTTTACATTTTTATTAATTTAATTTTTATTTTTTAATTGAATTTGACCATTAACTTTTGTTTAAAAAATTTAAATTGTTTTTAAACAAAAAAAAATATTTTTAACGATGTTGATGTTGCAACTCGCATGACAATCCACGTATAATTCATGTTGACATTACATTATTTGTCTTACACGTCACATCTGTTGGGAAATGTGTTCATATTGTAATAAAAATATAATTGTTTTCTATATACTTGAACGGTGAATAAATAAATAAAGTTTGTAATAGGGCCCAATCGGCCCAGGTCCAAACAAAATAAAAAAAACAGTCTAAGTTTTTACAAGCCCAATCAATTGGTCCAGGCCCGCGCAAGCCCAATATAGCAAAAAACAAAAAAACCTAAGTAAAAAAACCCTAGCCTCTCTGCTTCAGCGCCGCAAGTAGTCCCCCGCCTCCAGCAGCCTCTCCAAGCGCCCGGTTTTCTCCACGATTACCTGCAAAAGTGGACTAGAGGAGTCCGAAAAAGAAAATATTGTAAATAAAATATATTTTCTTAGGCTATAAAAAGCCTAAAGTTGTACATTAAAAGGACTGGAAAATAGAGGCAGAGAAATCGATAGAAAATACAGATATTAAACTTGTTTTCAAAGGTGATTTTTGTTTTTTTATTTTGCAGTACTTGTACTTTACGAAATTTTTCTTGTTTTTTTCTCTTATTTTCATCATTATTTTGTATAAAATAACAAAGAAAATAACAAAAGGGAACTTACCTGAGAACATCGTGCTGTTGCCATCTCCGTCGCGATCGGAGCTTTGGTGAGGAGGCCGACGAACGGCGGCGCAATGACGCTAGGGACGGAACCCTAGCAGAGCGAAAGAGGGGTTTTTTTCATTTTGTTTATTTTTTTTCCCTTCATTCAGGCAAATGATTTTTGGGGAAAAAAATCTATTTTAAGTAACATATCAAAACAGCGCTGTTTCGTCCAGCCCCTGACTCGCGCGGTGACCCGACCCGAAGGGGAGGATCCGCGCTTTTGGCTTCAATGGGGAATTTGCGCAATTGGCCCCTCCCTCCTGCAACGCGTTTCAGTTAAATCCTGTTTTTCTCTTTTTTAAATTGGGTTGCAGATTTTATCTTTGCTGCAATTCGATACCCCGCTGCGTGGCGTTTTGAAAGGGAAGGAATAATTTCCTTTTTAGTCTCCCATTGTTGCTCGCACGTTCGAATTGATCCTTTTTTTAAATATTATTTTAAATTAACCCCATTTTTCCGTTTTTAATTCAATTTAACCCATTTTTTAGTTTTTATCACAATTACGCCATACTATTATTTTGTTTTATTTTATTTATTACTATAATATTGCATATTATTATTGTTGAAACCGTTTTTTGAAAATAAAAATTTTAGTTTCGACTTAAAAATAAAAACTAAAATTGGAGTCGCCACCGATCCTTTATTAAGGTGTGATCGGCGCACCTTAAAAATAATTTTGGTCTGCGAAATTTGAGAAAACAGGTTCGGGAGTCAGTTACGCACGAGGAATGATTAGCACCCTCGTAACTCCCAAAATTGGTACCAAATTGATTTTATTTATGCCTTGGTGTCGAAAACTTGAAAAGATTTTAAAAGGAAACTTTTTTATTTCATGAATGAATTAAAACGATAAGACATTCTTATTTCAAAGAAATAAAACACCACACCAGTGAGTTAGGGCACAATGTTTTTAAATCCTCAAAATACCCGAATATTGCCTTTTGCTTTTGAAAATTCTTATTTCGAGAAGAAAATGTCATGACCAGTAAGTTAGGACCCAACATTTTTGAATTCCCGAGAATAAGCTTTTATTTGAAATTTGCGGATTTATTGCAAAACAAATACTTAGCTTTTTAAATTCGTCGAAAAAATAACCGCAATCCAGTAAGTTAGGACACGACTTTCTCAAGAATCACGAATGCCAAATATTTTGAAAATTCATAAAATATGATGATTTTCATGCTTTAATGAAAACATACATTTTCTTTAAAAGCAAGATAAAATGTTAATACACAACATTAAACACATACTTTAATTTAAATTATAAATGTGTCTGTATTTACAAAATATAAATGTATGGGTATATCATGAAAATATGTGTGTATGTAAATATATGTATATATGTACAATATGCATATAAAATAATAGAATGTGTAAAAAAAATGTTTACAATGATTTTTTTTTTAAAACGTGAACATAAATATATTTAAAAAAATATGAGAAATATTACATAAAAAATGGACTAAACGTACATACTTATTCATAACAAAATATAAAGAATACATATATTTTAAAAAAATGTCCGTATGTGCCAAATTCATGCATGGCTTTATAAAAGTTTAAATATGTATATATATATTATAAGAATGCATGTATATATTAAAAATGTAGAAAAAGTATATTTACAACAATTTTCAGATAGTGTACGTGCACATATATATGCATAAAACTATGAAAATAAATAATAACAAAATATGTAACATATGTATATAAAATGCATATGCGTATATAGGTAAATATAATAATAATAAATAATACAATAATAACGATCTAAAAAAAAAGTCAAAAGAGAGGAAAAAAAACAAAAGAATGCAATTAAAACGGAATGAAAGACCAAATTGTGAAGCACGCCTTATATTCGGGGGTTAGAATGGAAATAACCCGCCTCCTAAAACGGTACGCAGCAATCGTGGACCAATATGCAATTGCATAAAATGCACAGCAAAATTTAAAAGAAATAGGAAATGTAATTTAAATGCGCTGCAAAAACAAAGGGACTGATTGCGCAAATTGACCATTGAAATAAAACACGCGGATCCTGAGAAAACGGCTTTGAAAATAATTTAATGGAGTCGATTTATTCAATATGAAATTAAATTGGGCGGTCTTGATAATTATTCAACTAGAGAAATTGATTAAAGAATTTTGTTGAAAATTTAATTTTAAAAAATTTTAATAATTTTTGGAAAAATTAATTTTGATTAAGCAAAATTAAATTAATCAATTTGATTAAAATAAATATTATATTTTTAGAGATTAATTTTTAAGTCAGAGAATTAGCTAAATATGTAATTGGACTTGAAAATTGGACATGATATCGAAATTGGGCCCAATAACCCAAAATAGAGACTGAGACCCAAAATTGGTCGAACCGAGCCTAATATGTGAAATCAAGTCTGTAACACCCTGTAACACCCTTAACCCGTATTCGCCGTTAGAATAGGGTTATGGAGCATTATCGGAGTTTACAGATCAAACAAATTCAAAACATGCTAAAACAATCATCCTAGGTGCCTAACCAATGTACCCTCATTAGTACCAGATTTATATCATCAATTCATATCATCAAAACATCATTCAAATCCAAATTATAAACATACTAAATTCAATCCATTCTGCCTAGTTCATAATCACTTAAACATAAACTTAAATTCACATGTACAAATCTAAATTTGGTTCAATTTATCATGCCATAATATGACTTCAAACACAAACACATGTTTATATGTATATACCAAACCAACCTAACACTTATAACCTCATTTACAATCAATCCACAAAATAACTATCATTTAAACATCCTAGGTACATGCCGACGCAAAAGATAAACATCACCACATTTGAATTCGGGATCGTTGTTGGATGCTGAATCGACGTTCAAAAGTTAAGTACTAACTTGCGCACGAAAAACAAAACCGTACGCTGAGTAAAATTCAGTGGTATTTCTATGATATGAGTATTTAAAGGCAAGAGATTACAAATGTATAATTGAAATATAAACACATATTAATATTTTAAGAAAAATCACAACTACCATATGTCAACTCTTTGAATTCATGCATATTAGCATATCATATTTCATTTGTTTCACAATTCTCATACTTGCTATATAAATAGCTTTTCACATTTGATTCACATTTCATTTAAACAATGACATTATCAATTTCATATTCAAATCATGAGTATATAGCTCATATATTCCACGTATTCACAACATATTTCACATTTTATTTTCAATTCACTATATCACTTCCATTTCTCATACCATGCTATTTCAATATCAATTATAGAACTTTATTATTTATTTACCCCTATTAACACGTGTAGCGACCTAAAATTTTGGGCATGGGCGCTAGACAAAGTAACTATTGAATGTTTGAAAACAGAATCTCGATTTTATTTGAAAAAGGAGTCGCCGCCAATCTTTTTTCTAGGTGTGATCGGACACCTAATAAATTCTCTTTTTTAAAAGAAAATTTTATTTTTTAAATTTTCCTAAAAAGATGTAATTTTAGGTCTGCGTGAAAATCTAGAAAAAATTAGAGTTCGGGAGTCGGTTATGCGCGAGGAAGGTATTAGCACCCTTGCGATGCCCAAAATTGGTATATCGTTAAACGCATGTTGTTTTAATTTTCAAAATGCAAGTTCAATTTAATATTTAATCGTAATCCGATTGAAATATGGAATTTTTTTTTAAAACACGAGAATTTTGAAGCACAAATTTTTTTTGTTTTTTAAAAAACGAAATTTTAGAACACGAAAATTTTAGAAACACGATTTTTTTTAAAACACGACAATTTTTGAAACACGAGAATTTTTCAAAACACAAATTTAAAAAAAACATGACAATTTGTGAAACATTAGAGTCATTGAAAACACGGAAATTTGTGAAAAAACGAAATTTTTTGAAACACAGAAATTTTTAGAAAACAAGAAAATTTTGAATCACCGGAATTTTTGAAAACATGAAGATTTTTGAAACACCGAAATTTTTAAAAACACGAGGATTTTTGAAACACAACTTTTATTTTGAAAATAGGAAACTTTTTGAAAACACAGAAATTTTTAAAACACGAGAATTTTTGAAACACTAGAATTTTTGAAAACACGAGAATTTTTGAAAACACGAAAATTTTTGAATCAATGGATTTTTTAAAACACGAGAAAAATTTTTTGAAGACACGAAAAATTTTGAAAGATAGAAATTTTTTGAAATCATGAGATTTTTTTGAATATTTTCAATTTTTAAAAGGGCGTATCGATTTTAACGTGAACTGGTGATATTCACCCAACATAGCGATGAAATCAACGATTTTATGTTAAATCGATTCGTTGCCTTATTTATTAAAAGTATTTAAAATAAAATAAAATAAAAATTAAATTAAATTAAATTAAAAATTAAAAATATAAATGCAAAAATATAAAATGCACAAAATACTAATAATATTAAAACGAAAAAAATACGAGCATTAAATTAAAATTAAAAAGCGAAATTACCGAAAAGATCTCGAAACACGAATTTCGTCGAACGGGTCCCACAAATTGAACCCTTTTTTTTTCTTCCCTTTTTTCCTTTTTTTTTCTGGCCTGCTTCTTTTGGGCCTGCTGGGCTGGTACGTGCGGGCCGGGCCTGTTGGTGGGCTTGGGGTCTGCTGGGCTGATGCGCAAATGGGCCTGCTGGGCTGCCCAAAAATGGCATGCTTTCTTTTTTGTTTTGTTTTGCTTTTTTTTTGGGCTTTGCTTTTTTTTAGGGCCTGAAGCTGCGGGTCGGGTCGTCAGTCGGGTCGGCCGGTTCGGGTCGGGTCGGGTCGGGTCGGTTTGACCCGACTGTTGAAAAAATTTTATTTTTTTCTTCTTTTTCTTTTTCTTCTTTTTTCTTTCTTCCTCCCCGATCAGCCCCCCCGCCGATTTCTCTGCTGCTGCCGGTGCTTCCTCTGCCTGCGGTGCAACGGCTGACGACGGCGACGTGTGGTGGAGCTCTCCTTTTCTCCCTCTTTTCTTCTTTGCTTGCTCCTTTTTTTTATTTTCGTGGGTATTTTTCTTTGATGATTTTTTTTTGCTTGATTTGCTTTCTTTGGTGGTAGTAGATGGGAGTATAACGGTGGTGGTGGTTTGACGACGCACGGTGGCTATGAGGCTGCTGTTTTTGCTTGATTTTTCTCTCAAAAATTTTGTTATTTTTTTTCTTTTTGCTTCCTTGCTTGGCTGGCCATTTTGGGGGTTTTAAAACCCCTTTTATTTTGATTTTTCCTCTCCTTTTTGCAGGTTGCAGGTGGCTAGGGAGGGGTAGGCCGGCCGCCGCCTGTTGCAGGCGCAAGTTGCGCTGGTTGCTGCCAGAGGGACCAAAATGTAAATGCAGTAAAAGTTTTGGGGCTGAAATGTAATTTTGAGAAAGTTTAATTGTCAAAATATAATTTTAGGAAAGTTTAGGAGTTAAAATGTAATTTGAAAAGTTTAGGGTTGAAATATAATTTTGAGAAATTTTAGGGGTCAAAATGTAAAAAAAATTTACACGAAATTATTTCCAGACAAAATTCAGTGATGACAACACGACTCGGACTCGGACTCGGACGGATACACGAATCCAACCAACACACGAGTTTGGCACCCAGTGCCTCATCGAATAATCTGAAGTAATATGCACCCAGCGCTATATAAATTTGACACCCAGTGTCTCATCGGTTAAATTGAAGTAAATTGGCACCCAGTGCTCATCGATTTGAAGTCGAAGAAATCCCTGAACTCTTCCTATCCTATGTGATGACATTTATATTCGACTCAGCCCGATACAGTTAATAGGGTTCCAATTCACTTTCCAAATATAACCAATATCCAATTATCATATTTGCACATTATCACATTTACACATATATATTCATAATATATATATCAATTCAATTCAATCAACTTTAATTCAATTCAATATTAAAGTACAAAATATATTTTTCATATAATCCCATATACACATGAAATCAATTCAATAGTCAAAGTGCCAAATACTCACCTCAACCACTTACCATATACTTTAAATCAAAATACAACAATTAACAACTAGGTTCGGATTATAGAAATACAAACTAGGAATTCCGCGCTATTCGACATTAACTTTATCATTCCTCTTTTTAGTCGAGGATTCTGGTACGATGTTAGATACGGAATTAAAACAATTAAAATTTATCAGTATAACACAAT
The DNA here is from genome assembly GCF_007990345.1 of Gossypium hirsutum. NCBI lineage: Eukaryota > Viridiplantae > Streptophyta > Magnoliopsida > Malvales > Malvaceae > Gossypium > Gossypium hirsutum. The sequence goes on along the minus strand of NC_053447.1, from coordinate 67,402,054 downwards.
TCAATTTCATATTGAATATTTCAATTTTGACTCAATATTTGCTTAATTTCTAGTTTAATCCCTAAACCGAGACTAATTTTTATTCTTCACAATTAATTCTATATCTTCATACAATTTCCACTTTAAACTAAATTTAACTCTCTATTTTCACTTAAATTCCTAAATTTCAAAATTTTCACAATTTAGTCCCTATTATTCAAAATTTATAATTCATTCTACAATTTAATCTTTTTTCATTTTTAACTTAAAAATCTATCAATTTAATCCCTAATAATAAGATTTTTCAACATTAACAACCTTTAAAAACTCAATCAATGCTAAAATTTCGACATGGATCGGGTAGTACTTAACACCGAAATTCCAAAAACATAAAAATTATAAAAAAAAACTAATTTGACTAACGAATTGAACTTGAAAACTTTTGAAACCCTAAACCTTGCGTCTGTTTCTTTCTTTTTTTCTCTTTCTCTTTCTCAATTTTGATTTTGCTTTTATCTTTCTTTATTTTACTTATTTGTTTTATTATAGTTACTTTATTATTATATTATATATATTTACTTAAATATTAAGTAAAACATATTATAATATATATTTTAATTTTAATTTATTAATAATATATATAACAATTTTACACTTTATTCTGGCTCACTAAACAATAGCATAATTGTTTATTTAGTCCCTTTAGTTTTTCTTTAATCTATAATTCAACTTTCACCCTATATGCAATTTAGTTATTATATCTAATTACTCTTAATTCATGTAAATTTACTTAACCGAAATTTAATTAACTACACAACTAGCTTAGTAAATATTTATTAAAAATATTTACGAGTCCGATTTACGGGAACGGAGTTCCGAGAATGCATTTTTTTCAATTTGGTCCTTTTTAATTAATTAACTATCGAAACGTTAAAATTTTCTTAATGAAACTTTAGTACCACCTTAATGACACTCCGTAAATATTTATAAAAATATTTACAGCTCAGTTTATAAAAACAAAGTCCTGATACCTCATTTTCTAAGACCACTTGAACTTAATAAATCACTTATATAACATAAATTATTAAATCATTTTTTTTTAAATCACATTTGACTCGTAAATATTAAATAATAATATTTACGAACTTACTCGTCGGATATGGTGGCCTCGAAATCACTGTTTTTCGACACTACTGAAAAATAGGTTGTTACAAAGTTGACGGTCCAACGGTGGCTGGATCGGACCGGTTGGGTTATCACTATGCTTGAATTGAACCGACAACAACCGAATCGGTTCAGGGTGCCGTGAGGGTGTCACACCTGTGATGACACCATCGAACATAGCGGCAATGATGACGACATTCCAGTGGTCGACGGATGGTCGACGACGGTAATTCTTCTATGGTTGAGCAGTGAAAGAATTACAGTTCTGCTGATACTCTACTAGATAATTTGATTTCAAATTAAGTGTTTCAAACATAATATTATTTTAATAGTTTTAATATTAAATTAAATTTAATAATTATCTTAATATTAAATTTAATATTTATGTTATAGTTAAGTATTCTATTAATTTAATAGATTTAATGTTAAATTTAATCTAATATTTATTTACATTAGTTTAATATTAAAATGATTAAGTTTAATAATAATTGAATTTTATAAACTCTCCCTATATAAAAGGTTTAGATTAGAGCTGCTCATGGGCCGGGCCGGGCAGAGCCCATAAAAAATTTCAGCCCGCATCCTAGGCCCGGGGCAAAATATGGGACTGAGATTTTTTCTAGGCCCGACCAGAGAAAAAATTCCTAAGCCCGAGCTCGGCCCGGCCCGACCCGGCCCATTTTTTTAATAAACACTAAAAATTTATTTTAAAAATATTTTTTAAAAAGTATTTTAAAAAGTATTTTAAAATTAAAAAAATAAAAACAAATATATTTATTATATTCGGGTTGGGCTGGGCCTGGACCAAAAAAGTGGTGCTCGCGGCCCGACTTATTTTCTAAACGGGCCTCATTTTTTGCCCAAGCCCATATTTCGAGCGGGCCGTCGGGCCGGGCCAGGCCGCATGGCCCATGAGCACCTCTAGTTTAGATCAAGAGATAGTTATATAGAGAAAATATGACTATACAAACGTGAACTTAAAGATAGCGGAGAAGATTATTCGATCGAAACATTTATTCTGACGAAAAAGAAATGTACAATTTTAATTAAGTGTTTAGTACTTTAAAGTTATGTTTAAAAATTAACATTTTAATCCGTATTTATTGTAAAAAATTAAATTCTTAAAAAAAAGTTGATTATTAATTTCGACTCTTTAGACAAAAAAATCTAACAAAATCTAAAAATTAGATTAACAAAAATTAACAATAAAAGCTTAATTTCTCATTATATCTACCCTATTTAATTACCTGTCTATCACAGTTATTTTCACTTTATTGAAATTAATCGCACTGTTTATCAAAATGATTCTTCAAATTGAACAGCCAGGATCGTCCCAATGGAAATGGGCCACTCTTCACTTCAAACAAATAAATTAAAATAAACAAAAATATAGTTAAAAATTCTATAATTCTTTTTAAGGAGCGCTTCCACCGCCACCGCCGCCTCTCCCTAGGGTTTTCGGCGGCCTCTCTCCGCTACCAACACAGTAAACCTCCCTCTCTTATCCACCTCAATATTCAGGTTATTTACCTTCATGCCCCTCTCTTACCCCTTACTTCCATTTATCGTTTCTCAAAACCAAAATTTTTGCCCTCCATCTCACTTTTTATTTACGTATTTGACACTGTAGCTTAGCTATTTTCACTTCACGTTCTTCCATCTTCGATCAACTAGGGTTTTGCTTTGTTTTTTTTTTTCTTTCATTTGCTTATAATTATTTTTTTATTTTTAGTTTTCAATTTCTGAATGGCTAAATCTTCGAATCCGGAAGGGAAGCCCGGTGTTCGAATCGTGGTGGCCGGAGACCGAGGCACTGGAAAGTCGAGCTTGATCGTAACAGCCGCCGCCGAGACTTTCCCGACAAATGTGCTTCGGTTGTTGCCGCCAACAAGGTTGCCGGGAGATTTCTACCCCGACCGTGTCCCCATCACCATCATTGATACCTCCGCTAAGTATATTTCTATTAATTATTCTCTACATTACTTGCCATTTTCATTTTTGTTAATTTTTGACGCAATTCTAGTGTTATTTGGAGCTGTAATTGTATTTTTTTAAAAATGAATTTATAGTGAGAATTGTATATTTTGTGTAACAGCTTTAGCATAGACTTAGTTTAGCGCATTAAAGAAGCAGAATGTGATAAGATAATATCTTGTTTGCTTTGATTATGGCCGTGTTTGCAGTAATTGTAGCATTTTAAATGAATTTGTAGTGAGAGAAGTGTAAATTTTGCTTTAGCTTCGACTTAGTTTAGGCGTAGCATTATAAAAACGCAGAATGTGGTAAGATAAGTTCTTGTTTTCTTTGATTATGGTCATGTTTTGTCTTAAGGTTATTTTTTTTATTGTTTTTCCTTTCTAGTCCGGAGGATAGAGGTAAACTAGCAGAAGAACTGAAGCGAGCTGATGCAGTAGTGCTTACTTATGCGTGTGATCAACCTGAAACCCTTAACAGATTGAGTACTTACTGGCTTCCAGAACTTCGGCAATTAGAGGTTTTTATCTTAATTTGCTTTTGTACTTGTGTATTTGTGCTAGTTTGTTCTTTTGATAGAAAACATGTTAAGGTGAAGTAAGTTGTCAATATCTTTTTAACAGTGTTCGGCCTGCTATTAATTCTACTTCATGTGCCTGTGTAGGACCCATAGCAAACTGTAGAAGGCTGATGGTTATGAGGAAAGTGACCTTATGGATATAGGGAAAAATCACAAAATATCATCATGTTGTTACTTTTTCATATTTATAGCATTTGAACCAGTTTCAAAGGAATTTAAATATGCTTTCAGGAGGCCAGTTGGCTCAGTCAGGATTTTACTATACTTAATAGCACATTATCTTTTCTTATTACACCTTGTAGATCACATGGATATTTTTTTTCTTTCATGAATCTACTTTTGATGAAACTGAAGTAAATTTTTGTTGAGTAGGTGAAAGTGCCTGTTATAGTAGTAGGCTGTAAGCTGGATTTAAGAGATGATCAGCAGCAAGTGAGCTTGGAACAGGTGATGTCACCGATAATGCAACAGTTTCGGGAGATTGAAACTTGTATTGAGTGTTCAGCTTATAAACACATTCAGGTATGGATATATGTCTTTTGTTTCTTTTGGAGGTTAATTTGAAATTCTGGTGCCATATAATTCTGATAAAATGTAGACTAGTTTTAGCACCAATTCCTGGTTTTCGCTTCTTGAGTGAATTGTTGTCAGATTTGCACATATGTGACAATTGGCATTAATTTAGTTAGCTGTGTGACACTAATTGATATTAATGAACACATCAATACTATCAGAGATTGAACTTTTAAAGTATCTCCTTTTTGGTAGATCCCTGAGGTTTTCTACTATGCTCAAAAGGCAGTGCTTCATCCAACAGGCCCATTATTTGATCAGGAATCACAAACTTTGAAGCCACGATGTGTGAGAGCCTTGAAGCGAATTTTTATTCTCTGTGATCATGACAGGGATGGTGCTCTTAGTGATGCTGAACTCAACGATTTTCAGGTTCCTCATTTGTTCCTTGACTTATTTGTCTTTTATTTTTAAGGTGGTTAGGACGTGTTTGGGTAATGGCTTCAGTGTTTATGAATAATGATTGTCCTGACCAGCTTTGACATTACACAAACACTGCTTGATGTGTTGAATGCTTATAATTTTAAGCTCACAACAAATATTTTCTCAATGATAACTTAAGATATCTTGTACTTAAGCATCTAAAAAAATCTGATAATTTGTTGTAAAATAGGTCAAATGTTTCAATGCTCCATTACAACCTTCGGAAATAGTTGGTGTGAAACGGGTTGTGCAAGATAAGATGGTTGAAGGAGTCAATGAGCGCGGTCTTACATTGACCGGTTTCCTATTTCTTCATGCACTGTTCATAGAAAAAGGCCGCCTTGAGACTACATGGACTGTCCTGAGGAAATTTGGATATAACAATGATATCAAACTTTCAGATGATCTAATTCCACATTCTTCAGTTAAACGAGCTCCTGATCAGGTAATGCTTCATAGTGAACATTATTTTTATATGAAAAACTGAAGTAAGCATTTATAACTGTTATTCCTTTGGTGTTTGTGTTTCCAACTAGAATTGACTGACACATTGTTTTTGCTTACAATATTGTACATACGAGAATTGGTAATAATTTGATGTGCTGTAGAGTGAAATTTTTACCATGACTGGATATAGCCATTTAATAATCATATATTTGATTACCAATGGAATGCCTCGCTGTATTTAAGATGAGCAGTGCCTAATTGGTTGATATTAGATCAATTTTTGTCTTATTTCAAATATAACGTACTATGTTTGTTATCATATACACTTTATCGTGCCATTTTTTAAACTTGACATTATGATTCTTTGGTCTTCTCATTTTTTAATTTGTGTAGAGTGTGGAGCTGACAAATGAAGCTATTGAATACCTGACGGGCATCTATGAATTGTTTGACGGTGACTTAGTATGTCTCAGTCTTTTCTCACATTTATTTTAGTGTGATGTACCTTGCCTTTGACATTGTCCGGTCTAAAAATATTAATGCCCTAACTTGTTCTTAAAGCTTTTGAAGTTCTAACAACTTGAATATTGTTCTTTTTCAGGACAATAACCTTCGTCCAGTTGAAGTGGAGGATGTTTTCTCAACTGCTCCCGACAGGTATTACAATTTGAAGTAATATTAGTTCATTTTCTTTTTATTAAATTGCAATATGTGCCCTATCGAGAAGGCAATTTAAGGGCAGGAATGTCTTTTCCGTCCCAACTTTATCCCTTTTTTATTTTCTTTTACTTTGAGTGTGGGTGAGCATACCAATTTGGTCTGTCAAAAAAAGTAGGATAACAAGCTATTGCTGACTAAATAGAAAGTAAAGAAGTTGCTTAAATGAGGGGATTTTATTTTAGAAAAACAAGTGTCTATAACCATGTATTTTGCACATATAGATAATCTCTATTATTATAAGTTGCCAACAGGACGCTGTTGTGGATAATGCTTGACATTTTTTCTGTTTAACTTCAGCCCTTGGAATGATGTACCGTACAAAGATGCTGCAGAAAAAACTGCACTGGGAGGGCTATCACTTGATGCATTTCTGTCAGAGGTATTCATGGTTTCCTCACTTCTTGAAACGGGATATCATACTTCATGCAGTCTCATAAGAATTAACTCATTGTTGACTATGCTATGTCTGAGGAAACTCTAATGCCTATTATCTTATGAAAACTTTGACTTGTTCTTGTTTTGAGTTTTGCAGTCCAACCATTAATTCATTATGGAAATAAATAAATAGCAACCCTATGAGCATTTGTAGCTGCTTATGAAAATGTTGTACTGTGGTTTTTATTTCATTTGGGTGGATTGGCTATTGGGGTTGATCATTACTTCATATTTTGGCTATTATATATGTCAGCCTGTGCTTGTAATTTATTATTTCTGTTGTGCGCTGCAGTGGGCCCTTATGACACTCCTAGATCCAGCTCGTAGTTTGGAGAACTTGATATACATCGGATATCCTGGTGATCCTTCATCTGCTATCCGTGTGACTAAGAGAAGGCGCCTAGATCGAAAGAAGCAACAATCAGAAAGAAATGTTTTCCAGTGCTTTGTTTTCGGTCCAGCTAATGCTGGGAAATCTGTGTTAATAAATTCTTTCCTTGGCAGGTATTCATTAGAACTTGTTTCCTATTAACTCGATCTCTTTTCACCAAATTGAAAAACTTCATTCACTGTAATGTAGGCCCTATTCTGATACATATTCTCCAACTATTGATGACCGATATGCTGTGAATGTTGTGGAACTGCCTGGGGTAAGTTCCATTGAACTATGTGCCATGTTTTGGGATTGTATGTTGAAAGCAGCCCCCTAACTCAAAACACAGGGAATTTTTTTTCTGTCTTTCCAGAGGATTGGGGACTTAAGCTGAAGTAACTTGAACTTTAGCATATATTCATTTCTTGCTCTTCTAGATTCTATACCATAAAGCATGTTTTCACGGGTATACTAGAAAAATGTTTCATAAGGTTCAGATGAAATAATTTCTTTGAGATGGTAACCTATCAGAACCCACATGTTCCTTGCAGTATCAAAGCAATTCCTCCTGGAACTTTCGCTTATAAATGCTTATTGTTTCCTTGGCATATCCTTCTGGACATTTAGTTAGCATAGCAATTACTGAGTTATATATAGCTAGGTTGATAAAATTTTGAGCCTTGGTTGACTTCATTGTTGCTTTGATGTGTTGATGTTTCAGCTCTTGTTCCAAGTGTAATTTTCTTTTTCATTTGTAGGGCATAAAGAAAACTCTAGTCTTGCGAGAAATCCCTGAAGATGGAGTTGCAAAACTACTGTCTAGTAAAGATTCTTTGGCTGTCTGTGACATAGCAGTATTTGTTCATGACAGGTAAATCACAGGCATGCTTAATTCAAACTAGGGTTTCAAATTTAGAAGTATCTGCTATTATAAGTTAAAAGATTTCAGTATTTGATCCTAATTACGCAAAAGGTTGTTCTCACATGGGTTTGAAGTGTACTCTTTTTATGTTAAGTAAAGATAGTTAACTTTTTTTGTTCCACGTTTGAATTTTTATAAAATTCATTTAGATGCATATCCGCATGTATTTGTTCCTTTTGCTGAGTGCCATGTCATGATTGTCTGGCCTTTTTCAGTTCTGATGAGTCTTCATGGAAGAGAGCAGCTGAATTGCTCGTGGATGTTGCCGGTCATGGTGAAGACACTGGTTATGAGGTGCCTTGCCTTATTGTTGCTGCTAAGGATGATCTGGATTCATTTCCGACCGCAATACAGGATTCTACCAGGGTATTTTGTATTCCTTTTTTTTTTTTCTTTTTTTGGTCTAAATAATTTAAAGTTCTTACATGGTTAAGTGAATAAGTAGAATGTCTTAGAGGACTCATAAAATTCTAAATTTTGTGTTCATTTCATTTAGACCCAGCAATATTAGACTTGAGACTGAAAAAATAACTAAAACATTAATGATACTAAGGGTGGGTTTGGATGGGCGATTGGGTGTGGTGCGGTGCGTTTAGCTTACTTTTTGTCTCACGCTACAGTATCGTTACAGTATCTAATCTCACCGCTACCGTTGTTTTTACACTAACCGCAGGTAAACACACCGCTCATCCAAACTCACCCTAATATAAAAATGCCTCAAAATGAATTATTAACGTGTCAAAGTTAAACAAAGATAAATTAACTTAAACACAATTTTTGACATAACAAAATGCACGAACACAATACAAATACACGGATTTCAGGTCTAATGTCATTGAAGAGGTACAACACGTGTTTATGTCACTGTTTGCCTCACCGTATAGGGTAATTGTAGAACAAATCCTTTGCAGTTTCATCTTGAAGAACCGGACTGAATGCATATCGTTGCAAATTTTGCTTTTGCAGGTTAGCCAGGATATGGGAATAGAGGCACCTATACCTATCAGCTCAAAATTGAGTGATTTCAATAACATATTCCGAAGGATAGTAAATGCTGCTGAGCATCCTCATTTGAGCATTCCTGAAACTGAGGCTGGCAGAAGTCGGAAGCAGTACCATCGGCTTATAAACCGATCTCTCATGTTTGTTTCAGGTACGCTGATAGTCTGGCATCCCACAACTGTTTCATTCTTGATGCACTCAGAGCTTCGGGTTCTTGAAACATGGTTCGCCATGGTTAGATTTTCTTATGACTAGCTGCCGTACATATCATTTTTCGCGATACCCTTGTCTGAAAGTCTAATGTCCAATGCATATTTGGACATGGATAGAGGATAAGACCCTCCAAAAGATATGAATAAACTTTTAAAAAAAGATTTGTGCCAAACACATACCCGTATCTAACTCTCACTCCACATCCAAGTAACATAAGTCAGGGGCAAGTACTAATGTGCCTCTCCTTTCGTGTTTTGAACTTGGGTACGGTGTGCACTTTAAATCCTTGACAATATCTAGTTAGGATTCTGTTTAAGCCTTACGCAGGATGTTCAGACACTTCAGCTTACTGCTCCTTGGCCGTGCTTTTCTTGGAGGATTAATGTGCAAGCTTTTGGAAAATCCGAGACAATAGTCCTTGTATTGCTTCAAAGTTGCTTTGACATGAATATCACTGCTTGTTCTTTTTTTTTTTTTTTTCTTCCCTCTGACTTGCCTTTTTTTAACTTCTCTTTATATTTTATCTCAATAGTCACATTCATGATGCTGAATTGTTAATAATTTTCAATGCCGTGTGTTGCCTTTTACAGTTGGAGCTGCCGTAGCCATTGTCGGATTGGCAGCTTATCGTGTATATGCTGCAAGGAAGAATGCCTCCAATTAAGGATGAAGATTCTCCTATCTCTTACACACTAAACATGGTAATTTCGTCTTCTTAGAAACATCTATTCCTTGCTTTTATCAAATTTCCGCACCCTCATTTCCATTCATATAAGAAATCCTTATCCGTAGAAGAAAAAAACCTGCAAAAAATCTACTGTCGTTTTAATGGTGGAAGAGTTTGATGTGTAGAAATATTAGGAGGAAAAAAGGAAAATGGTTGAACTGAATTGTGTAATGAAAAAATTTTGCTTAGATTTTTAGCCATTTTGTTACAATGTTCATTTCTTGGTTATGTTTTTTTCTTGAAATATTGATGTTTTGTCATATTTTCGGACATGAGATAGTGATCTCTCCAAGAACCCTCCGAAGAACATTCTTGTTCTTGAACAACTTCCGTGTTAAAACTACAATAAAACCAAAGTTTTTAAAATCGGACCGATGGTTGAATTGGTCAGATCATCGATTTTTGGTTCAATCAGTTCAATTGAATAAATTACTAAAAATATATTTAATAAATAGAGAAAATCGGTTTAACCGATTCAGCAGTCGGTTTGACGGTTCATTGATCAATTGGTCTGATTCCTTATTTTGAACTGTTATCTTGACCGGTTCTTGGTCCAATTGGTCTTGACCAGCTGGTCCGATCCAGTTATGAAAATAGAAGAAAACTGGCATAGGCATTTCTAGCCTAGTCTAATCTCTCTTTGAAGTTGTGCCTTGTTGATACTTCTTAGTTCCGTTTGTTTATGCTAATCATCTCTAAGAGGGGATTTCAGTAACTTGATTAGATAAATTGATCTAAATAAGTTTATTTGGTCGGTTTGTAAATTCTTCTTTTTTTTAAAAAAAAACCAATGGATAAACTTACGCCTAATTTTTAAGAAAATGGTTGTATTTTCTAGAGAAAATTTGTATGCTTTTGTTATAATAATCATATCCGAATTATAATCCAATTACCTGATTTCATAAATTGATTCCATTGGCCAAAGCAAAGTAAAATCTATCCTAATATCAATGTTTTCAAAATCGGTTAGATTATTAGTTGAATGAATTTGATCGGTTTAACGAATAAATTATTAAAAAATTTAAGTGATAACATTAAACGAAATAAAATAAAATAATTGAGAAAAGAAATTCTATTTTAAGTGATAAGTAATTTTTTATCTACTTATTATTTTTCGCATTTTTCTACTAAATATGAGTTATTTTTATTATGAATTATTAAATGTGCTTAAAATATTAAATTATTAAAAATATTAATTTTTAATTGATTTATTTTTTAATGATTTATCAAACAAGGTTTAAGTTTGCCAATAAGGTCTTAGCATTGTTAATAAAGGCTAAAGCCTTGGGACCCTAAGTATGTTTGAGTCTTATTGTGCGCATTTGCAATGTGTAGGATGTGTGGTTCTCTAGTTAAGGTGTTTATGGGTCGGGTTGGGTTTAAGTATGATATTTATTTTATATTTGTGCAAACTTGACCCAACTTGATTTTTGTAATATTTATAATATTATATAGGGTAAACTATAAAAATAATCATTTTTGTTTGCCTGAGATTACATTTTAGTCACTTACGTTTTAGTTACTTACGTTATCGTTTTGTTACGAAGTGGTCACGTTATCGTTAAGTTCTGTTACCTCCCTAATAGTGGTTCTACGTGGTAGTCCAAATGAGTTTTAAATGCCAACTTAGATGTCGTTTATGGCAATCCAAATTAAATTTATTTAATTAAAAAATTTATTTTCATCCCAACAACTAGACATCCAAGTTGGCATTTAAAACCCTTTTGAACTGCCACATAGGACTGTCGTTAGGGAGGTAACAGACCTTAACAGTAGAGTGACCACTTTGTAACAAAACAATAACGTAAGTGACCAAAACGTAACATTTCAAACATAAGTAACTAAAATGTAATCTGAGGCAAACAAAAGTGACTATTTTTATAGTTTACCCTATTGTATATTTCGTCATTACTAGTTTCTAGTGTCACATGCCTTGCATGTGATTTTATGCATTTAATATTTAATCAAAATTTTAAACCTTTTTTAATTGCAAATAATTAACGAAAAATAATATTTCTTATTTGAATTGTTAAATATGAAATAAATTAACTTATCAATTCAAATATTATAATAAAAAATTTTAAGTCATAATTTAAGCATTTTTAAAATAGTCAACTTACAATATAATTTTACTTTATGTAATTAATGCAAAGATTATTCAAAACAACAATTGATTAACATAATATTAACAAAGTAATAGTTAAGATGCTTAGAATTCTATTCAAGTAATAATTGTATTTTATATCAACGAAATGAGCACAACATTTTTAAAATAAATTTAGCAAAACTTCTTTTTCACATCGAAATTTTTAATTAATAATTGTAATTTTAATTATCACAATATTTCCTATATTTTATGCTTAGAGTTTCATTTAAGTAATAACCTTATTTTAAAATTAGCACAATTTTTAATTAATAACTGTAAATTAAATTAAATTTATTTTAAATGTATAATTATCACAACTATTTTACTTCAATACTTTTTATCTTTAAATGTCATTTTAGTAATATAAAAATAAAAGGTATTTTTGTCAATTAATAAATTTGTCTAAACTTGAGCTTTTATATATAGTATAAATATGTTATAAATTATATAATACATAAAATGACGTAATATAATATATTATAAATATAGAAAACAGATTAGGCCAGGTTTGAGTCTTGGATGTATAAGTCTGAGCTCGACCCATATTTTAAACAGGCTTAATTTTTTTAAACACATTTTTCATGTCTAATAGTTTTGCTCAAACCTTCTCAAATTTTGAACGGGCATTTGGACTTAGCAGAGTGACCCAACCTTTGAACAAATCTAATCTCTAGTCCCACCATACACAATTATCATGTATAGGTTTATAATTGTATTATATTTGTGGTTATATTGTATTTATACTTATAAATGCTCAAAAACATTTAGTGTAATTAAACACATTTATAAATAAATTAATCTAGTTAATTTTGTCTTGAGTAAGATAAATGTTTGTATATTTAACATGTTTAAATCAGTCGTATTTAAATTTGTCATATATACAATTGCACAAAATTAAATTTCATACACTATATTACAAATTGAATTAATATATATAATTTTGAGATTTATCCCATTAATATATAATTTTTTAAAGTAATAATTAAAAATCTTTGATTTGATTTATAAAAAAACCTTAATCAATGTATTAAACAAACTTGAAATTTTTTTAAAGTAATAATTAAAGATCTTGGTATTATTAATAAAGGTGAAAGTTATAGATTTTGAGTATCTAAGTTCGGAATCCATAATATTTAATCAAAATATATAAATCTTCGAGTTCTACTATGAGTTGTTATCATGTGTGAGTTTTAATTTTATTAATTTATTCATAGTTTGGATTTTTTCAATTCGAGAGGCTTGTTTGTACTGTAATGGTAAACTTAAAAAAAAAACCCTAATTTTCCGCGAAAAACCCTAATTTAATTTAAACGGGTTAAAATTACCCAAACCCAAACTTTTAAAAACCCGAGGCACACGCTCCTTATAAAAATACCATATATAAAATAGCCGTTAGAAGATCCAACGGCTCAAGTTATTCCATTTTTGAATCCAATCAAATAAAACAAAAACCCTACCCTCCCTTTCAAAATTTAAACTCAACACTTCAGTTTAGCTCTCCCTCTCTCTCCCTCTCTCTCGCCAATTTCTTTACTTTTTTCAAAAATTCTCAATCTAATATCTTTTCTAATCTCCTAATTTCTCTTCCTAAATCGTTTAATTTTCTCCCTTGATTTTTCTTTTCTTTTTTCTAATAATCGAGATCTTTTTTTCTTTTTGTAATCAAATGGTTGAAATGTGCTCGGAGAGTTGCGATCAGATCGTTCTTGAAAAAGGTTAGCGCTCTGGTTTTTTTCTTTCTTTTTCTTCTTCAATTATTTATCAAGTTTTCTGATCTGTGAAAATCTGTGGTTTATTTACAGATCAAACGGTGGAGAATGAATCGAAGCCTTCTCCGAAGTCTCACATTGGTTAGTTCATTTTCTTTTTCGTTCTTTCTTTACTTTGATGAAAGCATTTAGGCAATTTTTTATGAAATATTATCTAAATTTGAAGAGAAAAATAGCAATTAGGGATGATCTTTACGTGTTAAAAACCCTAGAAAATTCCTATTTGGATTGTACTTGTAATGTGATTGATGATTCTTGAGTTTTATCTTGTTTAGTTTAGATATTCTATGTAGCATGTATTAAGTCGAATTTTAAGCATTTTCTTCTATTGGCTAGCAAATGTGTTGCAATGCTTCTGTTTTTCTTAATTTAGTTGTGCATTTGCATGTTGAAATGATCATATTTGGGAGAAAGTATGTTGTTTATGTATTTTAGTAATTAGAATTTTAATTTGAAGAATATTGGCTGTTTCTTTAGAAATTTTAGAAGAGAATACCGATTCCATGGATGAAGATACTATATCCAACATGAACCAAGAAATATCTTCAGCTCAGGGGCCAACTCTTCCAATATTACAGAAAGTTATTAATTTGAGTAACAGTGTTCAGGTAAATTAGAGCAGGATACTGCTTTTCATAAGCTTGATATGTATAATTTTTTTACTTGTTTTTGTACTCATTAATGGTTCAAGGAGTTGACTTTGATTAACTTAATGTTACAGAATTTGAAGAAAGAGCATGAAATTCTGTCTGATCAAGTGAAGTCTTTTCCTGGTCACGACATTGTAGGAACTCTTCAGCTTCTCAGTAAGTGATCACAGTATTGGGTCTTTTTTTATTATTTTTATTTGTTTTTATTTGAATTGATCTTTCACTTATTTTTTGGTACAGATAATGAATATGACCTTCTGAAGAAGAAGTACCTGGATGAGTCATCAGAGAGGAAACGCCTTTACAACGAAGTTATTGAGCTTAAAGGAAACATCAGGGTTTTCTGCAGATGTAGACCTCTAAACCAAGTTGAAATTGCGAATGGTTCCTCCTCTGTAGTTGAATTTGACTCATCCCAAGATACTGAGTTACAGATAGTTTCTTCTGATTCTTCCAAGAAGCAATTCAAGTTTGACCATGTATTTAGACCTGAGGATGGCCAAGGTAACCCCCAAGATCTCTTAACCGAGTTTACACACCTGAGATCTCTTTAACTAGTACTGTAAATGTTCTTAATTTTATGTTTCTTTAACAATGCAGATGCTGTATTTGCACGAACTAAACCCATAGTAACTTCTGTATTGGATGGTTATAATGTTTGCATATTTGCTTACGGGCAAACTGGAACTGGGAAGACATTTACTATGGAGGGAACACCAGAAAATAGAGGAGTTAACTACAGGACATTGGAGGAGTTGTTTAGAGTTGCTGGAGAGAGAGGGGGTGTAATGAAATATGAACTATTTGTCAGCATGATGGAGGTCTACAATGAGAAGATAAGGGACCTCCTAGGAGAAAGCTCCAACCAGCCTACTAAAAAGTTAGTTCCTAACACTAATTTATATATGGTTGGCCGATTTAGTCTTGTTGCAAAACAGACACTTACATGCAATCTGTTTACTTATATCTCCATGAAGAAGGAAATCCGTTGACACAAACTTTAATAACTATTTCTAGGGACAATAAGTAGAGAAGATAAATTGGAAGATAAAATAAAAGCTCATAATTTCTAACCGGTCTCTGGTTAAAGTCCTAATTTGAAGTCCTTCATTATGTTGATAAAGGTTGGAGATCAAGCAAGCAGCAGAAGGGACACAAGAAGTTCCAGGACTTGTTGAAGCTTGTGTTAACAGTACAGAGGAAGTGTGGGAGCTACTAAAATCTGGAAACCGGGTCAGATCAGTTGGAGCTACCAATGCCAATGAATTAAGCAGTCGTTCTCACTGGTAATATATTAGTTTCTATTTGTTTTGTTTCTGAATTATGTTTAAGAAGCTAGACTGTTAGTGATCTAATAGGAAACTTTTACTATTCAACAACTCTAGCTGAGAAATAATGGTGCATTTAACTATAATGACCAGAATCTCTCTCTTTGCAGCTTGTTGCGTGTAACTGTAAGGGGAACTAATTTGATAAACAGCCAAAAGACTAAGAGTCACCTATGGCTGGTAGATTTGGCTGGCAGTGAGCGTGTCGGAAAAATCGAAGTTGAAGGTGAAAGGTTGAAGGAATCCCAGTTCATAAATAAATCTCTCTCAGCGCTTGGTGATGTAATTTCCGCCCTTGCATCCAAAACAGCCCATGTTCCTTACAGGTTTTTCCCTCTCTCTTTCTTTTCTATCACGCACAACCAAATAAAAAAAATCAGTATGTCTAACATCAACACTTTTTCTACTTTTCCATGGAAAACCAGGAACTCAAAGCTCACACACATGCTACAGAGCTCTCTAGGTAAGCTTTATCTCATCATAGTACCAGTGGAAGTTGATTCCCTTTATTCGAAGCTAGCTTAGTAGCCTAACGGAAAATCATGAAATAATGCAGGAGGAGATTGCAAGACCGTGATGTTTGTACAGATCAGCCCCAGTAGTGCAGACCTTGGTGAGACCCTTTGTTCATTGAACTTTGCTAGCCGAGTTAGGGGGATTGAAAGTGGTCCTGCCCGCAAACAGGTGGACCTTACCGAGCTTTACAAGTACAAGCAAATGGTATAACAAATCATTGAAATATAAATGTTTACCTCCAACTTTTCCACTGGATTCAATTTGTTTGACCTTTGGTTATTGATTAATTAACAGGCAGAGAAGTTAAAACATGATGACAAAGAAACAAAGAAGTTGCAGGACAATGTACAGTCCTTACAGTTGAGACTTTCTGCCAGAGAACATATATGCAAAAGTCTCCAAGAAAAGGTAAATCATACATTAAACAAATCGAACCGGTTATCTCTGAGTAGAACTGCCTTTTTGGATCATAAACGTTTTTTCCTCTTCGTGTTTGATGTCAGGTTCGTGACCTAGAAAATCAGTTAGCAGAGGAACGGAAAACCCGATTAAAGCAAGAATCCAGAGCTTTTGCTGCTGCTGCTTCTACTAGACCATCTCTTAAACAAGCGACGGAGAATACCAGAACGGATAAAAAGCCGCCACTCGGTCCATCAAAACTGAGGTTACCGTTGCGAAGAATCACCAACTTCATGCCCCCAGCATCACCTATGGCCACAAAAGGAAAGGCAACTAGAATTTCCTTGGTAACAGCACCACCATCAGATGACAAAGAAAACAACTCCGAAACCGTGATGGCACCACCAACAAACACGAAAAACCTTTTGAAACCGAGACGTACTTCCATTGCTGTCAAACCTCCGATCAAGACACAAGGTTTTCAGCCTAAAAGGCGAGTATCCATCGCTACCCTCCGTCCAGATTCCCACATGACAACAACACCACTCCGTCGGTCTGCTTCCGGTTTCAACAATGTTGGTACAATGGAGAGACCGTCATTGGCGCGTGATCCCAGGAAAGCAAGGTATTCTAGATTGTTTTCTCCATTGCCAGAGTTTAGTAACCCATCAGAGACATCACCTGCAGCCATGAGAAGCAGTAGCAAATTCATGGGGAGCCCTCCAGCCGCGCAAGCGGGTTCATTGAAGCCAAGACATACGACCGTTGTTGCTTTACAACGGAAATCGTTGGTGTGGAGTCCGCTAAAGTTAAAAGGTATGCAAAGTAGTTACCGGAAGTCGTCATTTTTGCCTTTACGACATTCTTCCGATAAGGAATGAAGGTTTGAATTCGACTCACTGTTGCTACCCTGTTAAACGGGAACAATTACCAGAAGTGAACATGCTGTTCTCTATACATTCGTTCTCCTACTATTGTGTTCCATATTTTCTATGATTTCTAGACCAAGGAGGCTCCTTCAAGAATCGTATACCTACATTCTTGTATTTTGGTCCTAGAAGTTGGATAAAGTTTACAATTTCCTCCCTTTTTTTTGCCAAAAAGGGCTACAAATTCTAATTAGCATAGTTTTTCTTTGGTCATATTGAGTATGCTTTGCCCACGAATTCGCCTAGCTTCAAAATTTTTTATATGGTTTATATTATTTTGTAATAGATGTTTATTAAATTTTAATATGTATTTATTAAAATAATTATAATTACTTATTTTTATTAATTAAAATATAGTTAAAATTATTATTTTTAAATCACAAATGTTAAGCATAATTTGTATAAGATAAATATCAATTTGTAATTTGATTTAATTTATAATTTGATACATAAACTTTGATTTTGTGCAGTTATACATATTTAAAAAAATAAATACATCAATTTATTTGTATATTGGATAAATATAATTATGTATGTATGTATTATATAAAAAAGTAAAAATGGTCTTACATAGATAATGTTGTTAGTTATTTATGAAATTGAATCGAATCAAAATGTCATGTATAAAATTACACAAATAAAAGTTTTTATACAATTTTGTACCTTAAATTTATGTAATTTTAATATTTCTCCCTAATTAAATGTTTACTAAAATTTTAATATGTATTTATTAAAATAATTATAACACTGATACTTTATTATTAATTTCGTTAAAATTATTTTAAAAAATTCATCAAGAAATGACAAATGATTTCTTCTGTTAGAAATGTCAAAATAATGTAGGTTAAAAATGTGTTTTAATAAAAAAAATTATGTCAACATTTTAATCGAGATAGTTAAACATATTTACGTTAAATTAATTAATATTATTATAAAAATAAATTATTAAATTATGTCAAATAAAAAAATATAATGACTAAATATTAAATGTGAAAGTAAAGAGATAAAAATAATTTATTATATTTAAAATATATTAAATATGAGTAGGGCTAATCTAACCTGAAGCCCAAAAATAATTCTTCAAGGTCACAAGGTGTACCCCAAATAAAAAGAAAAGCTTAAATTTGGTTCAAGCTTATCTTTTAGACATCATACTATTTTTCTAAACTCTTGTATTTTTGGCTGGTTTTTAAGTTTAGATTAACACAATCCTTGAAAATGTGAAATTAAATTTAATGATTAAAAATAATAATTTTTTAAAATTTTATTGAGTGTTTTTAACACATCTTATTTAAACTGTTCATACCATAAATATACACGTATTTACAATTAAATCAATTTATTTTGAATATATTCCGTATCAAATTTAAGCTAATATTTAATGTTTAAATTGACAATTAGAATAATAAAAGAACTTGATTGATATAATATTGATATATTAAATACCATTTAGGACCATTCTAAACAAAATAATTTTGAAAACACTTAGCTAAAGTAATTTATAAAGGTTAATTGCATCAATCGCCTTCAAACTATGACTTAATATTTAAATTGGTCTAAAAAATTTAAAAATTGTTCTAACTAAATATTTAAAGCATCAATTTTTGAAATTTTAGTTAGGCCCTTTTTTTTAACCAAAAAAAAATAATTACGAACTAATAGTAGCAGTAGGGTTGGATAACAGAAAGCGTCTATCTAAGTATTTGACCATCAACCAATGAAGGAGCAACATGAAAAATTCGAACACCAATAGGAAAACCTTTCATTAGGTTAACCAAAATATCAGAGACACGATTCATCGCCCTCGGTATTTGTTTAATGACTACTCTCCACTCATTTATACACAGTTCTTGGATTCGTATCACCAAATCTCTATTTGAATGCCCTCTAATATCACTATGGATACCTTTGATAGTTAGAGCACAATCAATCTCAACAATAACATTTTCCCAATTAGCCTCCCATGTTACTTGACGACCATCATAAATAGCCCAAAGCTTAATTTACTGTACACTACATCTACCAATGTTTTTTTTCCAATTCCCTACATCTTTCTATCATGCTCATCACGTGCCACTGCTACCGAATAGGCAAATCTCAAACTTGAATATAAGTAATTAAGGTCTTAACTTATGGATTTCTTGAATCTTAAGATGCCACATGTTAATTTATGGTTGAGAATTAAGTAATTAGGTATACTATAGTGATAAGCATATGTAGGCTAGCCTTATATGACCTATTCATTGGATTGACTCAATTAATATAAAACAGGTTCTACCAATAATTTTATTGAACGAAAATATTTTTTTTTTGTCCATCAAAGATCAATATGAAATATTTTTAAAAGAAAATATCACGGGAAATTAAAGCGAAAAAAGTGTTTAACTAATTTTTTGGCGACTAGGTAAGTACAACCCAAATTATAATTCAAACCCTAAAGTCCATACAATATTATAATTTCTAACGTGCACGGTACACGCAATGATCACGTTAGCATCATCCACTACCTGCTTTGAAACGCTCACTATTTTTAAAGTAATAAATTTCAAAATAGTGAAAGAATAAAGGAAGAAAAAAAAGTTATCCTTTAACGTAGGATTTAAGAGACACGTCATCATCAGCCATCTTGTCTTGAAAAGTGTGCCTATCCGGGTTTTTTCTTTCTGAATATTTATATATTTTTCCAATTACTTAAAAACCCCCAAAAACAAAAAACAAAGTACAATTATTTTTGCAAACTTTTGCCTCTCTCGTTACGTTACCGACTTTACATTTTCTTTTTTATTTCATTTTGCCGCTGAAAAAGAAACCGCCGTGAAAAATGGAATCTCCAGCTCAACGCCGCCTCAACGCTATCCAATCTCACCTCCTCCCCTCCGCCGTATCCGCCGCCGAGGATGAATCCTTGATCGGACGTAATGTTACCTCCTCCTCTTCATCTCCACCGTTCTTTGTTGGTAGGTACTCTGCAAGTCACTGAACTTATACATGATCGTACATTAAGTGAAGTTGACGACGTGATCATTCGTTTTTTTTTATGTATTCCGAAGTTATATATATATTAAGGAAATGGAAGTGTTTTTATGTGTTTGTGTATTGATTGATTGGTTGCTTATTTTGATTTGATCATCGTAGCGTCTTGATTAATCTTTTTCTTTCTTTCGTTCGCACGTACAGTTACTGATTTGATTTTTTCTTTTTTCTTTTTTTGAATTTCGTTGTTAAATAGGCAGAAAATTGAAGTTTTTGATTTGATCATCATAGTATATGAGTTCATTAATCTTATTCTTGACGTATATACGTTGATTAATCTTATTCTTCTTATTTTATGTATTTTCAAGTCAAATATTGAGAAATTTTTTGGTTGATGGCTTAGTTTGATTTGATCATCATGTTATATGAGTTAATTAATCTTATTCTCTTTTATCACTTTAATCTTTGTTTTCTCATTTTTTTTTGGCTTATAATTGTTTTTGTAGATCAACAGTACAGTGTGATTCTTCCTGAGAAATTGCAAACTGGAAAATGGAATGTTTACAGGTCTCTGTTTCTTGCTACACTCTGCTGCTCATTTTCTTTTTGAAGTTTTTTTTTTAAATGTTGAATTTGCTTCCGCAGATCAGCTCGGTCTCCGATGAAGCTTTTGAGTCGGTTTGACGATCATCCTGAAATCGGGACGCTGCATGAAAACTTTGTGTGAGAGTTTTTTTTCTTGTGATTTCTCCTTTTAGTTATAAAGTACAATACACTTATTATATGTTTTCCAATGTTCTGTTACTTAGACATGCTGTGGAGACATTTAGAGATTACAAGTACTTGGGAACGCGGATTCGGGTGGATGGAACAGTTGGGGAGTGAGTTATATAAGTATTTTGTTTTAAAAAGTTTAAAATTCAATTTTATTCAGGATTAATACGGGGATTTTAATTGTGTGATTCTGTTAATTATGCTTTTCATATGAAGGTATAAGTGGATGACATTTGGAGAAGCGGCTACAGCTCGGGAGGCTATAGGTTCTGGTCTTAGGTATTATGGGTTAGAACAAGTAAGTTGCTTCGAAGAACTTGTTTCCCTTGTTTTACAGTCCATCTTTATCCAGCTGTGGATTTACACGGAACATATTAGCTCCCTACACATAGAATTTCCTGCTGTTCTGATGTTTAATTATTGATATTGTTAAGTCATTTTTGACTTTTTGTGGTTCTGGAACAGGGAGCTTGTGTTGGACTTTATTTTATAAACCGACCCGAGTGGCTGGTGGTTGATCATGCTTGTTCAGCATATTCGTATATTTCAGTTCCTTTATACGATACTCTAGGTATGCTTTTGACTGGATAATTAATTTCTCTTAATTCTTTGTAGCCCAATTCTAACAGTGTCTGCTCTTTTCCAGGTCCTGATGCAGTTAAGTTTGTTGTAAACCATTCCGGCATTAAAGCTATTTTTTGTGTCCCAGAAACTTTAAATACGGTGAGTTGCTTTTTTTAGTGCCATAAAGTTGTGGACCTATGTTTTGCACCATACTAGTTTTCAACTTTCTATAAAACCTTGTAAAACTTATTGCATTAACTTCTGATTTAAAATATACTGCTTATCTCGTTTTGTCTTATAATTGCAGCTGTTGAGTTTCATATCTTCTATTCCATCTGTACGTCTCATAGTGGTATGTACTTATAGAATCTCATTATAGAATCATAACAAAACTATATGTCAGGTGTTTATTCCCACTAAGCATGTTTTTTCTCTTGGCACTTTTTATTATGCAGGTGGTGGGAGGAGCTGATGAACACTTACCTTCACTCCCCTCAACACCTGGTGTGAAGTTCGTATCGTATTTAAAATTACTTGGTCAGGTATAAAAATAGTTCTTTGTGATTTTTTAAGTTCAATCGTTCTATCTGCAATATACTGCTTATATTTTATGTTGCTACACATGCTTTATGTTGTTGTATGACTGCTGATAATAAAATCAAGTTGTTTTTCAGAACTTATATTTTTTCCTCAAATTATTTGGAATGTTGATTGCTGTAAACACTTTACCTGATTGCTGACTAAGTGGTTATATTATAGCACAGGATCTATAATTAGTTAATCAAGTCATCTAACTGAAATGCGACCAAAATTGCAGATCTGCCTATTTAAGTTGGCTTCTAGTTTACATCAACTTATTCTAAATGATTTTCTTTTAGGGCCGCAGAAACCTGCAGCCATTTTGCCCTCCTAAGCCTGATGATGTTGCGACAATATGCTACACCAGTGGTACTACAGGGACACCAAAGGTAAGATTCTTATGATAACTTTGATGTTGGGCTTCTCCTGCTAGTTTCCCTTGCAGGCCTTCACTTTCTTTGCTGCCTAACATATACTGCTTGTTTTCTCTGCAAAGGGAGTTGTCTTGACACATGGAAATTTAATTGCAAATGCTTCTGCTTTCTGCCGAAAAGTGAAATTCTATTCCTCAGACGTGTGAGTTCAGTGTTCAATTTATCACCTGATATAATGTAAACTTACAATTTTTTTTTTGTTAAGATATATTGCTTATTGTTTCTCTATTAATTAATGTTCTCATTTTATAGTTACATATCCTATCTTCCTTTGGCGCACATTTATGAACGGTCAAACCAAGTCATCTGTTGCAACAATGGCGTTGGGGTTGGCTTCTACCAGGGGGTATGTGACATTGTTATTATATTATCTTTACTTGTAAACCGTAATGATTCTTTCCTTTTCAATTTTGCATCATTCATAAATAGCAGATAATGGGATAAAAGTTTAGATCTGCAATTTCCGATCAATGAACTTAAAAATTAAGATAGGCAGCTGTCTGTTTGTTTGTTTCTTTTTTCTTTTTGGGGGGTGGGGGGTGTATTTTCGTTGGTGTCCAATTCAAAACTTTGGTCCAGGGTAAAACAGATATAATTTTCTTCCCAATTCTGTATTGCTCAAAATCTGGTTTGGTCTTCATACAAGTTTTATGAAGTCTATGCCCCTCTTGTTTGCAGGACAATTTGAAACTGATGGATGATTTAGCTGCTCTTAGACCAACTATATTTTGCAGTGTGCCTCGATTATATAATCGAATCTATGCTGGGTATGATAGTGGTTGATTTTGGAAAATAAATGGATTACAAATTTTTTGTTTATCAATTCTTATTTAAATCATTTCGCTGCACAGAATCACCAATGCTGTCAGCACTTCTGGTGCTTTAAAGGAGAGGCTATTTAGAGCTGCCTATAATTCCAAGAGGCAAGCCATCATGAATGGTATCCAAGCTAATAATTGAACTTTCCTTTTTTATTATAATGTAAATTTTCTCAATAATTTCTGGTACATCATATTGATGATCAAAGAGCATGTATATTGAGTTATAATGAGAGAATGTGAAGCATAAAACAGTAAATTCTATCAGTATGATCGCCTCATGTTTAGCAATCCAATTGCTTGTGCTTCCTACAATTGTTCCAGGAAGGAATGCGTCACCAATTTGGGACAAATTGGTCTTCAATAAAATAAAGGAAAAGCTTGGAGGTCGAGTACGTATTCTGGGATCCGGTGCTTCCCCTCTGTCTCCTGATGTAATGGACTTCTTGAGAGTGTAAGTCAAATTTCTTAGATGAGGCAATTGTACAAGACTGCTGTCTCTGAGCATTTTGTTAGCACTGTAGAGGTCCATAGGCCATATCCATTCAAATCGGCAACACTGGTACGATTTGATTGTGATATGGTAAAGATAAAAACTGAATTGGAGTAGCTTTATGTTCCTCGCCTTTGATATGAAAGTATTTTGCAGGTGTTTTGGCTGTATGTTAATTGAGGGCTATGGCATGACAGAGACTTCTTGTATCATAACCTTGATGGATGTAGGGGACGTCTTAGCTGGTCATGTTGGGTCTCCACATGCTGCCTGTGGTGAGTATCCTTGGTTTCTTTCAGGTGAAAACTTTAAAATATGGATAGAATCAATATATCACTTTCCAGGTGGATAAATTGGACACATTAATTACCAAATATTACAAGTTGAACTTTAGGGACAGCTGAGAATCTCTAGCTTTAAATTCTGGATATCTAAATGCTAGTCATTTTAAAATGAAGGACTTGTTGGTTAGAGTTCATCTGATTTTGGAATTTTGTTATCATCATGAATCTTGTTTCATTTGGTCATCAAGGTCCTTTATATTTTGTTAAAATCCATTTTTGTCTTCTCAGAAGTGAAACTTGTAGATGTTCCTGAAATGAATTACACCTCTGAGGACGAGCCATATCCTCGTGGGGAAATTTGTGTGAGAGGTCCTATTGTTTTTCAGGGCTACTACAAGGATGAAGTCCAAACGTAATCATCTTCCCACGTTGTTATATTTTGTTGCCTTAGTTAGCAGCAAATGTTTAATAGACTCAATTGCCTTGTTGGTTGAACAGGAGAGAAGTATTTGATGATGATGGCTGGTTTCATACAGGAGACATTGGTTTGTGGTTACCCGGAGGTCGTCTCAGGATTATTGATAGGTCATATTTGTTTAACCTTATTCTCATATTATACAAGGTCTATATACTAATAACACCTTGATCTATTATCTAGATATCTACATATTTTTATATGAGACAGTGATTGTGCTTTATTAGTAGTCTTGTTTGTGCATGTTTTGAGTGCGTGCTGGCTGCATTCGGTTGCTAGAAGAACCTTTTTGAACACTTGAGAATAATGTTGATCTTCTTCAGTGACGAACCATCTGCTTTGGTCATTTTTATCCACGGCAGTTCAACTTTTTCTGAATCCTTTTCTGACCATGTGCATTAATTCGTTACAGGAAAAAGAACATATTTAAGTTGGCACAAGGCGAATACATAGCACCGGAGAAGATCGAGAATGTATATGCGAAATGCAAATTTGTTTCACAATGTTTTGTATATGGTAAGGAAATTGATTCTAAACCGTGACTGAATTTCACAAGTGTACATTCTCCTGACTGCCTAATATGTTTGTAGGTGATAGTTTCAATTCATCTTTAGTAGCAGTAGTTGCAGTGGAACCTGATGTTCTAAGAGACTGGGCCGCATCTGAGGGTATCCAGGTGTGTTCTTTTCTCTTGTCCTTTCATATTTACCTTCGGAAGTTCAAGACCCCAAAACTTACTTGACTCTTCATTTTCCTTATGCCCATGTCCGACACCTGTATACTGTACACATATTTGAACATAGGAAAAAGAGTATGATCCTTTACACGTATGAAAAATGTAGAAAAAATTGAGCATATATGTATCGAGCGAATAGCTGTATTTGAAACTCCTGGGTCTAAAAACATAGCTTTCTGGCCATGCTGTTGATATTTATATTCAAAAGAAAAAACGATATTATAAATATTATATTGAATAAAACAAACTCATGAGGAAAAGATTCTGAAGATAAATTGATAATATGGGCTATAATTTAGTTCATCAACGATGATAAAGTACATAGCCCAGGAATATTGGATAACAAACAGTTCAAGTTCACTGGGATTGTTTAGCGTAGGGATTATATGAACTACAAAAGCTATTAATCAAATTGTTAGTCACAAGTATGTTCAATTTTTTCATGCATTTAGAGAATTCTTGACGGATCTATCTTTGGCACTCATGTGCGAATAATGAATATGCATCAAAGACAAAAACATCAAAAAAGAAAATGAAAAGTTAGACAATGAATTCTGAGTTTTTCTAATCGTTTTAAGGTTCTTTTTAATGCATTTTTACAGTATGAGGATTTACGACAGCTGTGCAATGATCCAAGAGCAAGGAATGCTGTTCTCGCTGAGATGGATGATGTGGGAAGGGAAGCACAGGTAATTTATTTTTAACCAAATGATTTTTTACCATCCTTTCTCTTAGGAAGGCATGTTAATTTATTTGAATTCCTTAAAAAAATGCAGTTAAGAGGCTTTGAATTTGCTAAAGCTGTAACTTTGGTGCCTGAACAATTCACCTTGGAAAATGGACTTCTCACTCCAACATTCAAGGTAATCTGCCATTCTTTGTTTACCGCTGTGTTAAGATTTATATTCAAATTTTTGGGGGTATTTTCGTATGATCATAATTTCGTATCCATGTTAGAATCTGTATCGACGCACATATTTTAAGAACTGTATATAATCCTAATGGCAGTAGTGCTTGAGCATCAATACTTTCTGAATGTATGAAGAAATTGGAATGAAACAGAAATAGAATCTTGGAGCATGAATGAAACCTATTATCTATATCTCAACTAGTGTGCAGAGGAGCTGAGTGAAGCTCAAGTTGTATTTACATTCGATGTTTGAAGCTTGATTGGGTTTCTTTTTGAAAACTTGAGATCTCTTCGAAATAAAGGTTGAACTGTTTGAGCTCACTTGATTAAACTTGTAAAATTAGCTTGATTTCACATTCGGTTTCTAGCTCAATTATTTTTCCTCAAGCTCAAGCTCAAGTTTAGAGTTTAAATTTAAATCGAAAATTTTAGATAAAATAGGAACATATGCATTTTAAAGAGTTGATCGAGCTTGGGAGCTCCTTAAGTCGAGCATTAAGATACTGAAATTCGGTCCTTAATTTGACAATAATTGAGTTAAACCCGAGTAGAATGTCTTGTTTTTATCTTACTAATGTCAACAAGAAATCAGGTAAAAGCTTTTACTCATTGAAAGCTTATTGTTGTTATTTATTTTCCAGATCAAGCGATCTCAAGCCAAGGAGTACTTTGCGAAAGCCATAGCCAACATGTATGCTGAGCTTTCAACTTCCGAACCCGCACCTTCGAAACTATAAATTTGGCTTTCGCTTCAATAAAATGCAAAAACAGATTCAAAAAGGTAACAACTTTTTACCCATTCCACTTTTACTCAATAAAACATTGACGTCAATGATTGTTGTAGTTTTACGTGCATGCTCGATGGCTAATTCATAGTCATGTTTAAAAACGAGTGTTTCAATGCACTTCTCTGTTGTAATGTATATTCATATTTATTACTAAATAATTTTTTTTAATTCAGATTTTTGGCCTTGTAGTTGGATTTTTATGATTTTGAAAATAGAAGCACTTAGCATTGTTCTAAGATCTATTGGCCAATTGGGTGTTAAAACATTGAAATCTAGACATGTGAATTAAGTGGGTTGGTTTTGGATTTCATCGATTTAAGTTGTGAGTTATAAATATTTCAGGTAATTACGGTTCTTGGGCTTAGTTTTGGGGTTGAGGGTTGGGTTTTTCATGTTAAATTTTTATAGGTTACAATCATTTAGGATTACTTACTTAGATAATTTTGGATTTAAACTACTTTTTAGATTTGGATTGTTTTAGGATTATTAAACGAAGTTATGTACTTTTTATATTTATGTCGGGTTCAGGTTAATCAGGTAAGATTTTCAAGTTTGGGTTAAAATTTACGGGTTTAGATTGTTAAGTTTTGAAGCAATACTAATTTGGTATTTTTATAATTTCAAATTATTAAAATTGCATATTTCGATTTGTAATGATTATGGTTATAGTGGTTTTAATATAAAAATATGATTTATATATTCATATTTACATTTCATAAATAATTGTTATTAATTGTTTAAAAATTTTATATTTTACATATTATAACAAAGTATTTTTGTATTTTTATCATAATTTGTATCACGATAATAAAGGATTCAAATATCTATTTTTTTTAATTTTATAACATTATATTTAAAATAGATGATGATATCTTTTAACCGTAAAATATTTAAAATTTAGTGCAATCCTTCAACTGGTCCAACAATTTAAATTTTAGAACATCTACTAAAAAAAACAAAGAAATTGATTGTTGGATACAATCTACACAGAATGAACCAAACATGTTTACTCAACTATTCCGTTTAGATCAATAATTAAAAGCGATTGAGTCAGCTCGGTTGGTACAATTATTACTGCAATAATGAATTGAAGAGCATGTCGATGTAAGCGTGATTTTTTATATATATATCTATTGAAAATTTCAAATCGTCATATTTATGGCCAACTATTCCATTTGGTTTCAGACTTCTGTGACAAAAAAGTTAAAACCTAAGTAGGCTTTCAATTTATATATACCCACTAGTAGATTGATGCATTACGGCGCTTCTGTGGTTACATGTATTGAAATGCGATGCTCTATACAAAATGTAATAATCCCCAAATCAATAGCAACCGAGTGGAGGAAACAAATTAAAGGGATTCATTTCTGGAAATCCAATTTTTTTGGGGCTGAAAGCAAATGGGAAGCCATCAGGACTGGATTCACTGTTTGTGAATTACTCGTGTATTGTTCCATAGCCATTGACGAGCTGAACCTTCCACCAATGGCGAAACCTGAAAATGACCACAAGTTACTTACCATCACACGAGAGAGACGAACGTGACAGAATAACAAGGGAGTCTGTCGAAACAGAACAGATAACACCTTTTATTGCAAATAGTTAAGATGAAAGGAGTGGAGTGTATACTGCATATGTCAAAATACCAACCTTTTCCCAGACTTGGGAATGATAATTGTTGAGCCATTCAATTTCATCATCGGAGATCAAAGATATGTCGACCAACTTAGCCTGCTCTTCCAGATACAATCATGGTTAAAAAAATAAGGCTTTTATCTGTATCAGAGAACTCATTTTTCTTGGAATTTTATACTATTTTCAGGAAAATCACAGCATTTTCCATAGAATCTCTTTCCCAGCTTCTAAAATTTGATTTGGTTTAAGCCTCACCGGGCCCCTACATTAAACCATGAAAGAATCCAGAGTTTGTTTTGTTAAGGTATGGGTTTGAAAGCATGGAGTATATGGTGAAAATGTTTTGATAAATGTTAGCATTTTTGCTGTCATACAGCAGCTTGCTTTTCCTTCACCGAGGCGGGAAAAGCCAAATTCACTGACTTGGAAACAGGGGTCCTTCAGGGTTTATTTTTCCTATTAGCCCCTAACAAGAGAAGGTGAAAGTGACCTGGCAGCTTTAGCAAAAGCTAGCCTAGCTCCTCAACTGTTTGTCTATTTGTTTATGTAGCCTACCATCGAACAAACTCCTCAACAGCCTTCCACCATGACTTCTCAACCTTGTACAGACGATGACCGTTCCATGTTTACTTCCAAAACTCTCCATTTTTTCAAAGTCATTCTTCAGGAAACTATTACACATGGGATACTCCTAAGTATTTCTTCTCTTCTTCTCATATTTCTACTTTGTAATCAGTTTCACTCATGAAGTTCATTGACCATGATCGTATATGGAAACCAATGTCGCCCTGTTAGGCTTGAGGTCCCCAGTGGTGCAATATGGTAGGTGGAACTCACAAAGACTACTGATGAAAAGGTGCAGTTGCAAAATGGCTGGCAAGAATTCCCAGAGTGTTATTTGCTTGAATTTGGGTCTTTAGATATGAAGGGAATGATCATTTCCATGTCCTAATTTTTTATAAAAGTGCTTCGGAGATCAAATATCCCTAGCACTGAAGATGATGATGGTGATGGGCTTGATCATGTATCGGTCGAGGTTTGTGATGAAGTGTCAAGCTCAGCCAGTAGAAAAAACAAAGAGAAATCAGATTTGCTATGTCCACTCCCTCAAGAAAACGAGAACTGGTTCCAAGTTAGATCATGCCCGTCACCATCATCATCTTCAGTGCTAGTATGGGGATATTCGATCTCCGAAGCACTTTTATAAAAAATTAGTACATGGAAATGATCATTCCCTTCATATCTAAAGACCCAAATTCAAGCAAGTAATGCTCTGTGAATTCTCACCAGCCACTTTGCAACTGTGCCTTTTCATCAGTAATCTTTGTGAGTTCCACCTGCCATATTGCACAACTGGGGACCTCAAGCTTAACAGGGCTTGACATTGGTTTCCATATTTTCTCACAAAATTTCTAGGAGTCCCCTAGTAATAACCATATATGGTCATGGTCAATGAACTTCATGAGTGAAACTGATTACAAAGTAGAAATATGAAAAGGAGAAAAAGAAATACCTACGAGTATCCCATGTGTAATAGTTTCCTGAAGAATGACTTTGAAAAAATGGGGAGTTTTGGAAGTAAACATGGAACAGTCATCTTCTGTACAAGGTGAGAAGTCATGGTGGAAGGCTGTTGAGGAGTATGTTCAATGGTAGCCTACATAAACAAATAGACAAACAGTTGAGGAGCTAGCTCCACTCCAGTACTGACTTTCTGCTAGCTTTTGCTAAAGCTGCCGGGTCACTTTCACCTTCTCTTGTTAGGGGCTAATAGGATAATGTAAGCCCCAAAATACTCCTGTTTCCAAGTTGTTGACCAAGGACAAGCAAGCTGCTGTATGACAGTAAAAATGCTGACATTTGTCAAACATTTTCACCATATACTCCATGCTTATGAAGCAATGACTGAACATAAATCCATACCTTAAGAAAACAAACTCTGGGTTCTTTCATGGTTTAATGTAGGGGCCTGGGGAGGCTTTAAACCAAATCAACTTTTACCATTTTTAGAAGCTGGGAAAGAGATTCTATAGGAAAACAAACTCTGGGTTCTTTCATGGTTTAATGTAGGGGCCTGGGGAGGCTTTAAACCAAATCAACTTTTACCATTTTTAGAAGCTGGGAAAGAGATTCTATAGGAAATGCTGCAATAGCTTTTCCTGAAAATAGTATAGAAATCCCAGAAGAATGAAATCTCTGATACAGGTAAAATCTTTTAATTGAATCATGTGTTTTGGCACACAAGAGACCATAATTTGAGGTAAGCCATTTCCAGGTAATAGAATTTGCACTCAAGTTTGTTCAATTACAAATGGTATGAGTTCTGTTTGATTTGGTTTTGGAATCTAATTTTTTCAAGTCAAACCAAAACCAGTTGAATTCCATAGCCAAATCGATCGAAATCAAATGCCATAGAAAACCGAAGCGACCCAACCAAATACATTATGTCCAGATCAATTATTTTCATTGACCTTCTATATATTTCTTCGATCCGGAATTTAGGTATCCTAATACTCTTGTTCAGATATGCGTTAGACACGGTTTAGAGATACTTGAAGAAAACTGATGAATCCAAGACTCAGAGAAGCACAGGCTTCATACATAATGGTATAAGGAAATCAATAGCATACCTGAATGGGGAAAAATGTTAGCTTTTCGAATCCAAGATATTCGATTCCTCCATAACGATTTGGTGTATTAATCTCTTGCACATGGAGGAGATTCTGCAAGATGAAAAGAGCCCATGTTAGTAAATCTTTATTAAACTTTGGGCTAATTAAATGTTATTGAACAAGCTTCTAAAACAGCAACTATAGGGTTCCTCATAAAATAAACTATAAACTAATGCTCAAGTCTGATAAATATTTTAATTTTTAGTCTCCATGTAATTCAAATAAAGTATAGTGCATGGCCGTGGACCGGCTAAAATTTTGGTTTAGGAACAGTGATAAAATTAATGGTTAAAACATGACATAATGCCCTGTATTCTTCAAGAAATTGGAATTTAATTCTTGTACTTGTACTTTTAGGAATTTAGTCATGCTTTTTCAGATTTCAAAATTCAGATCTAATTGTTAGCAGTATTAAAATTATTTTTGTTAAATTCAAGTTCACTACAAGATCATTTTTTTGGTTCCATGGCTATCATGTGAGTATTTTTTATTTCAAAATGTCTCATCAACAATTTTAACAAAAAAAAAAACTGTGTTAACAATTAGATCTGAATTTTTAAACTCTGAAAGTAGAGGAACTAAATTCCTGAAAATAAAAGTACAGGGACTACATTCCAAAATTCCAAATTTGTGAAGAGTATAGGGACTTATGGCATATTTTAAATTAACCAGCCAGAATTGTTGTAGCTAATGTAGAGTTTAAGGACAAAGAATCATGGCCAGATTACTTTTTACCTCAATCCGAATGCCAAAAGCATGGTCTTCATAATAACCAGGTTCGTTACTAACAATCATGCCTTTCTGTAGGGGAGTTGTATTTCCATATCTATAGCTAATACTTTGTGGGCCTTCATGAACATTCAATGCAGCTCCAACACCATGTCCAGTGCCTGCATAAAAGAGCAAGACAATGAAGTTATGATCAATTAATCAGCAATGCTTTTAGTAGTGTAAGAATAACAGAACGATGGGAGAAATACCATGGCGGTAATCAAGTCCGATCTTCCAAAGGGAAGAGCGAGCAAATGCATCCAACACAAAACCTGGAGTGTTTTCGGGGAATACTGCCTGGTCAAGTGCAATGTGACCCTGCAATTTGATGGTGTATCATGGAAAACCAAAATAATTTAAACCATAGCTAGGTACTCCTTAGAAGTATAACAGCAATGAGAATCATATCATGCAAGGTAATCGTAGGACGTGTAAAAATGATCAAATATCATGCCCCGTTCATTTCTAACTGGTTTTACATTTTACATAACGAAAAGGAGAAAGACGAGAACTAGAAAAAGAAGGGATTCTGAGAGATATAGGCTGTTGTGGTCTCACAAACTACAAACAAATTTATCCCATATTACTCGGACTCGAGGGTGAGTGTCAGAACGGATATGTGTTCAACATTGGTACATTTATTTTTTTTAAGTTTTTCCATGTATTTAGTGGGTCTTTGGAGCACCATATCTTCCTTACCCTTGTCTAGATGTACAGTTACTTTTTTTAAAAAATGAAGAGTTGAAGCAACATAGAATTTACGATATTCTGTAGTATTTCAAATAACTTCATAGAAAATTTTGGCATATGTGTTAACCTCTTCTGTGACACATACAAGGGGCTTCTATGCTACCAACAAGATCAAATATAGAACCCATACCTTTAGAACTCGGGTGAAGCATTCTTTTTCCCTGGCAGTTGGTTCACCAAAATGTACTGTTCTTGTTATGTCAGTTGTTCCATCAATATATTGAGCTCCACTATCCAATAAGAACAATTTATTCGGATCCACAACACTACAGCTTCCTATTTCAGCTCTGTAGTGTATAATAGCACCATTTGCACCTGAGCCTGCACTATCATTCTAAATGTTGACAGTGAACTATAAACTAATAACCAGAGTCCATTTTTGGTTTCTAAATTTATTAGTGCACATATTCCCCTACAACATAAAAACTAAGCATGGCAATTTTACTTTTTCCAGCATTCAAGAAATTAAAATGACCTTAAACTGGAATGTCTAAAGATGGAAAACAGGTAAACAAGATTAATATACCACTTATTGTATCAAAGCTTGTATCTAGGAAACCTTCTTTCTTCGCACGGAATTCAAGAAGTTTGTCTGCAACATCTACCTCTGTAAGTTCCACATTGTTATGAATTTCCTCTTCCAACCAGCACCAGAATTGTGCCAAAGCTGCTGCATCCCTGCATGTATATCATGATAAACATAATCCTTGAAAGTTCTTTATTGACATATATCTTTTCTTGCAGACGATAACTTTTGGCTGTGCTAAAGTAGACAGTTTTCATAAAGACAGGCTACAGCATGTATGTCTATAGACAAAGGTAGATGTCCTCTTTGCTCATAGAAGGAAACAGAAGATAAGAGTAGGAAAACATTGAGGCTTGTTAAAAGGAATAACCTCAAAATACAACTGTTTCTCGGACTTAAACTTTCACCGGTATTACTATTTCATGGAGAAATCAATTACCTTAAATGGCAATTCTGCATTCCTTCTAATTCAGCGGGATTTTTCAAGGCCTTTGCCAGGGAGATCGGGGATCGCATATAAACTCCAGAAGGACCTTCTGAGAGACCATTGGATTCATCATATCTCTTATTCTTTATTTTCCCTTTACTCCCAAGGTTCAAACGATATTTATCCAAAGCAGACTTGTACGTCTCCACAATAGCAGCATTAACGGATGATGTATCTAGCCACAGTTGAGCGCCTTGAGCTGCAAGTCTGGAAAAAGAGCCCATAGTTATTTCCACAATAAGTTTGCCTTAGCAGGTCTGGCAAATTTGGCCAAGGTTAGATCTAATTGATTTTTTTTGCAATCTCGGATAAAATAAACATCATTGCTGGACTGCTTTTGCATTTTATATTACATATTTTCAAACAAGATAGTCCATGAAGTTCAAATGAAAATGTACCAAATCTTGAGAAAATCTGCTCCAGGAAAGATGTGCTAGTTTCCTAGTGAACTAATTCGCAAACAAAAAATGATCAGTTTAAAAAAAAAAAGAGGCACCTAAAACATACATACCTCCTTATTTCAGAAAGGATGGAATCATAAGGCCTTAACTCTACGCTTGCATTCTTCAAATGATCCATCACCTCTTTGGTGACTTTAGAATTATCTACAAATAACTTTGCCCCATCAACCTCCACAATTAAGTACGCATACATAACAGGTGAATGTGGGACATCACTTCCTCTCTGCAATACAAGATGTAAGGTATTATTTGGATGGAGAATTTAAAGTTATAGGAATTACTGAATGCTACTTTACTTGGGCTCGGGTGTGAGTGTCAGATAAGGTTTGGGTCTTTTCAAATTTTTTGAACATTCTCTGTATATTTAGAGGGTTATATCACCCAAACCATGTCCAGGTATGCATTGAACAGTGTCAAATAAGGATAGTTCAGGAAAATTGAATATCTTTGAAAGTGACAATCATTCTGACAAATCTTGACAAAACAAAGTCTGTCAGCATGTTTGTTTCTACAAAAATAACAACCACGTGTAAGTATAAAAAGTACCAAGTTCAGCAACCAGGCAACTTCATCGAGCATGGATATAACGATTGCAGACGCTCCAGTGCCAACAAGTTCGGCCCTCAAGGAAGATAATTTGGATGCCACATCTAAACCAGCATACTTCATATCATGTACTCTAATTGGATTGTTTGGGGGTTTCGGCCTTGATTCTTTCCATATTTCATCCACGGGATTTAAATCATACAAGTAAACCAACTCGAGATTCTTCTTAGATATAGCCTCCTTCAGTTCTTTTGTGGCATCATGAGAAAAAAGAAACTGATCCCTTCAAATTATCAGACATCATCAGAAACAACCAAGCAAGAATAACGGGTATACCGATTGCAAATGATAAGCTAGTAGCAGCCATCTATGTTATTTGCACTCAACTGTGAATGTCGGACACAGAACTATTTCCATGTACTTGGATGGTCCTCAAGGGATCATATCCTCACATCCAAATTTAAATATGTGTAGGGCACAAATGTCGTACATGGGTGCTTTTAGAAAAATGAAAAGTCAGAGCAACATTGGCAGCCATTTAGGAGGTTGAAAGATTACTTACAGGATCAATGCCGACTCTGCCACCAGGAGACAAAACATCATTAAGCCATTCACTAGTTGTTGGGACTCCAAGACTACCAGCACGCATGAGAATCCAGCTCGAGCTCAACTGCTTCTCAGCCTAAACAGTCAGAATAAAGGAAGAACTATTATCAGCACATATTCACCCATGGTGCATCATACTAGATAGAAATCTGTTTAAAACGACTTTATGAAGCTTGTCAAAAAAAAAAAAAGAAACCTGCAGAAAATATCGGCCATCGGTCCATAGAGCTGCTTTATCCTTTGTGACAACTGCGGTCCCTGCACTGCCAGTAAAGCCTGATATATAGGCTCTCCTCATGTAGCATTCAGCGATGAACTCACTCTGTAAACCATGCCAAAAATCAATTAAATTAATTGCAACAGATGTTAGAATTGACATAAGCTTCAAGTAAGCCTAATCATCCTTAATGATGATACTTCCATAAAGGCTAAAAAGTGGTAAAACTGCATAACATTTGTCACACTATGAAATTTAGTGTGTTTGATATACCATAAAGTATAATTTTGATGATTATCAATGCATTTGATTAATCATTTTTAGAAATAACTTCTTTAAACAATCTGTTCTTTCCTTTTAACTTCCATCAACTAAGAATATTTCCTTTAAAAATTCAATAGAAAATTTAATAAACGTTTAACTATTCAGTAGCATACCAAACAGTACACTTTCTTTAGCTTATCAAATAGTACAGAGTAGCACTTAAAATATGCTTTAAAAAACTCAAGTTAATGAAACCACCAAAATCTAGTCAAATTTGAGATCAACAGAGAAAAACATACAAAAATACATCAAAGTGATGTCTATTTTGATGTATAAAAATGCGAAAATACATATGTAGTAGATGATGAAATATGTGACAGTTCATAGCCGTGTAAGAGACCAAACAATGTTAATCTCATTTATCTAAAGTACAAATTTATCATCTAAATTCTGAAACAACATTTAACATAGCATTTAACCCCATCCATATAAACTACTTTTAGTAGCTAAAGTACAAGATAATTGTACTCGTTAGTTACTCCAGTTTAACTTGAAAAAGGAAATTTCGAATTTAGCTTGGTCATTATCAAATGAGCTCAAGCAACTTCAGCTATTGGACAAGCTAAATCGAGCATCCTAAATTCAAAGAGCACGATAGCTTAATAGAGCCTTTTCTTTAACTAGTATTGAAATTTCTTAATTTAAACTTAAACTTGAGCTCAAACATAAATGATTGAGATTAATTCAGGCATGAGAATCAGAATCGAGCTCATCTTTTACTGGTACATAAGTCTAATTGAATTAGCTTGAGCATTTTTAGCTCAAATAGAGTTCAAACTTTAAAAATGAAGCTTGACCGGGACTTTAATACTCACAAGCTTATCGAAATTAGCTTTAAAAAGATCCAAATTCAGCTCAGTTATTATCAAGTGAGCTCGAGCTCTAGCAACTTTGGCATTAAACGAACTGGACTCAAATATACTAATAATTAGCTTAAGTAGCTCTAGAGCTTAGTAGTTTTTAGTTCGAATTGATATTGAAAATTCTTAATTTGAATTAAACTGGAGTTCCAGCATTAACAATTGAATTTGAAGTCTCAAGAATCGAGCTCAGATTTTAATCCTAATCGGGCGAGCTTAAGCATTTTTAGTTCGAAATGAGTTTGAACTTCAAAATCGAAAGCTTCTTACAACTTTGAGCTTGGATTACACCAATTTTCAAGCAGCATTCGAAACAACCAAAAGCGGCATAAACAAAGCCAATCATGTCATTTTACGCATTAAAAAAACTACAGAAAAAAGAAAGAGGAATCGAACCTGATGAGCATCCTGAGAAGGGATGATATAGGCATCAATACCAATTCCAGGCTTGGAAAATAACCGGCGAAGAGCAACAACCTTTTCGTCGGGTTCTTGAACGTCACGATTCCGACGATCCTCCGAAGAAGGCTTGGCAGTTACAGAGCCCGAACTACAACATCGTAGCGTCAAAAACAAAGGAACTTTTTGTGATTTATTGTAAATTGAGGGGTTGATTTTGAATTTGTGGAAAATAGGGAGTGAGAAGGAGAAGAAAGGGAGACGAGAAGATGACAAAGAAGCGTTGAGAGACAGAGGGCGTATTGCTTGCGATGGTACGGACTGCATAGTTTATTGTAGCAAATTACAAATGAAACAAAGGACCGGGGAAAAGAATTTTCAAAATCAAATCTCGAGCAGAGACGATAAGGTATTCAGATCTGTGAAGGACGATAAATTTGAAATTCAGGGTGTTTGCTTAGAAGTGTGTCGTTTAAGGAAGAATGATAATAACACCCGGTAACTAAGGAGGGTCGTTTGATTGGGCGTAAGGTATCGGATTTATCTCTATAGCAAAGTATTTGTTAGTTACACTGTTGTTAAAGAAATTGATTCATCCATAGAAGATATTAATCAAATGCTTAGCTGGAATTTTCACTTCTTTTAGACTTCTTTTTATTTATTTAGTTTATAAAATGACCCTTATTATTATCGTTGTCGTCAACAGATATAGATACTTAATCTGAGCAAAACGTCACTCTAAGGGTGGATTTAGATAGGTAATTGGATGCGGAGGGGTGTGCATAATTCGGGTAAAATCGAAAAAATTCAGTTAACCGACCGAATTCAGTTAATCGTTCGGTTAACCGAATTTTTTCGGTCTGGAGTCGGTTAATTTTTTATAATTTTTCGGTTAACGGTTAATTCAGTTCGAAATCGGTCGGTTAACCGAAATTGGTCGGTTAACCGAAAAAATTAATAAATAAAATTATCTAACCCAGCCCAAACCCAATTACCCAACCCAATAAAACTAAAACTAAAGTTTACCCAATTACCAAATCCAATAAAACTAAAACTAAAAGACTACCCAATTTACCAACCCAATTTACTAAAGTCTAAAACCCAATTTACATTAATAATTTAAAATTTTTAAAAATAAAAAATTCGGGTAATTTAGGTATTTTTCGGTTAATTCGGGTAATTAAGGTAATTTTTAACCAAAAATAAAAAATATATAATTTTCGGTTAATTCGGTTAACCGACCTTATTAACCGAAAAAAATTCGATTCGGTTAATTTTTTTAAAAAAAATCGGTTCGGTTAACGGTTAAAATTTTTGGAAGGTCAGTTAATTCGATTATAGTAATTTCGGGTCGGTTAACCGAATGAACACCCCTAGATGCGGTGCAGCACGTTTAGTTTACTTTTTGTCTCACGCTACCGTATCTAATCTCATCATCACCGCTATTTTTACACTAATCGCAGGTAAATGCATCGCCCATCTAAACTCATCCTAATTCTTTTTCGTCGTCTTGAGTGGTATGATTAATTGTAAGAGTTCTTGATTTTGGTTTAAATTATATTTTTGTGGGGTTTCACATTTATTTTATTTTTTAAAATTTTATATTAGAGAAGAGCAGATGATACAAAAAGAGGTGTTTTGTCGCTAGAAATGAAGCGGCTAACTACAGTGATGATGAAGAGAGAAGTGACGATCAGGACTTTAAGAATAAAAGAACATAAGCGAAACACAAGAGTGAGAAGAATAGATGAATGCCAGTGTTGGCTAGAGAATTAGACCACTCAAATACGGCAGTAGCAACAATAAAAAGAGGAGATTCCTAGGGTTTGTGGAGGGATGACTAATTTTACGATGGATTCGATTAATTTTTTTAGGGTAAACTATAAAAATAGTCAATTTTGTTTGTCCCAAATTATATTTTAGTCACTTATGTTTGAAATATTACGTTTTAGTCACTTACGTTATCGTTTTGTTACGAAGTGGTCACTCAACCGTTAAACTCCGTTACCTCCCTAATGACAGTCCTACGTGGCAGTTCAAATGAGTTTTAAATGCCAACTTGGATGTCCAATTGCTGTGATGAAAATAAGTTTTTAATTAAATAAATTTAATTTAGACTATCACGTACGACATCTAAGTTAACATTTAAAACCCATTTGGACTGCCACATAGGACCGCCATTAGGGAGTTAACGGAGCTTAACGGTAGAATGACTACTTCGTAACAAAATAATAATGTAAGTGACTAAAACGTAACATTTCAAACATAAGTGATTAAAATGTAATCTGAAACAAACAAAAGTGACTATTTTTATAGTTTACTCATTTTTTTAATAATAATGACTAAAATAAGAATAACTCTATTTAAAGTGAGTAACGAGATAATTTACTCTATAATTTATATAAGATAAAACTAGAATTTAAATGCTAATTAAAATATTAGCATTTATCAATTGTGCCGATAAATCATTAATTAAATGTATTTAATAATTAGTATCCAATTCAAATTTCGAACATAGCATGAAATTGAGCGTCTATTTTACCAAATAATTTAAATGATTTTACGAGAAAATAAAATAGATGAATGAGCTAGTGTTTTGGATAAAGAGTTTTAACAATAGTAGTTTTTTCAGAATTCATTCAAAATATTAGTAATGGAAATTATATTGTTTGGATAAATAACTATTTAAAAAATAGATTATTGAGATTTAATGTGATAAACAAATTCTAAAAGAAAAATAATAATGTTTAATATATATATGCAATATGGATATCAATGAATGTGTAAAAAAAATTAATAATAGAAAATTTTAAATATATATTTAAATTAAATAAAAATTATATATTGAAGTTTGAGTTTTCTTTTTTTTAATAATGAAATCATGTATATTAAATGAAATAATAGTTTGAGTAATTTTAAAAAATCGCTTCTTAACTGGAATTTGAATAGAGACTTTAATTTTTTTTAATATGAAAATATTGGATTGAAATAAAATCACTCTTTCAAATCCCTTATTCATAAATATGATTGTATTTTTTGTCATCGTTATGATGAATTTGGATGGACGATTAGGTGCGATGCGGTGCGTTTAGCTTATTCTTTGTCTCGTGCTACAGTATCTAATCTCACCGCCGTTATTGTTTTTACACTAATCGTAGGCAAACGCACCACTCATCCAAATCTACCCTTAAACTTAAGCAATAGTAAAACTAAAAACAAACTAAACTTGCTCCTAAAGGTGTTCGTGGAAACTCACTTTAGACCATTTTTTATACTTAGGTTTTTCAACATTAAGTTCATCAAGATATAATGTTTTTATACTTAAGTTTAAATGAAATGTATTTTTTTGTTAATTTATTTTATTAATATAATTTATGTGGGTTCAAATCTCATTATATTTAGTAACAATAACATTTGTATTGTGGCATGAGAGCTTTTGTTCAGTTCCTAACAACCTCACCCTTACTCCCCACTCCCTTCCTACAATTATTGAAAAAAAGAAGAGGAAAAACTAGATTCTCTAGTTGGTCCTTCATTGTTTAGTTTGAACCTCGACATTTAGTCTGTTGATCAAAGATACAGATAAGAGAGATTTGATTCGAAAAATTCGAAAAAAATTTTAAAATTTGAATTAAATAGTTCAAGTTATTCGGATCAACTCGAATAAAAAACAAATTTTTCTATTTAACTTGAATATGAATTACACAATTTGAGTTATCTAAAAATCCAAATAAGAAAATGCAAAACTACATCGTTTTGATAAATGTTTACTCATTAAATTAAAAGGCAAAATCATTATATTGTTTATGTCGTTAAATAATGTTGTACTTTGTCTACTAGTTAAATAATTAATTCATGTAAACGCGACATTGGGTATAAATAATAAGATTCGTTAACTCGACTAAACTTGACTCGAAATTTTTTGACTTGATTTAATTCGAAAAAAATTCAAATTGAGTTCAATTGCTAAAATAGGATTCATCAGCTAACTCGACTCAATCAAATGCTCACCTCTAATCAAGGATGTTCACCATATCCCCAAAATCGTAAGAGTGATTTGCAGGTCATGATAGTATGGTAATTTAAATGCATCGTATGTGCGTGTGAGTGTGTGAGTTTGAGATTCTATTATATAAAAATATATATTTTTAAGGTTAAATGATCCCAAAAGCCTTTGAATTTTTCAAAAAAAAAAAATCAATTAAGCCACTATATTATTTTTCCTCTCAACTGTGCCCCTAAATGTTAAATTTTCAATTAATTAAGCCCTTCGAATGTTAAGGTTAACGGTCAACCGTTACAAACTAATGACAATCTTTTTCAGAGTTATTTTTGCCACATGGTATATTAGGATTGTACTATGTGGCAAATTTTGGTGTTTTATTTTAAAATTAATAAATAATAAGAATGATGGAAATTAAAAAAAATAATTAAATTTAAATTTAAAACCATTATTTTTAATTATTTAAATTTTACAATTTTTATTTTCGAGAAATAATTGTAAAATTTTTAACTAGACATATTTTCTTTAATTTTTCTATTTTCTAATAAAATAAATTTTAGTTTTCTGAAATCAAAAGTAGGCATAAATATAGTATAACCAATTTTGTATAAGAATATAAGGGTTGA
Organism: Gossypium hirsutum; assembly: GCF_007990345.1. Taxonomy (NCBI): domain Eukaryota; kingdom Viridiplantae; phylum Streptophyta; class Magnoliopsida; order Malvales; family Malvaceae; genus Gossypium; species Gossypium hirsutum. Next base: position 67,360,074 of record NC_053447.1, on the reverse strand, counting down.
TAAACCATTTAATATTTGAATTCGATTTTAATGTTTAATTTCATATACAGATCAAATAACAATCATATAACTCAACAAATATTTGACACATATATTTTAATACGAAAATATAAGTACTTAATGTAGGCAAGAAAAAATTCAAATACCAAATTGAACATTAAAATTAAACTCAGGTTTTTAATCAAGACAAAAAAGCTCTAGTATCAAATTAAAAAAACTTAGATATCTAGTTGCACATTAACCCAAAAGCTTAATGGTTCACGAGCAATATTGTTTGAATCAGACCGATTGGTTAGATTGGAAACCAGTTGAGGTAACGTCTGGAGACTAACTTTGAACTGGTTAGATCAAGAATCGGTATGGACTAGTTGAATCGGGTTTTTTGAAAAAAAGTATTTTTTATTTAAATTTTTTATGATTTTTTAATCAAACTGATTGGACAGATAAACTGATGAGTAATTCGATCACCGATCCTATTTAAAAAATATTAGGTATGAATTACAATCTAGTAATTTTTTATTGATAAAATATTAATATTTAACATATAAAAATGAATAATGGTTTATGTTTGGAATGGATAATAACATCTCATTATCAAACTCAAATTTCAAACTTTCTCTTTAGGTTTCATTATCTTAATCCCACAAGCTGGATAAAATCAAATATTCAAATCTTTAATCTCTTAATTTCACATTAAATATTATGCCATTAGATCACATGTTTTTTATAAAATGTTTTCTTGTTCAGGTTTTTTTTTTTTGAAATTTAATATATAAATTATTATATGTTGAATTTAATCATTAAATTATTATTTTTTTCAATTTAATTATTTTTTAATTTAAATATTTGGTCACTCAAAGCTGATTTGGGCTTTTTTTTACTAGTTTAATAACAAATTTAGCCCTCCATTGTTTACACATTATATCAAATTGCTTCTAAATATAAAATATTCAACAAACTTAGCTCTCAATATTTACAAAGTTTAAAATTTTAGTATATGTTAACTATAACTAAACAATATATTTCCTATTATTTTATGTTTTGAAGTTGGAGATGGCAACTTGAGCTCACTTTTTTTTTTCTATTTCGGGTATTAAATTTTGTTGTTTGGTGATGTTTTTTAGTATAACTTGACCGGTTGATTATTGCAACCTCTACCTGAGATTTGTAACTAGCTTTGCTTTATCAATTATAGTGTTTTAAATATCATTACTATATGATGTTTTTTTCATCCATTCTTTCTGTTTTTCGTGTATTGGGTCGATAAACAAGGTGTATAAGAATGGTCTATGACAAAGACATGTTAGGAATTTTATATTGAAAAATTCTGAAATCTAAAGCTAAGATTTCTAGGTTAAGAAGCTTAAATTATTAATTTCTATAAATGACCAATAATTAATTTATTGATTTTTTTAGAACTAGAACTAAATTGGTAAATTTTGTAAAATTTGAAGGTTAATTTTATTGAATATTTTATATTTAAGATCAATTTGATATAATGTGTAAATATTAGAGGGTTAAATTTTTTATTAGACCAATAAAAAAGTCCATTGATTTTAAAAAGTTTAGGGACTAAAATAAAACAAAACAACAATTTAATGATATTTTGTAATTTACCCTAAAAATTGTGGATAACGTCACGCACACTGAAAAATCATTATTTCGAGTCGAATTTAATGGAAATTCTTTTAACTAATTAAATTGATTATTTTATAATCTTAATATAAATTTAATTATTTTTTGAATCAAGTGAAATAAAATTAAGTTGTTTGAATTTATTTAAGTTAAATTAAAAAATATATGTCAAATTAAGACTGTAGACAATATAATTATGTTTTAAGCTAGAGTAGATAAATATGATAATATATATATCTTAGATTTTTTTCAAATAATATAAAATAAGATAGTTTAAGATGATAAAACTTAAGGTGAGTTTGGATGGGCAGTGCGTTTACCTGCGATTAGTGTAAAAACAGCGGTGACCCTAAGATTAGATATTGTAGTAATACTGTAGCGTGAGACAAAAAGTATGCTAAACGCACCGCACCGCACCCAATCGCCCATCCAAATCCACCATTAGTATGCTAATTTATTTGTTTAAGTATCAAATTTATTATTTTGCTTTTAATTTAACATATATATTAGAATTTTATATAAATTTTAATTTATTGTGAATTTTTTATAATCGTTATAAAATATTGGAAAGTTTTCTTATAATTTATTTGAAGATTATTTTGTATCTTTTAGATGGATCAATTTGTTCGTTTTCAAATTTAACAAGGACTCAAAGAGGATTTTTCACCATTTTATTATTCGATGTATTCTGTTTTTTTAAGTTATTAAAATTTAATTAAATTCAAACTCAAAAAAACTAAATTACTTAATTGAGTTCATTCAATGAATCACTCAATTTAATTAACTTAAAATAAATAAAATTTTCAGTCTTTTCAAATCAAATTAAAATTTGTTCACCCCTAGTAAAAACATCTAAAATCAAAGAACTAAAAAGGTTTATTTTTTGGTAAAGTAGAAGAATAGTCACCCAATTATGCACTTGTTTCTATTTTGGTTACTTGATTATTATTTTTTTCGATTTAGCCCTCTATTTTTATAAAAAGATTAAAATGATAAATTTTGTAAATATTGATGGTTAAATTTGTTAAATTTTTTTAGATTTAGAATTGAGTTGATCTACCGTGTAAACATTGGAGGGCTAAATTTATTATTAGATCAATAAAAAGTCAATGTTTGACTTCTAGTACCAGGTTAACAGAAATTAATGAGAGAGTGACTAAAATATTTAATTTTGAAAGGTTGAATGACTAAATTCCTAATAAATTAATAATCAGGTGACCAAAATAAAACCGAGTACGTAAATTCACTACATTTGTCATTGCCCCCCTTGAATTTGACTAAAAAGGAGTTCAGAGTTTAGTTCGAGTTCACACAGGGAGAGTGAAGTGTAGTGCATGGTTGGATTGGATGAGACATTTCAACTCTGTAAACTCATATTTTAGGCGATATTTCAAGTATCTGCAAAGTCAAGAGATAAAATTTTGATTCATCTAGAAGATTATATCAATTCGTTGGATGGTACTTTATAAACTTTTTCGAAAGAAATTATTCTCCTCCAATAAATCCAATTATCCATTCGGTTTAAATAGATCTAGTCCTAATTGAACTCAAACAATGTGAATTTTAATTAAAATCACTTGGCTTGAATTAAAATATATTAAAATTAATATAAAATATTTTTGAAATTTAAATAATATATTAAAATCTTATTAGGGTTAGCGCGAATTAGAGATTGGATAAAAACATCAAAAAGAAATTAAAATCGCATCTCAATCTCACTTTATCTATAAATACATTTATTGCCTTATTTAATTTTAGATGATTTTTATATTTTTTAAAAATATTAAATTAATATATTATTTTCACCTCTAAAATTCTCCAATATGGTGAAAAATTCGAAACAATAATTTCGGATGGGTGTCCTAAAACAAATCAAAAAGCAATTTAAATTTTAAAAAATTCCGGCAGCTATACAAAATTACACATAAAGTAAGGGACTGATTTGACAATTTAGCCTAAAAGTACACATTCAAACTTAATCCCCTATTATCATCCACATAAATCCAAGCCGATAACCTCAATATCAACCATCCAAAATTCCCAATTCGTTCACGTGCCACGTGTACGGTGATTATCACCCCATCCATAGCCTTAAAAAATCACCCCCACAAAGATTCAAAGAGAAAAAGGCCAAATAAAAAATAAAAAAAATTAAAAATTTTAAAAAAATAATCTAATTGGCCAAACCACCTTTATATTCAAGTTTCGCGGCAACGCCACCCTCTCTCTCTCAAAAATTTCTTTAACATATTTGTATTTTTTTATTTTTATTTTTGAAAAACCTCTTTTTTTCTTTTTGTTTGGGTAAACTTTGTACCTTTCTCCTTCTAAAACCCTTATGTTTATCTTCATGGTTTAGCTCAGATCGAACAAGGCTGTCATTTGGTAAGTGGGCATGTTTCCGATCTGTGAATTAGGGTTTAAAAAGCTGAGATTTTGAAACTACGTGTGCCTTTTGGAGTGTTATTAAGACATATTGTGTTCAAAGTATGAATCTTTATGGTTTTTTAAAAGTGTTTTTTGGTTTTTCTTTACTGGGTTTGAAGCAGTTTTTCGAACCATTGGCCATCCTTTTATACTGAATTATAGATTTTTGGTTTTTGAGTTCCTGCAATTTGGATTTTTTTTATATTTTTTCTTATATACCCTTTTTTCAGAAAAAAAAAAGTTGATGGTTTACAGAAGCTTTATAACGGATTCTTTTAGATTTTCAAACAAATATGTATTTTTTGAACAAAATCTTGATCCTGGATTTGAGGTATTCTAGTGTTTTTTTTTTCTCTTTTAATTAATTATTTAAAAATTTAAACTTTCTTTTTTTAGTTCATTGTTGGCATTGATTTTAAATTTGCACAAACTTTTATATTTCCCCCCTTTTTTAAGTTGTTTACATTTATTAACAAAACAAGTTCCAATTCTAAACTGTGTTAAATTCTGCACTGTCATTTGCTGCTGGGTTCTTTGATCTGTATTAAATTTATCAACTTTTCATATATTGGTTGTCTAAGAATTAAGTTAAGAAATCTAATTTAGCTAGTTTATTCAAGTTATGGATATTATTTTTGGGGGGTTTATGTTTGTTAATGGAATTTTTCAGATAGAGAAAGGTGTTAATGGCCCCAACAAGAAAATCTAAAAGTGTGAACAAGCAGTATTCGAGTGTATATGAAGTATCTCCTGATAAAAATGCTGGAAATTCAAGAAAAAGTAAGGCAAAGGTAAGTGTTTGAGTAATTTCTCATTGATTTTTTTATCATATGTTGGTTACTTGGTTAATTTGGAGCACTTTATTTGCTAATTTTGTGTTGTTTTGATGTGTGGAATCTACAACATAGAAGAAATTAACTGACAAGTTAGGAACTCAATGGAGCAAGGCTGAAATTGAGCAATTTTATAAAGCTTATCGAGAACACGGGAAAGATTGGAAGAAGGTATTGTTATTTCTGATACATTTACTGCAACTTTGAGAAATATCAAAAGAACCAAAAAAAAAAAGGTTTCTTTGTAGTTCTATGCATTCTTTTATATTGGGATAATCCAATCATGGACTGCATAATAATAAACCTAATTAACATTTTTTTTTCTTTTAAAAATTTGTGATTTATTATGCTTAGGTGGCTGCTGCCGTGCATAATAGGTCCGCTGAAATGGTGGAAGCCCTCTACAGTATGAATAGGGTATGTTTAGCTTCGAATGTAGCTTTAAGAACTAATATTGCTTAATTCTGTTCTTGGATGCTTCTAGGTTTATTGATTATTGTTTCTGCACTACCCAAGGGATTGTGTAAGAAAGACTAACTATTCTAAAAAGATCAAAAAGGGGGAAAAAACAGTGAAACTTCTTAGTTAATGCCATTTCTTAACTTTAACTAGGCTTCTCAAGATTTATCCAGTTGAAATTGGATGAGGATTGTGCTTAGAAATCCATGCACCGCTATAGTGTAATGTAAAAGAGCAGTTTCTAAAGTCTTCGAGAGGTTATATAGAGTCATGTGCTTCAGGGCCTGTGAATGTAGTTTCATTTGGGCCTTTATATGTTGGATGAAGCATTGCTTTCGTTTGTCATCTATTTGGTTATGAATATTGTTAACTTGAGGTCTTTTTATATTAACTGTTTTATTTTCAGGCATATTTATCCCTGCCAGATGGAACAGCTTCTGTGATTGGCCTAATAGCAATGATGACTGACCACTATAATGTCCTGGTGAGTTTGGATTTTACGTTTTGAATATTTACAAGGAAATCTGTGATATTTGCAGTATTTGTTATGGCTCATCTTTTATTTTCAGCAAATTTTGTTCCCTCCTCTTCTTTGCTGATAATACTATTAATTTTAAAGCTATTCCACAAGCTTCATTCTGCAGTCCGCATTCTTATCAATAAAAGTTTTTGTTTTTGTTTTTGTTTCTTTGTTTGGGTTGTTTTTTTTTTTTTGTGTAGTCTATTCTTTAGGCAGTATACTTCCTCATTGTGCTCCTTTTTTTTTTTTTTTGCAAATTGCATCTTTTCCATTTTAGGCTCTAAAATAACTTGAACTCTTATTATGATTCCTCTACTGGCTAAGGATTGAAAATTTTGCACCATCTCAACCAACAGGGCGTGAGTGATGGCGAAAGAGAGAGCAACAAACCTTCTGACATGTCAGAGAAAGTTCAAAAGCGAAAGCGAGCTAAGGTTCATCTTGAGTCCTCAAAAGAGGATGTTGTTCAGCCCCGATCCATTGCATCTAGTGAAGGATGCCTGTCTTTGTTGAAAAGGGCAGGCCTTAATGGTAAGATACATTGTTCTTGTTAGCACTATTGCGTCTATCTTCAATTTAGTTTCTTTGTTTATCATAAGAGTCTTTAATTTTTCCCTCCCCTAGTTATATCTCTTTTTTGGCAATTAAAGCAACTAGGAGACCGAAAAGGGAAACAGACAAAATGGTACTATTTGTCCAAATATATGTTGGAAGAAAAGCAAAGAATTGTGCTTGAAGTTGTTTTTGGTTTGTCGCATAGCTGAGAAGTCTAATAATATTAGAAAGAAATGTTATCAATCAGAAGAGGAAAAATAAATAAAAGGTTCCACTGGTGATTGTTTGGTCTGCAGAAATAACACAAGAAGAGAAAACAGAAGCTTTACTTGATGATCAATTAGAATAAGTGGAAGATGTGCAGATGCTTTTGTGAATCAAAATTCTTTTAGGAGGATCTCTAATGTGGGAGATACACTGGCAAGCTAATATCGGAGCTTTCTTTCCTCCTCTTTTGATATTTTAAGGCTTTTCCTGCTATTATTTGTATTTTCTTTTGCAATCCATGTTCACTTGCCTATCTAAAGGGAATCCAAGTGTTTGCATTTAGCATCATTATTAGTTCAAAGATCAGTGGAGACTGTTCATGATCTAGGAAAATTCTTTCAGTGTCTAGGGGACCAATTGTCTTTTGGTATAATATTTGGTTCTGTTTATGCAATCATAATTTGTTCTTAGTGTTTTATGTATTTAAAGGGGAAGAATGCCATGTTTCAAATATGTTTGCCAAGTATAGTATGTCAATGCTGGCAAAAGTTTATTATAATAATCTCCATAACTTGATTGAGGTCCTCATTTGGTTTCGGTTCCTTTTAGGTATTCTTCCTCATGCATGTCGGAAAAGGACTCCTCGGGTCCCTGTTTCATATTCATATAGGAGAGATGACGCTGAAAGTTTCGTTCCACCAACCAAAAGAATTAAGAAGTCAGAGGTTGATGATAAGGATGATGAACATGTTGCTGCATTGACATTGACTGGGACATTGCAGAAAGGAGGTTCCCCTTGTGCTTCTCGTTCGCCTTATAAAATAACTGAACGCAGAAGATCCTCACCTGTTCGAAGCTATGATAGGATGGTATATTACCTCTGATTTAAGTTTATAACTTCTTTTTTGTTGTCTTGCCCTATCTGTGCAATAATTTTTATGTTTATTTTTTCTATTGACATGCAATCAGTTGCCACAATCAGAGACAAGTAAGGCTGAGCTTCATGATTCTTCCTATGAATGCTGGATGGAAGGTGGGCCTGGAGGCATAGAACTTGTAAGTGGAACTTATGCCAGAGATAGAGGTCCTTTGATGGATATGGACGGCATTGGTACTGTCGAAGTTCATCGAAAGGGGAAAAACTTTTACAGGAAGAAAATCAAAGTTGAAGAGAGCAAGAACAATCTGTCCGATGATGGTGGAGAAGCGTGTAGTGGCACTGAAGGAATTGTAGGTAATGCTCTCAAAGGGAAAGTTGATATGGAGATTTCTAGTGCAAAAAAGAAACTTTCATCATGTACTGAGAGGAAGAGAACCAAGAAGCATGTGCTCGGAGGTATGAACTTGAGATCTGGGATTGCATGATGTCATAGTTCTACTTAATCAAGGCAAAAAAGTAACAATAGAAAAAGAACAGGAAAATCAAAGAGGAATTTAACGTTGTTACATTGTTTAAAGTATAATGGTTTCTTGTAACTGTATTCCTTTTGGATTTCATAGCACATACGAGCTCAACATCGGATTTTAATTCTCTTCCTGTATGTAGATCAAAGCTGTGCCCTAGATGCTCTGCTGGCATTGGCCAATTTGTCTTCTGTGGTGCCAACATCAATAACGGAATCTGGTAGGTGTCAGTTGCTTATATTTCAACTTTTTTCTTCTTCAGTGTACCATATGATATCAGGTTCCTTGACACTTGTTTTAGTTGCTCATTATATGTTTCTTTTTTCTACTCCATTTACTTAATGCATGCTAGAAGGATTCATTTTCTTATTCCTTTTGTTGTTACCATGTTTGCCTAGAATCTTCTGTCAAACTGAAAGAGGATAGAACTACATTTGAAGCTGATGACCAGTCTAGTGTACCTGAAGCCGCATCTATAACTCATCACAGAGATAAAATAAAGCAACCCAGGCCAAATAAAAAGGTGCTCAACTTGCTCAATGGAGCTGAAGATGATACCTCTCGAAAATCAACAGTTTCTGAACCAAAACAACAGCAAGAACCTTCAAATAACTCAAGGAAAAGAAAACAAAAACCCTATGTTTCAAAGGTAGGTGTTGAATATTTTTTATTGTAACTATTTTCCTTCCAATTATGATTTTTGACAATCTTTTGTTCTAACTGCAGATATCAAACTCAGAGGCTCCAATGGATTCTCGTTTGAGAAAACATTTTGATAATGAGGTAGGTGAATCTTGTAATGTTTTATGTACTTGTTTAATGCATATTAAGAGAGCAAGTAACTTCCATGTTACTTTAATTACATATATTATCACCTGGTTGATGCTGTTTTGTCTTGTAGGAAATGGCTAAGGAAGAGAAGAAATATCTCACTAAAAGTAAATGTGCTTCTCAGCAAACATCATTCAGAATTCCAGAAGGTTCTGTCACTAATAATGATCCAAAAATGGCTGGAATTGATTCAGTGGTGTCGACTTCACAAGTTCCTGCCTCAGATCCTGTTAGCTTACCAACTAAGCATCAAAGTAGACGTAAAATGAACCTAAAGAGAGCTTTACTTTCAACACATAAAAACTCTTCTGTTTGCACACTAAAAAATCAACCAAACAACCATTCTGTTCCACCAGACACACCGAAGGTAGAACCTGATCTTCCACCATTCATTTCCTTCCCGCAAAAGAATTTTCAAAACTTTTAAGAGTATAATTTATGGATGTTATTGGATTTCAGGAAATGCTTTCTTCCTGCCTATCATCCAATCTTGCACGAAGATGGTGCTGTTTCGAATGGTTTTACAGTGCTATTGATTACGCTTGGTTTGCTAAAAGGGAGTTTGTGGAGTACTTAAATCATGTCAGCTTGGATCACATTCCAAGGCTTACCCGTGTTGAGTGGGGTGTCATAAGGAGGTAAGTCCGTCACTATCCCTAGTGTTGAGAAATTTGGAAAAACAGAAACTTCACAATGCAATTACTGTTAATACAGTTCCCTTGGCAAACCTCGGAGGCTTTCTGAACATTTTTTACTTGAAGAGAGGGAAAAACTTAAACAGTATCGGGAGTCTGTGAGACAACATTATACTCAACTTCGTGTTGGTACTAGGGAAGGGCTTGCCACAGATTTAGCACCTCCTTTATGTGTTGGACAACGAGTAATTGCCATTCACCCTAAAACAAGGGAAGTTCATGATGGAAAAGTACTTACTGTGGATCATGATAGGTGCAGGGTTCAGTTTGACAGTCCAGACTTAGGAGTTGAATTTGTCATGGTAACTGCATTTTTATAAACATATCAGCGTTATAGATTGTTAATGTTCTTTCATTGCGGAAGTCACATGGGCATGTTATTGCAGGATATTGATTGTATGCCACTAAATCCGTTGGAAAATATGCCAGAAACTCTTAAGAAACAAAATCTTGCTTTCAATCAATTTTCTTTGGCACCCAGAGGGTCCCAAGGGAATCGACATTTAGAGCTTGGTGGGCCTGAGGTATTCACTTCTTGTGGGTGCGTGGAAAATGCGACAAGCCCTGTGAGCATAAACCCGATAAAGGTAAGAATGCTTAGAAATTGCAAATACTAATTGCTTTTATTGATTCTAAATTTATTTGGTTTGATTAACATGTTTCTCGTTAATCTCTTTGTTTTATATACTTGAGATTTCAACTTAACACATCGTTTTTGAGGACCCTCTTTTTCCTTCCCCCAACACCTTCCCTTTTTGCACATTCTTTTTTTTTTTTTATCAAATACTCTAGGTGTTCATAATTAAGTCTAGAATTAGAATTTTTGTAGCAATAAATTTAAATATTAATCCATAACCAATACAACATATATGGGTTTTGTCCAGGTTGATGCAAAACGTACTCTTTTGCATGGTAAGCCAGCTCTTCCGCATGTTGTTAGTGCACATCAAGCAGCCTATGATCAGCCCCTTAGAATTGCACATATTCAAGGGAGGGAAGCTGATATACGAGCTATGTCTGAATTGAGTCATGCTTTGGACAAAAAGGTTATTACACTACTGTTAGAGATTCATTGTTTATACCCTTTTCAATTCATCTTAATGCACTTTGATATTTTCATACGAGTTTAGCATGCTCATATAGATAACTAATTTGCTAGTGGATACCTCCATCTTCAAAAAATGATCTCTTTGGATTAAGTAGATTCATATTAGACATATCTATGTTACTCGGACTTGGGTGTGATTGTCAGTTATAGGTATGTTCAAGTTTTCTAAGTTTTTGATGTATTTAGAGGATCATATCCTCCTACCATATCCAGATGCGTGTTGCACACGAGTGTAAGACATTGGTATTTCATAAAAAAGGATGAGTCCAACTAATATAACGATATCTATATATATATAGGTGAATGTACCTAAGAGGTCCCTCTATTATATGGACCTCATCAACTTTGTCCTATTATTAAATGGATCAATTTAGTCTACTATTAAAAAGAATCAAACAAGGCAAAATTGGAATGGAGTTGACATTTACTGTTAAAGAAATATCATTTGCTTTTTAATAGAGTTAATATTTTTAAAGTTTTTATGGTTTTGTAAATGAAATCTTTCAATTTAGATTGAACTGCAATTTAAAAAATTAGTTTCAAGACATTTTTTAAACGGTAAATGTTAACTCTGTTACAATTTAGAATTATTTGATTCTTTTTAAAAGTATAGGACTAAATTGATCCATTTAATAATAGAGGGACTAATTTGATCCAGTTCCTATAATACAGGGACCTCCCTGGTACTTTAACCTATATCTATATGTCCATATTTGACACTTACCCTGAATCCGGGTAATATAGGCTGAATTACGTGAGTGGGGCTGATCTTTTTCATATGTATATATAAAACATTGCAGGAAGCTTTACTGTCAGAGCTCAGAAATACAAACGACATAATAGAAAACCAAAATGGAGAGAGTTGTTTAAAGGTATCTGAACATTTCAAGAAGCATATTACCACAGTACTTGTACAGCTAAAGGAAGCCAGTGGCCAGGCATGTGGCTTCCATGAATTGTTAAAAGAACTGATTAAATTCTTTTCATTTTCAAGTTCTCTTCTTTGACAACTTCTGGTTTGATCGTTTTCTCTGCAGGCTTCTTCTGCATTACTTAACTTGCGACAACGTAATACTTACCCCGCAAACCCTCTATTACCATGGCAGAAACACCCAACTAATCTTGATTTCTTAGGTGGCTTGACAAGTTGTTCATTTGATAGTTCACTTGTTTCACCAGAAGCAGGGTGTGTTGTAGGTGACATTATTAATGGCTCGAGACTAAAAGCGCGTGCTATGGTTGATGCTGCTATCAAGGTACATCTTTTCATTCTTTGTATAAGGCTTATGGTCTTACACAGATTTGGATATGAGTGTCGAATACGAATATCCATACGTTTTAAGTTTTTTTAGTAGAAGTAATGTAACTTATGGTTTACTGAGACTTATCAGTTATCATGCACTATTTATTCAGGCTCTGTCATCGATGAAGGAAGGTGAAGATGTATTTAAGAGGATCGGAGAAGCCCTGAACATTGTTGATAAAAAGCAGATTACATCCGACATTAGTATGCCGGCGATCAAATCACCGGAGCAGAATCAGGTGAATGGCTCGCTTTCCATTACATCAAAACCAATGGCCACCACCGGTTGGGCCCCTAATCCCAAGTTGCAAGAGGCTTCCAACAAAAATGAGGAACAAGTTCCTTTGGAGCTTATCACATCATGTGTTTCTACTTTGCTCATGATACAGGTAAAACCCAGTACCGGACCACTGCTTCATACTTTTTTCTTTTAAATTTTGTATTGCAATTTTCGTGCATTCATGTTTTGTTCCCTCGTGTTTTAATTAATTTTTCGTGTCTTCTTGTGTTGTATCTTAAAATTATCAAATCAATCTGTGTGCTGATTACCAGAAGACTGGCTGCTTCATACCCATTTCTTTATTGCAATTATTTAGACGCAACAGTGCATATATTTGATGTTATATACGCATATTATTTTTCATGTACTTGTAGACATGTCAATTGACGGGTCGGGTTGACTTTAGTCAGATCGATTCGGATTTTGAAATTCTCGGATCACTTTGAGTTAAGATTGTCTCAGATTTGGGTCATTCGGGTTTGTCAGTTGGGCTTTTCAAGTTAAGTTGCTTCAAGTTTGACAGTCAGATTTCCATTTTCGGTCACTTTGAGTTTAACACTTGTTTCATATATGTTTCTTCTTACAATCTTCTTAAAACCTAACGATCCATGTGTTCATATTTTTTTTTCATATATTCATATCATATTCTATAGTTTATTTTAGTTATTTTTCAGTGTCTCGTTCGTGTAAATTGTATCCCTGTCTAAAGTTATCGAAAATCGAAATCTTTGTGCTGATTACTGGTTTGTCTTCTAACATGCAGAGATGTACAGAGAGACAATTTCCACCCGCAGATGTGGCTAAAATAATTGATTCAGCCATTACAAGCTTGCATCCATGCTGTCCCCAAAACCTGCCTATTTACCGAGAAATACAAATGTGTATGGGCAAAATTAAGACTCAAATATTAGCTTTAATACCAACTTTAATATGATATTTCTTTTTTATTTTTCCAATTTTTATACAATAATTTTTTTGCAATTAGACGACTATATTTAATAAAACTGATATATGAACTTCTAGATTTGTAGCTCTTTTCTTAGGAGTTACATTATCTTAATTCATTTTCACCCTTTCTCCCCCTTTATAGAGATTATGGAAGATGATTATGAAGTGTTATATATTGGTGTCATTAGTCAGATTAATACCAATCCTGTTGAGTAGATATTAGCTCAATTAAAAAAAATAAAAAAATTTGATTACAAGTATTCAACATTTAAAAAAAAGCACTTATTTATTATTTTGTGTGAGGTATTTTTTTACATTAACTTATTTATTATTAATTTTATTTATTTTCATTTGCAAAGAGGATATAGAATTCAGGGAAAAAAACGAAAATCTACTTAAAAGTCGAAATGTTGGTTTATGAGATACAGGGAAATGAATGTTATTTTTTTATTTAATTTACAATTTTAATTTTTATCATAAAAATAAATATTTTATATTTAAAATAAAAAAATTAACTTAAAAAATCTGTATATATAAAAAATACATTTATGAAAAATACCATATAAAAATTATTGATTGTTTTTTATTTAGTTGAAAAATAATTTTTAAAAATTTTGAAATTTTTTCAAACATTATTCAAAAAGCATAAAACAAAATTCATTTTGTCAAAATCAATTTAAAAAAAAATTAACATGAAAAAACAGAAAACAAACAGATATCACCCCAAATGGTTGTATCATATTAAGAAATTTTTAATTTGATTTTATACTTATATATGTGTATATAAAAGAAAATATTTATATTTCATATATTTTTAATAATAACCACATTAACTTCACAAATATATTGCATCGCCTATATAATATCTGGGAAAGACTAGAACCAACCAAAGAGAGAATCAGAAACTAAAAATAACCAAGTATTTCCCAACTACACTGTCCTGTGTCCCAGGCCGAGTTTCAAGCCTTAAACCAGTGGATCTTGAACCCGAAAAAGCACTCTTATAAGGCCAGCCAGACTAAAAACAATCTAGTGTCCCAGGCCAAGACTTGAGCTCTATGCCTGTGTGGATCTTGAACCCAAAAATGCACTCCTCCAAGTCCAGCCAGCCTAAAAACAACCTTGTCTCACCGGTGAAGACTAGACTCTAAGCCTGCGCGGATCTTGAGCTGGAAATGCACTCTTTCAAGCCCAACTAACCTAATATAACAGGTTGAGACTCGAGCTCTAGGGCTGTGCCGAACTTGAACCGAGAAATGCACTACCTAATGTCACGGACTGTGCGGATTATGAACCCAGAAATGCACTCTTCCAAGTCCGGTTGCGACAGTTACACTTACACCCTTTCCTTTTCCCTGTTAGCATAGTCACAGACATGGATGCTACAACAGCAGTAAGGTTGAGTTGATTATTGAAATGAAAGTGGGGAAAATTGAATTCACAATTTACAAATTCTTTTCTTGCTCATTGAAATTTTCTATCCTAAAAACGGGTTGGGGGTTGCAGTTATGAAGCCCCGTCAATCAAAACAACCAAGAGTCACAAATAAGATCATTCACCAGGGGACGAGGGGTCGCGTGGAGGAGCTGATAGAAACAGGACTCAGATGAAATTAATGGATCTTCCTCAATGCCGCCACATTAAAGTGCTCAAATGGAATTACTTAAGGCTCAAACTTTATGAGCTAAACACCAAGCAAGAACCTAAAGACATCACTTAATGAAATAATCCCTTCAACTCGCTTGCTGCCAGCCTCCACAATCACGAGTCTCCTAGTCCCTGAAGACATAGGAGCAACAAAACAGCAGAGACTAAATCACGTTGAAGAGATTTGGAAACTTGAGATAATTATAACAGAACAAGCTGCAGCATATGTAAGGCTTAATTGAATGAATAGCCCTTAAACTATTCCTCTTTTTTGAGTTAGGTACCTGAACTGCTTTTTTGGTCGAACCAGGTACCTAAACTATAAATACCGTAACCATTATGGGCCCCAACCGTTATCTCCATTAAAAAAAAGCCACTTCAACCAATCAGGAGTTGTCACATAATTAAAATTTTATTTTCCCTTAATTTAGTTAAAAATTTGAAAGAAAAAAAAAGAGAATAATTAAATAAAATTTTAATATTAATAGTAAATAAAAATTAAATTGAAAATAAAAAACAAGCTTCTCAAATGATTAGTAACACCAACAACAACAAAAATTCCAGAAAGTTTTTTAATAAAAAAGCTAAATTTGAAAAGTTAAAGAGATGAACCTGGACATGGAGATATAGAACGAGAAAAGGTTAAAAAAAGAAGCTTTGGAGAGGCTAATGAACGAAAACGATGAATAATAGAATAAGAAGTTGTTGAATGCATTTTCTCATGGATGTATGTATCCCTTCTAATTAACAGTCAAACAAATACCCAAAAAACTTCATGCACTTGCTTTCAATTTGGTAAATTTCAAGCCATTAAAAAAAATACTCGGATTCAAAAAATATGGTGAACTTTGAAATCCTTTAGCTTTGAAATATCCAGTTTCAAAAGAAATACCCAAATTTCTCTTAGTATTTTGGTTTTGGGTTTAGATTTTTTTTTTTTAAATTCGGTATATTTTCAGTTTTTTTTTTCTAAGAATTAAAGCAATCAAAGATGATAATAGAAGATTTAAAGCAATCGGATGGTGATGGAGGTTTGCTGGTGACAGTTTGCAAGTAATGGGGGGTAGATGAAGTCATGAAGATGGAGAAGATGGAGAGAGAGAGGGGGATATTTTATTTTAATTTTTATTTAATAGTAATATTAATTTATTTATTTTCTTTTTTCAATTTTCTAGTTAAATTAAGAGAAAATAAAATTTTAATTACGTGTCAACTCCAAATTGGGTAAAGTGTTTTTTTCTAATGGAGACAATGGTAGAGCCTGTAATGGTTACAGAATTATAATTTAGGTACTCGGTTCAGCCAAAAAATAGTTTAGGTACCTAACTCAAAAAAGCACTATAGTTTGAGGGCTGTTTATTCAATTATGCCCATATGTAAATATAAACAAAAGAGAACGTCTGGAAAAGGATACCTGGATTTGCCAACCGCTCCATCACTTTGTGCAAAGTATCCGATTGTAGACACATTTGACATCTTTGTCCATTGAAAGAGTTTGCATATTGCTCCAACTGCAAGGCCTGCAAGAGTCGAGTATCACAAAATTCTTAAGAGGTCTTTGACATTTCAGCCTGATAAGAAAAGCTCCATTTCTATCTTTGCATTCAACTTAATAGGCACTTAATGCATATACAATATTTCACAATTACCTGATGAATACTCATGTCATCGAGACGAATCTGTGCGTAAGCTTTATCCTTTGCCAAAGTGGTTATATCGCTGTCAAGCACACATGCGGATAACTTTTGTTAAGGAACATAAATTAAACATTTTCTAGTTCTTATAATTTTCCCTTCTGAACTAGACAAAAAAATGTCATTACCTTCTTGCATATATATCAATCAACGCGTCATTCTCATCCACTATTGGTATTGAACTTACCTCGGCTGCAAAACAAGGAGTGATATTGTAAGATGAAAAAGAACAAGTACTATCACTTATATCTCTAATGGACATCCCTCCCAAAATAAAAGAATTAGTAATACAGTAACACCACTAAACAAGGTCCATTTGTATCTACAATATATGACTAGATATTTGAACGTTCACCAAGACAACTAAGGTAAAAATCTCAACACGCAATGAAAAGATGTAGACGAAAAAACATCCCAAATCCAACCTTACAAGAAATAATGCTTGAAACAGTCCATTCCTTTCTAAATTACCCACTAAGTCATCATTTCTATCTTATTGTACTACATGAAACATCAGCAGTCAACTTTTTATTTTTCTCAAAGGAACCATGTCCAACACATGTCCATGCATATCTAGACATGGTCTTGGTTAAGGGATTTGAAAATTTTTCAGGCCATAGCCTGGCCCATGTCGAGTAACATAGATCAACAGTGGAAAACCTTAAGCACAAAGGCTGGAGGTTACCTTGCACTAACAATGACAGGGCAGCACCAAGAGAGGCATTTGGTCGCAGCATTGCCAATGGCCGATGATTTGATTCCCCGATTTTTGGTACCCGAGTACCCAAGGGAATTGAACAAATTGGTTGTTGAAGAATGGGCAAGGAGCTAGAAGAATGTTTAAAATGTCTGCAAATACCTGCAAATTAGGTTCGTGTTAGAAAGAACTCATGCACCCTCAACAAACAAATATGAAGTCAAGTACCTTTAGCTAACAACAAAGTTAAAAGTTTACATTTTAGGATTTCAGACAAGGTGGCAAGGTGTAGCAGCTGCGGAAACGAACCATCTGGTGACGAAGAGTGAGTGATGGGAACCGTAGCTACCTTACCGTTCAAAATCTTCAAAGCAACATCCTTCAAAGAATCATGTGGCCCAGCCTGCATACAGTGGTACTAAATGTTACCGTACAGAAAAAAAACTAACCCAAAAATTTAGATCGACTTCAATAAAGTCCAAGGACTAACAAATATTAGCAAAAGAAGTCTGAGAAAATACAAGATAAATAGAATTACAACGAGATTCTTTATAAACATGGGATTGGATAATTGTTCTAAATTTTGGGAGAAATATCAAAGATTGCATAACCTTAGTAACATGAGAACCTGAATAATCATTCCTTCCAAAAGCTGGAACTGCTGGACTAAGAAGTTACCATCTCTTTTTCATGAATATATTTGAAAAGGTCATCCAAAAGCAATAGGTCAAGAACTTAAGATCACATGGTAAAAAAACAGCTCATCCTAATAATTTAAACAGCTAAATAACCCATTTGTCAAGCCAAAAGCAGTAGTTTAACTTTTAAAGTTCCATTTAGAAAAAAAAATGAAGAGCTGAAAATCAAGTAGTATTGAGGTAAGTTTACCACCTTCATGAACAATCCAAAAAAATGTAAATAATCAGAGGCAAACATGAATGGTGAACCAGATATATTAGATAACCAAGTAAATGAAAGCCCTTACACAAACAAGACGTCTAGGATATGATCTGGCATTGCCATCCATCTGTCTGCTAATATGCACCTTTCCCTCCTTCCAAGCTGATATCGTGTGCATCTCCAATTCTTCTTCTGTCAAATCCGAACCAAGATTCCCCAACTGTCCTTCAAAATACATGTTAAACATACTCAAAGGTACACTATTGCAAATAAGGGAAAATAACAGGTATTTCCACATTTCAGCTTGCAGTATTTATGAGAAAGCTTAAAAACATCCCATTAGTACTCCTATAAAATTATGTTACTTTATCCATTGCTTTACAGTGATTTAAAACATTCGATTAGCCGTGGAGGACAACAGGTAATCTCTAACCAACGAAATTTTCACCAAAATATTTTACACAAAGAACTACTTCAATAGTTCATTGAACGATTCTCTCTCTATCAAAAATAGGTAATCTCAAAGCCATTGTTGTTATAAGGTGTCTTAATGTCATGACTTGTATGCTAAACCTCTTACTATAAAATACAAGAGGCTACCCCACTGTTAGCTGGCTCTCTGGTTTTTCCTTCCTATATGCCTCTTATTCGTTCTCTCTCTCCCCCCAATAATGGAGACCTCTAAGTTCAGCATAATAAGAAAGAAGCATGGTTAGTTTCATGCCAGAATTCCATTGAAAGTAACAGCCACCCATCTATTTCATCAAAGTTCATTTCTGTAATCCATACAACGATGGGTCTCTAAACAGAATTTGCCCTTAATAAAATTGCTTTTTTTCCAATTACAAATAAAGTTTTCCTTAAACTTCTTACAGCTTAGATTAACACATGAAAGGAAAAATGAAAATCTTTTTCTTTCAAACTTACCTCTCTTAAGATAAGAATAAAGTCCAGAGCACTAAGGACTCCAACAAACTGGCCCTTGCAAGAATCCCAGAGAGGAGCCACGGGAATTCCCTGAAAGTAGCATAAATCAACAAAGATTATATCTTAGCTGATAATCGTAGGTGAAGTGTAAAGACTATACAAGTAGCACACCGATGTAATCGTTAAAAAATCTAATAAAAATGTAAATGACTTATTCCAAAGGAACTAGAGAAAGAAGAATTACTTTACTTCAGATAAGATGCATACAAAACATAAAAGGGAGAGAAATAAAAAAAGGAAGCAGTAAAAGGGAAAAAATTGCATGCACTACAAAGTTATCTTCTCTCTCTATGACAGACATAAGAAAGAGGGAAACATTTGAAGTAGAACCTTCATTTGGAATAACTGTGCATATCTTTCCTATCTGCATGATTTTAAGTCTGTTAATGAGATTCACCTGTTCATGCAGAATATGGAATGCTTGCTTCACAGCTATATCAACGTCCAAGGCAACAACCTGCGACAATGGACACATTCAGATAGAATTAGCCTCAAGCAACCCTAATAAATTACCACATAAACAGCTTCTAGAGAAAGGTAATGCATTCAAACCTTGCCTGACTCAGGAAGCAACTCATATGCCGTGTGCCTTGACAAGAAAGCAGCTATACGATGACGAGAGACCTCCAAATCTGCATTGGATATTGTAGGAGCCGCTTCCTACAAGTCACCCATAAATGAACTTAAGTCTTATCCATCTAAACTCTTAACATATTACAATAACTTTTGGCTTGATTCCTTTACAAAAAGCACCTCAACACTTGATAAACGACTGACAGAAAATGACAACTTAAAAGAGACTAACGTGAACACCAAAAATACTAAAAACGGAAGTATTTAAATTGTTTAAGAAATAAGCATACCATTTGACTAGAAACATCATCCAGGTCCATGTTGGATCTACCTGGCATCTCAGGACTAAAACTTGGAGGAAGCATATCTGGTTCCCTAGCTATAAAGATAGTGTTAACCACACCGTAGTCACCAATTACAAAAGGCTGGTGCTCATCATGCCGCCATTCGTTATCAACAAAAAACTTAAACTGCCAAGAAAAAAACCCAAATATTTTTCAGATAGGAATAGACATGCACTCTGCAAGAAGACTACATATGCATCCATATGATGCAGCACAGAGATGAGAAAAGATATACAGAGCTTTCCTTCATGCATTCTCCTGCTCTTCAATTAGTACACAACACACTTCAAATAGAAAAACAATCATAAAACTTGTCATATTTGTATGATAACAAAACGTCAACACATATGGTAAAGCAGCTCATGATCTATTTGAAGCTACAGCTTATCGAGCTTAATTTACCATCACTAGGAATCCAGGATAATCTCTGCGATGTACTTAATAACTCAACTGGGATCTCATCAAAATAGTGTAAAGGTACTTGCAACATTTACATCCAATGAATTATCAGTACCATTTCGACAATTGCTCAAATTGGAGAGGAGAGATTTAAAATCAAGTCTCAACATTCAAGTGCTCTGAACAGGAGAAAAGAGTTAACTATGTTGCTTAAACAGGTTAAATTCTTCTACAAGGAACAGGCTGGACTGATGATTTTATCTGAAAATATACACAACCATTTAAAAAACCAAGAACTCTGAACAATATTATCACTTAGAATCCAGTTCCAAATATGACTTTTCCAGTCTAAAGTTTGGGACTTTACAGCTAATATCTCACACACACGCACACACATATATAAAGAAGAAGAAGCTGATTAACCTGATGGTATCCAGGGCTCAAGCTACAAATTACTTGAAATACAGTGGGACAACCCTCCATTAGAGACATAGGTATATGCTCTGACCATCTGCGCACAAAATGATACAATCAATAGCCAATGTCCAACTTATATTAGTTTTTTTTTTTTTTGGGGGGGGGGGGAGGGGGTTGTGAAATTCAAATATAATAATTTTAAATCACAGGTCTAAGAGGCCAAATAAAAAACCAAAATTTTGGTACTTGTCAGCTAACCTCGTAAAGGAGCCACTGATAAACACTCTACTTCCCCCATAAGGCCAAACGAAGCGCATTGGAATCAAAAGTGACCTTGAAACTCCACTGTTTCCATTGCCACTATCTGGAGCAGAAGCAAACATTTCCTCCCCAAATTACACAAATACCAAATTATGTGTCCACCAGAAACTCAAATGCAAACAATTTCCCACTTGGTTTTTTTCTCCTCTTTTCTCACCAGGAAATCACTAAAATTCAAGCAATTTAAAGCACTTGACAAATTTTACCTCAACTGATCAAGATTAGTAACTTAAAATCATTTAACTTTTTGTTCAATAGGGATCCTTTACAACAAAGAGCAGAGGACCCCTTAATGCACACTAATTAGAAGCCACCAAATCAAAACCAACCCAAGAAAAATATCTTCTTTTTTTCTAGTTATTACCACACAAAAAGCCCTAAAATCTCCAAATGAGAAGCTCTTACAAATCCATTGCAAGTTTCAATAATCCTCTACATGTGACACCCACAAAACCCAATCGAAACCTTCAGAAATCAACAAATTCAATTCTCAAAAGTCAACAACTCAAATGGCTATTACAAAACCAACCTAAAATCCCACCCCCGGAAATGACGACCATAAAAAAAACCCAATTCGAGCTTGATCCGACACCAAAATCAAGACTTTAATAATGAATTGCACCCAAAACCCTAAAAGAAGGACAGTTTGTGTGGGTTTTTTGAGTGGACGATTTTAGAAAAAGTAAAATGTAGGATTATAAGGGGAAAAAGTGAAGAAAAAACCCTAAGTTGGATAGAGAAAGATTAGAGGGAAGTTGACATTGGTTGGATCTTCGAAAGATTTTGTAGCCTCTTAGTGAAGAATCTGATTATGAATAAAGATATTTTCTTTTTACAGTTTAAAATATATTAATTTAAAGAAAAAATAAAACAATAAGTTTAAAACAATAAGAAAATGTGAATAATAATAAACTACACTCTCTTTACTACTTTTTTTTCCTTTAAAAAAACACTCGACTATAAAAAAATATGCAATTTTTTGTCGCCAGCCATTAACGGGTTAACCAAAAGATAACATGACAGTTATAAATATTGATATATGTTAATTTGATTTTAATTTAAAAAATAATTCAAAATAATTACGTATAAAAAAGTATACAAAATTTAACAGATAATTTTAAGTAATAGGATTTTGGTTTCAGAACTAAAAAAATTATTTCTTTTATTCTCCCCCTCCGTCTTCCTCTCCCACTCCATTTCTTCTTTCTCTTTTTTGAGTAAATTATTAAAATAGTCAATTATGTTTATCTTAGGCTACGTTTTAATCGTTTACATTATCATGTTGTGATATTTTAATCACTGAGTCGTTAATTAATGTTAACGGTGTAACGGTAAGTTAATGTGGCATGTTAAATCATCATTTTAAACAAAAAATTTAGGTTAAATTATACAATCAGTCTTTATATTTTTTTATTTTGAGCAATTTAATTTTTTAAACTTTTATGTTTTTTTAAATTTTCTTTTTATTTTCTTTATTTTATATTATCTCCTTTTCTTCTCCTGGTTTCCTCCTTTCTCCATTTCTTTTAACATAGTTTTTTTATGTTTATTATTTGTTAAAGCTAGTCCCTATACTTTTTTTTGAACAATTTATTTTTTTCGAGTGAGACGAGTTTGTGGATTAGTTTTAACAAATGAAAAATATAGAAAAACTATGTTAAAAAAAATAAAGAAGGGAGAAAAATAAAGGGAGAAGCAGAAGAGAATGAAAAATAAAGAAAAAATAAAGTTAAAATATATACTAATTGTAGAATTTAAGCTGAAATTTTCATTTGAAATGATAATTTAACATGTCACGTCGGCTTACCATTATACCCTTAACGGTAATTCACGACTTAGTGACTGAAATGTTACAATACGATAATGCAAGTGACTAAAAGGTAACCCAAAGCAAATTAAAGTAACTATTTTGATAGTTTAACGTCTCTTCTATTTCTTTCTTTCAAATGTGTTCCATATTCTTCATCGAAAACTAAACCCCAAAATCCAATAGCCAACATCTATGTCACCCATCATTCACTAGCCACCGATTAGTAAAGTTAGTCAGTAGAGTCATTGTTCTATCAAAAAATCTATTCTTAGATCGCTTGGAAGGAGTCACCTAAGGCCGAATTGATGAAAAGAGCACGTTCGGATATAAAAATAAAGGGGGAGTTCAGGTTAGTGACATTGACTGGGTTCGACTTAATGTTGAAGAGTTCGTTTCTCTCAAGTCAATTTGAGCCAACCCATAATATTGTTAAAATGAGTGTTCTTCATGATGATGACAACTAAAGTTTTAGTGGGCCCTTTGATTCTGTGTTTCTTTTAAAATTACAGTTATAACCAAGGTTGTAGTCAGGAGTTAATAAGGTTTGGGGCTTAGAAAATTTTCTATTTAGATGTTTTTAAAATTTATAAAATTTTAAATTAATAAATATAATATTACACGTTTACCCTCCCAAAATAATAAAATTTTGATTTAACATTTTAAAAATTATAAAAATATAAAATATTAAAATAATGAAATTATATTTTATTATCATAAAAATATATAATTAAATTTCTACCCCTAAAATATTAAGAGAAAGAGAACAAAGGTGACGGGTGCTTACGTGCTGAAACTCATATTTTGTTGATTGAAAGAGCTAGAAACAAGGTTTCTATTGTAACTTTTCAACCTACAAAACCATACAATCTTTTAAGAGTCACTAGTTTTAAAAAGGCTTTCATAATAAATGTATATTACATTATAAATAAAATAAAATTTTGGTAAATTCATAACTGAATTAGCATCCTGTTAATGAGTGATACTAATTAAGTCATCTCTTTAATATATAATTAAAAACTGTCACATGTGTAGACACCATTTTTTTTGGATAAAAAAGGGGTCGACTTGGGTTTTGAAAAAAAATGAAACAGGAGTCGCCACCAATCTTTTTTATAAGGTGTGATTGGATCACCTCGAAAAGCGGTTGTTTTTAATAAACGGTTTGATTTTATTAAAACAACAAGTTTGGTCCGCGAAATTCAGAAAACGGGTTCGGGAGTCGGTTACGCACGAGGAAGGATTAGCACCCTCGATACGCCCAAAATTGGTACCTTAGTTGATTACTTAATGTCTTAATGTCGAAAATTGAAAACTTAGAAGAATTTAAAAAATACGATCCTTGTATTAAAACGTTGAAATTTTTTTGGGAAAGTGGGCATATTTCACATTATTCGAGAAAGAGAATCATATCCAGTAAGTTAGAATACAATGTCTCAAATTCCCAATAG